>NC_138553.1:48616551-49234495 GCF_964273705.1 Natrix helvetica
TAGACAGGGATGTCCACTGCTATTTATACTGACTTTGGAAATGTTAATCGGGATCATTCGACAAGATGAAGAAATAAAAGGAATGGGAATAAAAAAAGAGAAATACAAGCTACAGGCATTTGGAGATGACTTGGTCTTTATACTAGAAGACCTCTTAGAAACTGGACAGAAGCTAATTAGAAAAATAGAAGAATATGGGGAAGTAACAGGACTGAAAATAAACAAGGATAAGACAAAGAATTTAGTTAAGAATCTTACAGATACACAAAAAAGAGTTGATGGAAAGAATTAATATACAGATAGTTTAAAAAGTGAAGTACTTAGGAATACAACTAACAGCAAAATGTGCAACAAGAGAATAATTATATGAAACTGATGAGGCAAATGAAACTAGATGTGGAGAAATGGAAATATCTGCATCTGTCGTTAACAGGATAGCTATTATAAAATGAATATCTTACCATGACTATTATATCTATTCCAAACAACTCCAATAAAACTGGAGATAACATATTTTGAAGAATTAAATAAAATAATATCAAGATACATTTGGTTAGGGAAAAAAGCAAGAATAGGCTTGAAAATGTTGCAGGATGCCAAATAAAGAGGGGGCTTTGGGCTACCAGATGGGGAATTGTACTATCAGGCCTCGGTACTCACATGGGTGAAAGAATGGATCAGCTTGAGACATACAAGATTATTAACTTTAGAAGGCCATGACCTCCAACTAGGTTGGCATGCTTTCTTGTGATATGGGAAGAATAAGATACATAGTTATTTTCAAAGTCACTACATTAGGAATGCACTATTACTAGTTTGGTGTAAAATAAAAGAACAACACTATTTGAAAATACCAGTCTGGCTTTCCACTATAGAAGCATTGATAAATCCTAATGTTATCAACATGGAAAATTGTTAAGATACAAAGATATTTTGAATGGAAAGGGAGAATTAAAAACTAAGCAGGAACTTAGTAGTTAAGGGATGGGCACTGCATAGTGGCCATTCATGCAGATACAATCTCGTTACGAGAAAGATGCTAAAACGTATTGTTTTAACAAAGAGTTGACAGAATTAGACCAGACATTAACTGGAACAGATGAAAAACTGATAAAGAAATTATACTGTTATTTATTAAGTATTAAACTTGAAAGTGAGCAGGTAAAGGAGAAAATGATTGCTTGGGCTAAAAACTTTGGATATGCAATAGAATTAGATAAATGGCATAAACTATGGGATAGAAATATTAAATTGACTATGTCAACTGCATATAAAGAAAATTTGTATAAAATGTTTTATAGATGGCATTTTTCACCAGCAAGACTGGCAAAAATGTATAAAGATAGATCCACTAAATGCTGGAAGTGTAATCAATCATCTGTTTCATATTACCATACGTGATGGACATGCTCAAAAGCTAAAAAATATTGGATGAAAATACATACTTGGTTAGAAAAAATGAAAAAGCAGCATATAGGCTTGAAACCAGAGATATTTTTATTGGGCATTCTACCAGAAATATATGATAAAAGGACTATATATCTGGTTTTACATATACTAACTGCAGCCAGAATTGTATTGCACAGCAATGGATAGATTAACACTTACTGTTAAGGATAAAGAAGAAACTAGTTTTTGATATGGGAGGTATTTTATCAATGGCTAGACAATAGAAATAGACAATTAGAAAGGATGAGACATAAAAAGGGGAAATGTTAAAGTGGAGAGTTGTTAAAGAAGATACTTTAAGTAATATTGTTATTATATTATATTATCAATGTTATTGTGATGAATACTATATCAAATATGTAGATTATGACTGCCTAAAAACAACTGTACCCAGATCACAGTTTGATGGAAATTGAATTTTTATATGTTATATAAATAAGATAAATAAAACGGGGGGGAGGGGGCGGGGGGGAGATAATTTAATCTTTTCTCAAACTTATGTTTCAGACCATAAACAACCTTCAAAGTTGTACACTCCCTCTCCCTTCTATGGCTTTTCCTGTTTAATAACAATCTTATTCTATTATATGAAAGACAATCTATAATTAAACTATTTATAGAAAAAATGGAATAAAATGACTTACTTTATACCAACATCTTCTCCACTATTTAATAACCATTGCAGGGATTCATTAAAAGCATTTTCATATTCTGGACCTAAACTCTAAGAGAAACAAGGAAATCAAGTAAAAATAAAGAAGACCACGAATTCTCCAGTCATTGCTGTACACTAAACATTCAGTAATGAGAGATGTTGCAAATTTCCAAAATAAATAAATGCTGGTATAATGTAACAATGCTATATAAAGCATTCTAATAAAACTATACATAGTTGTATGTACACACATACAAAATTCAACTATATTTAATATCACTTTATCATTAACTTCTAGATATTTCATCATAAATATAGAAATGAGCAAAACAGTGTGCACAAATTCTAGATTATTATTTGGACATGGGCTTTATAAGGAGACAACGAAACCTATAAGAAACAGGAAACACTATGTACCCATTCTATCTGATAATTTAGTGAAGAACTAGACACATTCTATAGCTAAACTTGGTGATGATCACTTCTAATTGAATAGTGAGTATGCAATTAGCTGTTTTTCAGACAGGTTTACTTTAATGCTGAAAGGGACCGTTTTCTCTTTCCTTCCCTGTTCCCTAGCTATTAGGCCTTAAAATTTTTGGCACAGCCCTGTCCTTGTCAGAGAGAGACATCTGAGCCAAGTGGAAAATCAAATGGGGAATTAGTCTGGACACAAGAGGGCAAATCTGATTCACTTTGAATGCCATAGAACCTTATCTAGTCTGACCTAGGTGCAAATCACCAATCTGAGAATACCAATTTAGCTACCTGTATTCAATGTCAATCGCCACAGTCTGCTTATAGCCCCCATCTCTCTGTGTTCATTACCAGTCAACTGATTTGCAGAAGTAGGTCAATGAGTGAAAATAGGTTCAATGAAGCACAAAGGGATCAATGTGAGTACTACAGTTATAAAAGCTGACAACAGAGACCAGGACCTAACTAGTTATTGTGAGCTCACTGTGCTATGCTAACTGAAACTGTGATCTAACAAAAGCAATTAAAAAAGAAAACTCTAAAGAGAAAAAGATGACAAAAATGTAACAATGCAGTTTCATTGGCTGGAGATTGAATTATTCCAAACCACTTCAGACTCAAAAGATTTTGACTGAAGAACATTCCTAACCAACAGGTTTTTGCTAAGAATTATTGCTAACATGGCATGGAGTAATAAAATGATTTTGAAATCACTCCATCACTCTTCCAATTTTCTACTAAAATATATGTATGTCAAAATGAAGTGTCACAAATAAACTGTAATTGCTTTGGGTTATTCTATTTAATGCTCCATTTATATTTGTGATTATCACTCTTTTCCCATAAATCATAGGTTTGCATGGTTCTTGATTGAAAATAGCAGACAGTTTTTATTCCACAATATTATGGACTTTGATTTTAGAGTCCAGTCTGGTAAAGGTGTGCAAACTGATCCATTTTGAAATGTATGGGATATAGATTTTTACAAAATATCATATTTTAAAGGTGGAATTACTCATTATAGGGCAAAGCAAGTAGAAGTGCTATTTCAAACTTTTGGGAAATATATCAAACTGGAAGGACAGTAGGCCCAAATGTTTCCAAAACATTTAAAACAGTTGCTTTGTCCTTAAAATAGGACTTTGTACTCAAAGTAGGGTGTTCTGTGAAACTTAGCACTCAAAATACGGTAAAACATTTTGTATATCTCTTTCCCTATTTTCACCTGGAGAATGAAATTTTTATATATAAAAATTATTTATATATATATATATATATATATATATATATATATATATATATATATATATATATATATATATATATATATATATATATATATATATATATATATATATATATATATATATAAATAAATAAATAAATATACACACACATATATTATATAATTAAATAAAATAAGGACCTTACCCTGAATAATCAACCCCACCCATTTCAGTGGAAAGGAGGGCGTATTTTAGAAGCTTTCAGCCAAAGAATTTTGGTTAATTGGGTCCCAGAGAATAACCTTTTCTATTATGGCCCCAGCCTCTGGAATAGTCTTCGATCAGAGGTGAGATCCACCCTTCTGGCCTTCTGGAAGAGCCTAAGGTGATTCTCTTGTTTTGTCTGGGGCAGGGGTGGGTTTCAAAACTTTTTACTACCTATTCTATGGGTGTGGCCTATTTTGTGGGCATGGCTTGGCAGTCATGTGACTGGGTGGGCGTGGCCAACTTGATGTTACTCACCAATAGATGTCATGGATTGGGTAAAATGTGGTGAAGCTCACTTAACAACGCTCTTGCTTAGCAACCAAAATTTTGGGCTCAATTGTAATCATAAGTCAAGGACTCCCTCTGCCTTCCTCTGCATGGCAGTCTTGTCCTAGTAAATTCCTTTTCCTTTCTGGCAATTTTCCTCTCTGTTAGAGGCACCAAAATAATTCAGACAATGTAAGGTTTCCTGCTGCAGCAGGGGATTGGACTAGATGTCTGAGTAGCCTTTTAGCCCTAAATTGCTGTGCTGTCTTTCTTTCTTTCTTTCTTTCTTTCTTTCTTTCTTTCTTTCTTTCTTTCTTTCTTTCTCTTTCTTTTTCTTTCTTTCTTTCTTTCTTTCTTTCTTTCTTTCTTTCTTTCTTTCTTCTCTCTCTCTCTCTCTCTCTCTCTTTCCTTCCTTCCTTCCTTCCTTCCTTCCTTCCTTCCTTCCTTCCTTCCTTCCTTCTTTCTCCTTTCCCTCTGTGGGAATCAACCCTCTCCCCAAATAACTGCTGAATGTCTCTTTACGAACCTCCTTCTGAGCAGCTTTTAAATTTAAAGCAGGACTCCAAAGTTTGCAGCTTTAAGACTAGTGGACTTTAACTCCCAGAATTCCACAGCCAGGCATGGTCAGTTCCGATTTAAAGCGACAGCATTTGTTTTTCTCGTTTGCTGAATCTCCCAGTTGAAAAGTGAGTTTCCTTCTTTCGTTCTTTTTCTTTCTTTCTCCCTTCCCTTTCTTCCTCCCTCCCTCCCCCCCTCTCTCTCTCACTCTCACTTTTTAAAGCTTTTTCCCCCCTTGTCTGAACCAGCACTGAACTGAAAAAAACTTTAAAATAAAAAGCTTCTGATGAAGCTTCTGATGGGAGAACAGGTTTGGAGGTGTGGCCAAGCCACCATTATTACTACCGGTCCTATCCTGTATGTCAGATTTTCATTACCTCTTCTGGTGTACTGAACCATACAGGGAGGAACCCACCTCTGGCCTGGGGCCCCAATAGGAGCCTGCTATACTGAAGGAGGCTAATGGGGTAGAGAATATATTGTAAACTATCTAGAATCAATGTAATAGTGAGATGGGAGGCATAGAAATGTATTTAATAATGTTTTCATCCTTTAAAATGAGGTATGCTTGCACATACTTACTATATAGCAGTGGTTCTCAAATAGTGGGGCGCGCCCCCCAGGGGGGGCGTGAGGCTCCGTAAAGGGGGGCGCGAAGGCTCCCTTTCCATCTGGGTGCAACGGCGGCAACGGCGAAGGCGGCAACGGCGGCGGCAAAGGTGGCAACGGCGGCGGCAAAGGCAGCAACGGCGGCGGCAAAGGCGGCGGACTGGAGTTTCCCGCCAAGGTTGCCTGTCCGACCAGCCCCCGCTGGCTCCTGGCTGAGGGAGGAGCTGCCGCTCCGCCTTCTCCGGTTTGCTCGGAGGGTGGTTTTAAGCGTTCCGAAGGCTTCCCTGATGCCTTCGGAGCGCTTAAAACGACCGCGCCGCTGGAGCAACCCTGGCGCTTCGGGGATGAGCCCCGCCGAATTAGTGCCGGTGCAACAACGTGCCCAGTTTGGCTTCTGCCTGGCCCGACCCTCGCTTTTCCTCTGGCCGAAGGCACATCCTCTCTTCCAGGAGGGCCATGCCTGGGTGGTTGCCTCTCGCTCAGAGGAAGGCTTTGCTTCTGGGAAACAGAAATACGAGGCAGCTTTTCCACTGGGGTCTCTACATATTATAGGACTAGATCGGTTCTCAAAGGTTTTAGCCTGGGGGTCTCTTTGATTTTTAAAAAGTGATTGAGGACACCAAAAAGCTTTGATGTGTGTGGGTTATATCACTGATGTGTAGTATGTTAGAAATTAAAACCGAGAAATGTTAAAAATATTTATTTATAAAATACTCCGCCATCCCCCTGAAAGAGTACGGTAAACCATACTTTGAGAATCACCGCTCTAGATAAACCTTGAATTTCATTCTGTAGGGCCCTTGTTACCAATTTAAAAATAAGATATTTACTGCATTTCTCATCATTTTCTCACAGAATTGCGATGAATTACTTATGGATAAATGTTTATTGTATAAAATAAGAGGTGTTTAATAAGGATACAGTGTTATGCAGAGGTGTACTTATAACAATTTTATAGACAAATGATACTATTTACAGTCGCGCGGGGCGCGCGAAATGTTTTCTTCTTCCTAGGGGGGGCATGACAGAAAATAATTGAGAAGCACTGCTATATAGAGAGCTACAGATCAAAGGTGTTGCGGAATTTAGAAGGCATATTAATTTATCATCATACCAAAGGTTAAAATGAATAAATTGATCAGACAAGAACATACAATTTTTAAAGCCTATACATTTAATATTTCTTGTGCTTAAATATTAATACTTAAAAATTCAAAATGACTTATCACAAGCAAATACATTCATGCAATATACTAACACTATTTTTAATTACAGTTTAAAAATAAATTTTAAAGAGTGGAAAATATATTTTAAAATTAAGTTGCTTACTTTTAAATAAGTAGCTGCTTCTTGAATAGAAAGCCCCTTCTTTACAGAATTTCCACATTCATGATCACCTGGGAAAAATAAATTTTCATTTACTATATTTTATATATATATAAACCCACACACACACACACCCCTTTATATTACATGTAGGAACAAAATCTATGCTATAAAAATGAAAAATGGTGTTCCATCTAATACAGTAGTTTTCCACTCTCTATTTTTATATATTCCTAAACCACTTTTGGAGGGCAAGGCAACTTATCAGAGAAAATTTAGGATACATGTTGGAATTGATGAGAGTAATTGAGAAAATCATACTGCATATTATCTGTTTATAAATTCTACCTGCAGTGCAGAAAATCTGTAGTTCTGTAGTATGGTATTGTTCACAATCTGTTTGAATATTAATATAAAAAGCATGCTAATCTGGTTACACCAAAAAAAAAGGAAAACTTAATTCTGTCAAAATATCTAAGAGATGTATTTTTTAACTATTCCATATTTGAGTAATAAAACATGTTGTCAAGCTCCCAGCAATCATTCAAGATCAAAGAAACAAAGGCTGTCCAAATTTCAGTAAGGTAAATCTTTAGGCTATTCAGGGATAAATATAAAAACTTGAAAGTTGCAAGAAGGATTTCCTCCCCTCTGACTCTTGTATGTACAGTAGTGAGTTATTTAAGGTCAAATTTCAAATTTCTAAAATTATCTGAATTGCTTCTTTCCAGGTTTCTTTCCATTTGAGTTGTCCCAAAGGTGTTTTTTCAAAACAGATTATTGAGAATCTCCAGACATTCCACTTGGGCTATGTTGCATTTATGAGATAACTGCAACCTGACCTGTGTCTGCTATCTCACTTGTTTATGTATACTCTCTTTCATTCTTGTACCAACTTTCCACAATCTCTCACTCAAAAGCAGATAACTATAATCATTTTTCATCTACAGGTTAGTCAATTGCTATGATATAAAATAACTTTCAATTAATTAAAAAAACAAAATAACACAAAATTTTTTTAAAAAATGGGATTCATGTCTGTAGAACCAGCAGTATCAACAAAAAATAAAATACTGAAAAGTATTTTTCTTTAAAAAGAACTAAATAATAAACTAAATAATATTTCATACACAAGATGAATTTCTCTTACACATTGTCAGTGGTATTAGTCTTTAAAAGGATTGATAATTGGTTGTAATAAAAACAGTGCTTTACTAAAGATTGAGCTTTCTATACTCGTCTCCATCCAACCCATACACTTTAATTCAATCCTTATTTTATTTAAATGTTTGATTACATTTTCATAATATAATTAACAAAAATGTGTCTTTTATTACATCAAAAATTTAGTAAGAAATTTGACTTTTCAAGATTGAAGATAGTGTCACAAAAATGGAGCTGGAGACCATTGCAAAGAATAAATTGCTGGGAAACTGATGGGCTCTTTGAACCTCTACAGACAATGAGAGGACGGGAAATCACCACGAATGCCCCTCCTCATGAGGAGACAATGAGACAATGGTTTTGGAGCACTGGGAGAGGATGGAATAGCCATTTTACTCAAATCACAACTAATGACTTTAAAATGACATTGAGTTAATATATTTTCTTTTCTAATAACATTCGGATATTACTTAGTATTACTTTTCAGCTATTAGAAAACTTTGGATTGACAAGTCTAACCACCAAGTAAGTCTGCCTTCAATCCTGTATGAAAATGTTAACTACATAGTAAGAACTTAAAAAATGTGACATAAGCAAAAAGTCAATTAAGGTTGAAGTTAGAAAGTTATAAATGGATTAAGAGCCCAGATAAGTTTGAAATTAAGATTTTGGAATTCATTATAAAGAATCCTTCCCATGGGAAAGTCAACTTGTTTTGAATTTATTCTAAGACATAAAATAAACAATTTTTTAAAATGGACAATCAAAAAATATTCTAATTAAAGGAGAAAAATGCATAATCTACAGAATGATACAAAATATGGTAAAAATGGAAATATTGAAATATACTTTTGAAGAAATAGAATTAGAAGTTAATATCAATAATGTCAATAGTAATGTTTGCTTCTCTGGATAGACTGGGTCCAAAATGTCTTGGAAAAAAAGGAACAAGTTTATCTGTCATCAGTGGATCTACAAATGACAAGCTACAAGAATAACAAGGAAAAATATGTTTAATTGGATATACAAAAGAAGCTGGTTGATGCTTTAAAAATCAAAAGGGAATTACAAATAAATCTGGATAATATTTATATTTATATTTGGTTTATGAAAGGTTTGTTAAAGCTTGAATTAATCTTTTGAGAAGGGGTAAAAAAGAAATCAAGTTATATGATATTACTTGAATGGACTAAACCAATGGTGTCAAACTCACGGCCCGGATGCATCACACGCTGGCCACGCTCACCCCAGTTTAACGAAGGGGGGGAGTTGCAATACGTCACATGATGATGTGTCAGCGCAAGTTTGACACTCTTGGACTAAACATTAAGATGTTAGAAATAAAAGAAAATAATAAAAAGTTGGCTTATTTGATCAAGATTAAAATAGATATATTATTTCTGGCAACCCTTAATCTACTTATGCTGACCCCAGGGCTGAAATGTGATGGTAGATAGGATGAAGAGATCATTAACTGTAAATTAGGAGTTGAACAATTATTAAAATTGCTTACACCTTTTTCTATTCTTTTCCTTTGATGTTTAACTTTTTTTCTACTTCTTGTATTTTTTTTACAAGATACTGTTACAAGATACTTTTACAAGATACTTCTTGTATCTTGTAAAAATACAAATGCCTTGTATTTTTACTATTGCAATTATCTTTAGTAAAACTATGTTTTAGTCTCATATTTTGTTCTTGAAAGAATCAAAATACTGTTTTACATTTGAATTTTTTAAATTAAACGATGTATTAATTTTAAAGACTTACCTGCCATTTGTGCCAACTTTTCATGAAGTCTATATAAACAGTTCATGAGAATTGGTTGGTCTACCTAGAGAATTAAAAAATGAATTAACCTATTTTGTTCTGAAAATGTTGGTTTTTTTTTTAAGTGCCTGAAATCATTCTCAATATATGACTATTTAAATCCAACAATTTCAACTAGGATTTTAATAGCATGTGATGAGTTAGCTGTTCCCCCAGGCCTTTAGTGATGGGAGTGTGAGAATTCTCCCTACCTCATGCTTGCCATCTTTTATTTTTATTGATTTTCTTAGCTGTGAGACACACAGAATAAAAGTTAAATAAATACATATTCTTCATGTGTTCTACGGTGCAGCAAAGTACACACTTTAAAGAGATGTACCTTAACTTTCTGAACTACAGAATTTTGATAAATTCCAAACTGGTTAATGTTCTAAAGTGTGAATTTCAAAGTATATGCATGCCCAAAATTTGTGCATAAAATATTACTTAGTTGTAGAATGTATATAACCAAATTCTTATGATATATATATATATCAACTTCTATGGTCACTAATATTGTCAAAAAATATAAATCCAGGGGTGGGATTCTACTGTTTCAGGTGAACCGGTAGCTGTGACTATCAACTGGCAACAAACCGGTTCGCTCCGATTTTGAAGTGGGCCCGCCTGCTTGCCCCCGTGCTATATTTCCTTCTCCTATATTTCCTTTTCCGAAGCCCAACTGATCAGCGCGGCAGAGTGGATTGCTGCACCTCAGCTTTTCCTTGCCAGCAGTAATGCGGAAGGTGAGTTTCCTGCAAAAGCAAAGCGTGCACATGTACGCGAAGCGCACACTCAGCGAAACGGTTGTTAAACCAGTAGGATCCCACCCCTGTATAATCCCTTATAACTGATATATCAAACAGCCAAGCAAAATTTGTAGGATAAATTTACTTTATAATTTTAAAGCCAATAATCTATGTAATTTAAATAAAAGTTGTGATAAATCTTACCAATGTTATTAATTCATACTTACATTGGGTTCCCCAACGGTTGGATTATTATCTATAAATGAAAAGAAAAATGAAATACTAAATATGCCAATTATTGTAATTATATTACAGAAATATTCAGCGATCTCCTTAATGCGGCATCATATTTTGCAATAGAAATGACAGGATTCAAAACAGGTTGATGTGTCAATGATATCCAGCATACATAGTATATCTTGGTAACTTCTTCCATTATGTACTCCTTATTTAAATAGCAAAATATGTATTGCCAGTAAATAAAAGTTCTCATACAAGTCAAAATGTTTAAAAGCATGCAAAATATAACTAATATATAGTTGCACACATGTAATTCTCAAGGACAATGGAAATTCTCACTCTTGATGTCTAAATTAAAATAGCAATTAAAGGTCATATTTGATTATTCTAATGTAGATAAATTTAGAAAGTGAACATAAAATGCAATTACGAAATATTATAACAAGTTAATTCAGGAAAGGCTTCTTCTGTTCAGCTTTGTATGCAAGTTGTCTATTTGGCAAAACCATAATGAGTACAATTTGAACTCAAATAAACTATTAACATACGTTTAAAATCAACTTAAAGACAAGCTTGACTGCTGGTGATTTCATAAACACACCCATTCTATTTTCTTGGCAAAACTGCTATTGCCTCCTTCCAGGATATTTTTGTTTTTTTCAGTCTAGCCTACAGTTAAACATCTTATTTAGTAATAATTTATTATGCACTTTTACCAAGACTCAGCACAAATCAAAAAGGAAACACAATAATTATTTTTCCAATTAAATTATTTATATCAGCTAATCAATAAAATATTTTCAACAAACGAACCTCGGCACATGTTTTAAAATGTCCTACTATACTCCATCATACAAAATATTTATCTGAACATTATTGTCATGATAAAACAATGAAATAACCAAGCCTCACACTAACCTACTAGCCAAATAAATAGTATTTAAAGCACCTATAAAGGTGCGGTTGAGTTGTTGCTCCCAAATGCAGTCAATAAGTGAAGACTACTTATATGTCAATATACCACTGCTATGTGAGTTACAGTGCTTATCATTTGACTTCAGGATGCTGGTTATAATGTATAAAGCTTTACATGGCATAGGGCTTAGCTACTGAATAACTTACTATGGCTCATAGCACTACCCACCCATCCTATATATGATTGGCTAGTTTTGAGTCCCATCATTGACAAATGGGATCCAGGAAAACGGCTTTCCCTGATGCTTCACCTGCTCCTTAAAATAGCATCTCTCTGGAGATTAGCATATTGCTCAAATTACCTAACTGCAACTGTCTCTTTAAAAAAATCCCGACTTTTCCCCTAGGCCTTGGGGATGCTGGGATAGACCACTCTGGTGTGTGTGTGTGTGTGTGTGTGTGTGTGTGTGTGTGTGTGTTCTTCAGTTAGTTATTCTTTCATTATCAGCTGATTTTTAATCAAGATCTCAATTAAAACAAACTGGACAATCCAGGAGTTCTGGAGACAAATTGAGGACACTTTCCATAATCAACTGGAGGCAATAAGAGAGCACCAAGGTGAAATAATCCATCATGGCTGATGGAACAGTGTTCACTGTATGAGTGAGACTGAAAATCTTTATCATGAATCAGGACAATCAAAAGTATAAAAAAATAATTGAAATAGCAACCAAATCCTTGTGGAATACCTTGTGGAATTACAAGGTGAAATTCTTAGGATTTAATCCTCCACCTAGTACTGCAAAAAATAAAAATGGGAAGACAAAGACAAACTAATCAAGTCAATTGTTTCCAAAGACCTAGGCATTAATATCTGATGCTTAAGTAAAACAAAACTAAAAGGATAAGGCAATTATAAGGTGTCTAGTCTCAGCCACCAGAACTTCATTAAGAACTTGAAATACTGCTTTCAGTTAAATGACTTGGTCCAACCCATGACTAATATGACAGGAGAAGGCCGCTAGAAGATAAATAACAAATCAATTGTGAAGGGCAAGTAAGAGCTCTGGATAAAATAGGGGAAGAGCAGAGTAAGTTAAAGAGTGATCCAAGAACATTTCTTTCAAGAAATCATGAAAAAGAATGATATTAAAACAATCAGGGAAACTGCCAGTGGACAAAGAACTATTCACCAGACAGGAAGGTAATAACAGCATGAGATAAGAGAAAGGAAAGGGGGGAAAGGAGGTGATGATATGGGGATATCTCATTTTGAAACAGAAATAAGTTCAAATGCAGACAGAAGAAAAGAAGCGCAACAGACAAAAGCCAATGAAGGAAAGTAATAAATATCCATTACTGCATTAGACAATTTTTTCATGTCTCAACTGCCACAGTTGAACTAGACAGAGATTCAAATGCAGTTCTAAAATCCCATTTATTAAGTCAAATACTTCGGACAGGCAATTCTAGATTAAGAGAAGATATATGTAATAATTTGAAGTGAGTGCTTACAATACATAATCCAAATATAATTTCATCTCTTTAAATAATTATGCACCTGAAGACTCAAACAGCAAATTAAAAACGGTGGTTTCACTTTTAAGTCACTTTTCCACTATGCTAATCATAAATTTAAAAATGAAGCAAGGCATTTTCCTTATCAGGAAGTAACATTTAAAAACTTGAAATAATAAAGCAAAGCACATGAGGAGAAACCAAAGGCAAAATAATATTTTCAAAATCAAGAATTAGACCATTAATATACTCAATTATAAGAATTCACTTGAGAATACTACTTTGTCTTGAGTGGGAAAAGAAAAACACTGTATAAAGTTCCTTTTCTGCTCAGATATACTGAAGTCAACTGTGCTTTATTTGAAACATATAAATACTGCTTTAAGTTAACTAGTTCAAGCTCAAGAACTTCCATTGTTAAAACCCTTCAAATAAAATCAAACATGTCACTAGTGATCAAAATTAATGTGAAAATGCACTTCAAAGGATATAGTTGTCAGAGGAATATGTTTTAGCTTTTAGATCATTTAATGCATTACAAAGTACTACATAAGGAGTACAAGGAGTTTGTGTATTTTGACTATACAACTGCAATATAAACATGTATACTATATAATTCCCGCATACATTTATAAATTAAAGTATTTCATGTGCAAATCTTATGAACAAAAGCTTTCTAAATGACATTAACCAATATATTTTTAGTGTCAAAAAGTCACAATCTTTGGATCAATTATTTGATCCAAGCAGACCATCAAATATGTGTGTGTGTGTGTGTGTGTGTGTGTGTGTGTGTATACCCTTGTGTGTATATATACCCTATATAAAGTGTATATATATACCCTTTAAAAATGTCAACATCAGTATAATAAAATATATAACTTGGATACAAATAGAATTCCCAATTAATGTTTGGCACATGTTACTCAAATGGCAGGTGACATCGCAAGGAACTATTGTTCTCCATCCTAATACTTACTCTCAATTCTCATATTCTCAGCTATTCCAGAACCTCTCATTCTCAGGTAAGTGAATCCCAACACCAGAAAGAACAAACATGCAGTAGTTAAGAGGAACATCGACAAATAATGAGCACTGAAACTTCCTGTGGTGGATATTTCTTCTCTCTTAAACTGCTGCAACAGATCCTCTTCAGGTTCCGAAAGCTTTGGGTTGTAAGAATTTTTCAAATATGTATGATTGGAACCTGTATGATTGGAGTGATTGATTCTAGTGGATGATGAGCTGGTAACACCTGAAGCCAGGCTGCTGTTAGCACTGTAAATGCTTGGTTCAGTATTGTAGCCCCCAATTGCATCAGGGAGAATATGATTGTTGGCTGGTTTCCTACTACTGCTTAAGGGATCAGTTACTTTGCTATGATCTATGTCAGGTAGCAGTGGTGGCTGTAATAGCTGATTGGCTTTCTTGGAAGAACTGCTGCTGTATCGGGGACTGCGTGGATTCGAGTCCAGATTATCGCCATCTCCTCTGGCTGATAGTATTTCTTCTTCCTCTTCGTCGTCCTCTCGCCTGTCCGCTCTTTCGGCGGTTTTACTCCCGCCGGCGGCCCTCACATTCCCCGCAAAGCCACTGCCAACCGCAGAGCCTTGCCCTTGACCTGCCTCCAGCAAGCCGTCGCCGGCTACAACACCTCTGCGAGCGGAAAAGGGGCTGACCGATTTACAAAGATTCTTCCTGCAGACATAGTGATGAGTAAGGGACTCCTGCCTTAGCCCCTGCTGGGTAGCCGCGACCTCGTCCTCTTCCTCCGAGTCCGAATACTGGTCCCTCATATTTGCGCTGCTGGAGGTGAGCAGCCTGTTCCCGTTCACTGCTCGGCTCTTGTATCGCTCCCGCCTCCGCTCGGCCTCCTCTTTCTGGGCGTCTTCCTCGTCCCCGGTCGCTCTCCCGCCCTCCATCTGTTCCCGAGTCCCCGCCGTGACCGTCGCCCGTCTAGCCGTCGCTCCCCACCAGGCATTTGGCTTCCTGCGAGCCGGCGACTCTGCCAAGGCACTATGATTGAGACAGGAGGCGGCGGACGCGCCTGCAGGCCTCGGGTCCCGACGTGAGGTTGAACCCCGTTCCCTCCGGCTGGCAGCGGCGCCAGCCTGGCCCCTGGGATTGGCCTCCACATCCGATTCGTCAGAACTGAAGCCCAGCAGGACTTTGCCACCGCCTCCGCCGAAGGGAGTTGCGCGGGCCCGGATGCTACCCCCGCCAATTACTCCGGACAAAGACGAGAGGTCGGAGCTGCCAAACCGAACCCCCAAGCCGCCGCCGCCGCCTGCCCCTGGTGTATTATTGTTACTGTTCCGGGTCTTGTTGGCGACAACGCCGTGGGCCCCAGACGTCCGCTCTTCTTCTCGCAGTTTCTTTAGCTTTTTTATGTAGACTGGCCTGGTGCTTTCCGTCACGGGTCCCGGCGAGAAACCGAGTCGCTTCAGTTCAGAGAAAAGCTCTTCATCGGTGAGCTGCGCGGCAGTGGCCGCCGCCATTTTGCTCCTCCAGCACCCGCCAGCACCCGCCGTGGCCGCTTCCTTCCCACGCGCCGCGCTCCTGTCCCCGCCCAGGGGTTATAGTCTTAATGGTTCCCCGACTAGAGTTCTGGCTCCACTATTGCAGTTGGCAGTTACCGCCATGTTAGGGGCTGTAAATGCATAAGAATGTACTAGAAATGTGGATTGCCCATCTCACGGGTTTCAAAGCTTTCTCCTCCCCCTAATATAGTTATTGTGATTGTAAATGCATCATAACGCCATCATAGGTAGATATAATGATAGGATGTTTCGCTTCTTGAATTTTTGATTGACATTCAAATTACCAATAGCGGACATTCAATTAGTTTGAACTGCAGAGAGAGGAGTGGGAACTTCGTCACAGTAGAAAACATTGCTTCAAAAATTGTCAAAGAGAAAGTTTTTAATCTATCCATTTTTATTTTTTAAAGAAAGGACAGATTTCCCCATTTTCATTCGCCGTGCATATACTGGTGTCTACTGAAACCAGGTAGTAATAGCTGCCTGAACCTTTCATTTTCCTTATCTCTTTGATCTCCGCCGGGCGGAACTGACGCGTGCGCACTACACCGTGGCCTAGACCCACCCAAAGCAAGGGGAGAGGAGGAATGAAAGAGGCGTGGGTTTAGTTATTAATATCGGAGCACACCCTTTCAAGTTCACTTTGCTTTCTTAAGGGCTTTCGCACTCCATGATTCTTCGAATCTAGTGCGTAGTTTATTTGCGACGTTTTAATCCGAACTTCAGGCGTCTTCTGCGGCAAATAAAAAGACAAGGCAAATTTAAATGCTGATCGGAGATAGGTAGGAATTGGAAACCTATGCAGAGAGGGTCGTTTACTTACTGAAATAAGATCAGCTCGAGCGGCACTTGAGGGGTTGTAATTCCCACCTGATGCTAGTTAACAAAGCGAAAAAAAGCAGTTGCACACCCAGTTCATGGAGGCACTGAAAGGATGGTCTGGGAAACCGATTGTGCAATGGTGTTATTAAGCAGGTGGAATCAAAAGTTTTCAGCTATACAATTGCTCCGGCTAAAAAGTTTTGTTAGTGACTATAAATAAAGAATTTATGCAACTAAATGTTCCTAAACACTGTCGTCTTCCGTTAAAGAAAAAGGTAGCTAATAGGTAGCACTTTACATCTTGGATCTAACATATTATAAATGTTACTCTTGCATCAAAAAAAATGCAAAAAAATATTCATGGAAATATATTATTTTTCTGGACAATAGAAGTTTCTGGGTGGTCTTCAAGAATAGTTCCTTGTGGATAATATGTCAATAATTGAGCTGAGGTGATTAGAGCATGAGTGACTACTGAAGGGCTTCTCAGTCTAGGATAGAGCAAGCATAACTGGTACACTAGATAAAATAGGGCTAGACTAGTTTGGGGGTCAAAAGATAAAATTGGGTAAAATCAGAATATTGAAGATACAGAACCTCAGACTGACAAATTACCTCACCCACTGCTTTTATGTAGCTGTTGAATAAGATGAGAGAGTATATCCTGCAACACAAAGGAAAGGCTTAGAAAGCAGCCTCTTCCTCCTCAACCAACAACCACTGAAACCAGTGCTAGGGAAGGGAACCACTATAAAATGATACCAATAAAGGAGAAAATGGTACCCCAAATTTGAACTGCACAGAACCTGCCCAACATACTATAGCTGACAGTTTCTGAACTGCAGAGTGATAAAGGAGATAAGGATGAATGCACCATCTCCATCCCATCTCGAATGAAAAATAATGCCTCAGTGGCATTGTCAATGGATAGAAATTATAATGCACTAGCAACTGGGATTAGTGTTTTGTGAGAGAGGTGATTAAAAGAAAACCCTTTAACCATCACATACTGCAATGCTAGCACTTACAGTGATGATAATTGTTAGTGCCACAACTCAGATGCTGCTTTGCTGTTGTTGTAAAGTGTGGGTTTGTAAGTTAGAAATTAATTGTATTGTGAAATTTTTGTTATTTTTTTATGTTGGAGTTCCCTGAGACATGAAAATTATTTCAAGGATAATTTCAAAGTTAAAAAGTTAAAAAAGGATGTGCTAGAAGCCCTGAGGTACTGGTTAGCATACTTTAGCATCTGTTCTTTTCCTTCAGTTGGCAGATGTTGCTGTGAGAAAAAGTGTTGCTGTTGTATGTAAAATGGAAGCCTGCAACGCACTCATGCTGCATCTGAAGCAAGGAGAAAGGTGAAGAATGTAGTCACAATATTGTGATAGCCAATAAATCATGGGCTCATCAGTATGATTAAAAAAATTAAACATTAATGCAGTGTTTCTCAACCTTGTAAACTTTGATATATAGATTTCAACTTCTAGGATACCCAATCAGCACCAGTGACTGGGAAATTGTGGAAATTGAAGTCCACACAATGTATAGTTAAATACATTTGAAAAAATATATCTTGATTCTTAGCTTAATTGATACTTTCTGGTTGATTTCTAATTTGCCATCTGTTAGCAAACCTCTTAAACAGCAGTGTTGTCTGAGAATAGGACTTTTTGGATTAAACCAAGTATCTAGAACTATGAATGATGAAACATTGGACAGGACATAACCCTAAATTGTTCTTTAATAAATATTTTCTTCTCAATAAATATTCAACCAACCACATACTCTTGGATGACTGGAAGCCCTAATGTCCAAGTTGTCTTGTTCATTCTCTTGTCTGAATGTCTCTGAGTCCTATGCAGTCCTTGTACATTTTTCAGAAATAAAAGGAAACATGAACAGATCTCTGATGTTTCTAGCCAGCCTGCTTAAACTAAATAAGGTGAGCAGAAAGATATGTGCTTAACAGCTCCTGTTTGGTAAGCGATGACAAGAGATAAAACTTTTTCAGTCCCTTTCCTCTGAATTTATTTTTAATTATTTGTATCTTTCTTTACATAGTAACAGTTACAAACAATATCAAATGCAACCAATTTTATCTCATAACAAATACAGTTCTTCTGACAGGGCTAATAATAGGGGAGTAGGAGAGGGAAAAGGAATGTATGAGTCCATCTAAGCAGACTACTGTAATAGTTCTTGTCTGCCTTCATCCAATTTAATAAGGTTTTTAGTATTATTTTATAGTACAGTGTCTGTAATTGTGAGTCACATTCAATAACACATCTGGAAGATGAATATAAATTTCTTTTGCGCTTTTATCTAGAAAGGTCCTATCTCTCAAAACTGAAAGCTGAAACCATTCCCATTATCTTATACAATTGATTGCAATCAATGAAACCCATTAGATGTCCTGGTCTAAAGGAAATGCTTTGTTAAATAGGTCGAAGAAAGAGCCAAACTACATACCGGTATACTTTTTTAAAATACAGGTATACTCTTTTTAAAGGAAGCCTGAAAGCAAATACATTCAGACAAGTCAAGACTTTTGTATCATTTTTAAAGGGCTTAAAATTAGTAAAAGAAGGAAAGTATTCACTCACAGATTTGTTTGGCACCAGTTCATCCTCCCTTAAAACTAGTTAGCAAACAGATGTTTTATAACAAGTTTGAACAAGGTATAATTTAACAAAAGTACTATACTTAACATGAGGTAACTTTAATGAGTTTAAATACTCATTTACATCAATACATATTTCAGGATGAAGACATTTTCAGCTTTCAGTTTGCTCAGAGCTAAGTAATATATACATTCAACCAAGTATCTACATTTTTATGTTCTATCCTTTAGCTAAACGTATGATTACAAGTAGTATTTGCTGCATCATGGTGGACCTCAATTCCTTATAAAGTAGTGAAAATTCTGATGACATACATGCACTTATACATATATCCCTGAGATCTTGATCCCCATTAATTTGCACACAGGGCAAACCCCATCTTTAGAGTTTTCACTAATTTTGACATTAATCACCTTTTACTGAGAACTTCTCCAAAACTACTGGTCATAGATTATATTTGTGGAAGCTATTCCTTAGCTGATCCTCATGAATAAAGGGAATATCAGAATGCCTATTGGGCATTATCAGTTCTTATTTAAGTCTTATTAATTTTAACTGTTTTTATATTTAGCTGTTTTACCATTTTATAACCCACCCAAAGTTGCTTTATTAGCACAATTAGCATATACATTTTATAAATAATAGTTAATAAATAATTCAGTGAAATGGTAGAACTTCTAGAGTCTTTGAAAATATCTATTTTATAAAATAGCAAGATATTTTCTAAAAATATCTATTTTATAAAATGGCAAGAAAAGAATTATTTGGTCTTAACAAATACAGTAGGATAGTGTAAATTACAGATACTAATCTGGTTAATAACAGTTGGAAATATTTATATAAAGTTACAGGCAGTATTATTATTCAAAGTATAATTGCTGTCACTCCACCAACCTGAGTCCTGAGATCAGCTGGGGTGACTTGCTTCCAATTCCTCAGAGTGCAATGATCAGGAATAAACCCTGTCTCAGGAGAAGCACCCCAACAATGATATTCTCTGTAAAAGATGTGCTAAAAGTATGGTTTTTTTCACCTAAGCTTTTGAAGGATAATTGCCAGAAACAAACTGCACATTTAAAAGAGCATTCTTATTGTGTTTATAAAATCGATAATTTTATCTTGTTTTTTTTTATTTAGCTTGTGTTGATGTTCATCCTTTGTGTTCGAAGAGGACCTAGACATCTAACAGGTTGTGGGCTGTCCACAATGTATCTGCAGGTGGCTGGTAAGGCCTATACAGGCATGAAATGTTTTGCCACATGTCAGGCAGACGTGTGGGTACCATTGTTGCAGCATTTGCAGCTCTGGCTTTGCGGCTTTAGCTTTTAAAATAAGATTGTTGTTCTGTAACACATTATAGGCACCTTCAGGGTATAAGAAAATTATAAGAATTATGAAATTTGGTTATAAAAACAGGACTATACTAGTGGCAAGCTTTAGAATCACAAGTGTTTGAGGTCACAGTTGTCAATATATTCCCAAATGTGAATATTACTCAGTCAAAAGAATGAAGGACAGCTAACCTCTTGATATGTAATATTTTCAACCAAATAAACAACAATACTTTATTACATTCAGAAATGGATTATTCTGCTCATATTGCAAATACATTTTCTAAGCATTCTCAGCTGTTAATATCAGAAATTGTCTATTTAAAAACCTAGGCATGTTTATCTCACTCTTGCAGTCACCCTGGAAAACTAAGATATTTAAACTTTTTGTAGTTTTTTTAATACACAAAGAACCATTTCAAATTGCCAGTTATACTAGAAATAAAAATAATATTTATAATTACTCGTTCATAATATTAGCAAGCAAAATATTAAAGCTCCAAGCCTAAACAATAAGAATAGATCCTGTCACAACATAAATCACTTTGAAATTTGCATAAATATGCACAATATCATGTTCTAAACAGCAGACTAACTACTGTATAAAATTGTTCCTAAACTGAACATGTGCGGGTTACATGTTGATAGCAGATACTCTGAGCTCTTGGATTGACTTGGTATTTATGAGTGAGTCACTGAAAAATTCCATGCAGGCTGTGTAGGAAGTTACCACCCAGGCAATTCCCCCACTTGAAGATCTGTGCCTTCCCTAATTTAACTGAGATTTGTGCTGGGAATGACTAGGGTGTGTAAACCTGAGAGTTCTCTCCCCCCACCCCTCTTATTTTCTTCTTGTCCTTGTGTATATGTGTGTCTAAGTCTATGCACAAAGACTTAGGTAATTGTACTTTGAGGTAATTGTAACTATAAAATGTCTCCAATCCAAAAAGATGAGAATTTTAAATAGTTCAAAGAAAGAAAAGAGTAAAATGGCAAAAATTGCCTTCGCGCTGTTTGTTGGGTCCAGAAAAATGAGTGAAAGGGGTGGGGGAAGGAGCCTTTGCTCTGTGTTTGTTTGGCCATCACACAGAGTAAAGAGAAGTATTTTTTCTTCCTTCCTTCTCTGTACCTTAAAGCAACAACCCAGGGAATTTTAAGTTCTTTTACAAGAGAAGTTTCATCCTTGCATTTATTGTGTGTTTAAATGATTTTACCTGTTCATATCTTTCCTGAATCATGTGAATCCAGCTCCCTTTTCTCATCTGTGATATCCCCATATTGTTATCAGTTTATCTGTTTAGTAACAGCAATACTGATGTGTTGTTGTTTTTTTCAAAATCTGCCTGCAAGCTATCTACACCCCCACATTTTCCCCTCCCCGTTACCTCTAATCCTCCAACAATGCCTTTTCTGTGGGAGAGGGGACCCTGTTCTCATGTCTTGCAGCCCTGCACAGATGACCAGAGCACATTGATCCAGATGCCTCCAGAGAAGATCTTCCATCCATTTGAGCCAGGAATTGAGTTTGAATCCGCCTTCCACTGGAAAGCCATCACAGCAATCAAAGTGGAGCAGACTTTCCCAAGCCTGACTGACCACCCTTACCAGCAAACCAAGCCTAAAGCTATCCAGCAGACGTGAAAGAAAGGATTCTGAGATGGACAAGTAAAGACTGAAAGACTCTTTTCAATCCTCAGAAGACAGCTGTAAAGACTAGGGGAGGAGAGGGAGGATGGAAATTGATTGTAAGGTTTTCTTTCTTTGCTTCCTTCACAGAAATTCATTGTAAGGTTTTTTTTCCTTGTCTCATTTATACTGTGATCAGTTTAATGTACTCATGTAAGAATTGTATTTGAGAGTGGCTAGCACAGCGAGTTCTGAATACCTTAGATTTCTGTCTGGTGGGAGGGAAATTTGTCCCAAATGTCTGTATTTTCTGTATTGTAGAAGCAGACATACACACATACACACACAGAGAGAGAGAGACTTACCTCCACACAAAGCTTCTCCTAGATTGATTTTTGCCCTGGCACTACAGCCCAAGCAGTGATATCTCCCTGCTAATTCCATGGAGGAGGGGCAGTTCCTCTCAGGCAAATCCCCCACTTGAAGAGCTAGCAGGATCTTCAAAACCCAAATCCTGACTGTGACTCACAAATGATGCTGCCCAGTAAAGTAGGATATGTTGCACTGGTGGTCTCATAAGTAGGAGTCTCAGGGCTCATGTGTAATTTTAAAATACTAAATAGCCTGGATTGCACACTAGCTAAACTCAATTTCGCCTCACTAAAATAAAAGCTAAGGCAGGTTCAAGAAACAACCCTTGAAATGGACAGCCTGTAACTTAAAGGAAAAGCATGGCTGTGAAGAATTTTGGGATTTCTGCTTGCTTGAAACCTGTCTGTAAGCTCACAGAAAGTTATATCCAACTTCTGAAAATAATTGGCATAGAAAATTGGATAATGTGAATTTATTTCCAGAACTTTTGCCCTGGCTGTTAGACCTTCATGGTTGAAAGCTCTCTGGGAGCCACTGAAGGAATTTTTTTTCTGCGGCCTCTCTCAATGCCTCTCCCTTTGCATTAAAAAAAAATTAAATCTCCCTGATCTAACCAATTTTAATCTTTTGAAAAAAAAGTGTGTATCCCACTCGCATGTTTTGGTTTTTTTTAAAAAAAGAAGTAGGGATTGTAAGAAGTTAGCACCCAGCCCTCTCCTAGAAAAATAAAATATCCTGGGAAATATTGAAAAATCAGAACATATTTCCCTGGATCAGAAATGGAGAAACATGTTTTTAGGCAGGAAACAGACTCACTCTTAATAGCCCCCACTTTCCTTAATGGGCCATTAAAATGCCCGAGTCGGTCTATTCTACATAACAAAGTGTTCCCCTTCAGCTCCAGGGTGATGGGATTAAGGCATGATAGTATTAGCCTTTACCTATCTCACCAAAGGGCACCTGGGAAGAAGCAATGCTCAACCAAACTTGGATTCAAGACAGCCTACAGAGTTGCCCCTGCATGGCCCCATGGGAGTCTGACAACCAATCAGAATACATTTCTTACACAGGAACAGGAAACAGAGAGGTTGGGCCACACAGAGTATAAAAAACCCAGCAAGCCCCTTCTTTGCTCTTTTTCTTCTTCACCCAACATCTGGAAGCATGTGATCCACCTTTTCTGTTCAGGACCTCAAACCATGTGGTGCTATCCACCATTAAACCATCTTTCCAAGCAGCCTCCATGCTTCTAGTGTCTTTTTCCCCACTTGGAGCTGAACCCAGAAGAAAAGTTTCTTCCAACAGCTGTTCAGCCTCTTAACTATAATTTGAGGGGGCTGCGTGCTTCATGAAACATTTAAATTTGAAGATGAGGAATCTACTTTGCAGGTCTTAATTTAAGAGAAATTGGTATAGATGAATCTCCAGGTTCAGCATTTGAGGAATGCTGTGACAATATGTGTCAGTAGAGTAGACTGATCAATGTATATTTATTTTGTTATCAGTGACTCATAGCTAAACATATGAATTTGCAGAAAAGTGCCTCCAGTAGATGAAATTTCCTTTACTGCAAACACCACCTTTGATATAATTCAAAGAACTTGGGTCCCAATTTGTTGTGAATTCAGGGTGCTGGGTTGCTTTTAAATAGAAACATTTCCAGCTTGAATACCTCTTTTTCTGTTTGGTTGTGTCTGTGTCCTGTGGTATATTAACCATTAAGCAAACTAAGCACCTGCTTAGGGCACCAGGCCCAAAGGGGGCACCACAAAGTTGGGAAAGAAAAAAAATGAAGATTTGTACAGTATGTACAAAGGAGGGGCACCAAGATTTGTCAGTGCTTAGGGCACCAGTGAGCCTTAATCCGCCACTGTCTGTGTGAGTAATCATGTTTCTATGTGTGTTGGGGCTAGAATTTAGGTAATTTTCTTCCTTGATTATGTGGAGATAGGCTTTTGAAAGCTGTGAATTTGTGTAGTGATGAACAATTTTATATTTGTCAACTGCTGTTACCATTTCAGTAATGAAATGAATGCAGGAAAGAAACATAATTTTAAATCTTAATTATTTTGGGTGTGATTTAAGCTGGTGGTTATTATCTATTGTTGGAAGTTAAATCTGATTCGTGTCTTATTTGAAGCTGAGAGAGAAAGGCAGGCAAAGGAAAAATAAGTTAGAAGCAGGCTGCAGTTGGAAAAGGAGGGTTGTTTGTTTTTTAATTGCTGTTGTGAAATTTTCTTTGGGATGTGCGGGTCAAGTCTTGACTGGCCCAAAAGTTGAGGGAGGATGCAAATCTTAAGGTGTTTTGTTGTTTTGATGTAATCAATTTCATTTCCTGGTCTAATCGGCTGTCTATTTGAAGATCTCTTTAGCCAAGTCTGGTTTTACAATGTATACATGGTTTTATAAATGAAAGTTAGTTTCAAGCTTTGCCTGCAGGCTGTTTTAGTGGGCTGCTGGGGCTGCTGTCTGCCTTTGTTAAGATGATTTTTCTCCTCTTCGCATTTAGGGAAATATTCTATTCTATTTCTTTTCTTATTATGTGGAATATTTTATTCTGGGAAGGGGGCTTTTTCTACATTATAAAGCCTTGCTTGAGGGATTGCATGTCTCCCATAACATCTGCCTCCTTCGCTATATTCATCTGTCAGTTGCATTTATCATTTATCATCTTTTATCATCTATCTTTTATATTTTATTGATGTGATTGTAATTTCTTTGATTGTTGTGAGTCATCCAGAGGTGTTGAGAATCAGGTGGCATAAAATTTAATAAATTATTATTATATTAGAATTAATTAATTATGAGTTTAAAAATACTGTAAATACTCTCATGCAATTTTCTATATACAGTACATTTACCCCAGCATTAGTCCCACTGATGTCAAGATAGACAGCCTCTTGCTTTACTTATTTGTTTATTTGTTCATTCATTTAAAAGATATGGCCACCCATCTTATACAGAACACAACTCTGGGTGGCTCCTATACATTTCTTTACAGACAAATACTATATCACAATATAAATTTTACATGTTTAATTGTGCCTTGTATAAGTATATGAAAACGAAATAATAAAAGAACAAATTTTAATTTATAAAATTGTCAATGTATCCTTTATCTTTATAATATCTTGGTTAAAACTGAGAACAGGTTTTATTCAAAAATACTGTTCTTTTATCAAATGGTGAAACAAATTTTGGTTAAAGAAGAATACAGCTCATTTCATAAAATCTGTTGGAAGTAGTATATAAGGTGGTATTTTAACACCTTAATTGTAGGTACTGTGCAGATACATTTTTTCTATAATATTTTTTTCTTACAGATAGCATCTTCTGTTTTAAAGCTAAAAAATCCTATGATATCTATTAAGAGTAATCTGTTTTGGTTAATAAAGAGAAGTTGCTGAAGCATCAAAATACGTTTTGTATCTGCATTGTGCCTAATATTTATTGAGGTCATGAAATTTGGAAAGGGATATTTTCTGAATAATTACCTTGACCAAAATAACATTTTGATCTACAGTCCATGCAAATGTCACCGTGAAAGACCGAAATTGGTGAATGTCGACATTCACCGGTGAATGTTGGTGAATGTCGACATTCACCGGTGAATGTCGACACATACCAATTTCGGTCTTTCACGGTGACATATTGTTACTGTGAAAGTCCGAAATTTCAGCGTAACGCTTTCCTTTTGCTTTTCAATTCGCGGTCCTGGAAACTACTCGTTCTAACCGCGCAGGATCGCAGGTTTAAAAAAAAAAAAGTCCGCGAATAGAAGACGCTTAAAAGGAAGCGAGGAGCCGAGGTATTAGGGTAAGGGTATTAGGGTAAGGGTGTCGAGAGGATAAGGGTATTTAGCAAATATTTCGGACATACACCAAGCGACTATGTGAATGTCGACATTCACCAGATTTCAGACTTTCACAGTAACACATATACTATTCTATGCCAAAAGAATTTTCAGCTAAAGGGTTTTCTATCTAAAGTAGAATTAAGATTAAAACAAAAAATGCACTTATAAAAGTTAGTGGAAACAATTTAAAGGGAGGAGGATAAGATTATGGTGAAATCTACCTATTTACATAATCTAATTATGGTTTTGGTCAGTTTTATTGGGATGTGCAAATAAAGTTATTGTCAAGGTTCCAAATAGCATCCAAAAATAAATCAGATTCCAAAGCAACGTATTGCTCAACGTTCCAATTTATTAAGATAGCCATGTTGGCACCTCTGGGAAAACCCAAATCTGAAAGCTTCCTGGGTTTCCCCACCTAGTTGAAAGTTCAAGATCTTGCCCCACACCCACAATTCCATCACATGGTCCAATCTCCCATTGCCATGCTGGCAGTTCCGCCTATCCAGTTCCTGACAGGTGCAGAGGTGCAGAGACAAAGGATGACATTGGCTTTCTAGAAAGAAAGCTACACAGTAAGTAACTCTGTACAATCCCCCTTCCCATTTTCCCACAATAGAAAAAGGCATAGTAGAATAATAGAAAGTGTGGCAGGCCAAAGATACAAAAGAAGACAGCAGGCCTGTCAAGCCGGCTTCCCTCAGCAACAAAGAAAGAAACCACTTAACTCCATTTTGCAGAATTAAGAGTACTTTTACTGGTTATGAAAAGATAGCAGCTAAGCAAAGCAAGATCTGAGGCAAAAGCGTGCGAAATCAAACATATCAATATGTGACCAACCCCCGCCCCCTGGTAACCCTCATCCCACTGTCCAATCTGTAAATCTCTTAGGTGTCGTGTGAGTTCCATCTTCAAGAACCATCATCAGGCTGGTATGCAGGACGATTGGTCTTGACTGACACCAAGCGCTAATCTCCAGCATGTGCAGTAGATGGTGAGAGCAAAACTCCCCTTTTACAATCTCTCCTGTACTAAAACTTCCCCTCCCAAATACCAGACCCCCCTCCCCGTTTCAATGGCAGTCAAAAGCAAATAGCGAAACAGGCTGATATCCGGCCCTCCTTCAGGAAAAGAAGCCATCCCTGCAAGAAAATAAAACAATAGAAAAGACAACATAAGACATGTATGATTCAAATATGATCAAGGCTTATCAGTACTTACCGTAGAACTTCTGTAAGAGTCTAGGAGCTCTAACATGAGATTTGTCAACCCACTCAGCCTGGGAGGGGGGAAAATGCTTCCAGGATACCAGATATTGAAGTCGATTCCTATGATTCCTGGAGTCCAAGATTTCCTTAACCTCAAAGTGTTGCTCTCTCTCAATAAGAAGAGGGGCAGGGGGTGCAGGTAGGGGTGCATGAAAAGAAGAACTGTGCTCTGGTTTCAACAGGTTTACATGAAACACAGGATAAATCCACTTAAGATGTTTTGGTAACTCCAATCATACAGAAACAGGATTAATGATTTTCACAATAGGGAAAGGACTGACATACTTAGGCCCCAGTTTCTTTGATTTCTGGGTGGTTTGTAGAAACTTGGTGGACAAAAACACTCGATCTCCTACTTTGTACTCCCTTTGCTTCACCCTCTTTTTGTCAGCCTGTTTCTTGTGCGCCCGGTGAGCAGCCTCCAACGCCTTGCGGGTCATGGGCCAAATTTGGCAAAGCTGGTGATTCTACTCAGGGACAAAATTTGCAGTTTTTTTCAAGGCAACTCAGGAATTGGTACAACGTTCTGGCCAAACACAA
Source organism: Natrix helvetica (assembly GCF_964273705.1). Classification (NCBI taxonomy): domain Eukaryota; kingdom Metazoa; phylum Chordata; class Lepidosauria; order Squamata; family Natricidae; genus Natrix; species Natrix helvetica. The sequence continues at coordinate 48,644,757 of NC_138553.1, forward strand.
CTCTAAAAGGGGTCAAGCCGGTACTGCTGTGCAGAGAGTTGTTGTATGCCACCTCATTATGTGGTAACAGTTCAGCCCAGTTATCTTGTTGATAATTGATGAAACACCAGAGGTACTGTTCCAAAACAGAATTAGTCCGTTCACAAGCCCCGTTAGTCTGAGGATGATGGGCGGAGCTTAGCCCCTGGGCGGAGCCAATTAGCTTCAGAAACTCCTTCCAGAAGAGGGAGGTGAACTGGACCTCCCCTATCCGAAATTATGCGTTCAGGTACTCCATGTAACCGGTACACATGTGAAATAAACAACTTAGCTAACGACTTAGTTGATGGGATTTTGGAACAGGCTACAAAATGAACTTGTTTGGAAAACAGGTCAGTAATTACCCAAATCACGGTATTTCCTAGACTCTGCAATTCGACAATGAAGTCCATCGATATCTCCTTCCATGGGGCCTCAAGGTGGGCCACACCTTGGAGAAGGCCCTGGGGTTTTCCCGGTGGGTGCTTTGCAGCAGCACAAACGGGACAACTGGCTATGTAGGACTCAATGTCTTTTTTTCAATGAAGGCCACCAAAATTGTCTCTTAACCAGATGTAAAGTCTTTACAAATCCAAAATGGCCTGCCATTCTTGAATCGTGGGCCTGTTGAAGAACAATAGTTTTCAGGTCAGCAGGAACATATAATTTAGCCCCTACCCAAGCCAGTCCATCCTTCATAGTGCATTCATTTGAATGTTCCTTGAACCAGTCATCGTACTGAAGGCTCTCCTTGAGTTTGCACATGAGGTCCGTCATGACCTCTAAATTCGAAATGCCTTGGCTTCTAGTAATCACCAGGGCAGCTAGACTTTTTGCTGGGATGACTGGGTGAACTATGCTCAGCTTAGAGCTGTTGTATTGGGGAAGCCTAGACAAAGCATCAGCCATGACGTTCTTCCCCCCCCCCCCGGAATGTACTTGAGGGTAAAGTTGAAACGGTTGAAATGTTGCGCCCAATGCACCTGTTTAGGAGATAGCTTACGTGAGGTCTTCAATGCTTCCAAATTTTTATGATCAGTCCATACTTCAAAAGGGTGTTTCGCCCCTTCTAGGAAATGTTGCCAGGTCATCAAAGTCCATCTGACCGCAAAAGCTTCCTTTTCCCATATAGCCCATCGTCTCTCTGTCTCTGTCAGTTTGCGAGAGGTGTAAGCGCATGGCTGCAATTTTCCATCAGCGTTCGTTTGAAGTAATACTGCCCCCACAGCCACATCACTGTCATCAGCTTAAACGATAAATGGTGCCTCCATATCTGGGTGTTTCAAAACGGGTTCAGCTGCAAAGAGTCGCTTATATCTCTCGAAAGCGGCTTGACACCCCATAGTCTAATTCAAAAGCTTACCCAGTCTAGGCTTGGCCTCCCCTTTTGATTTTAGGAGATTTGTAATGGGCAGAGCAATGCTGGCAAACGAGGGGTTAAATTGACGCTAAAAATTTGCAAATCCCAAAAAACTTTGTAATTGTTTGCGGGTGCGAGGAGGTGCCCATTCAGTTACAGCCTGGACTTTTGCTGGGTCCATCTTGATGCCGTTGTGGGAGATGCGGTAGCCCAAGTAATCAATTTTCTCTTGATGAAATTCACATTTAGACAATTTGGCATAAAGTTCTGCGGCCCGGAGTTTCTTGAGTCCTGATCGTACTAAAGTCATGTTTGTCAGTGTTCCAAATATCATGCAGAATTAAATCAGAATTCAAGGCAGAGATATCCTTAAAGTTCCAATTTAATAAGACAGACATGTTGGCATTGTGCTATGAAATCCCAAATCTGATTTGCTTCCTGGGATTCCACCCAGTTGAAAGTTCATGATCTTATCCCCACACCCATAATCCATCACATGGTCCAATCTTCTTCTTCCACGCTGGCATCTACACCCCTCTGCTTCCGGTCAGGTGTCGAGGTGCGGAGACAAAAGATGACCTTGGCTTCTAGAAAGAATGAGAACAACACATTCCACAATTCTACTCCTTTCTATTCCCCCCTCCCAACTACTACACTAATGAAACAGCATAAGAAATTAATAGAAAGTGTCGCAGGCCAAAGATCCTAAAAGGAACATAACTACAGGCCTGACAATGTGTTCATTACGTGTTTCCGTGTAGATAAGGATGTTGTCAAGGTAGACTATCACACCCTTGTTCATGTAAAACTTCATTTATTAATTGCATGAAAACAACTGCCGCCCCCTGTAAGCCAAATGGGAGTATTCTGAATTGAAAACACCCGAGTGGGCAGTTGAAAGCAGTTTTCCATTCATCTCCCTCTTTTATTCTGACTCTGTAGTAGGCCTCTCTTAGGTCCAATTTTGTGAAGATCTTTCCTTTGCCCAATTGGGCCAACATATCCTTCATCAGAGGGAGGGGGTATACATTTTCCACGCACACACTATTAAGATTTTTGTAGTTAATACAGAGACGAAAAGAGCCATCTTTCTTTTCTGTAAACAACACAGGGGCGGCCACACACATGTGCATCCCGAGTCTAAAAGGGCCAGCATTTTTGCTTGGGTGCCAGTAGAAGGCACTTTAAGTTCTACTGGGATGGTCATGGGGCCCGATCGGGAACTTACCAGATGGTCATCATTGGATTCGGTTTCACTTCTCCCGATGAGGAGGATGGTTCTTGCGCAACAGGTTCCACTCCTTTCATGGCAGTGTCCCTTCTCTTCCCGGGTTGTTTGTCTGGCTTCCTCTCCCCCCCCCCCCGCAGAGGGCTTTGGGCCAATCTTGGAGTGGCAATGTGCTGCCCGGTGCCTCTCCTTTCCGCAACGGAAGCAGGTAGTAGACTGGGGCTTGCTTGTAGACCAACTTTTTCCTCGTTTTGGAGTTCCTTTGGGGGGGTTGGGGGAATAGTTTTCTCTTTCTCACTGTCTTCGCGGTACTTGTCTGTGGCTAGATCGATCTCCACGTCTGCTGCCAATTCGTACCAGCGTTGCAAGTTAGCCCCCCCCCCCGTTTACACAGTTTTGTTATATAATCTTTGTTTAAGCCATCCATAAAACTGTCCATTAAAGCTTCTTCCAACCACTCTGCATATAAATGGACAATTCACAAAACTCTTTTACTTTTACTGGTTATGAAAAGATAGCAGCTAAGCAAAGCAAGATCTGAGGCAAAAGCACGTGGAATCATACATATCAATATGTGACCAACCCCCTCCCCCCATCCCACTGTCCAATCTGTAAATCTCTTAGGTGTCATGTGAGTTCCATCTTCAAGGAGCATCATCAGGCTGGTATGCAGGACGGTTGGCCTTGACCGACACCAAGCGCTAATCTCCAGCATGCGCAGTAGACGGTGAGACCAAAACTCCCCTTTTACAATCTCTCCTGTACTAAAACTTCCCCTCCCAAATAACAGCCTCCCCTCCCCGTTTCAATGGCAGCGAAAACAAATAGCGAAACAGAGGTTGACAAGGCCTGACAGTTATTTGTAAAACTGTAAAAATTTCTTAACAATTTGTTGTTAGGAAGGTCAGCCAGCAGAGGGCCTCACTGCTTTAATAGCAAGTTTGTGTGTAAAATTCACTTGAAGACATGACTGCCTATAATATTGAAGGCAAACTTGACTTACTTTCCATGTTCAATGAACATATTGTCAAATTATCATATAATAAAGCCATCTCCTAGTCAACTGTGAGGAATAGTTTTTAGAGGAATGGCAGGAACATGGGAAAAATACAGAAAGGTTTTACATTATGTATGTAATCTAATGCCATTATAACATCTTGTGAATAATACAAGTTGATTGTGCAATAAAAGTCATATGAAAGCACAACTGCTGACTTGGAAGACACTTGAGTCACGGGACTAATTTAAGCAAAAACCCAACAATATTCAAAAGAATACTTGGATAAGTATGTTTCACTTTCTTGTTTTTCTGCTTTGTGTTAAATATAAATAAAGCATGTAAAATATGTACATTATATGTATATTACACATATATCTGCTTTGCTTGAATATCTGTAGTCTAGTAGACATCTTGTGCTTCAAACCTAAACAACAACAACAACCCCCAATCTGCTGGAACCATCTGCTTCACAACATCTCAAATGCAAAGATTAGGGAGAAAGAAGACATTCTTCTCTGATGCAAAATATGAATGAATAAGAATGAAAAACTATTTACCAATAAATAATATAAAACACCGTGGTCTTCTCAATCCTTTTGAATTGCAAAAGAATTGGGTAAACTGTTGAAGGGGGGCAGTTTTTTAAAATGCTCTGATTTTTCTGCACCAACACCCTCTTGTTATTTTTTAACAGATACAGAAGTAAATAAAATAAAACAAGACATAGGTAAGCTGATTGTCCTGTCAACCCATCAGCACTTTTCCTTCCTTGGTAGGGAAGTGGCTTTGTAGGCTGTTTACAGAAAGAACTTTTGCCTGTTTTCAGGGATGTTTTCATCAATACTTGCAGGTCCTATATGACTAGTGAGTTTGTCTGTATAAGCAGTTTTTGTTTCTTTTAGACTTTAGCAAAGTGTTAAGGCATTAATAGGATATTAAAGTACTAACTGTCCTTAACTATAGAACAGAACAGAATTCTTTATTGGCCAAGTGTGATTAGACACACAAGGAATTTGTTTCGAGTGCATAAGCTCTCAATGTACATACAACAATAGTGATAAGCAAGAGTTATAGTCATAAGAAAATAAGGAGATAGGGAACAAGGAAGATGAGAATAATGATGGTAATACTGCCCTTTTAGATTGTTTGACAGTGTTGTGGGAATTAGTTGTTTAGCAGAGTGATGGCATGGGGATGGACTGTTCTTGGGTCTACTTGTTCTGAGATTTAATGCCCTGTAGCGTCGTTTTGAGGGTAGAAGTTGAAACTTTATGTGCAAGATACAAGAGGTCTGGATATCCTCACAGCCCTCTTTCTGACTGGTGCATTATACAGGTCCTCAAGGCAGATTGGTAACAGTTGTTTTTTTCTACAGTTCTAATTATCCATTGAAGTCTGTCTTGACTAGTTGCAGTGCCAAACCAGACAGTTATAGAGGTGCAGATGACAGGCTCAAGAATTCATCTGTAGAATTGTATCAGCAGTTTCTAGGGTACGCTGTTGTTCTTTTTCTTTTTTTTTTACATCCCACTGTTTGTGGCATCATTTTGATTTTAAAAATATCCATTCTTCCCGAAAGAGAAACAAGAAAGAAAGAAGCTGCATGTTATAAATGGCGAAATAAGAATTAGTACAACCGCAATAAGAATGTAGAGGAGAAGCACCGTAAGATAAAACAATTTCAAAAATAGAAAGCAGTTACCCAGCCCGAGGTCTGTAAATTTCCCCCCTCCTCCCGCCGCGCTTCCTCCACCTCCTCGGTGCTGATAGGCCGCGTTCTCCTCAAACTTCTCCAAGGGCCGCTTTTTGGCAAACCATCGCTGCTGCTGCTGCTGCCGCCTAGCGGGTCTAGCTCGGTGCGCTCGCTCCCCTACTTCTCCGAAACGCACGTTCCCTACTCCTAGCCCCGCTCTCACAACCGCTGCGGCTGCCAAAAGGCAAGCCCATCTCCAGCCGCCGTCAGCCCGCCGTGCAAAAGTGAGACTCCACTCGGGTCGGAGGAGAAGAGCGAGCGGGAAGCAGCGGCAGGCGTGAAGGTGCTCCCTCGAGGAAGGGCGTCCTTTCTTGCGTCTCCCGTCCCCCCCGTGGAACAGATAAGTCAAGCGCGGCATGGCGCGGCATGGAATCAGCGCCTTCTGCTCAGCGGCGCTCTGGCTTTGCGGCACCCTGTGCCTCGCCAGCTTGCCGCTTTTGCGCGGCGCACAGCGCCACCAAGAAACTCTCTACATGTGGATTGATGCTCACCAAGCCCGCGTGCTGATCGGTAGGTGAGGCTGGGGCTCGCGCTGGCTCGGGCAAAGGAGAGCGCGCCAAAGGGGCTCGCCAGGATCTGTTTCCTCTCTTTGCCCGCCGTTTGCGCGCGCCCTCGCTCAGACTTCTCTAATTTGGGTCTGTGTCCGGACATATATCGCAGCTCCGTTCCTAGTCATCTAGGGCCAGGCTGTTGGGTAGGAAATATGAGATTTGTTCTCAAACGTGGGAAGGGCACCGCGTTTTTACCTTTCCCCAACCCCATCCTCTTTGACTCGTGGATTCTCCACAAGGTAACTTTAACTCTTAAGCCATGGTAGATATAGCGCTAGAGTAGAACTTTTGGAATTCATTGCCATTAGATGTGCTTATGGCTGCCAGTTTAAACAACTAGGCAAGACGTTTCATAAAGGATAAGGCTACCAATGCTATTGGTCATCCAGAATGGCTATGCATTGCCTGAAGTATCTTTGGTGTAAGGCCGTGGATAGCTATTAGGAAAAAATAACAGAAGGATGCAGATCTATCAAATGGTGGATTAAACCTTTGGTCTGCTGGTTCTTTCCTCATGCCTCCACATGAGTATATATATACAAGGCAATTATGAAAGAAAATGAAAAGTCCCTTGGGATATTTCACTTCCCCCCAAACAAAATTCCTTAAAAAGTAGTTAAGGAGACTATTGCAAAGACTGAAAGAGAGTGCCTTTCTCCCACCCTTGTAATTCTAGCACTGAACAGAGAAAACTTACTTTCATGTGCTGCATACAGAATTGCAACTGTAAACAAGAATAGATGAGCAGTTATTTCTACAAGATTTTGTGGAAGGGTACTGACTTCCTATCAATGTGGTTACTAAGAGTCAAAAACAACTTGATTACATATAATTAGTCAAGTGATTTTTTTATACAGAATTTTTTAAATGTTTGAATTTCTACTCTATGAGTAACCTGGAGGAATGATGCGGAACAACTATTTCCAGATATTATGGAGTTAAACCCAAAAAACATATTCTTAAGTAATGCATGATGGTGATCCTTTTTTATATATTATGCATTCTTTATCCCCATAAGTGACTGAATAGGCATGTCTCTCAGTACATATGTATTTCTGTCATAGTTGTGGCAGAGTAACTCTCTGGCAGAGCCTGCATATTTTCCTATAAAAACCCTTCAGACTGAATGCTTGCTTTTCTTCCCATATTAGTATTTAATTTGTTACCTGCTTCAAATTAATTGGTTTTATTTTACAGGCTTTGAAGAGGATATTCTGATTGTTTCAGAAGGAAAAATGGCCCCATTTACTCATGATTTCAGAAAAGCTCAACAAAGAATGCCAGCTATCCCTACCAACATTCAGTCTATGAATTTCACCTGGCAAGCAACAGGAAAGGTAGGTAAAATGTATAAACTGATATAACTTGGTACTTGTTGGAGTGGAGGTGACAGGGAGGGGAGAAGAGAAATATTTTGAACTGGATCAATTGTTATAATAGAAAGTAGTTTAGAATTACCTCAAAAAGGCAATACAAAATTAGACTTTGAATTATCTGCCAGATGAAATATGAATCAATCAAGTCTTATGATAGACAAAGGTATACAGTATACTTTCTGTGTATGTGTCTTTCTAATGAAACTCAGTTCCAGATAGAAACAGTAAAAGGCAGTCCCTCAAAATGAGTATTGTGAGCCAGGGCCAATACTTAAATACATCTCTTTTAAAGCCTTAAATAAGTGTTTTGAAAGACAAAAGATTGTCTAACCTAAGGTCATCATCTTGCTGTTTAATTTTTGTGGCACAGTCTTGAGGAGTTCTGAGGGCAGCACAAATAGGATAGGAGGCTGCATGCAGCTCTTTCTTAGCCTCTACTCTGGGAGTACCAAGAATACTCTGGGACTACTGTTCAAAACTAAGAATAATGCTTGACCTTTAGATGGCATATTGGAGACCAGTTATTCCTTAGGGAATGGAACCAAAAGAAAAACTAAATGTGATTTCATTTCATTGACATGCATATTTAATTCAAATTAAATATAGATAATATGAGTGCTTGAATATTTAACAATCTATCTGTTCTGTTCTATTCAATATTATCACTTCATTTAGGATTCAGGAAGGCTGCATCCAAAGTTTTTAAGGACTATATAAGACCAGCAGCCTGAGATTTTGTATCCATATTTAAATATAGGTAAATTGACTGAAGTCATTTTGGGTGAATTTGAGAACTGCCTATGCTAATGCAATTGTGCTGTTGATAATTAATTAATATCACACTTTTATTGATGGCGAACCTACCTAACACTCCTTCTTCTTCCTATTTTCCACCAATCCTGTGAGGTGAGACAGGCTAAGAGAGAGATCGGCCCAAAGTCACCCACCTGGTTTTCATGCCTAAAGTGGGTTTAAAACTCACAGTCTCCTGGTTTCTAGCCTGGTGCCTTAAACATTACACCAAACTGGTTCTCCCAGTTAATAGTAAGTATTTGAAGGAGATGATTGATCACTGGTAGACAAACTTTTACGAGACACAGACTTCCAAGGTAGTATTACAACTTACAAGTGTGGCTACTGACTCAGTTATGCTATTCCTCCCTTACCCAGTAGATAGCTGCAAGCTTTGAAGTTCAAATTTTGCCAAAAACAGAATAATAATTCACTGCTTCAGTGTGCAAAAGGGATGTTTTGTTTTTGAAAAGCTTTTATAGAAAATAATAAACTCCACTGAAAACTCTATTTACCATATGTTATGCATCTGTGGAAAGAATGCGGAAAGACATAATTTTGTAGTGTAGTATATACCATGTAAATGACTGCAGTCCAGAAATGGTTTACAAGCTACCTTGTAATTCATTTTTGCTGAGCAATAAAGCCTTTTTTCTGGCAAAGTTTGAGAATTTTGCTGCTGTTTTCTGTCAGCAGCTATAACAGATGGCTGGCACATGACTCCCTTGCTAAATGAAGTGGGATCTCTACAGCATGATACTTTGATCTCTGGTGGATGTGCCATAACACTGAGATGCAAAATACCACAGAAGGGCAGAAGTTAAATATTCAGAGCTTTGCTTTTGATATGTGTATCCTTGGTTTTATTTTCTTTTTAATTTTGTCCATAAGCTTTTTTGCATTCCATGTTTTCATCCGAAGCATGGAGCTCAAAATATATATCTGATGACAGGGAAGCACAGTAAATGTGTTGTCTGGGGTGCCAGGTTATATGCAGTTACAGTTGCTATACCTTGGTGACTGCATTAAGCAACCTTAATCAGTTGTTGTACAAAATGTGGGATATAAACATAAGTAGGAAGAATGACTGAATTCTAAATTACTTTAAATATTAGGAGAAAAAGATGAACACGGGATCCATCCAGATAAGCTTTTGTTCTACAGTGATGTTTGGTGTGCATTCATTAGTTTTTTTGTAATGTGGTTTTAACATTACTTTTGTTTAAATGGTACCACATTTAAATGAAGAAGTGAGGAGCCTCGACTATATACAACATAAGTGTACAATGTAAGTCTCAGGGCTCTAAGTAGCCCCTGAATTCCTTCTTGTCCCCAAACCACATCTGATTATTAAGGCGAAAAATTGATGATCCAAACATCTGCCGTTGGATGTTTATATTTTTATGTTCTAAAAGAAAGTAGCAGGTGAGCTCTGCAATGGACCTAACACCGTTTAAAAAGCAAATGAAATCTACAAATTTCCTCCAGGATCCAAGAAAGAAAATCCAGGAAATCCAGGACCTATCCACTTTGCATCATTATCCTAATCCTACATACCAACTGCAGCCATCAATACTGTAAAAAGGTTATACAGGGCGCAGGCAATCTTAACCTTTCAAGAAGATAATTTTTAAAAAAGCTTTTCTCCTAGAATCTAAACAGATCGCTTTGGAAATTAACAAATTGTTAGATATCTACAATAGTAAGTATGGTTTCCACCAAGGTCTCTGTTCCAGCGGGAACAGAGGTTTGATTCTATTGGCTGAGAGTCTGACAGCTCCCTATAAAAGGGCTGCTGTCAGACCCAATCTTTGCTGGATTGTTCACACTTGTTGTTTCTTTAATAAAGAGCTGTTGCACTGTTAGCCTGTGTCTGCCTATCCATTGGCGATGAACACTGGCGATGAAGGTGGGGTTGGAAGGCAACTAGGCAAACCAAAAAGAGCACAGAGAATCCAGCAAGTTATCCAGCCCGGAGCTCAGCGCAGCGTCAAGCAGCCATTTTTCGAGTGGCAAACTTAAATCACCCTCTCTAACGAAGAAATGGCCATGCACGCCCCACCGACTCTGTATGACCCAGTCATCAAGCACTGGGAGTCGTATATGCTCCGCTTCGACTGTTTCCTGGAGGCCAATGACCTCGCAGGCATACCGGATGGCCAGAAAAAGAACATGTTCCTCGGGTACTGTGGCCGGGAAGTGTTCGAGACGGTGAAGAACCTGTCAGAACCAACACCGCTGCAATCGTTGCCTGGTCCGCACTCCAACAAACGCTCAAAACCCACTATGCGCCGAAGCCATCCAAATACGTTCGCCGGCATGAGTTTAATACCAGGAATCAGAAAGAGGGCAAAACGATTAATGAATATGTAGCGGCACTCCGCAAGGCTGCCACATACTGTGAGTTCAGGGACCTGGACGACCTGATTCTGGACCGCATAATATGGGGCGTACGGGACATTAGTTACAAAGGAGGTTGCTGGCACGGTCAAACCTCTCTTTACAGATCGCCCTGGATGAAGCCAGGGCATCAGAATCAGGCGTCAAATCGATCGAGATTTTGCAGCGCCAGAACGTGGCCACAGAAGCGCGAAAGAAACAAGCGTTCATCGCAAGACCGCAGAGGCTGAGAATTCTGAGGGGGAAGAAGATAACAGCTGCCGCATGCTCAGTAGCCGCAGCCCAGCCAGCGCGCAAATTCAAATAACATCTTCTGCTCTGTGCTAGCTGTGTTGGTGAGTATGCCAGATCGAGTTTAGCTTCAGAGATGCAACCTGCCTGCGCTGTGGAAGGACGGGGCACATAGCCAAAGTGTGCCAGAGCGAATTTGCTGAGACAGCCTGGCAGACCAGGAACATGCCACACCACCGGCCAAAGGCCAATTCAGGAGCCTAGCAGAAGCCCCCAAGACGATCCGAAGGGGACAACAGGGTCACCTACCACACATTAATTGGACAAGTACACACTAGGCGGCCAAAAAAGCTGAGAGTCACCGTCCTAATAGAGGACTCTCCATGAAAAATGGAGATAGACACAGGGTCTTCTCTGACAATCATCCCATGGTCGACCCTGAAGAAGGCTATCCCTAGCCTCACGAAGCAGCACCTTTGAACCCCTGACATCCGCCTAAGAGACTACCAGCGGAACCAAGTCCCCATCATGGGCCAAGGCACGTTTCAGGTGAACTTCAAACAGTTCAGCGGAAGACTTCCAGTGACGGTGGTCAGCGGAAACCTGCAAAGCCTCCTAGGGCTAGGTTGGTTCCAAGCCCTAGGCCTTGAAGTAACCGGCATCCACCTCATGGCAAACGTCCCAACATCGAACGCTCTGAAAAGCGACGGCACTGAATCCATCTTTAAGGAGTTCGAGGACATATTTGGCCCGGGCCTGGGTAAGTATTTGGAGACCCCAATTTCTTTCAATAGAGCCAATAAGGCTTAAACCCAGGAGAGTGCCTTTTGCTCTCTGCCCTAAAATTGACAGGGAAATTGACAAGTTCATAGGCCAGGGAATCCTAGAGTCAGTCAATCACGCATGCTGGGAGACCCCTAGAGTGACACCTGTCAAATCTGATGGGTCAGCCCGCATCTGCGCGGATTACAAATGTACAATAAATAAGGCATTACAACAAAGCGCGTACCCTGTACCTATTGTATAGCACCTCCTCCATTCACTAGGCCCTGGAAAATTTTTCACAAAATTAGACATGGCGCAGGCATACCAGCAATTGCCAGTAGATGGCGCTACAGTGGAGGCCCAAACTATTGTAACGCACAGGGGTGCCTTCAAATGTCACCGCCTGCAATTCGGCATTAGTATCGCCCCTGGACTGTTCCAAAGCGTCATGGAATGACTTTTGCAGGGGATCCCAGGAGTCGTCCCCTATTTTGACAACATCTTGGTATTGGCTGCAAACGAGGCGCAACTTTTTTTTTTTTGAAAAAAAATTATTGGTTTTTACAAATGTTTTAAGGAAAGGGGGTAAATAGGTATGAAAAATTTTGACAGCTACATCATGCGGAAGGTGGCAATCCCCCCCAAATCTCGCAACTTTTACAAAGAAAAAAAGGAAAACATCAAGATTTGAATAAACATTGGCAGCTTTTGGTTTTACATTAAATCATCAATATATTCAATCATTTTTGTATCACTTCCAACAATTACATTATAACAACAATTGCAATAATGTTTCAGCTCATTTTTGTGACCTGAGTCTTCTCTGTGTTGCATCCTCCCCCCTGTCTGCTGGCAGAGCCTCGGCCCCTCCCTCCTTCATATCTTATGTACTGTCCCTTGTTTCGTCTAGGAGGGCATTGTGTTTTTTAATGAAAGCCTCCGCCTCCACAACTGTATTAATTCTAATTCTGCTGCCCTCCCAGAAAATCAGCATACCTTCTGGCAACAACCATCTAAACCAGACTCCTTTATTATATAATTTCTTTGCTAAAGAGGAATATTTCTTCCTCTTATCTCTTACTTTCTTCGGAATCTGTTTAAGAATGGTTATTTATTTGTCTTTATATTTTAGTGGTTCCCCCCTTTGAGCTCCTAGGACCTCATCTCTTGTGGTCTTTCTAAGAAATTTAACATGGATTTCCCTTGGAACATTGTGTGTTCTAGCGTATGCTGAATTGATCCTACAAATCAGATCAATATCCTACCATAGCTGTTGTTTATCTCTTTTAATGTATTCTGCTAAGATTGTAGTCATAATCTCCTTAAGATCTTCATTCTCTGTTTCTGGCAAGTTTTGGAATCTAAGGAAAAAAGACATCCTTTCAAATTCCATCTTTATCATATGATTTTCAAATTCTATATTCCCCTTCTGAATTGTCTTAACCTCCTCCCTCATCCCAGCCACGCCCTCCTCCAGTACACCTATTCTCTGTTTGTTTTGTGTAGCTTGTTGTTTCCTTTCTCTGAGCTGGTCATTTAATTCTGTCAGTTGTTTTTTTCAATTCATCCTGTCCCTTTAAAAGAGTTTGAAGCATTTGGTGAACAGATAAATCCTTTGAACTCTCTTCGAGAGCTTTAGGTTGTAGAAATGACGCCAGTTGTGTCTGTTGAGTAATCGGGCTGGACGTAGAGGATGTCGGGGCCGAGGATGCCTTACCAGGCGGTAATTATTTAGGGCCCATTATTAAATTCAGAGATAGCTATAAGTCTGTACAAAGAAATGGCGTCTGTGAAAAAGCACAACCGGGAGAGATCGTAAGGCAGGCAAGCCCAGAAGAGAATGTTAGTCTTCCTGTACAGCTCCAAGCCAAATAATTGAATCAAATATTCCAAATCCAAGGGAAATACGTGATAGGAGAGGCTCCTGGAGGTCTCTGGGGTGTGAAATAGTACAAAGCCAGAAAATCTTTCAAGAGAGGGACTTCATTCGTAAAGGCAAGGAAGAAGAAGGAAGTTGGCCATCTTGGCTCAGCCTTCACAGGAGGTCAGAAAGCAACAAGTCAAAAGTTCCCATAAAATAGTTTAAAAGAATCAACTCAGCCATCCTTTCTCGCAATTGTAGTAAAAAGTCATTCTCCCATTACTTAGAGGAAGTGAAAGTAGGTTTTTAACTCTCTCTCTCTCCTCCGAGAGAGATATTACGAATGCCACTTTTCCGAGGGGGGGTGGAAACCCCCCCTCCAATCTTAACACTTCCAAAGATTGAAACGAAGCTTTGAAAAGACTGCTGTTCATCAATTGAATAGATTAGCAAGAGATTTGGGGAGACTTCCCACCTCACCGCACTTCAGCTGTAGCCTTCAATTAGTTGTTTCCTTCCAGGCTCCACTCGGCGAAGATGCGCGGCGACATGACAGTGCCGCCACGCACCCCCCACGCTTCCCGGCTCCTGGGGCGAAGTTTGAGACCCCCCGCGGCCGCCGCCGATCCAGGGGGTCCCAACAAGCCGCCCTGCGGCAGAGAGCCCCTACAAGGACCCCTGTGCTCCCAAAGGGAGCCCACCGAAAAGACGAGTAGCGGACGTGCACGTCCGTTGCCTTTGGGGACCGGAAGTCATCTCCAATGAGGCGCAACTTTTGAAACGAGTACATGCAGTTTTGACCAGAATTCGAGAAAAAGGCCTCCGTCTTTAAAAAGAGAAATGTGAAATAAATGTTCCAAGGGTCGAATTCCTGGGGTACCTCATTGACGGCTCTGGGATTCACCCAACCTCTCAAAAAATTAAAGCTATTCAGGACACCCCTACACCTTGCAATCAAACAGAGCTGCAGGCGTTCCTCGGGCTCCTTAACTTTTACAGTGTCTTTCTACAACAGAAAGCCACCGTTGCTGAACTCCTTCACCACCTCCTAACAAAGAACGTGAAGTGGTCCTGGGGAAAAGCCAAAGCTGCCGCATTTGCCACGGTAAAAAGACTCCTGTCGGCCGAGTCTTTCCTTGTCCAATACAGCCAGACCCTGCCTTTGGTGCGGACCTGCGACGCTTCACCTTTCGGCATCGGAGCCGTCCTCAGCCACCGCATGCCCAACAGGACTGAACCCCCCATCGGAGCCGTTCTCAGCCACCGCATGCCCAACAGGACTGAACCCCCCATAGCGTTTTATTCCAGCACCCTATCTGCCGCAGAACAGAACTATAGCCAGTTGGACCATGAGGCTTTGGCTGCTGTGGCTGGGGTAAAAAGATTTCATGAATACCTCTATGGACAGGATTTTGAACTCATTACCGATCACAAACCGCTTTGGGGTTTGCTGGCTGGGAACAGATCAACTCCTGTGACATTATCACCACGAATGACAAGATGGGCCATTTTCTTAGCTGCCTATTCCTACCGGCTTGTTCACTGACCTGGCTCCACTTTGGGACATGCAGATGTGTTGAGCCGCTGCCCATTGCCAGAACTTCTCGCAGACCCTAACCCCAAGACATTGCTTATGACTGTTTAGAGACTGGCTCTGTCTCGTCTAGCGATGTGGCCCGCTACTCTGCAAAAGACTCCACTGTAAAACAAATTATGAACTGGGTGTGGAGGGGGTGGCCCAAGGGGCCTGTGGGGTTTGAGTGCAAAATGTATTTTTGTAAGCGTGACGAATTCTCTATTATTAATGGTTGCTTACTGTGGGGGGACTGGGTCATTGTTCCACCCAAACTGCGCATTGCAGTATTGGAAGCTTTACATGTAGGGCACCCTGGGATTGTCAGGATGAAGTCCCTGGCAAGGAGTTACGTGTGGTGGCCAAACATGGACAGGGAGATTGAGGAATGGGTGGCTACCTGCACACCATGCCAGGAGTCCAGACCAGCTCCCCCAGAGGCACCCGCTAAGGAGTGGGAGCGTCCTCAAGCACCATGGTCTAGGGTACATATAGACTTTGCTGGCCCAGTTCACGGCCAAACTTTCTTAGTAGTTGTGGACGCCTACTCAAAGTGGTTAGAGGTAGTCCTAATGATCTCGAAGTGATGTCCCGGTGTTTGGAAGCCGTCGGGGTCTGGATGGGGGACAACAGACTCAAACTCAACCCCTCCAAGACCGAGTGGCTGTGGATGCCGGCACCTCGGTTCAGCCAGCTGACACCATCGCTGGCCATAGGGGGCGAACAACTGTCCCCTGTGGAACGGGCGCGCAATTTGGGCGTCCTCCTTGATGCCCGGCTGTCAATGGAGGACCATGTGGCAGCCGTGGCAAGGGGGGCGTTCCACCAGGTTCGCCTGGTGCGCCAATTGTGCCCCCTACTGGACCGGAGTGCCCTGCGCACGGTCACTCATGCGCTGGTGACGTCTCACCTGGACTACTGCAATGCCCTCTACATGGGGCTTCCCTTGGGACGCATCCGGAGACTGCAGCTAGTTCAGAACGCAGCCGTGCGGGTTATCATGGGGAGTACACGATACTCCCACGTAACACCCCTCCTGCGCGAGCTGCACTGGCTACCTGTGGCCTTTCGGGTGCGTTTCAAGGTATTGATTACCATCTTTAAAGCGCTCCATGGCATAGGACCTAGTTATCTGCAGGATCGCATCCTACCACACACGTCCCTACGACCAATCCGCTCACACAGGGAGGGACTCCTCCTGGTGCCATCCGCTAGGCAATGCCAGTGGGCGACACCTAGGAGTAGGTCCTTCTCTGTGATGGGCCCAACCCTCTGGAATGACCTCCCCCCCGACATCCGAACTACCACCGACCTCCGCTCCTTCCGTCAAAAATTAAAGACTCACCTGTTTCAATCAGCTGGCCTGGCACTCTCTTAGTTTTGTCTCCCGGGGATATATTTTAATTGGGTTTGGGTATTTTAATTGGGGATGTTTTTTAGGGTTTCTATAGTATATTTATTTCTTGTACAGTCTTATCTCCTCCATCCAAATGTTTAGTATTTAATTGTTTTATATTATTGTATTTTATCTGCATTTTATTTGACTGTACACCGCCCCGAGTCCCTTTTTGGGAGAGGGGGCGGTTTAGAAATCCAAGAAATAAAATAAATAAATAAATAAAACCTCCACAAAGGCAGAGGCGGTCATCAAGGTACTACGGAGACTTTTCTCCACACACGGCCTTCCCGATGTCTTGGTCTCAGACAACGGGCCCCAATTCACGGCCACAATTCAAGACCTACTTAGCTAGTCAGGGAATCAGGCATGCCCTGGTCGTGCCATTCCATCCAGCTTCCAATGGTCAGGCGGAGAGAATGGTGCGATCTGCAAAATAGGCCCTTGCTAGGATGGGCCCAGGAGATTGGCAACCATGGGTTGACCATTACCTCCTAATTCAACACATCACACCCAGTGCCATCACTGGGAGAAGCCCCTCTGAGCTTCTCATGGGTCACCGGCTAAGATCCCACTTAGACCGGCTACACCCAAATTATTCTGCCGCATCGCCCCCAGACTCCACAAGCAAAATTTGGAATTTTAGCGTAGGGGACTCGGTATACACCCACAACTACGCCGGAGGAACTCTGTGGATTGATAGGCCACAGTGATAGGCATCACCGGCCCTCACTCTTACCTTCTAGAGCTCGAGGACAGTAGGAACTGGAGAAGGCACATTGACCAACTCCGTGGCCGCCTCTCCAACTCCAATCTTAGACCTCCAGTGGTAACTCCTGCTCGAGTTAGCCAATGCCCTACTCAAATGGAGCAACCGCTCACTCCTCCTACAGTCAGCTCAAGCCCGAGTTGTCCGGAATACTTATCTGGTGGGGTTGCAAGCTCGCAGCGAGCTCCGAGCGAACCGGTTCTAGAAGCTCCAGCCGCAGCCTGTGGAAGATTCCAGGAACTTCCGCCAAGCAGAGCTGTGGAGCAAACAGGTCCATCCGACCTGTCCAAAGGAACCCCTCCTACTGAACTACGCAGGTCAGGCAGAGCTACACAAAAGCCCGCCTACCTGCGTGACTATGTCACCAGTAGGATTGTTCCATCTAAGAGGGGAGGGGTGTTAGATATCTACAATAGTAAGTATGGTTTCCACCAAGGTCCTCTGTTCTGGTGGGAACAGAGGTTTGATTCTATTGGCTGAGAGTCTGACAGCTCCCTATAAAAGGGCTGCTGTCAGACCCAGTCTTTGCTGGATTGTTCACACTTGTTGCTGTTAATAAAGAGCTGGTGCACTGTTAGCCTATGTCTGCCTATCCATTGCACGATCTAACACAAATGGTAACACTTCTTCTCTAATTTAGGGCATCAAGATAGAACTTTTTAATTGAATATTTGATTTGCTTTAATAATTATAATTATTTTTTAATTATTGGATGTTTTCCTACTGGGTTATTTTAATCTTCATTTTTCAGAAATGTTATTTAAAAATCACAATATATAGGTAATATATAGGTTCATTGGGGAAATCCTCTATTTTGTTGTGACTTTATACAAATTTTATTTTGTTTTTACAAGAGATGAAAGTAGTTAACTATGTGTGTCCCCAGAAATACAATGTTTTGGATAGAATAAAAAAACAACCAAACGGCAAAGTGTAACAATAGAGAGATCATGGATATTCTGGGCATCTGTGAATGGAGACATTAAAAGTTTCCCTTTTACAAATTTTATCAGACAACCTACCCCTAAGGGGGTTTAAAGATTAAAATCTTGAACTGAACCTGGAAAACAACAGGCAAGCAGTGGATTCCTTAAAATAGTGATGTGATCATGAGACTGTATTCCTATTGGCACATAGACAATTATTTCATTTTACTATAATTGGGATTATTTATGTGTTTCAAAGAGCAAAGATTTCTGCAAAAATCAGATATGGATATAACTAAGGCTTGGGTAAGCGATGATAGGTCATTCTAAAATATGGGTTCACCTAGGAGCTGAATGGCTTTCCAGAATGAACAAAATGGCCTTCTCCAATTTGGTGTACAGCTACCATATCCAGTCAACATGGCTCTTGGGAGTGATTGTAATATACCACAGCTGAAGGCCAGTTTGACAAAGGTTATGATAGACACAGAGAGAGCGTATGAGGACATAAAAACAGACTTACAAATGGTATTCAAACCATGATGCAACAATTTCCATAAAATGAATGAATGAGCCCCTGAAAAACATTTCAGAGAAAATATGAGGAAAACAAGGCAAAATTTTAAAAAATGAAACCAGCATGATGGCTTACTTTTTAAAATTCTCATGGTATGACATGTGTTTCAGCTAATAATTCTTAGGTTTTGTGTTTGTGTATGCTCGCATGCATATGCCTTTGAGTCAGTCATGATTCCTGGCAACTGCCTGAGCAGGTCTCTGCAATTTTCTTGACAAGAGTTTGAAAGTGATTTGCCATTTCTTTCTTCCTGGTGCCAAGACAGAGTGACTGGCCCAAATTCACCCAGCTGGCTTAGTGTTTAAAGCTTGGTTTAGAGTTACCACCAATGGTGTGTTGACATCGCCATATACCTAAGCTGTGAAGAGTTGATAGCTGCAGAGAGGCAGTGAACACATCTCCCAAATCCCAGCTGTGTACTGTGCGGAGGTGTGGGTCTTGCATGGTGATTGGTTGATACAACTTCCTGTTCTGTGCTTTGCTGTTTGAGCATCCCCTAGCCAGAATGAACATTTGCAGATGTATAAATGCAGCAGCTATGCAACCATCTCTGAATGACAGACACATATATTCCTTGATGTGAAATGATGAAAATGTTTAATCCAGACAAGTAAAACTAATGATTTCTTGGTTTTCTGGAACCCTAACTCTTAATCACTACTCCAGACTGGCTCTTAGGTAAAAGATTATCTACCTACTTACCTGGGAATATGTTCTATTGAAATCAAAGGCTCTTAAATTTTACAGAGACAGAAAAATGCTGAAATATGTATCCTTTTGTTCATTGGTATTAAATTAAGATTAAATTACTCTGCATCCAACGTGCTATTAATATCATTATTAATGTTGCCTGTAAATTAAAAAAAGCTCTTTTAAGGAAAACTTCTCTTATAGCCTTGCAGAGTTGCTGCATGTTCACCACATAAGGTACCTTTATTGAATGAAGACTGTTTATAAATGCTATTACATAAAACTTCATGGATCAATAAATGGCAGCGTTCCATTTTTCCACTACAATATTGTATCTGTTATTCCATTTTACTGCTATGGTAGTCACAAACATTTCTATTCTAATAAATATTGAAGAAGTTCGTTTTAGTTGTGAATGGCATTTGGACCCACATGCTGAAAATAACTAATAATTGAAACCCATGAGCTAAGAGTGTATACACAATTGAAATTCTATATATTTTCCCTTGGAAGAAAGCCAGACTGAATGCAGCAGGACCTCTAAATAGGGAGGCACAGCTTTGCCCTGCTAGGTTGCAAAGAACCTAGAGCAGGGGTGTCCAAACTTGGGAACTTTAAGACTTGTGGACTTCAACTCCCAGAATTCCCCAGCCAGCAGAGCTGGCTGGGGAATTCTGGGAGTTGAAGTCCACAAGTCTTAAAGTTCCCAAGTTTGGACACCCCTGCCTTATGTTAATAAACAGTTCATGTACTGAATAATTACTAGGCTGCACATACAAGTAGTAATAGCAGAGCTGGCTGGGGAATTCTGGGAGTTGAAGTCCACAAGTCTTAAAGTTCCCAAGTTTGGACACCCCTGCCTTATGTTAATAAACAGTTCATGTACTGAATAATTACTAGGCTGCACATACAAGTAGTAATAGACTTACAAGTATTCATTTAGTGACCTTTTGAAGTTACATCTGCACTGAAAGAAAGTGACTTATGACTGTTTTTCAGACCATTGCATGATCCCCATGGTCACGTGATTTACATTCGGCTCCTTTGCAAATGGCATATATTGATCAAAGTTGTATTTTTCAGAGTTCATGTGAACACCATTTATAACCTTCCCAGCTGACTTCCAACAGGCAAAGTCAGTGGATAAAGCCAGATTCATTTGATGACCACACAATTCACTTAACGACTGCAGTGATTCATTTAACAACTGTGGCAAAAAGGTCGTAAAATAGGGAAAAACACTTAACCACTTTGCTTAGCAGGAGAAATTTTGAGCTCAATTGTGGCGGTATATAGTTACACTTATTATACTAGATACCATTACTATATTACTTTTGAAACAAATTACTATTGATTCCTTGGAATTTGTGTGCTAAAACATTTATTCATTTTCAAGAGCAGTTTTTCAAATTATTTTTTTCTGGTTATAAGGGTGTATAGTTTCATATCTTAATGTTGTATAAGCCATTTGTGTTTATGCACATTTTGCACATTTTCTACATGGTCGCTTATGTCCTGTCATACTTCGATGATTACTGCAACATGCTCTAAATGGGGCTACCCTTGAAGAGAATTCAGAAGCTGCAGCTGGTGCAGAATACAGAAGTATGCACAGTCCTGTAATCTCATAGGGCTGCACATATAACACCATTCCTGTGTAAGCCATTCTGGTTGCCATTTTGTATCCAGATCCAATTCAAGGTATTGGTCATTACCTTTAAAGCCCTACATGGCATTGTTCCAGGGTGTCTGAGGAGCCATTTCTCCTCAATGGGGTATGCCTGCCCCATTCGTGCCAATGGAAGAGGCTGCCATAGATTCTATCTGCTAAGAAATTGAAACAGTGATCAAGGAGAAGAGTCTTTTCTGCTATGACCTCATCCCCGTGGAACTTCTTCCACCAGCGGTGAGAACTCCCCCCTCCCTTTTGGCCTTCTGGAAGGGTATCAAAACCTGGTTTTGGCCATTGGCCTGGGGTCCTGAGGGAGGCGCTCCCTGTTGTAAGTGGCTGACAGGGTAGAAGACCTCATCCCTGTCCCATCCATCTCTTGACTCTTGTAGGTATAGTTTTAGCACTGTTTTTGATAATATTTTTATGTTGGTTGGTTTTGATCTTTTGATTATTTTTCACCTATTTTGGTAATTTGTTAGCCGCTCAGATGTAGGGGAGATGGATGGCATAAAAATAAATAAACAACAAAGATTTATCAAGTTCTGTTTTAGTTATTTTTAATTTAGCTTCCAACTTCTTTTAACTACTGTATATCTTTTAAATTCGTTGAACTGAACAATTACTAGTATCTTGTCTGCAAATGTCAGGATCTCTATTATTGGCCTGGCACCTTGCTGGATTCCTGCCATCAAAGGGGAAGGGAGGGGGGAGGAATTGAGGCAATCCAAATCTGTGTATCTAATGGTGGGCAATGGGGACAGGGAAGTAACAACAGAAGAGAACCAGATCACCAAACTGGCTTGTACTAGGATCTTCAAGGCTGTTTGTCCTGAGAATGGAATATTACCAGTTTCACACCTCAGAGTTTCTCAAAACATCATACTGGCATCACATTGGCTGACTGGGGGACTGATCATGAGGGGTGAGATTGGGAGTTGGAAAGAATAGCTTTGTATTTTGCACAGGAACACCAGATTCCGCCTGACTTTGCTGCAATCAGTTTCTTTCAGTAAAAGTTCCTTTGCTTCAACTAAATGGAGTCATGGGTCTTACTTTCCCGAGAGAGCAAACGGGGACAAATCTAACAGCAAATTTTAATTTCTTTTTCCTGATGTTCTAATAATCAATGTAATATGTTGTATTTGTCATTAAAATTAGCCTTAAAAGAATCAGTCTTAACTCCCAAAGCTTAAAATTTCTGTCCAATTAATTGTTGATATTATTTTCCACTGAATACAATTCATTTGTGAGAAAGTCTTTAACATGTGATAAAATAACTGTTGAATCAGCCGATTACTGATCAATCAATCAACTGCTTCTTCTGTTTATTTAGGTTATTTTAGTGATTTTAAGGATAGTCTTCTCAGATTTGTCTTGTTTCTTTGTAGAACAAAAATGTGTGTAATTTTCCATTTATTTTTGATAGACTAAAAATGATTTTATCCTCAAAATTTCCCCTTATGTGAACAATGCAGAATAAAGCATATAACTAAAAGATACTAGGTGAGAAAAATGCCAGTGGTAACTAGATATAATATAAAATGTCCAAATAATACAATATGAGAGTTAAAAAATGTATAGAAATGCTTTAAAGAAAAACAGGCTAAAGCTACATGCTAATAATATATATTAAACTCATAACATTCTGTTATTCTTTATACAGCAATTCCAAAGATTTCTTCAGTCTAAATGGTTTAATATTTATTTCGAAGTTGGAAAATTGGATTAGACATTTGTTATGTTGGAGCTCCCTCCTGTGGTTACAGAAAGTAAAGATTCCATAAAAATAAGAAAAGCCTAAAAATGTGATACTTAGCATGTAACCTAGTAGTTCAAAATTAATTGTCTGCAGATTGATAAAATTATTATAGGTATAGCTTTATTAAGTGTGATCATTTAAAAATAATAATAGTAAAATAAAATCAAGGCTCAATAATTCTTGCTACATTAACCAAATATAACTTATAACTGCCTATTCCTCTTATATTCTTTAATTTGCTTTTGTATTTTTAAAGCATTTATTAACTGTTTTATCTCTGTTGAATGCCTTCCAGAGTTGCTGATTGTGAGATAGCTGTCTATATAAATGAGTTTAATACATTAATTAATTAAAAGCCAGTTTGTCTTTCTGAATTTGGAAAAAATGCTATTAAGCAATTAAAAGGAAAAAAATAGAGTTAGTCGAGTAGTTAATTAGGCTGTCCTGCCTAATCATAAAAACATAAACTTGTAAATTCCTAAATAAAAGAAGTGGAGTTTCAAGAATTCAAAGAGAGATTGTTTGTTTGTTTGTTTGTTTGTTTGTTTGTTTATCAAATGCATATGGCTGTCTATCTCACAAAAGATGACTCTGGTGGTGTACAGCAATCCAATTTTATTTATTTATTTATTTATTTATTTATTTAATTAAACTTATTAGTCGCCCCCTCTCCCCACAGGGACTCGGGGCGACGTACACAAGCAACAGTCAACACAGTGTCATACAGAGGAGGTAAAAAATAAATAAATAATTACAATACTGAAAAAGGTTAAAACCTCAATAACATTAATAGTTTAAAAACTAAAATTAACAATTAAAAATGACCTAGGGGTAGATAAGTTGTCGAGTTATGCCAGGCCGGCTAGCCGAAACAGGTGGGTCTTCAGTTTACTGCGGAAGGAGCGGAGATCGGCTGTTGTTCTAATGTCTATTAAAAAATAGATTATTAAGTAAATTTTAATTAAAATCTCAGTGTTAAGCTTGGCTGGTTCTCATCAGTTACTACTACGATAGAATTATAGATGGCTTGGAAAGAAAGATGTACATCTCCTTTAAAATGTTATAGTCTTTGGCATAGTCCCCAGAAAAATATTGTTCTTCTTCCAGGTTCTTGACAATTTACAATAATCAAGAATTATTTTATCTATGGCCACAAAAGAGGAAACCTGAAACAATATTTCCCCTAATGAGGTTCTACAGCTGCTCTGATGAGCCATTTTCTTTCTTTTTGGGGAGTATGTTGCAGAAGACCTCTTTTGGTGATCCCCTCTCACCACTATGGCAGGGTGGGCAACTTTACAATCTGTGGATTCAACTTCAGAATTCTCAGGAATCAAATCATTATAGAAATTGCAATCGTCCAAATAATTTTAAAAAGTATCTGGTGTCCTCAATTGAAAACCATAGTTCATAGTCAGTACAGTCACAAGTTGAGGCATCCACATGACTGGCAGTCTTTAAGCAAATGCAGCAATTGTAAGTGCAAATCCATTCATTTAGAAGTATTTTTTGCCCAAAACTGACAAAAACCATTGTGAATCATGTTCATGTAACCCCAGAATACTGCAACCATTCATAAAAGTAACTGGTTGCCAAGCACTGGCATGCGTTACGTGACCACAGGAGGCCTGACCATTTACGATGACTGGGGTTGAGAACAAGTAGAACAAGTGTTTTATGGCCTGTAAAGCAACCCCAGCCATCGTAAATGGTTAGGCCTCCTTTGGCCACATGATGCACGTCAGGTGCTTGGCATCGTAAATACAAACAGACATTAAGTGGTCTGTCATAAGTCGAGGATTACTTGTACTTTAGCTTATTAACTTAATGATCGTAAATATTTGAATAGTCAAGCATAATATTCAGCCAACTTGTAAGCATTGTATGGCTGTGCTTTGGGGTTCTCTTCCTGATGGGTCCAAGATTTGTGTTCCTAAGTCTTATCCTGATGGAACAGCTCCTTACAACTATAGTATCGCATGATCTGTGACAAATGACTAGTGAATATTAAGGCTGACATATGTTTTGACCAATTAGAGATTTTGTTTTATATAAAGATCTAATGGATTGTAGAAGATAAGGCATGACTGTAAGAGTAAATTAAAAACAAGTTATAGTCTGCTGTTGACGCAATTTTGCTCATAAAAAAACCACCAGCAGTTTAAAGAAAGAAAGCAGTTTTTTCTTTGCACATGGAGAGATTCTTGAGTGTGGTGTTGAGTAAATGTTTATTTTCTGCTGATGGCTCTCAAGTAAGATCTTGTTGGACTGTAACTCAGAATTCTTCCCCACACATCTGAGCCCACAGGGAAACAAAGCTTTCTGGGCTAAAGTGACTTTAGCATCTCGTTACATTGAGCTTATTTTCCTTTTTGGTCTGATGAATTTAATTAGTAGACTTCTTTTATTTTTAAGCACTTGGCAGAGAAAGAAAACTGGATGAAAGGGAACCAGCCAGGGCTTTACTTTGAAAATTTCAAGGCAGTGCTTAGTGATAGAGTAAGCAGCTTGACATAAATGGACCAAGCGCTGTGCATAGATTCCTAGAAACTGCATGGCATGCTAAAATTTGACTTAATGAGAGATAGTCCAAAGTTTCTATGGGATATTTCTTTCCTTATAGACAGTATGCTAAATTATAAGGAACCAGAGTTGTAGAATATCTATTTTTTCTTCCTATCAATATTTATTACTCTAATGCATCTAAATAAGATATTAAGAATGTAAGGATATTATGTAAATATCATTGACCTGAAATAATATATGTATTTATTATCATATTTAGAAACCACCCCATCTCCCGCATGCATTAAAATGTATGCATTAAAAATGAGAAGGTGGTGCAATAGATACAATAATATGCTAAAAATTGAGCTGCTTAATTAATTTATTAATACTTTATGGATATATCTTTAGATTCTTCAACTGTCACTCACTTAATTACCATTTTATATATTCCTTTTGAATATATTAGCAGTAATATATTTTTGGTTGGCATTCATCATCTTTTCTAGTTGTTATACTGCACTAATAAAACATTTAAATGTTACAGAAAAAAAGCCTAGAAGAAACCAAACAGTAAATAATCCATTAGTGCATGAATTTATTGAAAGCAAACAGTCTCTCTTCTTTTCTCAGTAGTTCTCAGTTATTTGATGAAGTGGGAAAAATGTGAGATAAACTGAACAGATAGATAGAAATTGTATCCAGTGGAACAAAACTTATTTCTCATCAGGCAATGTTGTTCAATCATTTAATGAAAATGTTTTGCTATTTGTTTTTTTAAATATGCACAGCAGGACCATGCTAAGTTAGACAATTCAGTTTCCAAATATTGTAATTTTGTCAGATAGCAACATAAAATTCACAGATATAAAACAGGTAGGTTCTCATTATGTTTCTCTCGTTGTTTCTTTTCTAAGGATTTTTAATCAGTTGTCAAATTGACAATTCTAATGACAGATTAAAATTCAGTGTACATTTCATTGTTTAAAGTATAGATGGTTCAACTAGTTTGAAGTTACAACACTGAATGAATGGTGAATGAATGAATTATGGTTATCCCAGCTCCCTCATGGTCAGGTGATCATGATCTGGCCACTTGGTAACCAGTTCACACATACAATGATGGCAGCATCCTGCAGTCACATGATCGTGATTTGCCACATGTTGTGCCAGTATGTCTTCCCCACCCACACACCCTCTCAGAACCTTGCTGCTGCTCACATCACACGTCCCTGGCCACTCACCCATCGTCTTTGGCCACACACAGACCTTTGTGCACCCTTCCCCCAGCAGCAGCAATCACCCTAAGGCCTCCCATATTTGCATCTCTCATCTGGCAGTAGTCATCCCAAGCCTCATCATGCTCACAACATGCCTTTCTGCCATTTGTGCTGTCTCACACACCCTCTCCCACCTGGCAGCTGCTATCCCAAGCCCCACCAGGCTTGCACCGCAACTCTGGCCACTTGCACAGCCCTTCACTGCCTCCACCACCCAGTAGCGGCCAGTTTTCTGCCTGTCCGTCTTCTTGCAAGCCATTTGGGACTTGCAATTTTCTGCTGACTTTCCCACTTATTTTGGTTGTTGGAAACCAGCAGGAAGTTGCAAGGAAGTGCTTGCTTAAAGACCCACAATCCTCACTTAATATTGGCAACTGGACTGTAGGGATTGCCATCGCTAAGCAATGAGATCACAGGATGTCACTTTTTATGACTGTATCACTTAGCAGTAGAAATTCTAGTTCTAAGTGCCATCATAACTCAAGGACTCCCCGTACAGAAAAAAAAACTTTTTATGGCTAAATGTATTTGCTATTTACAGTAGTGGCTGAAATTTCATATTTCTTTTACAGAGAGCTTACTTTTTGGAAAATGCTTGTGTGTGTGTGTGTGTGTGTGTTGGTCTGTAATTGTAATAAATAATTGAATTAAATATTATATAATCTGTGCAAACTGAAACCAACAAGTAGAAAAAGAGGCAGGGAAAACGACCTAAAACCAAAATCTTTGTTTCTTGTCATAGTGTAAACTTAAGAAAATATTATTTATACTTTCATAGGGTCATAATCAAAAGATAGTTCTTGGTAATGATGTGCTAGAAGAATTATGTCCCAAACTTCAAAGCCATTTTCTAAGCTATAAGGAGAATGGCTCACTACTTTTCAAGTATGGCCAAAAGCAGCTTGTAGATTCTATGGATGTTTTTTTTTAAATCAAAGAGATCAATTACTTTAACCATCGGTTGTGAACTCTTCTTTCATCACATCAGGAAAGCCTTATTATTGACACAGTAAAATGTTTGAGTGTAATCCTTAATTAGCAGTGATGGTATTTAAAAACATGTTTTATAAATGATTTCAAAGATTTTTTCTTTATTTCTCCAAGATTCTGCATTCTCTTTAATTACACCACAGGAAGAAAAATAATGTCATGTTTTCTTTCTCTCCTGGAGTGAGACATCATAAATAAGTAAAAGTTGATAATTTTTACAATGTTGGGGAGTTTTTTAGACAGCTAACAGACATGTGGATGAAGGGTAACCCTGTTGACACTGTATATTTGGATTTCCAAAAAGCCTTTGATGAAATTACTTATTGAGCATTCATGAATAAACTTAGCGTTTATGGAATAAGTATTTATTTTACAAACTACAATTTGTTAAAAAAGAAAAAAGAATCAATAATGTAGATTCCTACTGTGTTTCCCCCAAAATACAACCTATCCCAAAAGTAAGCCCTTCCCTGATTTTTCGGGTAGGCCTAATATAAGGCCTCCCCCCCAAATAAGCCCTAGTGAAGGGGGTGGGCATGGCCAGCCCAGGAGGCAGCCCTTCTCTTCCCCAGTTACCTGGGCCCCTTAACTGTGGCCGTGGATCAGCTAATCCAGCGAGGGCCAGGAGTTCTATCTCTTCTGGTGCTTGGAGATGTTTCTGGTGATGAGGCAGAAAGCTATGCAGCCTGTTGGAATTGGCTCCCCTCCCCACCTCTACCTGGCTGCTGCTGCTGCTTGAGAAAAGGACGAAAAGGCAGGCAATCCTGAAAGATTGTCGAATGTGTGTGCTTACGGTAGAAGCAAAGCGCAACCTGTCCCTTTCAAGCAATCAAATGTCTATGTGTGTGAGAGAGACAGAGACAGAAAGGGAAACAAAGGGAGAGCAACAAGAATTGCAGGCAAAGCTGTTTGAAAGGGTTTCCTCTCTGCTCTCCCTCCCTCCCTCCCTCCCTCCCCCCCCCTCTCTCTCTCACACACACATTTGTTGAGAAACGGCGGAGGACAGGTAAAGGGTTGTATTATTTGGTTGACTGTTATTTAATACATGACCAAATAACCAAATAATACATGAGATTCAGTTTTAAGTAAGTATAAATGAGGAAACAGTCGCCTTCTTCATATATATTTATTGCTGCAATCCTCACCGATTTTTTATTACACAATAAAATAAATATATTTAGTGGTGTATAAAGACACAAAGAGTGAAAAAAGGCAAATTCCATGTTAGGATACATTCAGCTAATGAAACCATCAACATTTTAATAGTCTTATGCAAATCTATGGTAGATCAATTTGTAGGATACTAGATACAATTTGTTAGCCACATTTTTAAAAGTATATAATAGAAGAAATGCAGAAGAAACCAAATGAAATGATTAGGAGCTTTAAACATTTCCTTCTCAAGAAACAGCTCAAATGTTTGAAATTCTTTAGTCTAGAATAAGTCTGCACAACACATGGGCCTGCGCAACTCAAAAAATAAATCCACTGCCATCAAATGCTTCCACCACCAGGAAGGATCTGCCATGTTGCCATTCTCAAAGACACCCTACCAACCTCCAATGGAGGTATCTCCAATGCCTCCGGGCCCCACTGACACTGGCAGTCCATCACTGCATTCTCACCACTAACCACCAAACAGATGATTGGGATACCAACCATTTCTTTGGGACTTGCCATTATTTTTAATTTCCCTCTACAGGTTGTGCAGGCCTGGTGTAGAAGAAAGGCAACTGAAGAAAGACATAATTAAAGCATATAAAATCATGCAAAATATGGAGAAAATGGATTTTCTCTGTTTATTCAGAAGTAAATGACACAATGTTGAGTTCACAGAGTAACATTAAAATAAATATATTCATTATATATTTTTATACATCACTTTTCATGCAGGCTGAATATTTTTACGAATTCCTCTCTTTGCGCTCTCTGGATAAAGGCATAATGGCTGACCCAACAGTAAACATCCCTCTGCTTGGAATGATACCTCATCAAACCTCAGGTCTGTAGCATCCATCTTTATTTATACATCCAATGTTGTTCATGTAAAGGATGAACGAAGAAAAGTGGTAAGCCCACATGTTGTTGGTGTGTGTGTGTGCCATTAAAGATTAAAAAAATCCTATGTTAACTGTGAGGACTTTAAAAAATACTGATTTGTTGATGGCATTGAGCCAATCATTCTCTTGCAACACAATCCATCTCAACAGGTTGTATTGTGGAGAATATAGGAGGCAGGAGTAATAGGTATGTTTATGTGAAGCGCCACAGAAATCAGGAGGTCCAGGCAGTTCAAATGCGTATAAAGATCTATTGCAAGCTTAACCTCTCTACAAGAATCTGAACTACTAACAGCCCAAGCAAGTTGACAGTAGAATTCAGAGGAATTCAAGGTGGGCTGGAGTTAGATCTCTTGTGGGTGTCAAGGGATTTATGACTGATGAACGCTTTTCACCCCCCCTCAGGCATCCCTCATCTCCTACAATGTACTATCTTCACTTTTATACAATAAAGTGGGATAAAAAGTAGAGTAATAAGAATGGGGTGGGGTGGGGTGGAATGGAGTGGAGTAAAACAGAATTATCTGTTTGTAAATGTTATTACATGTGTCTGCAATAACTTCTTTGAATCAAATTATCTAATAATTTGATAACAATGAAAGTCTTTGGAACTTTTATTATCTAAACATCTTATGTTCCACATCTGAAAAGAGGAGGAATGCCAAATGTTGGGACTGCATCACTAAAATTCTTGCACAGTGAATTGTGCTCATATTAATCAAGAAAAAGATACAGAAACATCCAGTTCTAAGACCAACAAAAATCAGCCCTTCCATTTGGTAGAGAGAACCGTAGACTCAGTCTATAGATGCTGAAAGTCTATAAGTGGCCTTGAGATGCTTAGAGGCAAAATGGTATCTTCACTTCCAACTTAGCCTGCTGTCCTCAGATGAAAAGGAGGATACTGACTCTTGCCTTGTCAACGTTGAAATAATATACAGCTAGCAGTCCAGTTGACTTCTAGACTAGTAATATCTTATATCTTT
Source organism: Natrix helvetica (assembly GCF_964273705.1). Taxonomy (NCBI): domain Eukaryota; kingdom Metazoa; phylum Chordata; class Lepidosauria; order Squamata; family Natricidae; genus Natrix; species Natrix helvetica. The sequence goes on from NC_138553.1 coordinate 48,675,275, forward strand.
TTCAAGATCATATAAAAAGCAATTACATTCAGCATGGTAGCTGGAAATCTATCTCGGTACATCAAAATGAACTTATAAAGTATAACTCAGTGGAACATTATCTAAGTAAGAAAGATTTTATTTTGCTGTGAATGAAAGGCAGCCAAGAATGAAAAAGGAATCAAAATAATATAAAGAAATATTTCCTAAGAATGTTTTACTCCATAACTTTTAAGCCAAAGAAAACTGATGTAGAATAGCTACCAAAAGCTTCTGCTATGAAGACTACATATGTTCTATGTGGTGCCTCTTAAGAGGAGAGTCCAGCTGAAGATATATAGAACCCAGGGGTAGGTTTCAAATTTTTTTACTACTGGTTCGGTGGGTGTGGCTAGGTGGGGGGGCATGTGACTGAGTGGGCATAACCAACTTGATGTCACTCATGCACATGCCCACTCAGTCACATGCCCCCCCACCTAGCCATGCCCACCGAACCAGTGAAAATTTCTGTTTTGCCAGCTGGGAGGCTGGCAGCTTTCCCCGCCGCAGCAGCTGCTTCCACCTCAGTGCCGAATGGTCTATGCCCTCCCCCTACCAACTGATGCTACAGGAGAGCAGAAAAGAAACCAGTTGGGAGAGACCTTCCCTCCCCCTCCAGAGAGTCCATGCAGGGAGAAAGGGGGCTGAGTGGTTTGAATGCGGGTGGGCGGTTTGTGGCTGGTGCCTCCTTTGCTCGTTGGGGCAGGCACAGCAAGCTGTATGTCTTAGCAGGGCGTGCGCTGCCTGCCTGAAGACAGCACACGGGCGGGCAAGTTTTTCTTCCCTCTCTCTCTCTCTTTGCCCACCCACCTCCTGCTGCTTTTCCAGGCACGTGAGCGAGACAGCCATCCAGGAGGATTTTGCCTTCCATGGTGTTACATGGCTCTCCCAGCGAGGTAGGAGAGGGAGAGAGAAGCTGCCTGGCCGTGAAGGGACAGAGAAGTAGTTGAAGTGGCTCCCTGGTTGACTTCTGGGAGCTGCAGTGGGAGTGGCTGCCGGCCAGAGAGAGGCTCCGGGAACAGAAGCCCACAGCCTCACCAAGTCGGTGGCTGGCAGCTGGCTGCAGAAAGGCCCTGGTGCCTTAGCAATGGCCTATCTAATCAACATGGTCATGACAGTCGGGTAAGCGAATGCCACCACATGGCAGTGGCCGAGCTCCAAGTGGTGGGGTATTGCATCTCTTCCACCCCCCGCTTGGCCACGCAGCTGTGAAGCTTGCCAGGCTGCCCCACTCCCCACTGCAGCTGCAATGGTGGCAGCTTCGGAAGACACTGGTCAGCGGGGAGGGGACCACCTGGCCTGGCAAGCTTTATAACCATGTGGCTGCGAAGCTTGCTGGGCTGCCCCTGGCCTGCCATGGCTGCAATGGTGGCAGCGTTGGGAGACGCTGACCAGTGGGTGAAGGTAGGCTAACGTGAATGCTTACCTGTGTGTAGGCAGGAGGAGGCAGTTTTGTGGATGCTGATGCACATGACGAAGGCAAGGCAGAGCGAGCGTCCGAGCGGGGGACCAGTTTGTGGGTGTGGCCAGCCAGCAGTCACTACCAGTTTGGTGACCCAGGCCCAATTACCACTAGCGGTTTGCCCGAACCGGTCCAAACCGGGAGCAACCCACCTCTGATAGAACCCTTTTGTTCTTTGCCTTTCTTCTCTTTTTTAGTCAAGAGATTGGCCAGGCAGAAATGAGAATAGTGAAGAGCTCTCTCTTCCTTTCATTCTGGGCACAAAGCAAAGTTTGCGATTACATTAAAACAATCCTTTAAGGCACTAGCATAGAAATAATGGCCTTGGTCACATGCAATACTGATACTGGAGGCACACTTTATATTTGTAGCTGCACTGGTGATGGTTTAAAATGAGGGAGCAAAGATGGATACAGGACATTGCTGTTGTTTCATAGGTTGAAGCAGTGCTTCTCAAATAGTGGGGCGGGCCCCCCAGGGGGGGCATGAGGCTCCGTAAAGGGGGGCTCAGCTCAAATTATTTTATATATTTTTGTTTTGCAGGTTAAAGTTTTTTTTAATATTGTGTTCCTTTAAATCCTGTGCTCCTTTAAATCTTTTCTGCTACAGTTAATAAAGCTATTCTTTGTTGTAAATTGATCCACATTTCTTTCTTTTTTTATTCTCTTATACGTTAATAAGGATACAGTGTTATGCAGAGGTGTACTTATAACAATTTTATAGACAAATGATACTATTTACAGTCGTGCGGGGGGCGCGAAATGTTTTCTTCTTCCTAGGGGGGGCATGACAGAAAATAATTGAGAAGCACTGGGTTGAAGTAAAGAACATGAAACAACAGCAATGTCCTGTATCCATCTTTGAAGTAAAGAACATTTTTCGGATGATGATCAATTATCTGGTTGGAGGGTGACTTCATGGAACAGTTGGATTGAAAGGTGATTTGCAATGGTGCCATTGCAGTGCTGAAGAGCAAATATATGAATATATTCACTCTAAGGAACTGAAATGGAGGCATGCAGCCCCTGCTATCAAGCGTTATTGTGCCAATGTCTAGGCTGTGCTTCTTAGATCAGGTGCATTTGGGATAACAGCAGAGGTTATTCATACCAAACTAAAGGAACCTTCCACATCCTGATGCCTCCTAGAATTATGAGAAGAGCTGCAATTCCCAAAATATTGACTTATCTTGTGTATTGGGTGAGAATTAGGAAAGCTGAGAATGCCAACTCTAATTAGATATGACCTTTTCTACAATAGTGAATGTAGCATTTTCTCCTATAACTTATTTGTACTGTATATTTCAATCTAATATTGAATTCCCAATGGGTAATCAACTACATATTTTAACATATATTACAATATTTATATACTGCTGATTCTGCGAAGTGACTCACAGTATATTGTACTAGCGTTTAGACTTATATACCACTTTACAGTGCTTTATAGCCCTCTAAGCGGTTTTCAGAGTCAGCATATTGCCCCCAACAATCTGGGTCCTCATTTTATCAACCTCAGAAGGTGGAGGGCAGAAGTGGGTTCCTACCGGTTCGGACCAGTTTGGCCGAGTAGGTTGTAACTCAGCCTGCCATGCCCCCAAACCGGTTCTCTTGGTGCCGCCATAGGTGCTGTTATCTTGTTCTTTGCTTCTGCACATGCACAGAAGAATTTTTTTAGTACTGTCCATGCGCGCATAGCACACATCAAGCATGTGCACAGAACCCACCCCTGGTAGAAGGCTGAGTCAATCTTGAGCCAGTAAGAATCAAGCAGAATTAGCCTGTAATGCTGCATTCTTACTGGTGCACCACCACCAGAGATATATATGGAATTATATGTATAATATACAATAATATATAAAAATATCTATCAACCCTCCTCTGCCATCCACTATCCCAATAACATGTAAGATCTGTGAAAGAGTTCTGTTTCACTTCTTTTCTAAATGCCATTAGGAAAGGCACCATATATCGTGTCTATTTTTCAAACTCAGATTTCCCATATAATAAAATATTGTCATTAAGAACATTAATATGCCAGTAAAAATGTGTACCTCTTCCTTTTGTTTGTAGTTGTTCAAGTTGGATTTCCTTGTCTTGGAAAACAAGATGGAGTGGCAGCATTTGAAGTTACAGTGATTGTAATGAATTCAGAAGGCACTATCATACTGCAAACACCACAGAATGCCATCTTCTTCAAAACATGTCAACAAGGTACCTGGAAGTGAGCTGAATAAAGATTTGCCTGTTTTCAGAGTTTTCAGTATGTTGGGAATATCAACATTTGATCCTATTTCCCAATTCTGAAGCAAAAGAATGGGAAATATCTGGCATAGTAATAAGAGATCCTAATAAGCCAAACCTTATTAGTAGTGTAATATGCAGAATTCCAAAGCCAGCATAGTTGTCCATTCCTAGAGGTTAAAGCACGAGGCTAGAAAGCAGGACACCATGAGTTCAAGTTTTATCTTAGCCGTGAAAACCAACTGGGTGGCTTTTGGCCAGTCACTTTTTCAGTCCACCCCCACCTCACAGATTATTGTTTTGGGCAAAATAGGAGGAGGAAGCTGTGTTGGCTATGTTTGCCACCTTAAGTTATCTGTAAAAATAATAAAGGCAGAATACAAATGAATAAAATAAAATAAAAATAAACATGCAGATTTCAGAAAAAGCACGAAAAATCAGATAGTTAACATAAGATAAATAATAAAGAAAATAGGTGGCTTATGATGGCCTATATTCAGCTACATCTTCCTGCTGGCTATTTGCGTACATGGGCAAAAGCCCAAACAACACTTGGCACTAGTTTGGTTGATAAGGGGAAGCTGGAATTATAGTATAGTTTTGTTTCTCATAAAACATTTTGCATAAGAGGAGAAAGGGGATTATGAGGCAGTAGAAACTGTCCTAAATGACCAAGAACTGAAATGGAGGTAATAAATGGCAATTAAGATGGACCTAGATAGCTCTGGTTATTGAAGATCTGTGCAGTCTGGCAAATCTCAGTTGGACTGGACCATATTTACACTGCTGAAGGATTTGTAGCTCAGGGCAAATCTGGAGAACATTGCTAAAGAAATCCAAAGAAAAACCTGAAGAGGAAGAAATATCCTGGGAACTGTTTACTAAATACAGATGGGCCTATTGGAGGTCAAAGATGAAGGAAGATCAAAGGTTTACCAGTGAGAGAAGGGCCAGTTACCAGTTTGTCCTCCATTAAACTGAGATTTCACAGTTAAGTCCTTCAGTTTTCAATTGGGTTATTTCTTCCAAAAAATTGTTTAAAGAAATTTCCCTGACTTTGCAAGTGGGAGAACAATTTTCTTTCATTACATCTTTCTCTTAATATTCCTTCAAATTATATTTTGACATGCATGCCTTTTATTATAGTTTTCTTACACATTATGTGCTACCAATCAGAGATTTTGACATAGAGATGTTCTTTTTAGAATCCCTAACCATCACATCACCAATAGAAGATGGTGTACTTAAGCAACAAATAGGTAAATTAACTTAACTATGTCATTTTCTTTGAAGCTGAATGTCCTGGAGGATGCAGAAATGGGGGATTTTGTAATGAAAGGCACGTCTGTGAATGTCCAGATGGATTTTATGGTCCTCACTGTGAAAAAGGTAATCAAAAAGAGTTCTTCAGTTCTCTGTACTTTATTTATACAACAAAAGGAAGCTAAGCAGTCACTTCTTTCCAAAATATTGTTTTGGAGGAATTTTTGCATATGGCTAGGAGGCTTCCTAAAATTTAAGCTAAACACATAAGAAAAGTATTTAATGAACTGCAGCTCTTAAGAAAGTACTGTTTGTTTATACAAAAGATAAAGAAGTTTCCATTAAAAGATCTGAAAGGCAAAGAAGAACAGGCCAGCAACTTAATAAGAACTTTGGCAAAACATTAAGTACAATGCACATTAACTTGAAAATATGAAGTACCACAGTTGTTTTATTCTACCATCATTTCTCAAGAGAACATCCAATTTTCATTATAAATTAAGTTTATATACCAAAAGGACAGACTGAGTAGGATCTATTTCATTACTCCAATTATATTTCTAGTTCGGCCCTATTTGCCAGGACTAACCCTAACCCTCTTTACCTTAGAAGAGAGAAGAATGTGTTATGGAATCTCTTTCTAAAATGTTCCTAACTTGTGCACTTGCACAGACTTTTGGAACCTGGTTTCTTCGAGATACATTGACTTCAGTTCCATCATTTTCCTGGCCTTCATTTGGATGGGCAGTTAATTACAGGAACTGTAACCGTAAAGATGCAATTGTTCTTTCCTGGCTCCCTGGGATCAGGAATACGGACTAGCACCGACTGTGGCCTATGACAGGCCCAATAAGCATAATCTATTTGTGCCTCATGCACTTAAGAAATATATCTACGTACAGCACATCAAAAATGCTGTTAAGTAAAATTTCAATTTATTTCCACTAGCTGCAGTTTGGGATTCATACAAGCTAGTTATAGAAAAATCTTACTTGAAAATCAAGCTCAAGTCTTACTTGTATCATGAGAATATTTACCAGTGAATCAACACTTTTCTTTGCAGGAGAAAATATTATTTCTGTTGTGGAATGTAAAGTGCTGTATATTTTAAGGTCTATCCTCTCAATGTGTTAATGATAATTGTTCAGTGTAATTTTGGTTCTTCACTCTCTTTAAATCAGCTCTGTGTATACCACATTGCATGAATGGTGGACTCTGCATCATGCTGGGATTATGTATCTGCCCACCTGGTTTCTATGGTGTCAACTGTAACAAAGGTATGGTGGAAAGTATTAATAGATACCTGGAAAGAAACATATACTGCCACCTCTTAGCATGTAGTTGGCTTAAAGTTTGCACTATATGCCTGCATTCTCTGTGTTTATTCTTGGATGCACTTTCCTTTTGATCACAAACATCAAATGAAAGAAGCATGACCTAACTGACTCTCAGTAAAATTAAGTGTAGAATGAGCCTGGGGGATTCTTGAACAATTTCATTTTCATTGAATTAGGTTTTTTTTTAGGATGGTAGAAAGCTTAATATCATTCACCATGCAAAAGATAAATCAGCCCCAAGCACCATACTTTCTTACTGTTGCAGGTCTGATGAATACAAGCTGCATTACTCCAGATGTTTTTAATTTTAGTTTCACAGCATCAGCCATCATAGTCAATAGTAAAAGCTTACAGAAGTTGTAGTCCACAACATTTGGGGGACGCTAAGATGCGTACTTCAGAGAAAATATGCTAGTTATCTGCATATATAAACATGTTGCTGTAGATCAAGATGTTACATTTTGTTGAGCTCTTTAGCATTTAAAAAGACTGGAAATTTTACTGAACTTCACTAAAGCTTTATGTAAATCGTCTGTTATACTATATGTAATACTTTAATACTATATTCCACAGCAAATTGTACAAAAATCTGTTTCAATGGAGGAATATGCTTTTATCCAGAAAAATGTATTTGTCCTGCAGGACTGGAAGGGGAACAATGTGAAACTAGTGAGTGTTGTTTTAATTTATTTTAATTAAATTTGAAATATTTTACTTGAAATTTCTAAAATATCAAAAGATGATACATACAGTAGTGCCCCACAATCATGTGATCACCATTTTCAAGCTTCTCTGCCAGCCTCCCCAGAAGTCAATGGGAAGCTGACAGTGAAGCTTGTAAGCTGTTGCCATCTGCCAAAAGGACTCCACCTCATTTCTAGAGGCGGGATGAAAGAAAGAGCTTTTCTGATGGGTGGAATCTCAGAGCTGAAAGGGGAGTGAAAGAGCTGACTGCAAGAAAAAAATCTCAGTGTCCTGTTCCAGTCCACGTGCACAACATGCACAAAGATTTTACACACTTTATTGATAGTCGAAGCCTTCAATGTTAACCCTCAGGTCCCCACTTGCACACAATGCAAAGTCCTGTTAAGTCGAACACTGCTCAGTCATGGCACAAGGTACCAAATCCAAAAGCAAAAGTTTACAAAGTCCACCAGCCAAGTCCACTCCAAAATCCAACGTAGGAGTGCAAAATCTGCAAACAAGACCAAGGACCAAATGCACAGGCAAGAGCAGCACAATCCAGTGTCAAGGAAAGTGAAGTCCCAAAGGTGAAGCATGCACATGGCAGGAGAATCAGCGATTGTTTCCAACAACCTCCTGCTCCACCCGTCCAACTAAATAGGCGTTCAGTGGTATAGCTCAGGCCTGTCAAACGGGTGGCCCGCGGGCCAGATGCATCACGCACAGACCACACCCACCACAAAGCACCACCACAAAGTTCCACAAAGGCAAAAAACATCACGAGTTTGACACCCATGGTGTAGCTTATTAGAAGGGATGCGCCTGCCTCCTCGCAAATAACTTGGCCAACTTCTATTGAGCCTGCCTCTGTTCTGCCCGGCATGTCTGTGGATCAGGTAGAGGGGACAATTCCTCCTCATCCCCACTGGTTGGCTGTAGCTGTGCACTTTGTCCACTCTGCACTTCCAGTGCAGCCCCTGAGCTCTGTATCTCTCCTTTTTCTTCTCCAGCTGAGTATTTGGGTGCTCCTCCAATGATCCTTCCAATGTGCCTGGCCTCTCAGGGTCCTTAGCAATTTCCCGACATTCCTCCGAACCCTCTCCAAAGTCTCCAGAGACACTCTTCCTCATTGTTCAAGCTGACATCCGGAGAAGCCATCACATTTAGAGGTCAAAGGGCTATTTTCCAGAATGGAATCTCAGTCCCACAGATTCCCTCCTGGCAGGTAGCCTTGTTGCTCCATCTGCTTAATGACCTGCGAGATTGCTTAATGATCACAACAGGATTGCGGTCATTGAGTGAAGTGGGCATGTGGGCATCTTGCTTAATGACTGCTTCATTCTACCACTGATATTCCAGTCCCATATGTGACCATAAGTCCAGAACTACCTCTAGCAGCAATCTATGAATTCCTATTTTCATACATTATGTGAAAGTCTCAATTGACCAAAGACATGGCAACAACTGGTGGTGTTGGATTAGATTTAATTTAAATAAAGAAAGGCACTAGTGTTACATTTTCTATTCCTAGGCAAATGCCATCAGCCATGTCGAAATGGAGGTAAATGTACTGGTAAAAATAAATGCAAGTGCTCCAAAGGTTATCAGGGAGACCTTTGTTCAAAACGTAAGTAGGATAACTTTTTAAGAAGTATTAATAGAAGGTTTAGTTAATCAGTCAATCAATACGTTTTATTGCAATCATTGATCAAATGAAAACATAAGGCAACAAATTCTGAGACAGCAAATAAAAATCATAATAAATCATAATGAAACTAAATAATTATAAAATTGATGTGATCGAAGTACAATATATCCTACAGTTAGTAAAGCAAAAAGTAGTTACATTCATAAAATCAAATTATATTAATTGGACAACCATAACTATAAACAGAATCCAGTTGATCTGGAAATGTGATCAGCTGTGAAGACATTACCTGTAATAGGGCATATTTATAACCAGAGCAATATACTAAAACATAGATTAGTATTTCATTAACTTTTTCAATATAAAGGCAAAGTCTTTGAATGGAATAGAGGCAGTCCTTGTTTAGCAACTACAGTTGGAATTAGCAACTTGGTCATTAAGTCACAAAGTGAAACCCTGTCTGTACTTATGATCTTACTTCAGTTTTCTTTACTGACCTGCCAAGGTCATAAATGAAAGGTTTAGTCATAAAGTACTTTTTCATCACCCTCGTAACTGCAAACAATTGTTAAATGAGGCAGTTGCTAAACAAGGACTGTCTACTTTATATCTCAAAATTTTCTTTCAAGAACAACATGGTGGAATCTTGCCACAGTTTAGGTTTTCTGAATTTGCGTACTATTATTTGGTTTAGATATCTTGATGGCTGGAAAAAAAGGGAAAGGTGCAGATTCAGAGGTTCATTGTTTTCACATCATACTAATAAGAATTGTACAATATAGTATAAGGATCTTGTGGAGAAAAAACATTTGATATTCATATAACCCATTATAGCGGTCTGTGAACCTAGCTGTGGATTGTATGGAATCTGTATTGAGCCAAATCTATGTCAATGTCAAGATGGATGGCATGGAAGGAACTGCAATAAAAGTAAGTCCTGATAAATCAAAGTTTTTAGATTTGTCTGTATGTAAGAGTGTTACAGTAGAACAGGGGTGTCCAAACTTGGGAACTTTAAGACTTGTGGACTTCAACTCCCAGAATTCCCCAGCCAGCCTGCAGAAGTCCACAAGTCTTAAAGTTCCCAAGTTTGGACACTCCTACAGTAGAACCTCTGGTCACAAACGCTTCTGACCAGGACCAAATTGGGTTCTGATCAAAAAAATCACATTTTTTCCAACTGCCAATTTCCCCTTTCACAATATATATATATTGGTAAATGCCAAATTTCCAAAATTAGGTTCGGGTCATAATGACAGTGTAATTTTATCTGAAGGATATAATCTTCAGTTGAAATCCTAACATGAAAAATAACTATTGATCATTAAATCTGTAAGTCTAGAATGACTGATGGTGATAAGTTATCAGTTATTGTTTCAAAACAACTGGTTCCAAGCAACAGTTTTCAGTAATGCCACAGTGCCACATTTTAAAATAATGGCTTTTACTTTGACAGTGTAAGTACTTTTTTCTTCCTCCATTCCATCATAGCTGATTCGTGTCTGGATTGTCTGGACAAATCCCTTTAGTTTTTGTTGCATGTCCCCCCCCCTCCCCAGAATAGTTTGCAACTGCCTCCTTCTGAAGACTGAGAAAAACTGCCCTGACCAAGGTCACCCAACTGGCTTTGTGCCAAAGGCGGGACTAGAACAGAGGTGGGTTGCTCCCGGTTTGGCTGAATCGGTAGTGGTATTTTGACCCGGATCGCAGAACCAGCAGCGACCCAGGCTGGCCACGCCCCCAACAGGTTCACTGGTTGTCACTGCCATTGCTGGCATGTTGTTTAGTAGTGCGCGCGCATGCGCAGTTCACTGTAAATTGTTCTGCACATGCATGTAGAACAATTTACATTGAACTGCGTGCGAAGTGAACCAGTAGTAAAACCCTCTGGACTAGAACTCACATTCTCCTGGGTCACTGCCTTTTTTTTAATATTATTTTTTATTATACAATTTTCTTAGTTATATATAAAATTTACCGTATTTTTGGAGTATAATATGCTAACGAGTGAAGCGATCTTCCGTCCTTTGCCTGCAGGAGAGTTTCCCCAGCCCTCTGGGGAAAAGAAAAAAAGTGGCATTATACTATTGTGTTTGCTTGCTTTTCTGGTGTTATGGGAATAAAAATGAATACTTGGTAGGCAGAATTCCCCCCCCCCTTTTTTTTTTTCCTCCTGTTTAAAGAAATGTACTTCTGGGTTCGGCTCCAAGTGGGGAAAAAGACATTGGAGACATGGAGGCTGCTTGGAAAGATGGTTTAATGGTGGACAGGACCACATGGCTTGAGTCCTGAACAGAAAAGGTGATCACATGTTTCAATGTTGGGTGGAGAAGAAGAGAGGAGAAGGGAAGAGATGCTGAAAGTCCCTGGTTTTATGCCCTCTCTGGCCTTTGATCTTGATCTTGTATTCTTAATGGTTGTCAGACTCCCATGGGGCCATGCAGGAGCAACTTTGTTTTAATCTGTTGTATTTTAATACGGACTGTACACCGCCCCGAGTCCCTTTCGGGAGAGGGGGCGGTATATAAACGCTAATAATAAATAAATAAATAAATAAAATAAATAAAACTTTCTAGGCCAGCGATGGTGAAACATTTTTGGCTCACGTGCCATAAGGGGGAGGAGCGCAGGGGGCTCGTGTGCGGGCGTGCAACACCCATAATGCAATGTGCGACCCCCCCAGTGCGCATGCGCTCATGAGAGGCGCTTCCCCCCCATTTTTCCATGCTTTGTTCGCCCTCCCCAGGCTCCAGAGACTTTATAGGAGCCTGGGGAGGGAAAAAACAGCCTCCCCCCCTCCCCGAGGCCCTCTGGAGGCTTCAGGGACTTTCAGGAGGATTCCCTGAAGCCTCCAAAGGGCAAAAAACGACCCTATGAGCAAACCAGAACTCACTTCCGGTTTGCTCGGAGGGTCGGTTTAAGTCCTCCAGACACCTCAGGGACCTTCAGGAGGCTTCCCTGAAGCCTCCGGAGGACTAAAAAGAACTCTACGAGCAGAGTGGTTTTAGTCCTCCGGAGGCTTCAGGGAAGCCTCCTGAAGGTCCCTTAAGCCTCCAGAGGGCTTAAACCAAACCTATGAGCAAATCGGAAGTCCGTTCCCGAACTTTCTGTTTGCCCATAGGGCCAGTGTTTTGCACTCCGGAGGCTTCAGGGAAGCTCCTGAAGTCTCCGGAGGGCCTACTGGGGGGGGGGGGGTAGGGGAGGCTCTTTTCACCCTCCCCAGGCTCCTATAAAGCTTCTGCAGCTTGGGGAGGGTGAAAAATGACGTTAAAAAAGGCTGAACTCAGCTGGCCAGCGCACGCATGGCCTTGGCCAGCTGACAGGGCAACGCCTCACGTGCCCTGACAAATGCTTCGTGTGCCACCTGTAGCACGTGTGCCATAGGTTCGCCATCTCGGCTCTAGGCTGTGTTTTGAATCCAGGTTTGGTTGAGTTCTCAGATGCCATGTGGTGAGTAGGTGAAGGCTTAATCATGCCTTAATCCCATCACCCTGGAGCTGAAGAGGAGAACTCTTTATTATGTAAAGGACTGGCTGCTATACTGTTTTTAAAACATGTTTCTCCCTTTTCATATCCAGGGAAATATTCTGCCTTTTCAATATTTCCTAGGATATTTCATTTTTCTGGGAGAGGGCTTGGTGATAACTTCCTACACTCCCCCAAAACTGTGTCTTATACCCCGAAAAATACGGTAGTTTATCTGATCTAATTATCTGATCTAATTCTGAAGGTTCTTTGTAAAATTCGAACATTTCTGCATCTTTCTTATACTGTATCTTGATTGCATTTGCATAAGTGACCACCAAGACAAATCAATTCCTTGATTTTTAAGTTTTTGTTTTTATTTTAATTTCCCTTTAGGATATTTTTATATCTTGTAATTTTTTCCAGTTCAAGAACATTTGGATGTATTAGTGATTACATCGTGGATAGCCAGACCGGTATTTTCATGTAAAGTTTCTTTTTTATTGGTTCTAATACTAAAAGCAGATCATTTCTAATATTATGTCTTTGAAAACATACCACATAAATGCATGCCACACCAAGTTAGTGATGTTGGAAGAAATGTCCTACTGGGTTCAGTTCCAAGTGGGGAAGAAGACACGGAAACCTGGAGGCTGCTTGGAAAGATGGTTTAATGGTGGACAGGACCACATGGTTTGAGGTCCTGAACCAAAAAGGTGGATCACACGCTTCCAGATGTTGGGTGAAGAAGAAAAGAGCACAAAGAGAGCTTTCTAAGAATTCCTGGGTTTTTTATACTCTCTGTTCGGCCCCACCTTTCTGGTTCCTGTTCCTGTGTAAGAAATGTATTCTGATTGGTTGTCAGACTCCCACGGGGCCATGCAGGGGCAACTCTCTAGGCTGCTTTGAGTTCATGTTTGGTTGAGCATTGCTTCTTCCCAAATGCCATGTGGTGAGTTTCTGTAGGCTAATTGTATCTTTGCTATGTAGAGTAGACTAGGTCAGGGCCCCTAATGGTCCATTGAGAAAAGTGGGGGCTATTAAGAGTGAGAGTATTTCTTGCCTAAAAATATGTTTCTTCATTTCTGATCCAGTGAAATATAATATTCAGCCTTTTCAATATTTCCCAGGATATTTCATTTTTCTAGAAGAGGGGTGGGTGCTAACTTCCTACACTTGTTTTATCAGAATTGTTTGAAACATAAATAGTAACTTTGGCAAAATGTTCATTTTTATTGTAGCTATTCTTCCAACCATTGATAGCTGTAAGTTTTTCAATTTTTCCAGCTTTAACTTTGTTGTATTAATTTAAAATAATTATCTTCTTTAATTATTGTACATCTCACTGTTAACCAAATTCCCAAATATTTTACTTTTTTTTAGTTATCTGAATGCCCATCTTTTGCATCAATTCATTTTTCTGTTTATTTGTAAGATTCTTTACCAACATCTTAGTGTTTTCTTTCTTTCTTTTAAATCCTGCTACTTCACCAAAATCTTCTAATTTTTTATTAATTTAGGTCCCATTTCTAGTGGTTCTTCTAGAAGTCTGTAATTTGTAATTTTCTTTTTTTTAATTTCCATATCTTTTATTTCTGGGTCTTGTCTGATCTTTCTAATCAAGACTTCAAAAGTTAGTATAAATAATAGGGAAGACAGGACATACTTGCCTTGCACCCTTACTTACGTTGAAATTCTCTGTCATATCCCCATTTACTATCACTTTTGCATTTATTTATAATAATTTTTTATTTAATTATATTTATAAAGTTTTCACCAAAGTCCATACATTTTAATTGTTGTATTATGACTTGCCAATTCAGGTTATTAAAGGCTTTTTGTACATCTAAGAAGATTAGCGCTAGTTCTTTTTCAGAGTGTACTTCGTAGTATTCCAACGTATTCAAAATGATTCTCATATTATTTTTAATTTGTCTTTTGGGTAAGAAACCATTCTCATCCAGGTGTATAAATTCGTTCAGGAATCTTTTTAGTCTCTCTGCTACTATTGAGGCATATATTTTGTCGTCTACATTTAATTGGTATATAGTTGGTATATAGTTGGTATAGTTGGCGGGAGGTATCGTCACGTTACCTCACAAAAGGTCGTTACAACACAAAAGAAAATACCAGCCTGAAGATGGCGAGTGGGATCTCGTCGAAACGTTGCCAAGACAATTCCAATCTTACACGAGAAAAGACCTGAATACAACAAGGACAGCATATGCACGCGCACACGCACATGCGCACGCGCACACACGCACACCAATTATATCTATTGGTCTATAGTTTTTTATCTTCTTTAAATCTGAGTCTTCTTTTGGTATTAAGGTAATATTTGCATCTGCTCATGTTTTGGGAAGATGGGCCCTTAACAACACATCATTATAGTTCTCCAACATTGACAAGCCTAAGAAATTTTGTAGATGTTTATAAAGTTCTGCCGGAAACCCATCCGGTCCAGGTGTTTTACTGCGGTTTTTTTGCCTTTTAATTGCTTCTGTCAATTCCATCATTGTTATTCTTTCGTTTAACATCACTTTCACTGTTTCTGGTATTTTGGGTAAATAATATTGGTATTTTCTAAGTATTGTTTTATTGTATCTTCTGACACTTTTTCTTGACTGTAAAGTTTCTCATAGAATTCCAGGATTATTTTCATCTTCATTTTGATAGTGAAGGATCCCCTTCTCATCTATCAGTCTATGTATCATTTTCTTCTCTTTCTCTTTTTTTCAGTTTGTATGCTGGTTTGTATCTACCTGGTTTATTTGCATTTTCAAAGAAGTTTTGTCTTGCCATTTTAATTTTTTGTGCCATTTCTTCTTTTTCTATGAGGTTTAATTTTTGTTTTATTAATTCAATTTTCTCTTTTACAGTATTTTTTGCAGATCTTTCTGCAATTCTATCTCCAGCTTTTTGAGTTTTTCTTGTAGTGTTTTTTGCTGTTGTTTCTTTTTCTTGTTTCTTCTTGCTATATGCGTATGTTATAGCTAATCCTCGCATGTATACTTTAGTTGTGTCCCAAACATTTTGTAATTATGTTTCCTCTTTTCTATTTTCTTTTTTTTTTAAGTTCATTTCTTTTTCCATTATTTGTATAAACTCCTTGTCCTTCAGCATGATTTGGTTCAGTGTCCATCTCAATTTCTTCCTTTGTCCCTTCCACCTAATTTTTATTGGGTTATGATCTGCCCATATGTTCGTTTCTATATCAACCTCTTGGACATCTGTTCTCATTTCTGGCAACATCCATATCCTATCTATTCTAGACCACGATTTGTGTCTGTTGAAATAGAATGTATATTGATTTTTCTTTGGGTTTAATTCTCTTCATATCTCCTGTATGCCTATTTCTTGTGTCATTTCGAAAAAGGTTTTTGGGAGTGTCCTTATTTTTTTACTTTTTTTACTTCATCTATAGACTAGTTTGACATCCACAATTGCATTGAAGTGTCCTATCATACATGTGCTTTCATAGTCCATTTCAATTATTTCTTATGGACCTTTTTGTAACATTCTTCTTGTTTGTTATTTAGTGCATATATTGCAATCAAACAAATATATTTCTGATTGATTACAACCTCAACCATCAATATTCTCCCTTCTTCATCTGAATATACTTGCTTGGCTTTTAACGTTTCTTTAACATATAATGCCACCTTCTTTTCTTTTGTTGTGCTAACACAGAATATAGTTTCCCCATTTTGGGGTATTCCAATAGGTTGCCATGTTGTTTTTTAATATGCACTTCTTGAAGACAAATTAGGTCCAATTTTAATTTTTGTAGATTTGTAAACTTATTTTCCTTTTCATAGGGGAGTTCAATCCATTTATGTTAATTGATAACATCTTTATTTCTTCTTTCATCACTTCATTTATATATAGGTTTTCCACTCCTAGTTGTTCTTATCTCTCTCTGTTCTTTTGCTCTTGCACCTTCTCGTTCTGCTTTCTCTTTTTTCATTTTCGCTCTCTTCTTTTTGAAGTCTTTTCTTCTACTTGTATTACTTCTTGTCTTTTACTTCCTATCTCTTCTCTGCTGTCCTGTTCTTCACTTGCAGTAAAATGATCTTCAAAAAATTCATATACTTTATCTAGTGAATCCAATCTAAATCTTTTATCTTGACAAATAACCAGGATTCCCTCTGTATTCCTGTCTTATCCATTACCAATACAGTTACCTAAATTTGCTCTCCAACTGTAAACTATTGAACTATCAGTGGCACATTTCTTCAATTGTGAATCAGCCTGGGCCCATAGTCATACCTCATTTTAAGATCTTACTTTGAAGAACAAGGACATGGTCATGAATATCCTCACTGTAAAACATTCTCTCAAATTTTACGACCATTGTTTCACAATTTCGGCTTATTGCAGTCTACCACTCATTTCCATTCTCCCTCCCTCCCTCTCTCTCTCTCCCACCCTCTCCCCCTTACTCCTCATGCACATGCACACATACACTCATATACACAAATACTAATGGTGACCTCATTATCTAAAAGTGTGCTTTTGTAAAGGCATAGAAAAGGTGTTAGCATGTTCAATACAAAAAGTAAAACAGAAAAAGATTTTTATTCTACCAGAACCACTGAATTAGGAAGATATGGAAATGAGATATCATGGAAGATTGAGTAGCTGGATTCTATTATACAATATTGTTGCAGAAACAATGAAATATTGTGCTACCTTAGGCTGTTAAACTTATAGATTTATGATGGAATAATATGTTAAGTACTATGAAATTGATGACATGAATTGGTTTTCTGAACTGTAGAGGAGAAAGATGTAACATGATAGATCCATTGAAATCATAGAAAAGTAATATTATTCACAGTGAAATAGAAGTGATACAGTTTCACTAACATAAAGACATTGTTATAACCGGGAATTCCGTTTTAAATGTAAAATACTTTTGCATGTAAAATATTAGCAGTGACCACAACAGGTCTCCTTTGATAGTTCTTTAGTTTTGAACAACCTTATTTTTTTAGGGTATGGAGCCAATCTTCTTAATTCCCTGAGGCCAACAGGCACCAAGCACAGGGAGCAGACGCCTTCACCTAAACAGGCTGAAGAAAGCCAAGCAGTCCCTGAATCCAATTATATCTGGTGAACTGCAACATCTGAAACGTTTTACATTACAAAATGTTCTAGCCTTCATTAACCTCTCATGTGTTCAATATTAAAAATGCTGTTCATTACGTTTTAAGATTACTGGCCTGAATTTTATTAGCTTCATTATAAATCCCAGAGCTAATACTTATTATTCTTTGAAACTTTTGTTTCTCTAACACATTTATATAGGCTTGTTTTCAGTGCTTTGACTGTGCTTTTCTTTTTTGTATTATATTTAAGTTCTTTATTGAAATAAGTGGGGGGGGGGGTTGTTACACACATATGCTCAGAAATTCGTCAGAATTCTTAAGGGTGAATTTTAAAATGACAGTCTAGAACATGTAGTTTTTCTTTAATCAACCTAGCTTAAGCAAGTAGAAGAAATAGAAATGGAAGTTTGATTTCTATTTCAGATTGAAGGGCTTCTTGTAGTTTGTTTAATGTTTTTTAACTTAAAATCAATTTCTGTTTCTACAATGTGCTCTATATGAAATGCAACAGGGCTGTGGTATTGAAACAATATAATATATTGGAAATAAAATGGAAGTATGAGCTCATTCTTTGTATTGGCTTATAGCAATATAATATAAACAAAACAGGTCTTTTGTAATAAACATTTCTGTACTTATGGTTATATATTAAATAAAGATGCTTCTTTATTTTATTTGTGTTGAGATGTAACAATTCATGAAACTGGGGCTGGGCATACATTTCCTAAGGTATATTTTGAAAAGGAACAGAGCTTTATAACAAACCTTTTAAAAAGTCACATAAAAATTATTTACCCATCCTACTAGAGAGACATTATGTATAATCAGGACCCACAAACTGTTATGACTTCATAAGTAATCCTGAACATTAATTAAATCATTAAATCTTGGAATGATGCAAGATTTTCAATGGACTACAGATTGCCCACCCTGAAATTCCAAGACCCCCCTCAGTTTTTCCAAAGCTTTACTTACTGTGCTATGACTGAGACAGCTGCAAGGAGACAACCCCAAGGCAACGATCCAATGTCCTCTTTTATGTTGTCACGACATTATTGTTATCCTTTCTTCCTATCATCTGTTTCTTTTGAACTGCTTGGGAACCAAAAACATCAATAGAAACTTTACTGAGATAGTCTGCAAGAATGTAAGGGCCCGACTCTCTTAAAGAGCTAGTACATGTTTTAAATCTATTATACTTTATTTGGGAAAAGGTGGAAGGCTGTCCTTGAAAGAGAATTTGCATAAGGCAGCAATCCTCTGTATACTTATTTAGTATATTTATTTAGTAGTAAGCATTATTGAACTCTATAATATTGCCCCACACTGGCACAGTTGACCTTTGAACCACCTAGCTGCTGCTTTCTAGACATCTGTAGTTTGCAGGTTGTCTCCTGGGAGTACATTACAAGTATTTAAATGTCTGCTACATAGAACTTGAACTAGTACTCAAAGCTTTCAAAGGGGATCTAAGGTTTGGTATGCTCATTGGATCACAATAATGTAGCTCATCTGGATTTGGTTAACATATTGGATGCCCTGTCATCATGCTTTTTTTTAAAACTATGTTTAGTTTATTCAATAAATCATAGCTAAATGAGAACACAAAATATGAATCAAGTCACTATATAACTAACTTGCTTTGAACTAAATAAAGCAATAAAGTGCTAACTATAATATTGAAATGTTAAAGTAATAATAAGGCTATCAATTTCTATTCTATTTTATTTTTGGTGGACAATATAAATACAAATGAATCATAACCTTTAATGTAGCACATTTTCAATTTAAAATCTATTAATTTATTGTCATCTTCCTGCAACATATGTTTTTGTTAATGTGGTCTACTACTATGATGTCAATGGCTCACAAGTATGTTAGAAATAAAAAGATTGAATACAGAATTAAATTACAATTCATTTGTTTTAGAAGTATTATTGCATGCACTCTGTATAGATAAACAACTTTATATTTAAATTAGAAACAAATGAAAAGCATTCTCAATATAACAGGCATGCCAGGAAAATGGAAAGCTATTTTGGGGCCCAGTGCAACAGGAAGGATTATAACAAATGTCTGCTCTTTGAATACTTTTTTGCCTGAGAGGCACTAATTGAAGTTCCCATGATTCACTGAAACAATGTTATGGCAGAAGCATTGTGGGAAAATTTAAAAATTGCTGAATATCAGCTAAGATGCTTAAGGATTTTGATGCAGGAGAAGGTAATTAGATAGAGGGATGTTAGTTCTGGCTGCAAGAATTCAGATACCCATTAGACAAGATGTATAGGAAGTTGTAACTCTTTGCTCCTATCTAGTGGTTATCTATATTTTAAAAGTCCAGATCTGGTCACTCTACTAAATAGCATTCCACTGCACAGCCCTTCAAGCTCTGATTATGCATATTTGAACAGAATTTCAGTGTTATATCATAATCAATTGTATATGTTTAATATTATATCATCTAATATAGTAGGCCTTATTAATAGTTGAATATTTATCATTAATGAAACCAAGCATGAATATTGCTCTATTTCCATAGAATTGTCTGAGACATCTTAGAGAAAAATCCTAGTTCCTGTGGCAGCGCTTTGTGCTTAGTGCTTTATTATGCTCTGAATCATGGTTGCCAATGACATTTATTTTGTGTTTTGTTCTTTTTTATAATTGATACACTGCCAACTTGACTTTTAAAAAAGCAGTTTTCTTTATTAATAATTTAAAGAGATGTATAAAAATTTAACATTGTTAAAGATATTAATGCATCCTGCTTCTATATTGCAGATGGATATTTTAATTACTTAAACCAGAGTAATGATATAATGAAATATATTCTACTTATGGGAATAAGCTCATAAGCTCAGTGGAATAAACTACGTATAAAAAATAGGAATGAAACAAACCAATACTTACATATTTACTTAGAAATACAGTAATTTCCACCCAAATTCAGTGAGGCTTATTTCTAAAGAGTAGTTCATAAAATGACAATAAACAGTAATTTCTAATGAAATTATTATTTTTATACAAGGATTGATCAGAGCCCCTTTTTTTTAGATTGTTTGGTCCTGCATTTATTTATTTTTATAAATAACTCAAGGCAGCTAATATACTGTACCTAACACTTCTGCCTCCCATTTTCCTCAAAACAACTATGTGAGGTGAGTGGGGCTGAGAGAGAGTGATTAGCCTGAAGTGATCCAGCTGATTTTAATGCCCAAGGCACACCTAGAACTCAGAGTTTCTTGGTTGCTAGCATGATGCCTTAACCACTAGAGCAAACTAGATTATTTGAAACGATTAAATAACTTACAGTTACCTACAGGTCTCCACAGAAATAATTGATTGGTAGATTGATACTGATAAATTGTCCTGGCAAATTCCAAACTTTTATCTTACAGATTTCAAGATGTTTGTGCTGGCAAAACCAACAAGTTTCTTCAAAATCAATCTCTTTTATCAAAAATGTCTTAGATGAGGGAATAGGAGGAGAACTCATCAAATTTACAGATGATACTAAACTGGCAGGCATAGCCAACACCCCAGAAGACAAGCTCAAGATCCAAAAAGATCTTGATAGACTTGAACAATGGGCCCTATCCAGCAAAATGAATTTTAATGTGAAGAAAAGGAAAACTTTACACTTAAGGCAGGAAAAATCAAAGGTATAAGTACAGATTAAACAAGACCTGGCTCAAAAACAGTAACTGTGAGAGGGACCTTGGAGTCCTAGTGGATGATCATTTGAATATGAGCCAGCAGTGTACAGCAGCCGCCAAAAAAGCTAATTCAATCCTTGGCTGTATAAACAGGCATAGAATCAACATCACGTGAAATATTAGTGCCACTTTACAAAACCCTAGTAAGACCACACCTGGAATACTGCAACCAATTTTGGTCACCATACTACAAAAAAGATGTTCAGACTTTGGAAAAAGTTCAGATAAGAGCAACTAAGACAATCAAAGCCTATGAAGAATGGCTACAGGTCTTGGGTCTGGCTACTCTAAAGAAAAGAAGAATTAGGGGTGACATGATAGCAGTATTCCAGTATTTGAGGGGCGGCTAGAAAGAAGAGGGGGGTCAAAGTATTCTCCAAAGCACCAGAGGGCAGGACAAGAAATTTGAAACTGATCAAAAAGAGAAGCGACCTGGAATTAAGGAGGAACTTCATAACAGTGAGGACAATAAACCAATGGAACAGCTTGCATGCAGAAATCATGGTTACTTCATCACTGGAGGTTTTTAAGAAGAGCGCTTGTCTGAGATGCTATAGGTTCTCCTGCTTGAGCAAGGGGCTGGACTTGCTCTATTCTATTCTAAATTCTTTAAAATGTTTTTTCGTTCCTTTCCTTTATTGTGCACATCATCTAACATTTGAACTTAAAACTAATAACTCATTGCTGAAACCTCAGCCAATAATAGGAATTAAATACCTAATGAGCAAGTCATTAAATTTTCCCCAAAAGCTATGTCTGCAATAGCAAAGTGGTAACATAAACTTGTGTATTTGAAATGTGTGCTCTATGGTTTCTAAATTTAATGACTCTCAATCTAAAATAATGGGCAAACTTCTGTTTTGTGATATATTTTATTCCATACTAATAAAGTTGTAAAGTTGAAGCAGTTTCCATTAACTGAAGCCTCCCTTGTGCGTGCAGAAACAACTTTATGTCAATCTATGCCTCCCATGGGCATAAGGCTTGCCATTGGTTGTTTTCCTGCATACGTTATAGGCTTAATTAATGTTCTTGTTAGATCTTATATTTGAGGCTGATTTTAACCGTGTTATTGTAATGTAGGTACTGATGAGCCAATACTAAATGCTTGCTTCTACCTCTGTTCATCTTTTAGCTGTATTGTTTAAGTTATTAAAAGGGACTAATTGTTTTAAAGTTGTAAATGTTAAATAGCAGATGCAAATAGCCACTATCTGATTTTAAACTAATCGTTGTCTCAGTCCAGATCCAATCAAAGACTTCTTGTTGTGGAGAAATGGCAGGGATGTAAATCAAATGAAAATACAAATAAGCAGATTCTGCATTGTATTCCTTAAGATATGCTCATTAAATAACAATTACACAGGAAGAAATTTCTGCCATATCTGAGAGAAATTAAAGGGTTCCTACCCGCAAAAAATATTTTTAGTTTAAAGCTTTGCAGTTCATTAAGAGGAAGCTTGAAACCAGGAAAAATCTAGATGAACCTTTATTCAGGTAGAATGCAGGTTCTGTTGTAATTCCTACCAGCAAAAGATGGTAGGTAATATGGTAATATTTCAACTTAAGTAGTCCTTGACTTACAACTGTTCAAACAGTGCCATTCAAAGTTGCAATGGCACTGAAAAAAGTGACAGGACTGTTTTTCACAGTTACAACCTTTGCAACAGCCCCATGTCCATGTGAACAAAATTCAGATGATTGGCAACTGGTTCATATTTATGACTGTTGCTGTGTCCCAAGATTTTGCAACCTTTTGTCAAGCAAAGTCAATGGAGAAGTCAGATTCACTTAACAACTGGGTTACTAACTTATCAGCTGCAGTGATTCACTTAATAACTGTGGCAAGAAAAATCGTAAAATGGGGCAAAAGTCACTTAGCAAATGTCTCATTCAACAACATAAATTTGGGGCTCAATTGTGGTTGTAAGTCTAGGACTACATGTATAACATTTCCTTTCAAAATAAGTCCCAACAGTTTTTAGGCCAACATTTTGCTCAATTTGACTTTCAATGGTTCCTAAGATATGATTCATTTTTTCCTGCACATTTTAATTCCAGTTTTATTTTTTGCAAATGTTTGCGTTGATTGAATTTTGTAAAAACAAAAACAAAAAACACCTTCATATTAGAGGAGAAAAAGGATATAGCACATTTCTCTAAACAAACTAAAATATATATTGAAATAACAAATAACAAATTTCTTTGCTCTACATTGCCCCCCTATGTTTTCTTCCCATGAAAACCTGTTGGAATATCTTGAGACCACCCACAGATGAAAGGAGAAGAACTGTGTTAGGCCTGCACAATATCTTGAGGATTTTAGGACAATGAGAAAACAGTTTGTTTCTTAGTATTTAGACTGAAGCTCCTTTAATCATTCAGATGGCTCTGTTCTACCCAAAAAGGATCAATCAATTCCTCTGGCAACAATAAAAAAACAAACATCTAAATCAAAGAAAGTCATCCATTAAGCTCAAAAAATACAAAGAACTAGGCAGATGATGATTTATTAAGCAGTTACACATTTGTTCACTTGTTAAACAACTTGAGATATTCTATTTAACAAAAGGAAAAGACTGAAATTTAAGCTTGTAATCCATCTACTTGTTCAGACCACCTTTTACAGATATACTTGAAATTATGAAAGATAAATGAAAGCTCACTATCCTAATAGAAATGTTAATTAGAGCCATTGTGTCATTTGTTTTTGATTGCCCTTGCTCTTGAAATAAGAGTATTAATTCCTTATGTGGTATTCCATTTTTATTTTTATTAGGAATGGCAAATGGTAAGTAATTAAAGGCAAAGAGCTTTTCTTTATGCTTAATATTAATCCATGTTTATCTATGCTCTCCTGGGGTCTTGTAGTAGTAACATTTTAAACAGTTCTTTCGTGCCAAATTCTGCCTTAAGATATAGAGGCTAGAAACAGGCTGCAGAAGGTCTAAGTTAATGGATTCCCAGTTAAACTACTTGCCCAAGGCCCTTGTGCTTCTTTCAGGTTTAATCACATAACTCTGGTTAAGGAGAGGAAAATATGAAATTATCAGTTGAAAGCTATAATCCATTCACCATCCTGGCCTGTTCAGATGAGGTTCAGTGGTGCCCTTCTGGAAGTCATTGCAGAAAACCATGCAAAACTTGGATTTTTGCTAGCACTGAATGAGTATATCTCAAACACAATAAACAAATCCTCAGGATGTCCAGTATTCAAAATGATCTGTTAAAGACCTGGAGTGTTGAAGGAAACATAATGGTCACAAACGTACAAATTTTTCCTGTTGAGTACATGGGTGTATCAAACAAAGTTATGTGATCCTTCCTCAACTCTGCTAAACTGGGCTCTCTACTGCTTGCCAAAATCTGTGCTAGAAAAAATGTTGGAGTGGGTTTGGGGGGGGGGGGGGGGTTGGCAGCTTGTTCCATTATCTCTTTTATCTTACCGAAAGCTGAAAGGCATTAAGTTGCACAGTAAATCACTTAACTAGAGCTAGAGTGTGATGGCTAGACCACAAAGAAAAATAATACAATATATACATTTTGAATATTTTTAGTATTAAAATGAAATAGCATAATAACATGATAGGTATAGCCTATAATTTTCAACATTTTAATCTGCTGTTGTCATTGCTGCAATGTAGTTCTGAGAAATTTGTGATTTGTTATCTTGTACTTTTTTTCCTTTTTCGAAAATGAATCGTACTCAATCTAAGACAACCAGAATACTAATTGGAAATAGGAGATTACAAGTACGTGCCCAAAAATGAGGTGGAAAATGTAACTGATTAATAAGAAAAGTACTCACCATCTATATATTTCTAAAACTCTCAAGTCTGTTTGTTTGTTTGTAACTTTCAACTGGGTGAAATTGGAAAGTATAGGGCAACAATTATTGAAGCATGATAACTCAAATGGGCTAACTTACAAAATTCTGGGACGTGGGACCCATGATTCCTGTGGCAATAAAATTTGATAAGGTTGTGGATGCTTCAGCACCACCACTGCTTCTGACTACATTTTTAACCTGTGTTTCACCGAAAATAAGACCCAGTTTTATATTTTGGGGGGCTCCAAAATAAGCACCAGGGAAACACGATATCAGGGTGGTCAGTCTGGCTGGATGCCCCACCCCCTGGCGTGCACACAGGTGGCAAGCATGCGGTAACCAACAGTGTCCAGCAGCATCTGCAGTCTGCTGGCCCCTTGGTTGGTACATTCTGGGGCTGCACAACCCACGCAGTGTAGGTGAGTTGATTACCTGTCCAAGCAGCAGATGGGGACAGAGACGCGGTGGGAGCACGCGATTCGGACGTGCTGCACAGGCTGCAGGAAAGCCAAGAGTCAGTAGGCCGGAGCAGGCGGTCGGCTGCAGGACACTTGTCTTTGCACAGTGGCACCGGCAGCAGACGGAGGCAGAGGCACAGGAGGGAAGGCAACCAATCCTGACATGCCATACAGGCTTCAGGCAAGCCAAGAGATGCAAAGACAAACCTCCCATGGCTTCCTGCCCACTCTATCCCATCATCTCTCGGCTTGTTTGTGGCTCACGTGGCGCATCAGGATCACCTGCCTTCCCCCCCACAGTGCCGCTATGTGAAGACAAGCCGGGTGCCGCCCACTCCAGCCCACTGACTCTCGGCTTTCCCACAGACTGCGCAGCATGTCCAGATAGCCTGTCTTCCTCCTATGCCTCTGCCTCCATCTGCTGCCAGTGCAGGGTCTGCAAAGATGAGCCTCCTGTGGCCACTTGCTCGGTCCAGCCCACTGACTCTCAGTTTCTCACAGCCCACTGGGATGTCAATAATTTCTGCACCAAAGTGAAGGATCTCATCCTATTATGCTTTACTGGCAGGATCTCATTAAATAGTATCTCTATTCTGGTCTATTAAGAATCTCATTAAATATTATCTACTCATCAGTACAAAAGTTATAAGTAAATAACTACCTAGAAATACCAAGAATTGAACACAAGGTCCAATTGTTGGATTACAACTCACATCATCCTTGATCACTAGCCATGCTGACTAGGGGTGACTGAAATTGGAATTCAACTAAATCTAGAGGACACAAGTTATTTATCTCTACCATTTAGACAAGTAATAATAAAAGGAAGAACATGAAATTCTGAAGTACTATTTGTATTTTTCATTGATAAAGATGATATAAACATTGATTTTAACAATTCACCACAATGTGGGTGCAAATAATTTGTGATGAATGGTACCACACAACAAATATTTTGCTTATGTCAGGGGTGTCCAAACTTGGGAACTTTAAGACTTGTGGACTTCAACTCCCAGAATTCCCCAGCCAGCATGGCTGGCTGGGGAATTCTGGGAGTTGAAGTCCACAAGTCTTAAAGTTCCCAAGTTTGGACACCCATGGCTTATGTTCTTCATCACTATTTAGTACTATATACAGGAGGATTACAAACAGAAAGTGATGAACTTTGACCTTTCCTCCGTAATACTATGTGAAAGAAGCAGGATCATTTAAATTTAAAAATTTCATTGTAAGTACCAAGGAAAACACAATGTGACTTGAGATGGTGTTCTGTAGTTTCTTATGATGCCTGTGGGGAGTAGGAAGGTAGGTGAAGAAGGGAGCATTTGAAAAAGAGGACTTGCTGCCTAATTGCCTAAGTGGTATATTTGCAGCACAATCTTCTTCCCTATGGGATCCTTCAGAGATATTTATTTATTTATTTATTTATTTATTTATTACTTGAACTTATTAGTCGCCCCCTCTCCCCACAGGGACTCGGGGCGACGTACAAAAGTATTATATAGCGTACAGAGGAGGTAAGAATAAATAAATAAGTTACAATACCTAAAAAAGTTAAAACCCCAGTGAAATTAACCCTTAAAAACTAAAATTACCAATTAAAAATGCCCTGGGCTGGAGAGGTTGTAGTATTATGCCAGGTCAGCTAGTCGAAACAGGTAGGTTTTCAGCTTCATACGGAAGGAGCGAAGGTCGGTTGTATATATATGTGGAATATATCTCTCCACACCCTCAACCATGCTGGCTGACAATAATGAGAGACGGTCAAAACCATCTGGAAAGCCCTGCATTCTAGAAAGTAGTGTGTTTTAGGAATTAGCTCACCAGCACATGAAAGGGGCAAGACAGTTCCAAGACTTGAAAAGAAGGGCTGTGAAATTGTTAAGGACAGCCAACCCCCTTCAATACAAGCATACTAATTCAGACCCTCCTTGAAGTTTTCTTGTGTGTCTCGCATTGAGCTTCTATTCCCATAACATTGTTTTTAGCACAGCAGTAAAGCTACTCGGGGGGTGGGTGGGTTTGCTGTCTCTTGTTTAGTTGGTAACAGATTTACAAAAGATGCATCAAAACAGAAGGTCTGGAAAGGCCGTACAGCCGGTTTGTCCCAGGGCATTTCATATCCAGCCATGCTCATGACAATCAGACTGCATTGTGGCGATTGCCTGTTCCCTTGACAGAGGGATCTCAGCCATTTCGACTTTTAACGAGTTTGGATCATTCTTGTGTTTGAAGTTGCTGGAACTACATCAAACAGCCATGGATAAAGAATGCTGCTGAAGGATTTATTCTGTCTGGATAGGAATGTAATGGGGAAGGAGGAGAGGAGGGCAGAGAATATGCAAGGAGGAGGAGAACAGAATAATGTTTCTCCATCCCCCTTTGAGATCTACCCACTAAGAATATTTTGGTGGAGTATCTCACAGAAAAACAATTTAGTTCTAAGCTGTTTGAATTATCCCAAGCATAAGAATTAGCAGCACAGAGGTTTAAAAGGATTGTTTGCTAGTTAACAATGATGCTCAATGGTTTTAAGTATTGCTATTTAAACTTTATGATTTTTAAAAAGTTTACACTATTTATCAACAGCAGACACCAAATTGCCTATTTTTATTAGCATAAATCATCCCAGTCAATGCAATATAACCATCCTTTTACACCCCCCAAAAAAGGGGGGCAATGACGTGGTGGCGCAGTGGCTAAGTTGCTGAGCTTGTTTGGTGGTTTGAATCCCTAGTGCCATATAATGGAGTGAGCTGCCGTTACTTGTCCCAGCTTCTGCCAACCTAGCAGTTTGAAAGCATGTAAAAAAGCAAGTAGAAAAATAGGAATCACCTTTGGTGGGAAGGTAACAGCGTTCTGTGCGCCTTCGGTGTTTAGTCATGCCGGCCACATGACCATGGAGACGTCTTTGGACAGCACTGGCTCTTCAACTTTGAAACAGAGATGAGCACCGCCCCGAGTCTGAAACGACTAACAGATATGTGCGAGGGGAATCTTTACCTTTACCCAGTGGTGGGATATGACCGGTACGCCCATGTATGGGCGTCCGGTGCCTGCTGGGAGCACCAGATACCATTCCGGTATGGTGCTCCAGAAGGCCCACCCGTGCTCCTTATCTGTATTTAAGCTGTTTGGGGCTTACACGCATGGAGCATACGATGCCTGCGTGATGCTCCGCCGAGCAATTGGAACATCATGGAGGTGTCGCGGAGCGCCGCAGGTGGTAAGTATGCATGCGCGCGCTGCATGTATTTGCACGCACGCTGTGCACGTTCATGTGGTGGACGCCTAGCCCTGTTGCACCGGGATCCACCACTGCCTTTACCTTTATTACACCAAACTGGCAACTGCAAATAAACCTCACAAATGATCAAGAAACTAAATTAAAGTGAGAGAACCAGTTTGGAATGGTGGTTGAAAGCATGAGGCTAGATAACACTTCTTATTAGATAAGTCAACATTGCAGGCTGCAAACAAGGTGACTGTTTTAGTTCTGCCTTAGGCATGAAGGGTAACTTTGAGCCAATCACTCACTCTTAGCTTTAGAAAGAAAGCAAGAGCCCACAACTTCCAAAAATATTATTGAGAAAACTGCAGGGACTAGTTCTGGAAGGCACTAGGAGACATGATTAATTTTGAAGGCATGTGCGCACACACACACAAAATTAAAAGTGAGCATCCATCTGTAGATATTCAGAAGCATCATGCAATTTGTCGGCAAACAGAAATTTCTCTTCATAATTTTAAAAATAGAAACAAGCGTGAAATTTCTAGAAACCGAGCTATATTTATCATCATCTCTTACAGTACCTCTGACCATTTTTTTTATTTTAGACAATTTATCTTTAAAACAATTGATTTGTCAAAACATTTACTATAACTTGATTTCCCCCATATATAGACATATGCAAACATACGTGTTTCCACACACACACATATGCTAATTGCAGCTATTTTTGGCTCGTGAGAGCCCTCAGTCACTCACACCCTGGTCATCTCCTGATTGAATTATTGCAAAGCATTCTACATTGGGCTACCCTTGAAAAGTATTCAGAAGCTTAAGTTTGTCTAAAACACTGAGGCGCAGGCAGTTTTGGAAGGCCTTGGGTGGCACAGGTAATACCAATGTTATTGGTACGAGCTGCACTGGCTGCTGATCTGCTTCAGGGTGCAATTCAAGGTGTTGATTATTACCTTTAAAGCCATTTATGGTATGAGTCCAGGATATCTGCAGAACGGTCCTGCCAATGGGAATGGTCTGCCCCATTCGTGCTGGCAGAATGGGCCTACTGGAGATCCCAAGAATTTTCACTGGTGGGATCCAGGAGTAGAGCCTTTTCTGCTGCAGCTTCCAGCCTTTGGAACAATTTGCCACAAGAGATAACTGTCCCCTCTCCTTTAGCCTTCAGAAAAATCCTTAAAACCTGGGATGGTTTGTCCTGCAAGAAAAGCAATTGGATGGCATGGTTGGCGCATTAACAGAGAAGGCACCTAACCTTTCACCTCCAAATCCATTTTATATTTAGAATTGTTATTATACATTGTTTTATCTTGATGTAGGCTGCTCAGAATCACCTGTAGTGCAAGATGGGCAGCAAATAAATTTGATAGATAAAATATACATACATACATACATACATACATACATACATACATACACACACACACACACAAAGATTTAGTCTTTTTGTAAAAAAAAAAAAATTAAGCCGTTATTTTGCTATTGGTTGCCTACAAGTTATAACTGGGCTTAATTGCAGTTTACTTGCCTCCTTTGGAAGCATTTCTTTCTTCTCCCTCAAAAGCCTTTCTACTCAAATTATTCATCTCCACCTTTTTTTTAAATTTAGCCTGGCCTTGACAGCCTTTAACAGAGAAGGAGAAAGGACATGAAAGGGGGGGAAAGGCATTAAAATTAAAAAGCAATTAAGCCAAAAGAATAATGAATCATGGGAGAGGGAGTGTTCCAGTTTGTTGATGAGCCCCACTTCTTTTCTACAAAACGCCTTTGGCTGCAGAGTCTTAAATGACTTTAGGCCTCTGCTTCTGGGTAGCAGCTTGTGTCTCTGGTATCCTTTCTTGACTTCTCCTTTGTTGTGAGCCTCAGAATTGTTCTCTTCTGTCTCAGCCTCATTAATCTCCCATGCTCCTTAGAGGAATGCCCTGGCCTGCCTCCTCTCCCCTCACGTTCCCTCTCTTTCTCTTAACAAACCTTCCAATCTGTTAGGAAATCTTCTGAACTCTGCTTTGCTCTGAAGTCCATCAGGATCCAGCCAACCTTTAGAGGGGTGGAGAGAGTTCTTTGAGGCAATATGAAGGGTGATATAAGGAGGTTGAGATCCTGCTTCAGGCCAGTTTATACTGATTGGCAACATATGTGATTGTCTTTCCAGAGCTATGTGGTCTCTATGTATGACTCCTTTCTCCTCTGATTCAGAAAACAAATTATGCCATTTTATATTAAATCTGCAAGCTTCAGCTTGTGGCTCTATATTTATTTTCTAGTTCTTAGAATTTCCCCCAGAAACAAAACCAACAAACAGAAAACAACACCAAAAGCAACAACAGAAAAACATCTCCAGCCTTACTGGCTGATTACTTACTGATTCCTAACTGGCTGACCAACCACACTCAAGGTGTAGTTCTTAATGCAGCTACATCAAAAGAGAGGGAAGTACACAATGGGATACCCCAAGGTTCTGTCTTGGGTCCAGTATTCATCAACAAAGGATTTAGATGAGGAGATTGAAGGGGAATTCTATCTCCTTCTATTGGCCCTAGCCAATAAAATGCAATTCAGGGGTGAGAAAAGTAACTTTTACACCTAGGCAAAAAGAACCAGATGCACAGGTATAAAACAGGTGGTACTTTGCTCAATAGTAATAACTGTGAGAGGGATCTAGGAGTCATAGTGGACAACCACTTAAGTATGAGCCAGCACTGTGCTGCAGGAGCCAAAAAAGCCAATGCAGTCCTGGGCTGCATCAATAGAAGGATAGTATCAAAATCATGTGAGGTGTTAGTGCCATTTTATGCTGCACTGATGAGACCACACTTGGAATAATGCATCTAGTTTTGATCACCACAATACAAAAAAGATGATGAGATGCTAGAAAAAGTGAAGAGAAAAGCAACAATGATGATTACGGAACTGGAGCTAAAACATATGAAAAATGATTGGAGGAACTGGGAATGTTTAATCTAACAAAGAGAAGGACTAGGAAAGATGGCAGTTTTACAATATTTAAGGGGCTGTCACAAAGAAGAGAAGGCTAGCCTATCCCCCAAAGCATCTGAAGGCAAGACAAGAAGATATAGTTAAAGCTTATCAAACTGAGATTCAACCTAGAAATAAGGAGAAATTTCCTGACAGTGAAAACAATCAATCATTGGAATAGCTTGGCTCCAGAAATTCTCACTGGAGGTTTTTAAGAACAGACTGGGCAGCCATTTGTCTGGAATCCTATAGGATCTTCTGCATGGGGTTGTAATAGAAGACCTCCAAGGTCCCTACCAACTCTGTTCGTCTGTTATTCTGTATAGAGATCAGAACAATATCCTAAACAAAAACCAAAAATGGAAAGCAACGATAAAACCTCCAAAAAACCCCACAGGAGGAGGTATCTGGTACTAAAAGTGGATAGAAATAAAATGGCTTTAATCTTTTTACAGAATTGGAACAAGGTAAAAGTTGCACACATCTTGGGGGGAAGAGTATTGGTGGGACCATTACAAAATACCTTCCCCTCCCATCCATACCCATGAGCCTCCAAAGGAAAACTTGCAATGGGCCATCCATTAATTATCAAATTGGATAGGCAGATTCATTCATTCATTCATTCAAATTGGTTATAGCCACCTAAATTCTATGAGCTCCAAAATATATTTATAAAACAGATAAAGCATAAAACTCACCAGGTGTTGCTGATTAATGTTGTATATTTAAGGATTTAAAGGCAATTGCCAAACTTTGAATTGGGCCCCAGCCCCCAAGCCTTCTGACTACTAATGTTGCAATATTACTATAAGTGTAATTGTGTATTGGGCATACTGTTCTGCCAATAAACTTACCCCTGCATTTCACACACATATTTGCTAGCTTCAGAGTGGTCTCCACAGGCAGCCCTACGTGGAGTACCTTGTAGTAGTCCAATTGAGTGGTGATCAAGTCAATAATTACTGAAATCAAGTGATTGCATTGTTTGCTTGGGATGTTTTGAAATCTATTGTAAACAATTGTCTGTTTTTAGTTGAAGAGAACAGCACAAATACATGAAACACAATTCTTTTTTTTTTTTTTAGTAGGAACATCTCCAACTTTTCAGGATTCTGGCAAGAGAGTCTTATTCTTTGCAGAAGACCAAATCATAAAGGGAGCAGAGCTTGGTGAGGGGTTGTAAGCATGAATAATAAGGACTGGTGTGATATGATTTTATTGGTTTCCTAAGGGTTCCAGCAGATCAGGGTAGCATTTGGTTCCTTTTCAGGCATGGAGATGCTTGAGCTGGAATAAGCCTCTATATATAAGCATCCCAGCAGAAGCCTGTGCAGTGGTGATCATCCAAAAATGCTTGCCTATTGTTTTGTTCTAGAGAATAGCACAGTTATTAAAAACCGTAGGCTAGGACATTGCTTTTAATTATCTTTAAACTATTCTTTGCTGATTGTTGTGTGCTTCCCAGAGTCAATTTCAGTGACATGGGGGGAGAAACAGAAGGAAAGAGGGGGGGATGTCCACATCCTGGTGAGTTTCCTCTCCCTTAAAAAAGAAAGATTTCCCCAAAGAAAGAAAGTGTCCAAATCTAACAAAAACCTTCACTGTTCAAAATGAGCTTTACAGATATATACAATTGTACTTAATGCATCTAGTTAGTGCAGTAGGTAAAAAAAGGATAATAGGGAAGAAGCAGGAAGAGAGACAGCACAAGGACAGAGCATATCAGCCCATGCCTGATTGTGAAAGACCCCAGGACTGGATCTAATTTAGAACTCCCATCTCTAAATATTTGCACACTTTTAAAAACTGTAGCAGGAACTTCTGTCCCTCTTCAAAATAGGACACCAAATAAACAGAGTTTCCAGTGTTGTTCACAATGATTCCCAGATGTTTTGAATACAAGCCTACAGCACAGATGTCAAACTCGATTGTGTCACATGATGTATCGTGACGTATCGTGATTTTTTTGCCTTTGCGGAGCCAGGGTGGGTGTGGCCTGCACGTGATGCATCTGGCCTGTAGGCTGCAAGTTTGAGAACAGGATCATGGTAACCTGCTTCTATTTGGAACAGTAAGAAAGAAGGCACATTCACAAATGCTGTTTTCCCCATGTCACAGAAGTAACCATAGTTTGTTTCATGGGGATGTAGGTAGGAGAAGAGGGATATGAGAGACAAGTAGAAGAAAAGTTATCTTTTGACTTTCCCATGAAGCATTTAAAACAGTGTTTTTCACATTTGGCAACTTTAAAATACATGGACTTCAATTCCCAGAATTCCCCAGCTACATCTTAAAGTTGCCAAGTTTGAAAAAGACCAATCAAAAACTATAGTAAAAATTAAAATGAGCTCCAGATTTCTACAATTGTTAGAAAATGCAGAGGCAATTCAACTGGCAAAATAGTTCTTTGGAAGGTAAACTGCTGTTTCAGAAATCCTCAATTCCACTTGAAAGGCACTGTGAAAAGGTAACTTGGTCTGTGTACTTTTTAAAATCAGCTGAGGACCATTTCCTCCCACGCCCCACCCTATCAAAGCTAGAGATTGGACCAAGAACTTCAGAAATCCAAGTGTATCTCAGACTGATTGGCATTTTTATAGAGTTTCTTGGCAGTTCTCCCCTGGTGCTTCTCAAAAGAGGCTATAGCAGTGTGTTTGGGTAGGTGGGTGTCCCTGTTTCATGAGACGTGTCCACGCACAGTCGTTTCTGATTGGCCAAGCTGCAAAGCTAGAGCGGGAAGATTAGCACAACCTGATTGGCCGCCCCGTTGACAGCGGGATATAAAAGCTGTCAAGTGGGAACTGTTCTTTTGCCTAGTTCTGGAGTTGCTGTTAGCATGTTAATAAAGGCTTCTGTTAAGTTGCTGTTTCGCCTCAGTCATTCTTGCCACTCTGCATATATAATACTGGCAACGAAGGTGGGATAGGCCTACTCCTAAATTGGAGGCAATTAAGCAGGCTCCAACACCTACCAACAAGACTCAGCTGCAGGCTTTCTTGGGCCTCCTTAATTTCTATGCCATCTTCTTGCCCCATAAAGCCTCCGTTGCAGAACCCCTGCATCAGCTATTGGATAGCAAGGCAGCCTGGCAGTGGGCAGCCAGGGAGGCGGCCGCCTTCGCAGCTGTCAAAGCCCCTCTTACCTCTAACGCTGTTTTAATGCAATACAGTGACCACTTACCCCTCACTCTCACATGTGATGCGTCTCCTTTTGGATTGGGCGCTGTACTAATCCACCGGCTGCCCAATGGCACCGGCTCCCCTGGCCTATTTCTCTTGCACCTTTTCGGCCCCAGAGAGAAATTATAGTCAGTTAGACAAAGAAGCCCTTGCCGCAGTAGCTGGAATCAAACGATTTCACAACTACATGTACGGTTGCTTCTTTGAACTTATAACTGACCATAAACCCTTACTTGGCTTACTAGCAGGGGATAGACCGATACCCCCAATTCTTTCCCCAAGGATGTCGCGATGGACTGTGTTCCTTGTGGCATATAATTATAAGCTGGTCTATCGCCCCGGGAAGCAGTTAGGGCATGAGGACGCCTTGAGCTGCTGCTCTCTTTCTCGGGTTGAAGCTGACCCTGCCCCAGGCCTGACGGTTCTCCTCATTGAAGAACTAGCTGTCCCTATCTCAGCTGCTGATATTGCCAGGGAATTTGCCAGGGATGCCATGCTGGCTCAAGTCCTGGACTGGGACAAAAGAGGTTGGCCCAGGGGACCAGTTTCCTCCTGATTCCTCCCCTATAGGAACAGACTGCATGAACTGTCATTGCAGGACGGATGCTTGCTGTGGGGCCATAGGGTTGTCATGCCTTCTCAATTGCAGGACTCCATTCTGCACTGTCTCCATGACGGTGATCCTGGCATTATCAGGATGAAGGCCCTGGGAAGGAGTTATGTATGGTGGCCAGGGCTCGATCAGGCTATTAGCAATTGGGTTGACAGCTGTCAAAAATGCCAGCTGTCCCGTCCGGCGGCTCCAACCGCTCCGGTCAGAGAATGGGAGGTTCCTAAGGCCCCGTGGTCCAGAATCCATTTGGATTTTGCTGGGCCATTCCATGGGCAGACTTTCCTGGTAGTGGTCGATGCATACTTGAAGTGGGTAGAGGTAGTTACTATGACATCGACCACTTCCAAAGCCCTGATTAAGGTGTTGAGGAAGCTTTTTGCAACTCATGGTCTCCCGGACACCATAGTATCTGATAACGGACCTCAATTTACGGCCGTTCCCTTCCAGAACTTCCTAGCTGGACATGGCATCCGCCACGCCCTGGTCGCCCCCTTTCATCCCTCTAGTAATGGCATTGCGGAGCAGACCGTAAGATCTGTTAAGGAGTCCCTTGCTAGGCTGGGGGCTGGCGATTGGCAGGCCAAGGTAGGTAAATACCTGTTAGTCCAGCACACGATTCGGTGCCCAACCACTAATCGCAGCCCCACCGAGCTCCTAATGGGCTGTCGCTTATATACGAATCTAGACCATCTGCACACGGGTTACAGCAATGATAAAACACCAGCACCTACCGGACCAGTAAGAACATTTCAAGTGGGAGACCTTGTCTACGCACAAAACTATGGGGGTGAACCGCAGTGGCTTCCTGGACACATAATTCAACTAACTGGTCCCTGCTCTTACAGGGTGAGCCTGAGTGATGGCTGCATTTGGCGCCATTATGTGGACCAGCTGCAATGGTGACCAGCCTCCCTTCAGTCTCAACCCAATTGGCCTCCATTAGGCCCCGGTGAAACCACCAGTTTGCCAATTGACGTTCCTGCGACACCAGTTCACGACGAGTCGACAGCAGCCCCGGTGCCGGACTCACCTGATGAAACAGGACACTGTCCAGAGCAGACTTCTCCAGCCAATGGGTCCATGCAGTTGCAGGGAGTTCCCCAGGAGCAACATCCTCCATCTCCGGCAGCCGCCCCGCAGCTAAGATGATCAGAGCGGACCCGCAGGCACCCTGCGTACCTACAAGAGCATGCATGCACCGAGCTGGGGGAAAGGGGTGTTATGTCCCTGTTTCATGAGACGTGTCCGCGCACAGTCGTTTCTGATTGGCCAAGCCGCAAAGCTAGAGCAGGAAGATTAGTGCAACCTGATTGGCCGCCCTGTTGACAGCTCAGGGTATAAAAGCTGTCAAGCGGGAACTGTTCTTTTGCCTAGTTCTGGAGTTGCTGTTAGTGTGTTAATAAAGGCTTCTGTTAAGTTGCCATTTCGCCTCAGTCATTCTTGCCGCTTCTGCATGTATAATAGTGGGTATATAAGTGTATCACAGCAGCAAACAGCTGTAGCAGCAGCAAAACTAGAAAGCACATTCATTTCTTATTTATCTCATAAAATATTTCTATGCCACCACAATCAAGACCTTGTTCTTGACTCACATAAAAAACACAATATAAAATATACGAAAATAAAAACAGAACAGCACTACATTTTTAATCTCTAAGCATATCTTAATGAATAAAATATTCCTATTTTTGCTTGTCCATCTGATTTTGGTGGGCACATTAAAAAAATCCTTATATAATCTTCATTTAAATCAATGGTATTTGGCAGATAGTACCCTAAATAAACATGACTTACAAAGTAAAGTGTCCAGTCAATGAAAGACAAACAAGGGCAAGATAATAAAAGTCTGCAGTTGGGTAAAGCTGAAATTAACGGTTCTATATGTCAGTCTTTCAGTCTTGGTGGAGAATAATAAATACCACAAAATGTCACCATGTACTTTGCTGATATTTAAAGATTCTTTATTATTGTTATTTTCTTAGAGTTAAGTAATGTTGGTATTTCAGAAAATTGACTGTAATAGTCAAGACAGGAAGAGATTTCTAATATATTGTGGACTAAGTTTGAGGGAGAGATCAAAGAATTGTAGTGAAAGAGTAAAGTTCATACCACAACTGTAAGTTTTCAGCAAAAAGTTTTCATTTGCTGAAATGAAGGGGTACTTTCAAAAGCAGTTTACTTTTTAATTGCATATTCACGTGCTAAATGCTCCCAAAGGACTGAACTTTTAAGACACTTCAACTACTAGAAATGCTATTTAAGTCATTTTTCCTCTGCTTTCCTGCTGTCTCAGAGTAAATCTTTCCCTAATACATGGTGCATAGTATACCCGACACTATTGTTTTCTCTGCTCAAAACTGAGTATGGGAAGTTTATATCCAGATTGAAATCAGCCTAAAAAAAGAAATGTAAACCTTCCCTTCTTAACTCCAATATCACTCTGTCGTCTATCATCTATCTATCTGCCCATTCATCATACTCCCATTGGTGTACTATATCTTCATGCAGTCTTGCAGGATGATTTTATTTCATTTTTATTTGATTTTATTTCTAAAGCCGCTCATCTCAGAAGACAAGATGGGAGAGGAGAGGGAATAAGAGTGCAAGCTTCCACTCTCCTTTCTCTGCACTTCTATTACACTATGAATGAGGAAAGGAAAGCATGTGTTCTTTTAATTTGACCTAGATTTCTCAGCGAAAACTGATGCACATATCTGTTAAGAAAATGATACCCTTTTGGAGATGATAGATAGAAATATAGAGATATTTCCAAAATGTTTTTGGTCAAAATGTGTGTGTGTGTAAAAATTATATTGTGTTTTTGTTGGCTTGTTTGCAAACATTTGGAGGAATCAGTTATTATTGCTTTTGTGATCTTTTTTAAGCTCAACATTCTTATCATGGGTTAAACTGGGTTACTAATTGATTGAATATGACAGTGGAAGAACAATTAAGCATGGGTTAAAATATACGAAACATGGACATATATAGAACTTCTAAGATGATGAACAAAGTGAGAGGTGTACTCTATAGATTAAGGGAATTGTAATGAACATTGAACAGCAAAGATTGTTATCTATAGACAATTAAGGGTAACCTAAACCAAGATATGGAAAAATGGAGAGGGAACATGAAATATACTTACAGTAGGAAACTATTGAGATTTAAAGACAGAATCACAAATTGGGGGCGTGTAAGGATGCATAATTATATAAATATAATGATGAGAATAGCTGGGAATTGTAACCAGGTCTACATCTCAGCCAAAATTAGGCTGGGGGGCCGTTTTAAAGTACAATTACTATATATACTTTTTTCTCTCCCTTTTTTAAAAAAGGAAGAAGATATATGTTAAATTTAAATATGTATATTGAAAAGCAATTATAAATACCATCAACATAAAATGGAGCTCGCTCAGAAGCTGAAATACACCAAGTAAATGAGATGAAGTAGGGAGGAAATGGAAGAAGAGAGGGATAGGAGAGAAGGTGGGGGGAAGAGGAGGAGAGAAAGAAGGAGTGGAAAGGGGAGAGAGGAGAAGGAGAGAAGAGGAAGTAGAGAAGGACGACAGAGGGAAGAAAGGAGGTAGGGAGGGGGAGGAGAAAGGGAGAAGAAAGTGATGGATAAGGTTCAAATATGATGTATGGAGGGCAGAAGAGCCAATAATTGTTTTTGGGAGTTGGTAAGATGAACTGATGTAAACATTTAATAATACAATACGATGTTGACTATGTAACAGTATACATAGGGTTATATGTTATGAAAATGAAAAAATAAAAAAACTTTATACAAAAAAAACATCCTTATCATGGGTAAATGAATCATAGTTTCATCTTGAACATATTTTCCCCAAGAAAATGGTTATTTTAATGATATTAAATTATAGGGAAATAATTACAATTATATATAATTATAGGGCAACAGGGTGGTATTTAATTATAGGGCACAAATTTGTTTCTGAGTTAAATCCAGTGCTTTGGTCCTGTCCTTTAAAGCTCTAACTTTATAGTTTCTAAATTTATTTCCACTCATTTGTGGTAGAAAGTTCTTCTAATTAATAACTATCACTACTATCAAATATTGCATTTTCTTGCATTGGAAATAAAATCTTCTCTGTGTTGGCTACTGTATTCTCAACTGATCTTGCTGCAGCACCTAACAATTACACTGCTTTTCTATTCATTTCTCCTCCAAACTGAAGAGCATTTTGTCACTATGGAGCAGGTTGATTTTAATGTCTTATGGCTGACTTAGAATTGGACCAAACAATCAGGCATTGAGCCATTTAGGTTTAAAGGTTACAACACTTCCTTTGAATTGTGCTAAAAATTAATTGGCAACCAATGCAAAACTTTTTACATGAATGCCATGTTCCTGTTATTGTGCGTAAGTTAGAAGCCTAGTTTTTGGACGTTCAAGGATGGCTGTCCTATAAGGTACATACAGTGGTTAATTTGAGACATGTTCAAGGCATGAGTAACTGTTGCCAGATTCAGCACATTCATTGTTTCCAGTCTATATAACTTTGGCTGCATATAATGGGAGTCGAAAACCAACACCTGCCAATCATCATGTTGTGGAAGGCAGCAGTAGATACAGAAATGAGTCACTTATTGCTTTCCACTTCTTCCAGCCCACCATAAAAGAGAGCACATTCTTCTCAGCATGAATCAGAGATAGCAATAACTTAGGCAGGTCTTTTTATATATCTAGTTCAGAATGTAAGAGAATGGGCAAGCATTTTTGCACTGGGTGGAGTAGGCAAAAAGTCATCTCTCATCTTGGAGTGGTTTCTGCAAAAATGTCAGCTCAGCATTTAGTTAAACTGTAGGAATATCAGAGACTGAATCACTCTGGTTTAGCATCAGAAGGGTAATTTGCCGGGGCTTTAGATAAATACTATGTTTTAATCAAAGCATTCAAGGATATTAAAAAAACATGCTGAGTAATGGAGAGGGTCAGATCAGGCACTTACTTGAGGCCACATAATTGTAATCCAGTCCAAGCCAGTCCTCCTGCAGCACTCTGCCGATCGAAAATGGGCCCTGTTTTTGGGCTCCTGCAGCATTCTCCCAGCTGAAAACAGGCTCCAGGTGGTCTCCCGTGGCCTCCACTGCCTCCTGTAGCACTCTCCTGGCCAAAAACAGGTGCAGGCCAGTCCTTTGATATTTCCAGACCAGCCCCACAGGCCAGATGTAAGCAACCCACGGGCCAGATCCCGCCCACGGGCCTTGAGTTTGACCACCTTATCTAGGCTATATATGTGATCCTCATCTTACAGCTACAATTGGACCCAAGGTTTATGTTTCTAAGAGAGACAGATGTGAATTTTGCTCCATTTTATGACCTTTTTTCCCACAGTTCTAAAGTGAATCATTGCAGATGTTAAGTTACTAACACAATTGTTAAGTGAAGCTGACTTTCCCACTGACTTTGTCAGAAAATCGCGAAAGAGGGTCATGTGACCACAGGACACTGCAACTGTCATAAATATTAACCAATTGCCAAGCATCTGAATTTTGGGCACATACCTATGGGGATGCTACAACAGTTGTAAGTGTGAAAAATGGTCAGTGCTATTTAGTAACTTTAAATGGTCACTAAATGAAGTGTTGTTAGTTGAGGGCTACCTGTAGTACAGAAATACATAACTTCTGACCCCCAAACTTTGATTGTAGGAGGGAAAACTACTTAAATACCTGTAACATATAAATGCATTTAATTAATTTATATCTAATCATAAAGTAAATCAAAAATACTTTTGTCTTCGCTTTGCCCAATATTTGAACATTCTGAATTTGAAAATGCAGACCTCACTCTCCCCAAAATGGTGAAATAATTGTTATAGGTCATGTGGGAGTAAATGCAGTGAGACTTAACCAGAGGTGGGTTGGCCAAACCGGTAGTAGTGGCGGCCAGAGGCTCCACCCACCCTCCTGGACCCTTCTGCGCATGTGCAAAAGCATTGTGCGCACGCGGGAGCACGCCCAAACCGGTAGTAAAAAATTAGTAACCCACCTCTGGACTTTATCTGTACAGGATTTCATTATAAACTATTTTTAAAAATCCTACCTATCACAAGGGCTATGTGCCTTTGTAATAAAGTATCAGCAGCTGATATAATAATTTTTTATGGATATTGGTTCACAAATCCAGCACATCTGGAAGATGCCAGACTCAAGGAGGCAGCAGGAACTGACAGCATTTGGCTAAAGATTTCACTGAATCAAGTGACTAGGCTTTTTTGCTTCACTGTTATGATAACTTGTTTACAATTAAATATTAATCTGTTAAAAGTTTTCTTATTTCAAAGACTAAAACTCACATATTTCAGCACTGAAAATATTTATATCACCTTAATTGCTTCTGTAAATTTATATTGTATCAATATTTCCCAAATTCACACTGAAATTTTGTGGAACAATAGTGGCATCTAGTGATCAAGTTAAAAATTAGCTATGACTTTTCATTAGTATAGTAAATGCTTTTTATTTATATTTTCTTCAACTGTGGAGGGAATGTAGTTTCATTCTTGTGTCTTTGGTATTATCTGAAACGAAAATGTATACAATGAAAGATAATGTGCATTATTCATTTATGAACAGGTTATACTATTATAAATCTTTCAAACTGGATGTAAAATACAGTTCCTAATTATTACTTACACTGCCTCATATATCAAGGTATGAACTTACCAAAACAACATTTGGAAATTAATGCTTTATTCTCTGACGTAAACTGAAATATGTTTACTTTTCTTCAATGAAACTAATAAAACACTGTCTATTCCCCAGTCATGAGCAAAATGGAATCCAAAACCCAAAGACCATTTCTGCATTCACTTATTTTAAAATTATCACAATTCTAATCATTGTCATCTGCCAGTGAGTCATAATATAAATTTTGCCTTTATGTATTTCTATCTTGTGATGTAAGCTGTTAAATACTGACACATTTTGCCCCACTGCAACCTTGTTCTCTATCTTTCATTACTTAAATTACTAAAATGTACTTTTTACATCACATATACCAGTGTTTCTCAAACTTGGCGACTTTAAGTCCTGTGGACTTCAACTCCCAGAATTCCCCAGCCAGCTATGCTGGCTGGGGGATTCTGGGAGTTGAAGTCCACAGGACTTAAAGTCGCCAAGTTTGAGAAACACTGACATATACTGACGTTCAATTTCACAGTGAACTCTGTGAAACATACTTTCAAGGGTTTAGGGATAAAAGGATAGCTTCAAAATCCTCTAATTACTTCAGATACATTAAGGCCCTCGCTTCCCATTCAAACATCCTAACCTGCCAATTGACTTTTTTAAAAAAAAAAATTTTTTTTTGCTGTTATCCAGATGACCTTGTAGCAGATGACAAGCCGCAAAGTAAAATTTCAAAGCCAACTTAATTTAAAACATGCAGCAATTACCATCATCGAATACTGAGGCACCCCAGTGATGTTAGGAAGGCAGATAAGAGTTGGCACTGTTTCTGGTTCTTTCTGCTATTATATAGAAGTGCTAATGATGAGCATTCGTGTTTATAGGCAGCCTTCTACTGGCAGCATTTGGGTGGGGAAACCCTATTTGGTTAGACTTTTTTGAGTTTGATTTTAAATGTTTGTTCTGTTTCTTGTTGCTTTTGTAATGCCTCCCGATTTTACTCTTACAGTTTTAATACAAATCAAAAATGTTACAAAATCTGCTTTAGGCAGTTTCAGCTAGAAAAGAAGATACAAGAAAGAATGAAGGTGTCTTGATCATTCTTTTAATTCTTCATTGATAGGACAGTTCTGTGGAACACTAATTCCCCCCCTCCCCCAAGGACTTAAAAGAAAGCATGGATAAAATGTCTTTCCATCCAATGTTAGGTTCCCCCTAAAAGATTTCAATTTATTTTTAATTGAATTATACAGATTATATCAGGGGTGTCAAACTCAAGGCATGAAGGCCCGATCAGGCCCATAGGATTGCCCTGGAAACAACAAAGGACTGGCCCGCGATGGCCCTGCATCTGCTGACATTGGGTTGCAGGAGGCCATCAACCTGGAACTGGAGCTCAGGAGCCCGTTTTCACTGGCAGAGTGCTCAAGCAACCACAGGCAGCCCCAACACAAGTGACGTTCGAGCTGGCCATGGCCACCCTGGCTCCCCAGGTTCAAACACAATCATGATGCAGCCCTCAATGAAATTGAGTTTGACACCTTTGGATTATATGTTATATTAAAGTTGTAAAGAATGAAGTGATTTATCTGAATCTGATTTTTTTTACATTTCAAAAACCTGACATTTTAACCAGGGTGTGTAAACTTTTTGTAAATACTGTATAGTCTTTCTTCCATAAGCCCAAGACGGTGTATATATCTATGTAGCACTCTGTCAGCCTCTGTTTCGCTATTTGCTTTCAGCTGCCATTGAAATGGGGAGGGTGGGCCTGGCATTTGGGAGGGGACGTTTTAGTACAGGAGAGATTGTAAAAAAGGAGTTTTGGTCTCACCATCTACTGCACATGCTGGAGATTAGTGCTTGGTGTCGGTCAAGGCCAACCGTCTTGCATACCAACCTGATGATGCTCCTTGAAGATGGAACTCACATGATACCTAAAGGATTTACAGATTGGACAGTGGGATGAGGGTTACCAGGGGGAGGGGGTTGATCACATATTGAAATGTATGATTTCGCGCACTTTTGCCTCAGATCTTGCTTTGCTTAGCTGCTATATTTCATAACGAGTAAAAGTACTCGTAATTCTGCTAAATGGAGTTAAGTGGTTTCTTTCTTGGTTGCTGAGGGAGGCCGGCTTGACATTAAGCAAGATCTCACTTTCACACTCA
The DNA here is from genome assembly GCF_964273705.1 of Natrix helvetica. Lineage (NCBI taxonomy): Eukaryota > Metazoa > Chordata > Lepidosauria > Squamata > Natricidae > Natrix > Natrix helvetica. The sequence goes on from NC_138553.1 coordinate 48,719,354, forward strand.
TCCCGGAGCTAACACCTTCCAAGGTGAGTGTAAATAAAACCAAAACCTTCAAAGGAATGTCTTACCCAGGCAGCGACCAGGACGACGACATGGGGGCGGCTGCATCCTCGTGTCCCTTGGAGACTGAGCGGATGGCGGATCTGAATTTGGAGGAATGATCCGTCCACCCCAGGTGGCCATTGCGAGTGGGACAGAAGTATGACCCTGAGGAAATTCCGGCTGGAGTTGCCACAAGGCGACATCGGCGGCCGGCAGCTGCTTGGCAGGATGCCGACGCGGAGAACCTTAGGATGTCCCAGGCTATGAAACTCTTTCAAGAGGCTTGGGAGAGGCGATGTTTACGTGAGAGCGGTCCCAAAAGAGAAGCTGATCTCCCAGACCTAGAAAACTGCAGAAGCCCTGTTCCGCCCAAGGGGGACCCTGGGGGCAGACAGTGGAGCTCATCAGGATGGGGAAGCTGTGGTAGCAGCAGCAGCAGCCGCGAGAGCCCTTCCAAGAGGAGGAGGGCCCCCCTGCAGACGCCGGATGGCAAAAGTTCCTCCGCTTGGTGTGAAATTTGGAGGTGACCCAAAGGAACTGGGATTTTCCCTGAATTGTTTAGAGAAAAGAAAGATGGCTCCTTTCGTCTCTGTGTTAACTGCAAAAATCTTAATAGTGTGTGCGTGGAAAATGTATACCCCCCTCCCTCTGATGAAGGATATGTTGGCCCAACTGGGTAAAGGGAAGGTCTTCACGAAATTGGACCTAAGAGAGGCCTACTACAGAGTCAGAATCAAAGAGGGAGATGAATGGAAAACTGCTTTCAACTGCCCACTCGGATGTTTTCAATTCAGAGTACTCCCATTTGGCCTACAGAGGGCGCCAACTGTTTTCATGCAATTAATAAATGAAGTTTTACATGAACACCTGTACAAGGGCATGATGGTCTACCTTGATGACATCCTTATCTACACAGAAACATGTGATGAACATGTGACTTTAGTACGATCAGTACTCAAGAAACTCCGGGCCGCAGAACTTTATGCCAAATTATCTAAATGTGAATTTCATCAAGAGAAAATTGATTACTGGTTGCGTGGAAGGCTGCGACCCACCACATGTTCATTGGACCCGTGCCCCTCCTGGCTGGTACTGGCATCCTGGGAGGTGACACGAGGCTGGCTTCTGGGCCTGGTGAACGCCTCGTTGGGTGAGGGATCCTTACCTACCGTCTTGAAAGAGGCGGTGGTGAGGCCCTTACTCAAGAGGCCTTCACTCGACCAAATGGATTTAGCTAATTATCGTCCAGTCTCCAACCTCCCTTTTTTGGCGAAGGTTGTTGAGAATGTGGTGGCGCAGCAGTTTCCACGTCACCTCGATGAATCCGATTATCTAGACCCACGCCAGTCCGGCTTCCGACCCGGGCACAGCACTGAGACAGCCTTGGTCGCGTTGGTTGATGATCTCTGGAGGGCCAGAGATAGAGGTTGTTCCTCTATCCTGGTCCTATTAGATCTCTCAGCGGCTTTTGATACCATCGACCATGATATCCTTCTGCGCCGGCTGGAGGGGATGGGAGTCGGAGGCACCGTGTTACGGTGGTTCGACTCTTACCTCTCCGGCCGGATGCAATATGTGTTGACAGGGGGGCAGAGATCGACCCCGAGGCCACTCTCTTGTGGGGTGCCGCAGGGGTCGGTTCTCTCGCCCCTTCTGTTCAATGCATACGTGAAGCCGCTGGGCGAGATCATCCATGGTTTTGGGGTTGAATATCATCTGTACGCTGATGATACGCAGCTGTACATTTCAATCCCAAACCACCCCAACGAGGCTGTCGCAGTGATGTCCCGGTGTCTGGAAGCCGTCGGGGTCTGGATGGGGGACAACAGACTCAAACTCAACCCCTCCAAGACTGAGTGGCTGTGGCTTCTGGCACCTCGGTTCAGCCAGCTGACTCTATCACTGGCCATAGGGGACGAGCTACTGCCCCCTGTGGAACGGGCGCGCAATTTGGGCGTCCTCCTAGATGCCCGGCTGTCAATGGATGACCATGTGGCAGCCGTGGCAAGGGGGGCGTTCCACCAGGTTCGCCTGGTGCGCCAATTGCGCCCCCTACTGGACCGGGATGCCCTACGCACAGTCACTCATGCGCTGGTGACGTCTCGCCTAGATTACTGTAATGCTCTCTACATGGGGCTTCCCTTGGGACGCGCCCGGAGACTGCAGCTAGTCCAGAACGCGGCCGCGCGGGTTATCATGGGGAGGTCTAGATACTCCCACGTAACACCGCTCCTGCGCGAGCTGCACTGGCTACCTGTGGTTTTTCGGGTGCGTTTCAAGGTCCTGATTACTATCTTTAAAGCGCTCCATGGCTCAGGACCTAGTTACTTGCGGGATCGCATCCTCCCACATACATCCCTGCGGCCAATCCGCTCTCACAGAGAGGGCCTTCTCCAAGTGCCGTCCACTAGGCAATGCCAGCGGGCGGCGCCGAGGAGTAGAGCCTTCTCTGTGATGGGCCCAACCCTCTGGAATGACCTCCCCCCCGACATTAGAACCACTCGGACTTCCGCTCCTTCCGTCAAAAATTGAAGACTCACCTGTTCCGACTAGCTGGCCTGGCATGATTATAAATGTTACATCTATGAACTCCTGGTAGTATATTCTCATCTGGTTATTTTAAGGGTAATGTTTTAGTTTTAATTGTTTTTAGGGCTTTTAGCCTCATATTTATTCTGCTGTACAGGACTCTTAATTTTAACCTCCTCCACATACATACATATATTTATAGCCCTATTTATATTTGTATTTTATCTGTGATTTATTGTGGACTGTACACCGCCCCGAGTCCCTTTTTGGGAGAGGGGGCGGTTTAGAAATGTGAATAAATAATAATAATAATAATAATACCGCATCTCCCACAACGGCATCAAGATGGACCCAGCAAAAGTCCAGGCTGTAACTGAATGGGCACCTCCTCGCACCCGCAAACAATTACAAAGTTTTTTGGGATTTGCAAATTTTTAGCGTCAATTTAACCCCTCATTTGCCAGCATTGCTCTGCCCATTACAAATCTCCTAAAGTCAAAAGGGGAGGCCAAGCCTAGACTGGGTAAGCTTTTGAATTGGACTATGGAGTGTCAAGCTGCTTTCGAGAAATTAAAGCGACTCTTTGCAGCTGAACCCGTTTTGAAACACCCAGATATGGAGGCACCATTTATCATTCAAGCTGATGCCAGTGATGTGGCGGTGGGGACAGCATTACTTCAAACGAACGCTGATGGAAAATTGCAGCCATGCGCTTACACCTCTCGCAAACTGACAGAGACAGAGAGACGATGGGCTATATGGGAAAAGGAAGCTTTTGCGGTCAGATGGGCTTTGATGACCTGGCAACATTTCCTAGAAGGGGCGAAACACCCTTTTGAAATATGGACTGATCATAAAAATTTGGAAGCATTGAAGATCCTACATAAGCTATCTCCTAAACAGGTGCATTGGGCGCAACATTTCAACCATTTCAACTTTACCCTCAAGTACATTCCGGGGGGGGGGGGACTTCAAGCTGATGCTTTGTCTAGGCTTTCCCAATACAACAGCTCTAAGCTGAGCGTAGTTCACCCTGTCATCCCAGCAAAAAGCCTAGCTGCCCCGGTGATTACTAGAAGCCAAGGCATTTCAAATTTAGAGGTCACGACGGACCTCATGTGCAAACTCAAGGAGGGCCTTCAGTCCGATGACTGGTTCAAGGAACATTCAAACTAATGCACTATGAAGGATGGACTGGCTTGGGTAGGGGCTAAATTATATGTTCCTGCTCACCTGAAAACTATTGTTCTTCAACGGTCCCACGATTCGAGAATGGCAGGCCATTTTGGATTTGTAAAGACTTTACATCTGGTTGACAATTTTGGTGGCCTTCATTGAAAAAAGACATTGAATCCTACATAGCCAGTTGTCCCCGTTTGTGCTGCCGCAAAGCACCCACCGGGAAAACCCCAGGGCCTTCTCCAAGGTGTCGCCCACCCTGAGGCGCCATGGAAGGAGATATCGATAGACTTCATTGTCGAATTGCCAGAGAGTCTAGGAAATACTGTGATTTGGGTAATTACTGACCTATTTTCCAAACAAGTTCGTTTTGTACCCTGTACCAAAACCAAAATAAGTCTAGCTAAGTTGTTTATTTCACATGTATACCGGTTACATGGAGTACCTGAACGCATTATTTCAGATGGGGGGTCCAGTTCAGCTCCCTCTTCTGGAAGGAGTTTCTGAAGCTAATTGGCTCTGCCCAGGGGCTAAGCTCTGCCCACCATCCTCAGACTAACGGGGCTTGTGAGCGAACTAATTCTGTTTTGGAACAGTACCTCTGGTGTTTCATCAATTATCAACAAGATAACTGGGCTGAACTGTTACCACATGCTGAGGTGGCATACAACAACTCTGTGCACAGCAGTACCGGCTTGACCCCTTTTAGAGTTGTGTTTGGCCAGGACTTTGTACCAATTCCTGAGTTGCCTCGAGAAAAACTGCAAGTTTTGTCCCTCTCCGAGTGACCAGCTTCGCCAAATTTGGCCCATGATCTGCAAGGCGTTGGAGGCTGCTCACCGGGCGCACAAGAAACAGGTTGACAAAAAGAGGGTGAAGCAAAGGGAGTACAAAGTAAGAGATTGAGTGTTTTTGTCCACCAAGTTTCTACAAACCACATTTTACATTTTTGTCCACAACTCCTCTATAAAATAAGTGGAGCTTAGAAACTGGCTAGTGGAGGTACCCAGTCAGGATGAACCTGAATCAGTCCAACACCTCAACTACCATTTCTTACTCATTCCATTTCATGTATGGAACTGAACACAATAATAAAAGAATTACAAACTTCAAGTTGTTTCATACATCCTTTTTCTCGTTCTGCATACACACACAAGTTGAAATAGAATTTTTAAACTGATTTTTTTTAAAGGAGGGGGAGACCTACAGTTCTGAACACAAAGAAACATGCCAAGACAACACTAAACATCAGGGTAGTTTAAGAATGCACGGGGGCTTGGGAAATAGAAACCACTGATTGTTTTAAGACACTAGGCCCAATGCCCAGTAGCAGTTCCTCCATAGTTCAAGATGAAGACCACCACATAGATAACTTGGGTGTTTAAAACAACTCTTTGTCCATGCCCACAATATTTCCCAATATGGATTACTGTAATGCAATTTTTCTCAACCTTAACAAGTTTAAGATGGGTGGACTTCAATTCCCAGGATTCCCTTTAGTTCTTGGAGTTGAAGTTCATCCCTCTTACACTTACCAAGGTTGAGGAACACTGCTGTAAAGTATTTGTCCAAAACCTTCTAACTATGACAATATTAAATCAGTATAAACATTCTTGACAGAAATGCTTGTCTCAAGTACTAGAAATGGTTTTAAGCTTTTAGGTTTTCTATTGTAATTATGAACAGGAAGTGGAATAAGATTCTTATAAAATGTTTAACTTAGAAAATGTATACATTTTGAAAAAGGAAGTAAAGCAATTAAGGATTTAAAATGAAATCAGGAATCAAAATTAAGATTAGGTCCATGTACTTCTTGTACCAAGTATTATACTGGTTTCATGTTATGTAGAGACTAGCTCCTTATATGTGACGTATTAATTATTAGAATTATAATTCAAGATCCAAAGAACCTGAACTTGACACTTTTCCCAGAGCCTTCAAGTCAGGATGAGTTGAGTCCCCAGTTGATGAAATATTTCAGTTCTGATTGCCACTATTTAGCATGTACGAATGAAATATGCTATTTTTGTATTGACTTACAATCCATTTAAGAGCAGGTTTCTGCCATATCCCGGAAACCTCATGTTACATTTCAAAAACTCTTTGCCAAGGAGACCAGAGGGCTGTTCTAGATCCAGAACTAGATAAAGAGGTATTTAGATCCCAGTAATTCTCTTTTTTATTAGTTTTTTTGTATTAGACTGGGTATGTTTATCTTAACTCTTAGAATATAAAACTAAAACCTAGAGACCTATCAGCCTGTCCTCAGTACCAGGAAAGATTCTGGAAAAAATAATCAAGCAACAAATTTGCGAACACCTAGAAGCAAACAAAGTAATAGTCAAAAGCCAACATGAGTTTGTCAAAAACAGATCATGCCAGACTAATCTTATTGCATTCTTTGATAATGTGACAAAATTAGTGGACCAGAGGAATGCCGTTGATATAGTTTACTTGGACTTCAGTAAGGCTTTTGATAAGGTAGACCATAACCTACTACTAGATAAAGTAGAATAATTAACAATAAGTTGTTAAGTGAATATGGCTTCCCCATTGACTTTGCTTATCAGAAGATTGTAAAAGGTGATCCTATGACGTTGGGAAACAGCAACACTCATAAATATGAACCAGTTGCCAAGAATCTGATTTTTGATCACATGACCACAGGGATGGTCATAAGTCACATTTTTCAGGGCCATTGTAACTTTGAATGGTCACTAAACAAGCTGTTGTATGTTGAGGACTACCTGTATTTAGAACAGCACAGAAAACTTTTCTGTGATTCTACACACTCCTGATCAATTAGCACTAAAAATAAAAAGTTTTGTTTTAAAAACGCCAAGGGAAAAAATCCCACATTTTATAATACTTGCCAGACTAAAGAGTTTTAACAATCTTTATATCACGAGTTGAGAACTTGTAGTCCAGAAACATCTAAAAAGTTCCTTTTCCTGCTACTTCAAAGCAACATACGGTAGCTAATGAGACTGTTGGAACCGCATTTCATTAAAAAGACACAGGTTCCTCATTCTGTTTTATACTGCAAAATGCACACTAGATTCAAACTCTTCATGCTTCTGAATCAATCATTTCAGTACAAGTGTGGACAGAATTAGCAATGTATGGAGAAAACTGCTTAAACCCCTTAGCTGCCAAAAGTACTTTAAAAAGTACACAGACACAAACATGACTTTGCCTAACTGGCAAGCTGACACATTAGGGAAAGCATTACACTGAATCTGACTTAAGGAAGGTTGGTTGGTTGTCAGGTATCCTTTATTCACTTATCTGGGAATAAGCTCCCTCAGTGTAAATTTGAGTAATCTAGGATTAGGCCAAGAATATTTCCTGTAACAGCAAACGCTGCTGAAAACTGTAATGATAAAAAGAACCAGAAGTAAGAATGTCTTCCCTCACTCATTGTGATTTATTAAAAATAATTAGCCACCCAGGATAAGTAAAAAATAAAATGTATTAACATCTCTCTTAGCCTGATAAAATTATGTAAAAAAAATGAGCAGTGGAAGAAAACTGAAAATGCAGGTGCTTAAATATGTTAAGTTTTAGAATACAGATGACAAGCACTTTTCTTCTAAGTTGCTAAGGATGTCTTGATAATATTTTTTGGATGTGAATAAAGTTAAAAATTGCCCTTCAAGTATTTGAGAATTCTTGACCAAACAGTTTAGAATTAAACTTTCTAAAGTTCTTTCCTATGGCTATTATCTATAAAGTGCCAAACATTTCTCATGCTGCAAGACAATTTTTAATGTGAAAAAGAATTATGCCACTATGTAGTTCTACATTTTAAAAAACCCAATTATTTTTGTATAATGTATACATAAGTGGTTTATCTTCATTATTTCCAATGAAAGAGTTAAATTAATTAGAAATCCCTTTGGAAGCATAAAGCATACTAAGTATTGTCGTTGTACTTAAATACAAATTGGTTATATTGGAAATAAAACCTACAATAATGGTAAGTAACAATTATACTAATGAAGTACCAGTTGTTTTACATATCATCGTTTTTTAGACCCACTGTTACCACTTGTAGGCTTATTAAAGCTCCTACTCATTTGTGGAAAGTGTACAGTTGGGGTTCTTTCATTTGGGCCATACAATCCTAGATTTCTGGCTGCAGCTGATTTTCTGAGTGGCTTGACACTAGGAAAAGGACAAAAGACTTGTGGCTTAAGAGTGCAGGATTTTGCCACTATTCCACTGTCATTGGCTAAACTTGGCAACTCAGAACTGTGTGTTTCATTGTCAGTACCATCTCTACTATTCTGTGTAAGTTCCAAGGTTTCCAACTTCTGCTGGACCTCTGATACATAGACACTGGAATCATTATCTTCATAAGTTGGTTCAGGAGATTGTCCATCTGTTGAAATGTTCCCATCACCTTCTATAGTTTTAGATTTATTTGCAGTTTCTTCTTTTGTATTAATACTGCTAGCATTCCCATGTTCACTCTGCTCCTCTATTAGTCCTATTGTATCTCCGTAGCCCAGGTGGCCTTTGGCTCGCGCTAGGTTCTTTCGATGTACCCTCATGTGAGTGCGCCATGGAGAGTTTAGCTTTGCTTTAATATCTTCATGCGGACCTGGTAACATCTTTCCCCCAGTGTGGCTTGGAACATTGTTTTTGGCAGACTTGCTGGTTTGTTTGATCTTCTTCCCTAGCAGAAGATGGTTGATTACTGGAGAATGATTCACCTGAGAAGGCATAAGACTGGTAACCGGACCTTTATCTGAAATTTTAAAAAATGTATTTAAAAGTATACTGTTGAAAGAGACATGGCAAATAGAAAGACCATTTTCTGATTGTGTTGTAGACACAAAAGTAAAGACTTGTAAGATTTGAAGAAGAGGAATGTTCATTTCACTTATATTCTACATTATTTTTAAAACCAAACCTGAGTCATCTATCTTGCCCAACATTTAAACACTGCATTATGATTGGCTGCAATTTTATTCACTGGGGAAAAAATGGCTGCAAAAAATAGAAAATACTATTTTCAGAGTAGAAAATACTGAAACTAATTTTAATTAACGTTTCTAAAAATGAAAGGAAAGGTGTTGTATATAGGAAGCAGCCTTGGAACTATTTGTCTCTCTCTCTCCCTCTCTCCCATTTGCAATAACTGGGAGTGACTCCTTCTCCTCCCAAAAAATTCCATTCTCTTATGCACTGCTACTGCTGTCACCTATACGAAACTAAAGCCACCTAAAAATACATTTTTCCTAGCAATGATGATCAGATGTTAATGTGAAATCTAATATAAATGCTGCAATAATTAATCTATGAAATAAGGTAGGTTTTTTTAAGTCAATGAATAAACACCACAATAATAATTTAAGTAATTATGTTTCCATTACCACTTAGGTTAACTAAATCATGTCAATAGGATGCTAGATATCTTTAACTTACATTTATAAAGCACATAGTCAAAAAGCCATGTCATACCTCATCTTATGGAATGAAGGCTGATTAATTGAATATGGTATTCTCCAAGCACATCAAAATGTCAAAAATAATCGATGTAACTAAACTATGTAATTGGAAAAGATTAGTAAAAGGAAGATTTGGCAATCTTGGAAAATGAAATTTTTGTTTTGGTTTGACAATGTAATTGTATTGCATTTCTCAAACTTTAAAAAAGATACTGCCCTGTGACATTCAGATCAACTGTCCTGAACATCCTTCCTTACGGACAGAGAAGAGTGCAAGATACAGCATGCAAACACTTCCATTATTGCACCAGTGCAGGAGGTTATCGCAGGAGGGTAAGTGAAAATGCAAGGCCTCCATTGTTAATCCCACAGACAATATTACCATTAACTATTTCAATTTATTCTAACTGAAGCAGCGTATATAAGCCTGTGAAAAAAACACGTTTACCTATATATAAACTTACAGGATTTAGATCAAAAGTCTTTATTCACTAAATCAATTTATTCTTGTAACGCTTCAGTAGTTCAGGCTGCTGCTTAGTATCTAGTTAGGTTTTTAGAAATTTGTATTCCAAATCCAAGGATGCCAGAAGTGTTAGTGAAATCAATACTAAAGACCCCTGGAACCCAAATAGCACAGATATCTTTAAATACCATTATTCAGCTGGTCCCTGGGATCTAAAACTATCCCAAGGTCATCATCTTCAGACCCTAACAAAAGAAAAACAAAGATTATAAACTCTTTTATAAGTAGCTTTTCACCATCAGATGAGATTATTTCAGTCACGCTGACAGATCTCATTTTTTCCTCTTCTCCTTCTTCTTACACACTGTAAACTAAACTGAATACAGCTGTGATTTGCTTCTTAATACAAATGCAACTTGAACTAATAATTTCTTCCAATTATTAATTACCTGCTGTGATATACACATGATGAACCTGCTGTTGCTGCTTCTTTTTTATCCGAGAATACTGTCTTTTCAATGCATTGATATCAGTTGTCATACGTTCCATCATCATACTGTTAAAAGCTGCATGATATTCATTTCGGCAAGCATTTATTGCACCAGGACTTAGTTCTGCAATGTTACTCGAGCCTAAACTGTGCTCTTGATTATGGTCTGGGAAAAACATTAGAAATATATCAGCCAGCTCACAATGAAATAGTTGAAGCTACCCCTGATATTTCCTCTTAACTGAATTAGAAAACGTAAAAGTCCTACATACAGAAACGATCTAGAATCAAAACCTATAAATACCTTGAAAAAGTACTGCTTTATTAGTGATAAATACTTGGCTGAGGGTTACAGGTTATTTTAGAATGTAGCATACAGTCAGCCATGGAAAGATACTGATAAAAACCCAATTCCTTAATGAACTCATAAGATCCAATCATCATATCATATGACTGTAGGTGGGGACTTCTCAACCGAAGATCTGTTTTTCTATTTAAAATATTATTTTCAGTGTCTGTAAACTGTGATGGTCAGGCTGGCCTTATAATGTCACCTGCAGGGCTGGGGTTTGTATTTTTGTAGTCTTTGGAGAAAGACACCTCTTGCAATACCTTTCAATGGATTTGCAAACAAAAGCTTTATTACAGCCAAAAGCAATATGCTGTTTACGCAATATCAATAGAAATGAAGGCACAGTTAGAGACCTTGCTTCAGTTTTTCGATGTTTTCCTGGCAAGTTCCAATAGAGCAATGACAAAGGATCTAGGAGATGCAAAAAGTAAGGTTCAGGGGCCACATTTTGATTTCTATACTGTCTAAGCCTTGCCATGGATGCTAGACACATCACATCATTGTCTTAAAGACCACGCAACTGCAGTGACTTTTTATTTGGATATTTGATGATCAACTTAGATCCAACTGGGAATAAGAATTGAGGAAATGAAATTAGTCTCAGCAACAAAGCCTCATATAGCAGCTGACCCCCCCCCCCTAAAATTATTGAAATTTCAGAAATTAATATTTACCTTTGAAATGCTTTTGATACTTCTGTAATTCTGGAGCCAACAATCCACTAAATGGTCCAAGACATCCAATAACATTTGCTATGGAGTCCTCATCATCTATTTCATTTTCTTCATCGCTGTCTTTTATTTTTCCCAGTCGGCTAAAAACCGAGGGCACACAGAATAATAATTTGAGCGAACCCTTAAGGTCTATCTTTCTTTACTTACATGACAAAAAGTCAGAAAATGCCTTACCTTGCAGTTGATTTTACCGTAGCAGGAAATGGTGTAATGTTGTATGTATATTTCTCCCTTAATTCAGATAGCTGAGGGAAGGGGAACTGGGCCATAGAATAAACCATCTATGAAAAAAGAGAGGAAAGAAACTGAAGAAAAGAATGCCTTTAGGACACTTTTTATGCAAATACAAATACAAGGAAATCCCCATAATATTTGCAAAATTAGGCAATACCTTTTCCACATTTACAAAAGCAAATATGAAAAGCTTGATTTTTACTCATGCAACAAAAATTGTCTGTAGGAACTACAAAGAATAATCCACCATAAACCAGTCAACTCCTGAAATAACCAATGGAGATAATAGAAATGTTAGGCTGAAAATAATGAAAAGCTGTGCATGTATTTCTTATATTCCAAAGGAATTTGTTTGCACAGCAAACCATGCATATGTATCTAACAACTACTTATTTTATACCTTAAATGCATTGGAGTCTGAACTATATGATTTCAATTTTAAAGAAACAGTCTGTATCAACTGCAACAGATATATTCGTAGAAATATGTCTGTTACTTATATAAAGAAATTCTTTCTTTTATGGATTTCTCAATATCTCAACACTTCATTAAGTGACTTTGGACTAATATTTGTGCAAATGGTTTCGGCTTGTTCGGTGAAATTACTACAGTGCATTATATCACAACAAGAATACTAACTGTCGTGTCAAGTTGGTTTCTCATTTTTTCAGTACTTCTACAGTTGGTCATCCAATAAATAATCAAAATTATCAAGATTTTATTAACACTGATATATGACAGTAATAGTAAAAAAAACTTGAAAACTTGAAAATGCTTGTAATACATACTTAGGACTGAAAAAACATTGATAAGGCAGTTTTGGATATTATAAGACTAGTTAATAAAGTCTCCACAGGGTACAGGGGGCAGACTATCCTCCAGATTTACAGTATTATTTTCAAAAATTCATTTTTGTTCTTTATTTTGGTCAGGTAATTCTTCATGCACAATCTTTCACATTGATGTGAAAAATAATGGGAATTGTTAGATATTCACTCTAACTACCATTGTTTCCACCAAGGTCCTCTGTTCCGGCGGGAACAGAGATTCAATCCTATTGGTTGAGAGGTCTGACAGCTCCCTATAAAAGGGCTGCTGTCAGACCAAGCAGTTGCTGGATTGCACATAGTTACTTGTTAAATAAAGAGCTGTTGTTGCCATAAGCCTGTGTCTGCCTTCTCAATACCCAACCTAACACTGGCGATGATGATGGGATTGGAAGGCAAATAGGCGAAAAAGAAGAACAGCGAATCCAGAAAGTAGATCCAGCCCGAAGCTCTCGGCACGGCATCGAACGACCATTTTGAGCGGCAAACTCGAATTGCCCTCTATACGAAAAATGGCCATGCATGCCCCGCCAACTCCGTATGACCCGGTGGCCGAACACTGGGAATCGTATATGTTACGATTCAAATGCTTCCTCGAGGGAAACGACCTCATGGGCATCCCTGAAAGCCGAAAGAAGAACCTTTTTCTGGGGTACTGCGGCCGAGAGGTTTTTGAAACAGCGAAGAACCTGTCGGAGCCAACCCCACTCTAAGCGGTTCCCTGGGCAGCAATACAACAGACTTTGAAAACCCACTATGCGCCCAAACCATCGAGGCACGTTCGCCGCCACGAATTCAATATTAGGAACCAGAGAGAGGGTGAATCAATCAATGAATACATGGCGGCGTTTCGTAAGGCAGCTGCCTATTGCGAGTTCCGTGACCTGGATGACTTAATATTGGACCACATAATCTGCGGTGTGTGGGACATTAATCTGCAGAGAAGATTGCTTGCCAGATCAAATCTGTCTCTGCAGATCGCACTCAATGAGGCCAGAGAGTCCGAATCAGCAGACAAGTCAACGGAGACCTTGCAGCGCCAAAAAACATGCCACAAGCTGCGCAGAAACAATCACACGTCCACCACGAGGCCGTAGAGCCCGAGAGCTCTGACAGTGAAGAAGATGACAGCTACCGCATGCGCGGTAGCCACACGAAGCCGGTGCAAAAATTTAACTTGCATTTGCCGCCTTGCACAAGCTGTGGAGGAGACCATGCCCACTCTACTTGCTGTTTCTGAGACGTAACCTGTCAGCGTTGTGAACGAAAGGGGCACATTGCCAAAGTGTGCCGGAGCGAATTCCCTGCCACTACATGTCAGCCTAAACCTACTCCAAGCTGCCAACAGAGACCCAGCCCAGGGGCCTGGCAGAAATCACAAGGGCGCCCAAAGAGAGAAACCAAGGTTACCTATCACACTGCGATAGGACAAGTGCGCACCAGGCAACCAAAAAAGCTGAAGATCACTGTCCTCATAGAGGACACTCCCTCTGAGCTGGAGATAGACACTGGATCATCATTAACAATCATGTCATGGTCGACCCTGAAGCAAGCCATTCCGAGCTTGAAAAAACAGCACCTTCGTACCCCTGACATCAGCCTGCGAGACTACCAGGGGAACCAAGTCCCCATTGTAGGCCAGGGCACCTTCCAGGTGAGATTCAAGGAATTCTATGCAAAACTTCTCATTACCGAGGCCAGCGAAAACCTGCAGAGCCTCCTGGGGCTTGATTGGTTCCAAGCCCTGGGGTTGGAAGTGACCGGAATCAATTCCATGAAGGAAGATGGCGCCGAGGCCATCTTTAAGGAGTTCTAGGACGTCTTCGGTAAGTATGTGGGGATGCCAATCTCCTTTAGCTTGGACCCCAACATAGCGCCAAATAGGCTCAAACCCAGGAGAGTACTTTTCGCTCTCCGCCCTAAAATTGACAGGGAAATTGACAAGCTCGTGAGCCAGGGAATCCTAGAACCAGTCGACCATGCTCGCTGGGAGACCCATATTGTGACCCTGGTCAAGCCTGACGGGTCAGTCCACATCTGCGCAGACTATAAATGTACAATTAACAACGCGCTACAACAAAGCGCATACCCTGTACCCATTGTACAGCACCTACTACATTCGCTAGGCCCAGGAATTTTTTTTGCGAAATTAGACATGGCGCAGGCATACCAACAGTTGCCTGCAGATGGCACTACAGCGGAGGCTCAAACCATTGTGATGCACAGGGGTACATTCAAATGCCACTGCCTGCAATTTGGAGTTAGTATCACCCCTGGACTGTTCCAAAGCATCATGGAACGGCTTTTGCAGGGGATACCAGGAGTTGTCCCCTATTTCAATGACATCTTGGTATCGGCTGCAAACGAGGCACAACTTAAAATGAGTTCAAATGGTTTTGGCCAGGATTAGGAAAAAGGCCTCCGGCTCAAAAAAGAAAAATGCAAAATTAATGTACCAAGGGTTGAATTCCTTGAGTACATGATCGATGGCTCTGGGATTCACCCGACATCACAAAAAATAAAAGCAATCCAGGAAGCCCCCACACCCCGCACTCAAACCGAGCTGCAGGCGTTCCTCGGGCTCCTTAATTTCTACAGCGTCTTTCTTAAACAGAAAGCCACCATTGCTGAACCACTTCACCGTCTCCTGGCCAAGAATGCAAAGTGGTCCTGGGGCAGAGGCTACCCCATTTGCCGCAGTCAAACGACTACTGACAGCTGACTCCCTTCTAGTCCAGTACAGCCAGACCCTGCCATTGGTGTTAACCTGTGACGCATCTCTATTTGGCATCGGCGCTGTCCTCAGCCACTGCATGCCCAACGGCACAGAAGCTCCTATTGCTTTTTACTTGAGAACCTTGTCTTCTGCGGAAAGAAACTACAGCCAGATAGACCGCGAGGCTCTGGCTGCAGTAGCGGGAGTCAAGAGGTTCCACGAGTACCTGTACGGCCAGAATTTCAAGCTTGTGACCGACCACAAGCCATTGCTGGGGCTACTGGCTGGGGACCGATGTCGTTATCACCTCGCATGACCAGGTGGACTGTTTTCCTGGCTGCCTACTCCTACAAACTAATTCACCGCCCCGGTTCCATGTTGGGACATGCCAATGCATTGAGCCGCTGTTCCCTTCCAGAACTTCTTGCTGACCCCACTCCCGAGAGACCGGTCCTGCTCATTGACTGCCTGGACACTGGACTTATCTTGTCCAATGACATTGCCCATCATTCTGCAAAGGACTCTACCATCAAACAAATTTTGAACTGGGTGTGGAGGGGGTGGCCCAAGGGGCCTGTTGGGGCTGAGTTTAAATTGTATTTTACCAAACGCGATGAGTTGTCGGTAATTAATGGCTGTCTACTGTGGGGGGACCGAGTGGTTGTTCCAAACAAACTGCGCAGGGCAGTATTGGAGGCTTTACATGTGAGGCATCCTGGCATTGTCAGGATGAAGTCTTTGGCTAGGAGATAGAAGAATGGGTGGCTACCTGCACACTGTGCCAGGAGTCCAGACCAGCTCCCCCAGAGGCACCCGCTAAGGAGTGGGAGCATCCTCAAGTACCCTGGTCTAGGGTGCACATTGACTTTGCTAGCCCAGTTCATGGCCAAACTTTCCTCGTAGTTGTGGACGCTTACTCGAAGTGGTTAGAGGTAGTCCTGATGACCTCCACTATGGAAGAAGCAGTCATCAAGGTACTACGGAGATTTTTCTCCATGCACGGCCTGCCTGACGTCTTGGTCTCAGACAACGGGCCCCAATTCACGGCCACACAATTCAAGACCTACTTAGCTAGTCAGGGAATCAGGCATGCCCTGGTCGTGCCATTCCATCCAGCTTCCAATGGTCAGGCGGAGAGAATGGTGCGATCTGCAAAAGAGGCCCTCGCTAGGATGGGCCCGGGGGATTGGCAAACACAGGTTGATCACTATTTGTTAATCCAACACATCACGCCAAGTGCCACTACTGGGAGAAGCCCCTCTCAACTTCTCATGGGTCGCCGGCTAAGGTCCCACTTAGACCGGCTACACCCAAACTATTCTGCCACATCGCCCCCCTGACTCCACAAGCAAGATTCAAAACTTTTAGCGTAGGGGACTCGGTATACGCCCACAACTATGTCAGGGGAACTCTGTGGATCCCTGCCATGGTGATAGGCATCACCGGGCCTCGCTCTTATCTGTTAGAGCTCGAGGATGGTAGAAACTGGAGGAGGCATATTGACCAAATCTGTGGCCGCCTCTCCAACTCCATACTTAGAACACCAGATGCAACTCCTGAACAAATCAGCCAAAGCCCTACCCAAAAGGAGCAAAAGCTCACTCTTTCTACAGCCAGCTCAAGCCCGAGGGTACCGGGGGACTTATCTGAATTTGTTGCAGGCTCACAGCGAGCTCCAAATGAGCAAATCCCAGAAGCTCCAGCTGCAGCCTGGGAAAAGTTGCAGGAGGTTCCACAAAGCGGAGCTGGAGAGCAGACAGGTCCGTCCGACCTGCCCAAAGAACCGGTTCCAAATGAACTGCGCAAGTCTGGTAGGACTAAATAAAAACCCGCCTACCTGCGTGATTACATGACCAATAGAAACATCCCAATTAAGAGGGAAGGGGTGTTAGATATTCACTCTAACTACCATGGTTTCCACCAAGATCGTAACAGAGGTTCAATCCTATTGGCTGAGAGGTCTGACAGCTCCCTATAAAAGGGCTGCTGTCAGACCAAGCAGTTGCTGGATTGTACATACTGTTACTTGTTAAATAAAGAGCTGTTGTTGCCATAAGCTTGTGTCTGCCTTCTCAATACCCAATCTAACAGGAATTGAATTGTCTTTATAAAATAAATTTATACATACTGCTTGATTTTAGATATTTTTATTAGAATATACTGATTCCTTATTCTCAAATATTGTTCTAAATATAAGCCTCTGCAAACTGAAATTAAGGACTAACAGATGTTGCAATTTTAAGAAATGAACAAAAGGCATACAGCAAATAATGCCAGATGAAATTTTGAAAACGTTTTTGGGAGGAAATTCTTGATTACATTACATTTTTAAATAAATTTGATTAAAAACCTGTGGCTTAATATGCAAATCTGCTAGACCTCAAACAGTGTATCGTGCATGAAAAATGAGAAAAATCCCACATTGTACTGCTAGTGGCGGGCAAGCAATTCAGCAGCACAAAATCAACAAATGTGTAAACAACCTCTCCCCATGCACTGCAAGTCTAAATTCTGCCCCACATTAGTGTTATCATCTCTTCATTATTATTCTACCACTTTCTTTCCTGAGCAGGAGGAGTCTGAGGGACTCTAGAAATTATTTAATTCAATAGCAACCTTTTTCTTACGGTCTGTTCCATAAATGAAACAATGACCATATCATTTCATTAGTGTTGTTGATCTCCAGACAGTGAGTGGGTTTTTTAATCACACACACACACACACACACACACACACACACGCACACACGCACATGCGCACACACAGAGAGTTTTCGTTTCTAGCCATAACATATTATTCTTCTGAAATGAAATACATAATTTTCACTTCCTCAGCAATATCTTCAAAATAATAAAGACAGCTGTTGAGAGAAGAGGATAAGGAGTCACTACCTTATCGGTATTAGATTAATTTTGTTCTGACAAATATTAGGGGGCTAAGAAATCTGGACTGCAAACAATCCAGATTTGTCTATTCATTGTATTTTTTGAAGTCTTGACTGGTAGCCATAAAAGACTGTATATTGTAATTTTGCACATCAGTCAAAACCACTAAAATGGAGACCATAACTGATTGGAGAGAAGTTTAAGCTGACATTTGTCACGTATTTCTCATTATAGCAGTGATTCTCAGCCCTAGTTATTTTTACTATTTGTTCTTAGGATTCCTTAGCCAAAAAAATTGCTATACAAACTAACATCTAAAACATTATTGAGAATAGAGTTACATGGACAACCATTTTATATTTTAAAAAATATATTGTATTTTTCATAAGATTTTTTGCTTTAATATACTTGCCAAAGTTTGATAGAAAGCAAACATTACCCTAATGAATCCTGTTATTAATAATAGAACAATATGCTATTAAGAGAGAGTGATTAAGAATTTTACTAGAGCTTTAACAGTTACATATATAGAAAGTTGGATTTCATGTCAATCGTTAGCCCAATTTTCTCACTGACTGATATGACGGTAGTTCCACTGGGATTGAAGCAATCTTTCTCAGCTTTACTTAGAAAAGTCAGTGATTGAGTCTTTGACTCTGTGACTTAATTAACTTTTAATATTTTTAACAGGATGTATTATGTTGGTTTAAGTCCAATCTAATTTTATATTTCCTTACTAACCTGCATGAGCTCATTGCTATCAATGAGTTTATCTTCCAGCATCTCCTGCGTTAATTTTCCCATGGTGCCATAGAAGTCATCTGCAGTTTCACAAGAATTGACCTGCCTGCATCGCAACAAAAATATTTCTGTCACTATACATATTGTAATCCTATATTGTACATTGTTTGCTTTATTAAGCTGTTTTTCTTGCTTTTTAGGACTACATTTAATGCTGACCTGTATGTATAAATTGGACTACCTGTGTTTCCCCAAAACTAAGATTGGTCTTATATTTTGTTTTGGGCCCAAAAATAAGCACTAGGACTTATTTTTAGGTGGGGTCTTATTTTTTTCCATACACGAGACCTATTTCTTCTGCTTACTTGTGGCAGGGCAGGCGACTGCGCAGCATGCCAGTACCACCGTGGCATGGGAGTGGAGCTGCCCCATTTGCCCTACAACGGCTTACCTCAGGGTTCCCACAGCCAGACCATTCATGCTGTGACACTTGTTTTGCCTCATGGCAGTGGCTCCAGACATGTCTAGCAGGAGCCTGCATGACTGCCAGCCCACTTTTGCTTGCTCGCAGCTGCAACTGAGCAAAAGGCCAAGCGACCCGTGTGTGCTACAGCCACAAGCTAAGGCTGATCTATGTGCCTACACCGGCTTACCTCAGGGTTCCCATAGTCAGGCCATCCATACCTCGACACATGACTCACCTTGTGGCCACACCACCAGCATACCACTCGGCCTCCTGCTCTGTTGAGTCTGCAAGCAAGCAGAAGAAGTGGGCCGGCAGCTATTTGGGGTCCTGCTGCACATGGTTGCTGGTACTACTGCTGCCGCGATGCAGGTGTCGGGGGCACGGATGGCCTGGCTGTGGAGGCCCTGAGGTAAGCCAGCGCAGGGCATGTGGGGCAGCTCCACCACCCCTTGCCTCATGGCAGAATGGGCGGGTGGCTGCACAGGCTCTTAAGTAGAGCTTGTTTTGAGGCTACGGCTGATATTAGACACAGGCATAAAAACATGCTAGGTCTTATTTTAGGGATAGATCTTATTTTCAGGGAAACAGAGTATGTACTCAATTTTGATTTTGGTAAAAGAGGTGGCATATAAAAACAAATCATCACCATCATTTTAATGTAGACCCCACAATCTCTCATGTACCTAGTAAAGCATCACTGAACAGAATAATTCAAGTTCAGGCAAAGGTTTTAGATTCCAACCCAACAACTGCCTTTTCCATGAGCAAGTGAACATAACCTCATTGAAAGAGGGAAATTGTATTGGTATGGTGAAACAGAGAAATTCAAAACAAAACAAAATCTTATGCTACAAGGTGGAAATGAAGGTGCATAACAATAATTTTCAGTACTTAAATAACATTTCAAAGAGCTTTTCTACAAAATTTATCAAGCTTATTTTTAGACATAAAGTGAAAATATACTTACTCTTCTAGTTTTGCCCAAATAGCCAATGCTACTCTCAGTATAATTTCTGACCCCTCAAAGAATACAGAATCCCAAATTTTTAAAACTGTATGGTTAGGAAGGCATGTAGCAAACAGGGTCAGGAACCACTGCATAGTGAAGACATTTGTAAGTGGGGGTTCATACCCACCTGAAACAGAAAAAGAACAGGAAAATAAACACCAGCTGTCTCTTCTGCATAACCTAACACAAAAATGGATCGAGTACAGAACTGTAGTATGATACCAAGCTACCGTATTTTTCGAAGTATAAGACGTCTATCACCTCATTTATAACTGTTTTTGACACATTGTTAGACCTGACCGAGAAGTAAAAGTGTCTACAATCTACTATTTCTAACTTATATACACACGCATCAAATCAAGGTTTTTAGCTAAGATTTCCGATATGGTCAATCTGGGTTCATATTAAATTCCTATTTAATGATATCATCTTAAACACCTTCGAATTTTAAATAGCACTTATGGTTTCAACCCAGAATTTTACATTTTTATTTTAAATTAGAAGTAATGAACTTTATTTCTAAGAGATAAAGAAGCAAAGAAAGAAAGAAATATTTGCATGGCCATTGCATACCTCCACTTTCCTTGTTGGCAGTTCTTTGGAGAGTATCTAAATGCTGGGACAACTCAGGAAGTTTCATTCTCAGAAGATCTCGGAACACTGCCATGTCAACAGACAGTGCTTTCAGATTATTAACAAAATAACTATCAGGCAGCACTTTATCAATTAAGTAAATCATTATCTGAAAATCAAGCAGAAAAACAGGATAAAGATAAAAGATAAATCTTTATCATCCAAGCAGCAGTCTATTTGTATAAACATAAGCTATGAATTGAATCGTAACTGAGTCTTCCTTTAGTCTTTAGAGGGCCTTGTTCCTATATTATGGTATTTTTTAATAACCAACAGAATACAATATGAATAAAAATGTGGTCAACAGATATACTTACTTTTAATGCATCTCCCTCATTGCCTTCTACTACTTCCAGGATGAGAGCAGCAAGGATATTAAAACCTTGACAATATCCCACAGATTTATTCCACCTGGCATACGCCAATAAAACTCGTTTCAATACCACTCTGTCTTGTTCTGCCTCTTGGCCACAATAAGAACTGCATCCAGTTCGATGAAGATCCTAAGTGGGAATGGAAGAAAAATAATGAAATATTTCACATTTCTTTAAATACAAGTATAAATTATGCCTCTGTATTTTTACTTTCTGAAATCAACTGATCGTATATTGTGCTCTGGAATCTAAGAGTTTGAAAACATCCATCAAACAGCATTAGAATGTTTGAGCAGCAAATAATCAGCATTTCAATAAGTAATTACACCCAATCAATATGCATTGACAATAATGTAGAAACTGTCACATAAAACATTATTTTTGTTGAGCAACTCTTCAATTCTATAGAAAGTAGAATATACATAGAATTTAAGAAATGTATAACTAGATTTTATACCTTTTTTCCAAGCATTCAACTAGCTATACTAGCCCAAATTAGAATTTTTCAGAATATGAAGGGAAAATTAATTTGTCCTTGGGCTACTTGTCTGTAAATAATGCACTGAATTTACTATTTTCCTCAACTAATCATCTAGAATATATCAAGGAAGGAAGACAACACTCGGAAACTCAGAAATGTAGCACAGAAATGTAAGTTTTTAAGAAGACATTTTAATGATGAGAACACAGATATGGCATTTTTCCTTTATTTAGCTCTGTATTTTTCGGAGTATGAGATGCTCTGAAGTATAAGATGCACCTAGCTTTTGGGGAGGAAACAAGGAGGAAAATCTGCCTCTGCCTCCCAGCAATTTTTTCTCTTTGCAGCAAACAGCGAACAATACAGACGATATACACTGTTTGTGGTGTTACATTTCATGTTGTACAGATGCTGTTAAAATTGATGTGGTTTTCTGGAAGTATAGTTATTCTCTACTATTTAAAAGAAGATACAATAGCACTGGGCCTCTTCAGATCAAGCATTTATTTTAAAAAGCTTCTTCATTTTGTTGTCTAGAACAATAATAAAGCAGTCTCTAAAAAATAAGTCTAATAATTTGAACATTCTATAGGCACTTATAGTTATTTACTTACCTCCTTGCAGCAAACAGCCTGATTAGCATAAGAATTTTTTTTGCCTCTGCCTCCCAGCAATTTGCCTCCTGATGCAAACAGCAAGTTTCATTTTCAATTTCAGCATGGACCTCCCGATCATCAGCTGTTTCAGGCTGTAGGGATTGCCATAGCCTATTGCTGCCTCCGCAAGCTCCATTTTCTCCATTTGCTGCAAGGAGGTAAATTGCTGAGACGCAGAGGCCATAGGGTTGGGGCCGGTGGGTGGATGGGGCTACATTCAGTATATAAGACGCACCCAAATTTTCACCCTCTTTTAGGGGGGGAAAAGGTGCGTCTTATACGCTGAAAAATACAATACTTTTTAAATCTGGGCATTAACAGAATTTAATTTTTGTTATTTTGGAAGCTCTCTTAATACATTTCATAAGAATTGAATCTATTCTTGAAGTGATAATCTATTGTTGTTCTGTTTATTGCTTTATTTGTTTTGCAATTCTGAAGGCAAATCTGATGATTATTTGTTTGATATGGAGATTATCCTACAAAACCAGTATAAAATGAAAAAATAAATGTGCCATTAGCAGTACAAAAATAAAGGAAGCTGGAAAACTGTAATCAAACTGAGACAATAGTGAGAAATTATAATTTATTAATTGATTACTATAAAATATAATAAGAACACTTGGCACATAAGCATTATTGTGCTATGAATGTAAAGACTTTAATAAGCAAATTAATAATTTATTAATTGATTACTATAAAATATAATAAGAACACTTGGCACATAAGCATTATTGTGCTATGAATGTAAAGACTTTAATAAGCAAATTAATAAGCGTTTAAATACCTTCACAATCTGTATTCCCATGGAATCATCATCAGGATTACTGCGGTCATTGAAAGTAAAACGCATAGTTTTATCCCAATCAATCGCTATAGTCTTTAAATAGTGATCTGCCAAAGTGAGCCAAACCTTAAAAAATATACCACAAACAATCTTAGCTTTGCTTGAAATGGGTTGCATTTTACAACTATTCAAAAATATTCTGCATATTTAATATGTTGCCATCAATTATATATAGCAAAGAAGCATAAATGTGTTCACTTGCTTATTCTAAAATTAAGGAAGAGGCAGAACGTTCCATGGAATGAGACCAGGAATTCTGAAAATATACAGCATGGAAACTTAGCATCTTTCCCACTTTACACTTTGTGTTTTCTGTGCAAGGTACTGAAGGGGTAGGAACCTAAATTAGATGGTCACATTATAGATGAATCATGTCCCTTTGCTGTACCTACCCAGCTTTAGCCTTTTTATATTGACAATGAGCTAAACTGAGCTGGAGTTATTGGAACAATGATTAGAAAAAGTAGGCATGACTTTCTTTGGAAGCTGGCTAGCCTAACCACCTGACTATGATCTGGGACTTCCCTCATAGTAATAACATTTCTACCAGCAAAACCTAGGTATATGGATGGAAATTATTTGTTTACATTATTCCAAGCAAGCTGACTAGGAAACTTTTATACATGTCCCAGACAGAAATATGTAGTCCTACAACTTTTTAAGTGATTCTGTTTTCTAAATCTACTTCTTTATTCTGCTTATTTTACAATAAAGTTTACAATCATAGCAAATTAAAAACCATATGCTAAATTAAAGTAGAGTTATATAGTTCATAGCTATGAAATGCCTATATATAGGGAAATGTGTACATTTATGGTGAAATATATCAGCCATATAACAGTATGATTACCTTAGAAAGGATTCAAACAAAATTTCTTAGAAGTATGTTCTAGGTGACCCAGTGCGTTCAAAATGCAGTATTTCAGAAGAAAGCAGTAAACATGAATTTAATTCGTGGATAAATATCTTTGCCTACTCGTTGAAACTATAATCACAACTCTAGCAGACTGAACCGTCTAATTTTGGCATATAATTACAAATATTTCTTGAAAAGACTGATCCAAAAGAAACTGAGCCCCTATGGTATCTCCAGTGATACCATCTTAACCTCAGAGTTAGATCAATGTTAAGTCAAAGGATAGATAAAGAAAATCAAACAAAAATTGCTGCTTTCTCATGTAATATAATAACGACGTTTTAGTGCCTAAACCAGACTCATGTTTATATCATATCACACTTCCCAAATTCAGAAGAGCATTATCTTTCATTTGATTAAATGTTTTCCCCACAGCTGCCCTGGAATGGAAATACAGGAAAACCCCATATGAAACCCTATACTGCTCTGCAATATGTGTGCCATAGAAAACACAGCCCATGTTGGTCTTGCTAGTTCTAATGGGACATTCACCACCAATTGACCACCTCTCTTTTATTTAAATTTCTGGGACACTCTATTAGCTTTTACCTGTACTGTCTATTAAATAATAAAGATAAATTTATTTCTCTAAAATAGCAAAATTTTGCTACATTATGTGTAAGCTTTGCTGCCCACAAATGGTTGCTAATAATTCCTGTTCTTAAAGGATAGTTTTATGTTGTTCATTCTATTGACTGTATTTTTATTGATCAATGACAAAAATAAAATTCTGTCTGTCTATTAGCAGGTGTTTATTTCAGTATTTGTACATTTCTTAATTTAATTTGACTTTCTTAATTACTTTTCTATTGCTACAACATAAGGAAAACACCTTTTCTTATCTATTTGTTATTCCTAATTTCAGTATTTTTCTAAGAAGGATCTTGCTTAATTAGAAACTTTTACTGGTGCCTAGCCTATAAGCATTAAATACATGGAAGTTTTCATTGCTGGAATAAGCAGTAACTATTTATCTTCAGTCCAGAGCGTCACATAATGTTGATCACTATGCATTCTATGAAGGATGGGAGGCTACTTACCTTTCTTCTCCACTCCTTTGGAATTCCTGTGGACAGCCTAGCCACTGCTTTGAGAGCATCATGCCACTAAAAGCAACCACCCCAACAGTGTGAAATTATTCCAATTTGAAACAGAATTCAACATACAGTGCAGGTTATCCTCGATTTATAACCATTCATTTAGTGACCATTTGAAGTTATAACAACACTGGAAAAAATGACTACAACTGGTACTCCCACTTATCCATCCCTACAGTTATGTGATCAAAATTTGGGCCCTTGGCAATTGGCCTGTATTTATGACAGCTGCAATGTCGCAGGATCACGTGATAACTATTTGCGATATTCCCAGTCAGCTTCCCACAAGGAAAGTAAATGAAAAAAGGCAGATTTGCTTAGCAACCAGGGAAAAACTCATTGTAAAATTGGGTGTGCTTCACTTAACTGCCTTGCTTAACAGTGGAAATTTTGGTCACAATTGTGGTTGTAAGTTGAGGACTACGTGTATTTCAATGTTATAGAAGCAATATGTTCCATTAAACTATTTGCCCACAAAATATTTAAATACAATTGCAAAACAGACAAGAAAAAGGTGCTACATATTAATTCATTTACACAAGAACTGCAAAAATATACAATTGATTTTAATACTTTGAGCTTCTTTCTATTGAAAATAATAATTCCCACTAAGGAATAAAATAAAATAAAATGGAACAAATGGAATAAATAGTTCAGCTCTTTCAAATAATAAAATAAATCCAGCTTTAATTAATTAATGCAGTTTTTAAATTATTATTTGTCCACATGCTTGGAAAAATAAGGGGTTTTTGTAAGACTATTTATCCCGATGAATAAATATCAGTTACCTGTTGAAAACCATTCTGACCTAATGATGGCTCAAGTGTGAACTTCAACTTTGTGTCCACTCCTATGCAACACAAATAGAAAACAATTACTAATATCTTCATTTATGGATCAAAACTGCATCACATTAGATAGCATACTATAAACTTGATATGCAAAATTAATGCATGGATGAAATAACCTAAAATATAAATATTACTATACAAAATAATGCAATTTTTCCCAGTAAGTGATATTATTATTAATATGACAACTAACATTAAGTAAATAATATTCTAAACTAAAAATAAATATGGAGAAAAATTATTTAAATTATAGAATATGATAATCTGTTTCTGCATAAACTGCATAAACACAATATATTACACATGAAGTAAAATAATGTCATATGGTGACATTCCATTGTTGAAGCCTGGAGGATGATTGGTTGGAACAATTTATCCAAGTGAAATCTCCCCTTGCTAGACTTCCAAGACTTGTCATCTGATGGGAGACTGATGATTAGACCCTTACCTCTTTTCACAGACCACTGGCAGCAGCCTGTGCATTGCCTGTATGTAGTTCTGATAAGTAGTGATGCTCTCTCCAAGATATTAACCCATCTGGGTCACATTCACACTCTGACCACATCACTGAAGCAAGTCTCTTAGAGAAGCCCAAGGGATGAGATGTATATGGCTCACCAGCTGATCCTTTCAATCTCTGAGAAGTATCATTGAGTTGATTCTAGAAGAGACGCTATATGGCTTTATGTGGCTCCTGCACTATCTGAGATACAATGGGATTTATCTATCATCTTTCAAATGTCTCACTGTCTTTCATGGCTCATCTGTCTTCATGCATGTGGCTCAAACAAATGCTAGCTCTGAGGACATGTTCACTCATAGCACACAAGCACATACAAGCACATATAGCACTGATGTGATTACAACAGACACTCACAGCTTAGTGATGGTGAACCTATGGCATGTGTGCCACAAGTGGCACGCAGAGTCCTCTCTGTGGGCAGGCGAACCGTCGCCCAGCTCAGCTCAACTGTGCATGCACCTCTTGTTGGTCAGCTGATTTTTGGGTCTCTGCTGCATAGAGCACATGTGGAAGGTGCGTGCACATGCATGGGGGGTGGGGGGAGTGCAGGGGTGCCCCCCCGCAGCCCACTTTTGCTCCCAGGAGGCTGCAGGGAGGCCTACTAGGCCCAAAATAGGGCACTGGGGGAGGTCACACGCACATGCACAGAGCTTGAGGGGTTGCACACGCATGCATGGGGGGGTCACGTGCATGTTGCATTATCGGTGATGGCGTGCTTTCGGCACGTGACGACAAAAAGGTTAGCCATCACTGGCTTAGATAAATGAAAAATACTATTCTTTTCCACTTGTCATACCACAGAAGCTAAACTGTTGTTTATGATAACAATTACTGTGAGAAACTGGACTTTTGCTACTGTCTATGGCATTCAAATAAAATAAGTGGATCATTGAAGTTAATGTTAAAAATGTCTATTTTTATATATGCATGAACATTGTGCTTAAGTTTGCACATAATTGTTGTAAATGCAAAAAATACTAATACATTCAGGTTTGATTGATTTTCCCTTTTAACTTGTACATGAACCCTGAATCTCCTGATTTCTGTTCAACGTTGAGATTAATGATATATGAAAATCATACGTGTTTCCCTGAAATTATGACATGTCCTGATAATAAGACCATGCCATATTTTTCCTGTGGGCAAAAATATACGCCCTCCCCAATAATAAGCCCCCTGGACAACCCCCCCCCTCCAACCAGACAGAGCGCCACTCACCAACCTAGCGATATCCTGAAGGCGCAAAGCTGCAGGAGCCGGGGGAAGGGGGTCAAAGGCACTCACATTGCTTGACGCCTTTGGGATACCGCTAGGTTGGTGGGTGGCGCTGTGCCCAGCTAGAGCGGGGGGTTGCCAGGCAGCTGCTCTCTGGAGCAGCCGCCTGGCAACACCCCTTTCCAGCCGGGCAGAGCACCACTCACCGACCCAGTAATATCCCAAAGGTGCTAAGCTGTGTGGCGCTCTGCCCGGCTGGAAAGAGAGATTGCACGAGCACTTGTTCTGCCTCCAGCTCGTGTGCCTCCCTGCCTCACCATGCCCAACTCTCTCTGCAGAGAGTCTTCCCACAGCCAGCCCACAACCATAGAGTGTAGTCCCAGAGCGGCCGCTGCCGGAAGACTCGGCAGCGGATCTCCAGAGATTGGAAGCTAGTTATGCTCAGAGCATGGCAGTGGTGGCGGCAGTGGGGATGCGGCAGCGGTGTCCTGGCTCAGCCCTGCAGGGAGAGTTGGGCATGGTGAGGCAGGGAGGCATGCGAGCTGGAGGCAGAACAAGTGCTCGCGCAACCTCTCTTTTCAGCCAGGTAGAGCGCCACGCGGCTTAGCGCTTTTGGGATATTATTGCGTCGGTGAGTGGTGCTCTGCCCAGCTGGAAAGGGGTGTTGCCGGGCGGCTGCTCCAGAGAGCGGCTGCCTGGCAACCCCCTGCTCCAGCTGGGCACAGCGCCACCCACCAACCTAGCGGTATCCCAAAGGCTTTGTTGCGCTGCTGTGACAGTGCAACACAGCCGTTTGCCGAGGCTGTGTCCGGCTCTTCGGGAGCCCGCTTGCAAAAGAGCAGCCACCCGGCAACCACAAACTAATAAGCCCCCCCTCGATAATAAGGCGCAAGCAAAATTTGGGGGGTCAAAAGAAAATAAAAACACTCGGAAGCTGCCACTATCAAGATAAAAGAGGATTCACAGAGTACAAAACAGATGGCTACACTTAGCAAATCATCACTGGTGGAACTTAGTTGCCATCTTTTTTCCCCTACATTTTGTTCATTGGTTTAGTTGGGTATTTTTTTTAATTTTGAATATATTTGAAAAGCAAAAAATAAATCAAGTTGTTTTACTTTGATGTCATTGTTAGTTCATCCTTTTGTATCCTGCCTGTTGCATTCTCTAGTACCTTTCTATTTATGCAGAGTTCAAAGTACATTTCAAATGCAACACACATACACACCAATACTGTACTGATTCATCTACTAGCTTAGGTTTGTGTGCACTGTTCTTGGAGTCTTCTGGTGTTGCCTATGCAGTGAGCATGTCAACTTCAAAGACATACTGAAAGTTTCACAATCAATGAAAAAAAGATCATTCACACCGCAGTCCTTATTGTCCACCTTGCTTGCTTAGACTTGTTTTTTAGAGTTGCTGACTTCCATGTTGTTCATTTATCACTGCAGTCTGTGCATCATGTGTCCTTTTAAGAAAATTTAGTGTTTGCTTAAAAGTACTACCTGGCCTGTTAACCTGGGGGAAGAAGATTACATTGCTTTCCTGCATTGAACAGCGCAGTCCAAAACTGACCGACAGAACTTCTAGAATGTACTATTTTGTTTAATGTTTCTCATTTTTGTAAGGTAAAACATAAAAGTTCCCCTCACACACATGTGCTAGTTATTCTCAACTCTTTGTTTCAAAGTCGAAGAGCCAGTGCTGTCTGAAGACATCTCCGTGCTAATGTTGCTGGCATGACTAAATGCTGAAGGTGCACAAAGCACTCTTACCTTCCCACCAAAGTGGTCCCTATTTTTCGACTTGCATTTTTACTTGCATTGCTTTTGAACTGCTAGATTGGCAGAAGCTAGGACAAGTAACGGGAGCTCACTCCATTACGCAGCGCTAGGGATTTGAACCGCCAAACTGCCAATCTTTTTGATCAACAAGCTCAGCGTCTTAGCCACTGAGCCACCATGTCCCTCTCATTTTTGTATATGTCCCTAAAGTATTAAAAGAATTTACCCATGCTTTGAAATATTAATATTTTTATAATGTAATCAACATTACATAAATTAATACAAACAGCTGCAAAGGTAGAAACTTGAATGGTCCATCAAGTCACCAGGAGTTAAGCTTGAAGAAGTTTGCCTTTAGTGCATTTGACCACATTAACCAAGGCACATTAACCAAGGAAGATGCCTCTGTTATAGAATGTCGCTGTCCAAGCAAATGGTGCTGAAATATCATCCGACACTCCTTACAAAATTATTACAGCATATTTTTGTCCCTCCTTTAAAAAAAAAAAAGTCAGTGCAAAGCAGCAAACATACCCAATCCTTCTTACTTTTCCCCCACAACAGCCACCCTGTGAGGAGGGATGGGCTGAGAGTTACTGGCTCAAAGTTACTCATTCAGTTTTCATGACTAAGTCAGGCCTAGAACTCTCTGTCTCTGTTTCTAGGTTCATGCCTTAAAATAACTGTCTTATAAAAAGTTTGATATTACTCACAATAAAATTGCATTTCATAATAAATGTATTAAATTTAAGCTGTTTTGATTACCATGCATCCCAATTTTGAGATGTTTGCATTCACAATATCAGATTCTCCATTTAATTACTTAAATTAAACATTTAAATCGAGTAGCATGCCAAATTTCCCCAGAAGTGTATTGTTAGAATTAGATTGTTATTAATTTTCTTAAAAGATTATTTGCAGCATATAAAAGCAATTAATAGAATCTATAGTTCTTACTATACATCCTTAATGTCAATTAAAAAAAGATTTTAACAATTGCTACATGCAACAAAATCTGATCGGGAATGTCATAAATTATTTTGCTAAGAGATTCCAAATTAGATTAGCCTGGATTAAAGATAATGATATAATTGGTTACAAGTTTTGCCAATATAGAATTAACTACTATTATAAGATCTGTACTAGCAAATGAAAAGATACACAAATGAATACATACATCAATGATGTCCTTTAATTATCAACTTGATTGCTATGTAATTCAACTAGATACAAGAAAACCAATTAACTCCAACCTCTCAATCACCTCAATAAAATATAAAATAAAACTGAGCATGTAAATAATCTCTCTAGAGTAGAACATGCTGAAGTGATTACTGAAAATCAGTTTGCTTGTATTTGGTGCATTAGTTTTTATCTTGCTTTCCATGCAAATATATATATATGTGTGTGTGTGTGTGTGTGTGTGTGTGTGTTACAACCCCTGGTATGCTTTTTAAGCCCACATTGCTTGAAGATGGCAGGTGAGATCCTGCCGAAACGTTGCAAAGACAATCTCAACCTTACACGGGAAAAGACCCGAATACAACAAAACCAGCATACCTACACCCGTGAAAATCTACGAAAATATATATATATATATATATATATATATATATATATGTATGTATGTATGTATGTATGTATGTATGTATGTATGTATGTATATGTATATGTATATGTATATATACATACATACATACATACATACATATATATATATATCCACAAATATTTTCAGTAAGCCAATGGATTTGTTCTACTGTTGACTTACTATATGAGTGTTTTCCAATAGCTCTTTGCCAAGAGTCCTTGATCTTGTACATCTAAGCTACTTTCCAAATGTTTATTTATTCTTATTATAAAAATCTGTTCCCTGAAATACTGTATTTCTATAACTCTTTTCTTTGTTTATAGTCTACACAAATTTGCCTCTATTTGTACTGATGCTTTATTTCTTTTATTTATGGTTTACAAACATAAAACACCAATACAAAATTTAAAAATTTCTAGCAAGCCAGACTTAATAATGAAAATAAACCGACTGACTTCTACAAGCTAAAGCTATTATAAAAACTTGGCAATTTTTTTTTAGCGATGGCCTATGTTTGATCTGGTAGACAAAGTCTGTAACCCCTTGGTCAGAAAGATACGTAATTAACTTTTCTGACAAACTGATTTAGGAGTACCAGAAGCCATGAATGATGGTTTAACAGTGTGTGAATTACTAACTCAACCTCTGTGTCTGAAAAGACACAAGTGCACTTGTATGGGACACTATGAAACACTAGTATAACCATCTATTGTCATTATAATGGATAGGCCATCAATCCATGTAAATGAAAAACCTCTTAGGAGGAGTAAGTTGTTATGGTGAAGTCTATAGGTAACCTCTGTAGTGTGCAATTGTACCATCATGTAAGTAAACAAGGTTAGCCCAATCTAAAGACCTGATCCTATGCCCAAGTCCTTAGTGATGTTTTTCAAGTAGACAGAAAAACTTGGGTTTTTGTTTTTGTTGAAAACCTACGAGTAGTCTTGCCTAGAACCCTCAATTATAATCATTTATTTTTAAATCTTCATGAAATATTTTCATTATCCAGATTGTTTAAACAGCTGCCAACTAAAGGGGGAAAGAACCTGAATTCTCAAAAGTTTCACATTTTTTTATATTTCATATTCATATTTTTAATTCTCGTTTGCTAGAAGGAAATTTTAACGTGTTATACTAGACAATACTGCATGTTGAGTTTTGATACTGAATGATATTCTCGGAGCGATTCAAACAATACATATTGATGGGAAGGCTGCTCCTTTCCACATATAGCCCTTGGGAAATTCTGCAGCCCCGCCGCCATTTCTAGAAATCGCACGCCGCTCCCTGACCGAGGCGCAATAAAGTGGCCTTTCCGCTGTTTACAGCCTCAGCGACTATCAAGACGTTCCTCCTCCACCACCACCTGGCCAAGCACGCGCAGGGTTCCTAAACTATTCCTCGGAGATCAGTCAGAAGCGCAGCGACTCTGGGTACTTTCCTTTCCTCCGTCCGCAATAGTCCCCTCCTCTGTGGGCCAAGCGCAAGCAGTTAAATCGTGATGCGCTTAAACCTTCAAGAAAAACCCAACATCCCTCCCGCCGGCCAAGGAAGCGCCCCTTTTCCGAGAAAGGCAGGAAAACGCGAGAGCGGGGCCCAGACGGCCTGCGACAGCCCTTACCCGGCTCCAAAGTGCACAGAAGGCGAGGCGCAGTTCGGGATATGCAGCTCCTTTTTTTCAACACGCTGCTCAGGATGGTGCTCACGCCGCCGCCGCCGCCGCCAGTGCTTTGCCGCTTTAAAGACCTTCCCCCTCGCCTCAGGGTCAGTCTGTCTTGCCTCATGGGTGACCACAAGCAGGAGCCAACCGCACTATCCACTGGGGTTCCAGGGCCGGCGGTCGCGCCAGCTTCCCGCAGGTGCAGCCGGCGCTCGCGACTAGTGACGCAATCCGGACCTTCGGCGTTTCTAATCCAGCAAGGCTCGGGCAGCGGAAGGGAAGCAGACGAACGATGGCTGGGGGAGCCGAGGTTTGAGGGCGGAGAGAATTAGAACTGAGGGAACGCGACTTTGGAGCCGGGGCCCTCTTAGCTGGACTGGCACTCCGCAGTGCAGAGGAGAGGAAAGAAAGGCGAGTCGAGGCGCGCCGCAACCCGGCAAAGGAGAAAAAAGGCCGCTCCCGCCCACCGTCACAGCATCGTTGACAGAAGAGCCAAGGCACGTCTTGCTTCTCTGCCGCCGCCGGCCAGCAGGCGACGCTTGCGTTACAAATAAACCGACTCGGCTTAAATTTCAACGACAAGGCGCCGACCGCAAAAGACGTAACCGCCGAGTCTGAAGGAGCTCTCCCGACTTGCTTTCCCGGGAATTAACCAATAAAATTTATCAGAAAGCTATAACCATGACAATCGGAAACCAGACCTGTCTTTTGCGCATTTCTTTTACGTGGGGAAGTCGCACTCTTTAGTAAAGACAAAAGGAGGGAAGAGGGAACGAACCGACTTGGATTTTAGACTGATATTAAATACCAATATCCAGAAGGAGGCTGAAGGAGGCTCCTAATTACAAGTCAGATCTGCAGAAAAGTAAAACAAAAATCCCTTTCTGCGTATCATTTATGCTCTTGGGAATTTAGAAAATAGTGACATCTATAGTATTCCATCAAAAATCTATATTATTTTATGCAACACAATATATGCTTGACAGAGCTGCTTTGCAGATCAATTTGATATGCATTCGGCTGTCTATATGTAATTCCCATTTATCAATCTTTTTTAAAAAAATTCTATAAACTCTATTTAGTAGACTGGGTTTTTCACCCCCCCCAAATAGGCCACAGAGTTCAAAAAGATTAAACTATAACATATGTGTTATGATGCAGTCCTTATTTATGGTAGATGATATAGCAAAAGGATTCAAGATGGAATTTGTATGCATCAGATGCAAGAATTGATATGACTTTTAGGTTTTCTAGATTTCAGATGATGGTTTGAAACACACAAATATTGCAACTTGATATAGTAAGAATTATACCAGCAATATACATGATGTAGTTATGCAGGCCTCCTAGTTTTATATTAGATTACTTCCAAGTATGAAAATTTAGAAACCTTTTTTGGAAATAGTAAAAAAAAACCACAAATGGGGAACTTATACCTATATATGGCTAAGTTTCAAACAATCCATTGAACAAGATAATTTTGCTATTTGGATCATAATTATTTCAGTTTCTGGCTGTTTTAAAGAAACAGTTGAATGACAAAAAGATTAAAAAATGAATGGGTGTCTCCAGTGGTGGGTTTCAATTTTTTTGGGAACCTACTGTGGGTGTGGCCTGCTTTGTGGGAGTGGCTTGCTGGCCATGTGACTGGGTGGGAGTGGCTTGCTGGCCATGTGACCGGGTGGGAGTGGCTTGGCAGTCATGTGACAGTGGGAGTGGCCAAGACGATGTCACTGAATTCTTTGCCACAATGGATGAACTACAGTAAGATTAAAATAAGTACAAAAATAAATAATACTGACTGCAAAAGAAATAAAACAATATTGGACTCAATTATGGTTGTAAGCTGAGGACTACAGGTAACAAAAGGGACATCTGCTTTAAACCAACAATGTACAGTCTTTTCAGGAAGGATGAGAAACAGGAAAGATATAAACAAACAGGAAAGATAGTCTTTCATCCAAGAAGTTAGTTCAAGAATGAATGTCATAGGTAGATTCCCAGAGCAATACAGATTTCCTTTTTCTAAAATTTAGTTCTCAGTTCCAAAAACAGGAATATATGAATTAGGTTCAGTACTTAGGTTGGTCCAAGTAGCTATTCAGAAGTTAGTGGTTAGAAGCAATGGTAAAGCAAGATATGGAATTAAAACCAGAAATATTTTGTTGGCTATTTGAAAGGGAGTACAATATATATTTAATTTTACGCATGTTAGCAACTGCTGGAATTGTGTTTGCACAACAGTGGAAAAACAGAGATATGAAAATGAATAAATATTACAATGTGCAGGAATAAATAAATTGACAATTAAAATCAAGAAGGCTTTGAGTACTTTTTCACGTGGGATTTGTTTTAGCAATTGCTAGCTAACAGAAACAAAAATTAGAAATCCAAAAGTATGAAAGAAAACACCAATTATGTAAGGAAAGGTCACTAAAATGTATAAGGAAATATTATTAGTTCTTAATCATTATTAATGTGTAAGATAACTGTGGGACATTACACACCCACACCCACACATACTATGACAGTGCCAGGAAAACACCAAAAAATAAGAATTCTCCCCCAAAAGATTGCAAATGAAACCAGTTTTTTTCCCTAACCCCAAGGACAGTAAAGACAAAACCACTGGAATAAAAGCCATCAAGGCATTGTGGGAAATTATAAAGGACAGTGCCAGGAAGCTCATAGAACCAGCAACCACCTCAGAATTACCTAAACAACCAGGGTGAAACACACTAAATCTGGCAAAGCTGCCTTGCACCAACCTGGCCTGCCCATAGAAAAGCAGCCACTTTGAGACACATAAACCTGGTTTGAACATTTAAAAGTAACATATTGCATCACAAAAAAAAACATTTGCAAAAAGGAATAACATTTCTTGTAGCAAATATATTTTATAAACAATTAAAAAATAAAAATTCCCTAAAAATAATTTTTAAAAAAGATATTCTATAAATATCTTTTAAAAAAGATATTCTATAAATAAAAAAAATCCTTAAAAACCATTGCTAAGTATTCCGAACACAATAATTTATACTGTAACCATTTCAAGGTATTCTACACACAATAAATTGAAGTAAACCATTTTAAAACATTCTATACTCAATACTTTTAAGTAAAACAATTTTAAAAAATTATATACACAATACATTTTAAAGTTTTTTATAAAAATTTTTAAAATGGTTTATTTTAATTTATTTTGGATAGAATCTTTTTTTAAATAGTCTAAGACAATTTAAAAAAAGAATCCACACACAATAAATTGAAGGAAACCATTTAAAAATATTCTATATTAAATACTTTTAAATAAAATGATTTTAAAAAATTCTATGCACAATAAATACAATAAAAAACATTAAAAGAATTAAAAAACGGGTAACTTACCAGCAGGCAGAATCAGCAGCTCTCCGATGCGATGGATGCAGCAGAGAGCAGCAGGCAACGAGGCAGCAGGACAGGTAAACTTACCGGCTTGGACAAGGGTTGTCGGATAGCTAGTCACGCTGCCTGGCAGGCTTAGCCAGCCAAGCGAGGCTGGAGAGGAGGGGTGGGGGCCTTTCGGCCGCATGGCATACGCTAGCTCACAGCTTTCACGAGGGAAGGCCTAAAGGCCTTCCCTCGCAAAAGCTAGCCTGCCGCCGCCATTGCCAACCCGCTTTCGCCCGCGTGGCGTACTCCAGCTCGCGGCTTTCGCGAGGGAAGGTCTTAAGGCCTTCCCTCACAAAAGCTACCCTGCTTTCAGCTGCGTGGCATACGCCAGCTTGTGGGGGCCTTTCGGCCACATGGCATACGCTAGCTCACAGCTTTCACAAGGGAAGGCCTGAAGGCCTT
The DNA here is from genome assembly GCF_964273705.1 of Natrix helvetica. Lineage (NCBI taxonomy): Eukaryota > Metazoa > Chordata > Lepidosauria > Squamata > Natricidae > Natrix > Natrix helvetica. The sequence goes on from NC_138553.1 coordinate 48,755,939, forward strand.
CCCTCGCGAAAGCTAGCCCACTGCCACTGCCCACCCGCTTTCAGCCGCATGCGAAAGCCGCTGCCGGCACCAGCACTGACCAGCGCCTTTCAACCATGCAGCGTACGCCAGCTCACGGCTTTCATGAGGGAAGTCCTGAAGGCCTTCCCTCACGGAAGCTAGCCTGCCACCGCCATCGCTCCCCCGCTTTTGGCCACACGGGGTACGCCAGCTCGCGGCTTTCACAAGGCAAGGCCTGGAAGGCCTGAGGGAAGCAGCAAGCTGCTGGAAGGCGAATCGAAGCGAAGGGAAGACCAATCAGCAAGCGCAATGCGACAGCTTCTCAGGAACGAGAAAGACTCTGGCGCCACGCTTTTAAATGGGTCACCTCCAGCCCACTCACTGATTGGCTGGTCTCCAGCCAATCAGTGAGTGGCGGGCTGGGCTAGTTTAGTGCGGATGGGCGGGGGAGCGAGCAAGCTGCAACGGGATGGCCAGGCGAGCGAGCGACAAGGCCGGGGCAGGCGTTCCAGAAGTTACTTCCGGGTCCACCGGTCAAACCTCCTCTCACCGGATCAGTAAATTTCACCAACTGGTTCTCCCGAGCCGGTGCGAACCAGCAGAAACTCGCCACTGTGTGTCTCCAATGACTTCTGACTGCAGCCTGATCTTGCTTGCTTCAGCCACTCAGCAAATGGCTCTCAACATAATATTCTTCTTGAAATATTTTTCTTTTCAAAATAAAAAACAGGATCATATCTGATAGCATATATGCAATGAAGAAGCTTGTAGAAGTTTTCTGTATTGCTTCCACACAATATAGAAAATAGATTATAGAGAAAATGTGAACAATGCTGTAGCATAGAGTAGAAATTTAGCTTATATTTATAACTGTTGCAAAAGATAATCTGAAATCACTTCTTTATAATCTTTTTTCTTTGAATTTTGTAATTTTCTATTTATTAGAGAAAGAGAAACCAGGAGATGGTGAGTTCTAATCCTGCTCTAGTCATGAATGCCAGCTGGGTAACTTTGAACCAGTCATTCTCTCTCAGCTCAACCCACCTCACAAGTTTGTTTTTGTGGGGAAAATAGAAGGTATACAAGTGCAGCAATAACTTTGTACCAGTAGACAAGTGCTCTCAGTGCCTTGTGTGTTTGAACAAGGAGTGTTTAATACATTGTAGCATCATTTACTATGCAGTTAGTCTATATTTCTCAAAGACTTTCTGGGACAACATGCAATATAACAGTTATTGTGGCTACCAAACATGACCATTCAAAGTTACAACAGCACTGAAAAAAGTGGTTTACAACTGCCCTTGGCACTTACAACTGTTGTGCATCCCCAGGGTCACTTGATCAAAATTCAGGCACTCTGAAACTAACATGTATTTTGATGGTTGCAGCATCCTGGGGTCATGTGATCATCATTGAATATCTTCCCAGTCAGCTTCCAGTAGCAAAGTCAAATGAGGAGAGCTGGATTCCCTTAGAAACCACATTATTCACTTAACAACTATAGTGATTTTCCTAACAACCATGGAAAAAAGGTCATAAAATTGGCACAACTGCTTTACTTAGCAATGGAATTTATGTACCAATTGTGGTCATACATCAAGGCCTACCTAGTTAGCTTTAACACATTTGCAGTGTATATATCATGCCCTATGATCCCATGCTGACTTTTTTTCAGTCACATAGGCATGCTTAGCAGTTGATGGCTAACTGCATTTTAAAACCTTGGTGGCCAACTGAATCAGTCCCAGTAGATCTGTCAGATGGAAAGATATATAATACCTAGGCCTAATAAAAGAAGCAGTGCTGTAATCCACCTACAAAAGAAAAGTCTCCTAGGTTCAAAGAGTCCAGAATAATTTAATCCTTGAATTGGTTAATAGTATTAAGAAATTCATACATGCTATTTGTAAACATAAGACAACACCAAGAAAGCTTAAGGTAATGAAACACGATCCAGTGATAAAGACTACAGATTACATTATTAGCCTATTGAGGTAGAACTGAGGAAAAGCATTCAGTTTAAGGCAATACTGAATCAAAGATCTGTGTTATTGTAGTAAAGCATTTTATTTAGCAAGGGATGTTTATATTCCAATTATCCTAAATTTACAATTGAAAAAATAAGGTAAAATCTATTTAGTAAAATCCAAACCTTAAATTGATACCCACTGTTATGCCAACATCTGTACCAAAACATTCCACAATCAAGATAGCATCACCAACCTTTAGCTCAATCTTTTTACAACCAAGTTGTGTAATCCATCTGAGTATACAAGTTTCAGAAATGGAAACATACACAAGCGCCTTTGGCAGATCTTAAGACTATAGCAGACACAAAGGAGGAAAGTACAATATTGGTTCTTCTTAAAAACGACATAATGCGACAAGTTTCCATTCCATACTGCAACAAGTTTCATGTTAAATCAAATTTAATACAACCATTCAAATGTGCCTCTTACTGTGAGCAGATGAGTATTAGTCAACGCTATGATAATTCCAAATATTAGACCAAATATTCCCCAGTCTAGGCATGGATACTTGATTTCTGTTTTCTGAGTACTTTGCGTACCCAATGGTTCATATGGAAAACAGATCCGAGACCGAATGAGTTACATTATGGCTTTGTAATAGTGAACCCAGTCTTTGATTCTTGCTACCACAATTTTAAATTCTAATACATGTAGTTCTTGTTCAGTGACTATTCATTCAATAATCATTCAATTATAGCAGCATTCAACAAGGAGATTTATGAATGATCCTTGTATTTGTGGGTGCGACCGTGCCCCTGCAGTCATGTGATGATTCAAGTGTTTGGCAACCAGCTTGCAATTACAACATCACAGTTCCTTTACAACCTTCACTGCAGGCTTCTAACAAGCTAAGTCAATGGGGAAGCCTGTCAGATGTCACAAATGGCAATCACATGACTTTGTACTTAATGACTGCAACTGAAACTGCTGGAACTGCTATTATAGGTCTGTTTGATCATGTCACATCATGCTTTGTGGCCATGTTGTTTTAGCAATGGAATTCCTGGTCCCAATTACCACTGTTACCCAGAGACTACTGTAGCAATTCATTGTTCTTTGCTGCAAAGAGTGTAGACATGCCGATTTTGTTTAACTCCATCTTATGTAGGTACTCTCTAAGACCCATATATTAACCCTATCTTCCCAAAGGTGATGAGCTCCCTTAGACTGTAGCCTATCAAGGAAAGTTTAAATAAACTAGCCAACTTCTTTTGACAATGCTGAACCTAAACAAGAGGGTTCAGCACAATATCCCAGTGTAAACTTTGCCCTTTAATACTTCTATTCTGATGTTGCCTGCAAGTGCCAATATATAAGAGGCAGTGTTTGCATTGTGATGTTTTAGCCCATATGACATCACTTTGAGGAAATCTTGGCTTGCTGCAGATGTCCCTAATTTAAATGATACTTTTTATCATTTTTTTCTATTCTTGGACAGTAAGGATAAAATCTGTGGGATCCTTAGCTATACACATGCTGAGTTCAAAGGATAGGGTGCCAAGTAAAGGTATCTCTTTAGAAGATAAGTGGGAGCAACAACAATAATGATAATTACCAAGCTACATACCAGGGCAAGTAGGCAAGGCTATGGTGCATAAAATTCAGGGGACTTTAGGAAGAGAGTTGAGATTTTCTACTGTTTGTCCTTTGGGCTCAGCCTGACAATCTGTCCTCAGATCACCAAGTTTGCTCAATGGCCAAATACAGTGGGACTTCGGGTCCCAAATGGCTCAGATGACAAACAATTCGGGTGCCAACTGAAAAATCTGCTAAATGTTTCACTCACATCACGAACACATCCTTGGGTGCCAAATAAACACAGCCACAGCAATTTCCCCTTCCATGGCACTTTGTGTGTGTGTGTGTGTGTGTGTGTGTGTGTGTGTGTGTGCACAGTTTGTCTTGCTTTTGTTCATGACCAAATCGGATGCTGACCAAAGTCTTGGAATGGATTACAGTCGGCGCCCGAGGTCCCACTATAAGGTCTTGAACCTGGCACTCCTCTCTTCCATTCCAATAATTAAATATGTGTCCACTGAGGAATAATGCCTTCTTGCAGTGGTATTAAAAATAATGTTGAGGTGAGTTTAATTATTACTTTCACATTCACAAATGTGTGTATGTATTTATAAATTTTGGCAGACATTCAGGTTTATAAATGTAGCTGAATTTTGCAGTTTTGTTTGCACAATTTATTTCCTGCTTTAAGCAAAATATTGCATTTATATGATTTTCAAAACTGATACTGCAGTCTGCTATCTGTAATGCAAAACATCACAGGAAATCATGCAAAAGCATCATTGCCATGCTAGTTGATTTTTATTTGCAGGCTAGTTATTTTGCCAAAGTAAAAACAAAAGCTAGCTATGTTTAGTCTAAATCTCTGAAGTATGATACAAACTTATATTTAAAGAATCTGTGGTGTAGCCTGGAACCTATGCATGTTTCCTAGAATAAGATTTCTTTAACAGAGTGGATCTTACTCCCAAGGAACCATGTTCTAGGATTATGTTATACAAAATTCTAACCAGTTACTAAAATCAAATAGTAGAAACTTCTAATCTTGTACTCCTCAAGATCAAAACTAGAAGATCATTAAAAATTCTACATTTAACATGGATAGCTTGCATGCACCAATTAATTTTAGTGCAGTCTTCAAACTACTTTATGTACTGTACCTGTGGATAGCACATTGCCATGCTGCATGTTAATGAAAAAAACACAATAGTTAGCTTTAAAACATTTATGAGAATAACTTGTGTTTCCTTGACTATTATCAATGACTCAATGACCATGACACATTACTGTAGTAGTGTTTGTAATCATGATTAGGTATATTTTCCAATAAATGGTTCATAAGTGTTTCTAAAATTGAAGAAATTATAATTGAATTCCTGTTTTCTTGAAACTAAAGGAAACTGGCCTTCACACTGACATTCAGTGGATTTACTATTTGGAAAATATGTTCTGCAGGGAGCCTTGAAATTTTTGTTACATAAAAATCAGGACTTTATCCATTTGAAAGTTTCTCCACAAATATATTGTTACAATCAGAGCTTTTAGTTCTGAAATACTACTATATAAAAACCTTTACCAATTTCTTTACCAATAATATACTGCAATTCTATATGATAAATCCTTAGAAAGTTTAACTCAAAATATGACTTTCTTATTCACATTGCGACAGAAAGTTTATAGAAATATATTTTTCTTGTCCTGAAAAGCATTTTGAAAATACAACAGTAGCATAATATTTGGAATAAAATTATAATATTTCTGGATTAACATAAATAGCACTTACGTCGTTTGGGGGAAACTGCCTGTAAACAGGCTGTTACAATATCACAATTCCTCTGGACCTTATGTAAAAGTCTGTCCTTTTGTTTCAGAAGGCGTAGCAGTTTGGCTGACTGAACACAAATTCTATAATTCAGCTCCCGTATTACTGTTGTCAATTCACTAAAATCTGTCAAGAAAAGAAAAAAGGGCCAAAGGATGCAATCTGCAACTTTAAAATCTATTTTCCTCTTTAATGATCAGTATGGCTTTCTTCAAAAGGGTCTTACCCCTATAGATTCCCATGGTAAAATTCTTAGCATGATTGTAAGGTAATGTATATTACAAAGTCTTATAAAAGAATATTCTAGGAAAATGTTAGACATCAATGTTATTATTTAGAATCACTCCTGTGAAAAATGCAAGGCAATCATTAATTAAAACCACATCCAAATTCTCCATATAACTTTGAATGTATTCTTTAACTTGGGACATGCGTGGTTCATTACTGAAATATTACTAAGAAGGAAACTATAGGAATACTAAACTATTTGCTGAGTTTAATTGAAACCACAGGAAATGAATAAATTTATTTATTATTGGCATTCAGTATATTTTTGAGGATCTGAATTTTACCAATAATTATTTAACTAAAATGTTTACAATTTTTAGAACAACTGCATGGATTTCAAATACTTTTACTCCAAAGTAGGTATGAATAGAATTGAACCTTAATTTATTGGCTCTATTTGATTTTACTATAGACTGAATTTGAAATTTTCAAATATAAAATTCTAATTTAAGTTTTTTTTATGTAGTGACATCATATGGAATCAAAATAATTTGTAGTAATCTTAATTTGCCATAAGATTTAGATGCTATATGTAACAAAACACAATAAAACACTGATACTCTACAGAATTCTACTTAAATAAGGTTGTACTCAAAAAAAATTTTAAAAAATCTTCCATGCACTCACAAGGCACCCTCTAGTGGACAAAAGCAGACATCAAACTGTTTTTTTTAAATTAGCAGTTGGTGGCTGTTCATGAAATTACGTAGTTAAAACAAATGAGAGGTTTTATCACTAATATGTAACTGTAGATAATAGACATACTAAATCAGGTATCAAACAGTCATTCATTAATTAACAAAATCCAACACTTTATTTTTTAAAAAAATCAATAGCAACAGACACAGCAAAAATCTAGGGGGGGGGATATTTTCTTCACCTAACAAAAATTATAGCACAAACTTTACTGTAAAGATGCTTTAAAGGTTCAGTACTGAGTTATACACTAATGAAATATGTTAAATAACAAGAGGCTAACAGCAGAGGACTACTTTTAGACAGCTTTCTATGCAATTGGAATTAACGGCAGAGAAAATTTCAGTTCAAATATGAGTGATCACACACACTTCCATCAGGAGGCTGATAATTCTTATCCTTTATAAAGTATCTTTTCAGCTTTCACATGGGCCATCTTGGTGATTCTTGTGAACTTCTTGTTAGGTCACCATGTTACTATTGCAGACAGAATAGGGATCAGCTTCTTGCTTAATATTTTAGATTATTTGAATCATCTTCATTTAAAAAGACTTTCCATTAGTAAAAAGCAACCTGCCCAGAGGTTATCATTTAAAACAACAACAGCACAAAGGAAGCAATAATTGAGAGAGAGAGAGAGAAAAGAGAAGAAAATGCAGGCAACATCCTTAAAGCTAAGCTTAGGGGACATATGTATATTATGATTTGCATTAATTAATTATATGTGCAGGATAATAATGCTTTTGCAAAAGAAAATAACCAGCCTTCAAGAAAGCAACTTGGCTGATGGGAGGTGCAGAGATATAGGGAAAACTTTTCTTCTTAGTCCCTGTGAGGTCTTTTTTCATCCCACTTTTTGGGTGGACAGGGAGGGTAATCTCTGCTTAACTGAAATAAATTGGGGCACAAGAATAATGTATAATGTAACTAACAAAATAAAATCCTATAAGAAAGAGAATCTTGCTTTGACTGACACATGACTCAATTAACTGAAACACTTCCTTCAAATAAGAGGATCAGGGCAAATAAAGAAGCAGAATCAAGGTTTAAAGGGTTTTCATTTTTGCAATCCTCAAGACATTAGACACTGCTGAATGCCCCAACACTGAACACTGAATGCCCCAACACTGGAAGTCTTTAAGAAGATGTTGGATAGCTATTTGTCTGAAACGGTATAGGGTTTCCTGCCTAGGCAGGGGGTTGGACTAGAAGACCTCCAAGGTCCCTTCCAACTCTACTATTGTATTGTATTGTATTGTATTGCTTTTCATTACCTTTTATCTCAAACTGAATTCCTACAGCCCTGCCATAAATTCACAACCAGGACCGGGCATTTACCTATATTTTAATAGAGCTCTGTTTATCATAATCACGATCGCTTTTTTAGTTTTTCTCTGCCAACTCCAGATGGGTCACCTGCTTGCTTCTCCTGCTTTTAACTCCCAGAAAGACCACCCAGAGCAGACCGACCCCAGCTCGTCTCTCAGACGAGAAGCCAGCCCCCTGTTCCTAACGACATCGACAGGACGACACGGGGCCCAGTGGAGGGGAAACCTTGGAGGCATCCTCGGTCGGCTTTACCTTTCTGAGCCAGGTACTTCCTCTGGTGCCGTTGACCCGAGTTCAGCAGCAGCTCCTGCAGGACGCGGGATTCAGCGCTGCTGCCTCTACCCCCGGGGAAGACGTCGGAGCCGGCGGACGCCTCCGTGGAACTGTCTACGCTGTCGCGGTGGCGAACGCGCGCCACGCTGTAGAGCTCGGTTAGCAGCCCACTCACCAGAGAGGAGGCGCGGCTGGCCCTTCTGCTCCGGCCGGGCTCCTGCTCAGCCTCTTCGTCCTCCACCAGGCTGCCCGCGTTGCTGCTTACTCTGCTCCGAGCAGACAGTTCCGCAACGCATCTGCCAGTTTCTGCTCCAGCGCCCTCCCTGTCGTCGCCCAAGTCGACCTCCGTGAGCTCCATTGGGTTGCTTCTCCGCGCCTCGGGCGCAGCGGCTGCTGAGCGCCGCTATGAGAAGGGGGTGAGCAACGCTTTCGCCGCCTGAAGAGTTCTCAGGCCAGAGTTCCGGGTTTGTCCCATTCTCCACGAAACGGAGGTGGAAGAGGAAGGGAAAGCCGCCTGCTCGACGGAGGACCTGCGCCGGCAGAGCGTCACATCCCTCCCAGCCTCTCTTAGACTGTTTGCTGTCGGCAAGCAGTCGGCTTGCATTCCTCACCCCTCTTAACAGGTAGTGGCTTCCAGACAATCCCCGCTCTGCACCTGTTGCCCTGGCCAATCAGCTCACTTCGAATCACCGGTCCTTTGCTACTTTCAAAGGAAACCTCCCGCTGCAGTAGATGGTGTCGGCCGGTTTTGCACTAACCAGTTTGGATTTTATCTATTTTAGAACAAGTGATCCAGGTTTCACACTGAAACTGGTATAGGTAGCAAAAACTAATGATTATATTTCAGCTAATAGCTGTGGCTGACCTGCATAATTTTGCATTTTGCAAAGGAAAACCATACACCATTAAAAAGTGAATGGGCAGCAAAACTTTCCTTTTGCTTTTCTTGCACAACATAAGCCAAGGTTAATTTAACAATTATTTAGTAATGAATGCAACTTCTTTGGATACATGCAACAAGTTCAGTTAAATTTGATTGGCCTAAAGTCACCCAGCTGATTTTCATACCTAAGGCAGGACTAGAATTCAGTCTCCCAGTTAGTCAGGTGTCTTAACCACTAGACCAAACTGGTTCTGTGGTTGGCCAAATTATAATGCAATTTACTGTATAAATCCATCCAGTGTGATAGTTTAGTTTGATGTGTTGTCTAAACTCAGATTTTCAAGTTTATCCTGAGTAAGTTTACCCCTGACATTAGAACTACTGTTGATCTCCGCTCCTTCCATAAGAAACTCAAGACCCACCTGTTCCGGCTAGCCGGCCTAGCCTAATCATAATCATAAGTACAATCTATTACTGACCTTCCTGGATGGCTTTTTAATATTGTAAATTTTGGGGTTTTAATTTGGTTTTAGATTGTTTTTAACTTGAAATGAGTTTAGGTATTTTACAGACCGTATGTTTATGTTGGTTGTCTAATGTTTTGTTGTTCTTGCTTTGTTGTTTTATATGTACTGTCTGTACACCGCCCTGAGTCCCTGCGGGGAGAGGGGGGCGGTATATAAATTTAATAAAACTCAAACTCAAACTCAAATTAATAAAAGATAAGCACATGGTAGAAGCACAGCCAATGCCGTAAACTAAACCATAAACATAGGCAAGCTTCATGCCAGCTAAACATAACCATACCAGCTAAAACATTTTAACATGTGCACAAAAGTTATTTCTGCAGGCCAGAAGTATCCAACCTGTGACATTTCATTTTGAAACATGCTTGGAATAGGAATTATTAGGTTACATAAGAATTAACCCATACTTAATTTAAACACAGTATCTCAACCCAACATTTAAAAATTGTGTGACATACTGGATAATAAAGTGACTAATACTTGATTAATGTGTGGATAAAGCATCTCATATAAAAGTACTTGTATAGGCCTTTTAAAGAAAAAAAATTCAAAATTTTATACAAAATTAAAAACAAGCATCACTTAAAAGTCGGAATCATAGTTTTATTTGTTTCATGGCAACATAACACCTCACTTTTCATGCAATTTCTACTTCACACTCAGTTTAAGGCTGGATTCACAAAATGCATTGAATCCCAGATTAGACCTCTTAACCTAGTGAGTGGTGTTCAGTGTGCAGTTATGCAGACTTTAAAGAACTGGACAGAACAAACTATAGTTAACCAGAATTAACTATCATGCAAATACAGCCTAAGTGTTATTACTCCAAGCATGCATCTTGTTTGGAGAATAACAGACCAGGAAACCTACATTTATGACTGATTTTTTTCATGGCTGCATTAAGCTGATTAAATAAAGAATGCCTAAAGGCTATAGAACATATTTGCAACTTTTGGACTGCAACTACTTGAAGTATCCATCCATTCTGGGTGCCTACTTCTAGCTATAAGAAATACACTGGTTAAAATTATGAATTTTTTTCTCTTTGGCAACATTCAAGATGATTTAGCATGGAACTGCTATTATTAAAATAAAATAAACTGAGTCTTTTTAAAAATGTTTTTCTTATAAGTACTTTTCTGCAAGCTTTTTTTTTTAGGTTCTGGAGAAAACAGAACCTGATAGCCATTTGGATAGGCTCCTATTTAATGACTGTCAAAATCTGCTTCTTCCTAGGAACAAAAAGTGATAAAATATTTACAGAAGGCTATTAAAGACGTCTATTTGGGCAAACTACAATGTTTTACAGTTTTTCCTCCCCATAAAATACAGAAGCATAAATCATGATTTGAATGTTAATGCTGTTGCAAATAATTATTGGCAATCATATGTCCAGGCCACTGGAAAACCACCTCCCCGTTTTAACTTTGTGCTAAAAGACCGCTTCAAGGTCAAATTTCAGTTTCTTTTGTTTTATTTTCAATTTGAGAGGCAGAAAAATTTAACATACAGTATCACATTTTGTGCACAGTATGGATAACATTTATAAATAGAATTCCTAAAGAATTCACAAACCAACGATGTTGGCTTGTTGCAGCAGAAAAAATTAGTCTGAGGTTTTAATAACGAATGAACTTACATATATTTTGGGCCACTGCAGCCATTATCCTAAGTTAAAAGCATACATGCACCTATAGCTAAAAGTGAAAATTGTAACCGTGTGATCAGATAGATATGAAATGTTGGATACAAATTAGCTACGAGGTAACTAAATTGACAGGACTGTTGTTTATTTGTGTTTTTTTAAACAATATTTTGTTCCATGGTTTGGTAAAGGATTATACAGTAATACATCATTGTTTTTACGATTTATATGATTCTGACAAACATCCAGCCACTAAACAGGTGAGAGGACTCAGCGTCTTAACACCAATGAAATCCTGACGCCGCCCTTCGGCGACCTTCCCTCGAGGAAATCCGACGGCTGAAGCGATCGGAGCCAATCACAACCGGAGCGCGGCAGCAACGCAGAGCGAGTGGGTGGACCCGGACCGCGTTTACGGCCTTCGCGGAAGCTGCCGGAGGTCTCCGGGTCACGTGAACCTGATTTGGCTCCGTCCGTCAGCCTATCAGAGGGGAGAGGAGAAGAGAAATAAGGAAGCGCGCTACGCCTCCTTGTCTCGCGACTATTCTTGCGCGGTCCGGTGCTTTAGCTGCTCTCCTGTTTTCCTTCCGTTCGCGCCTGTCTCGGATGCAAGGATGGCTCGCGCCTGCCTGGTTCTCGCTCGGCCTTTGGTGTTCCTGCTGTTCCTCGGTTCCACTGCTTGGGTCGGCGCTAAAGCAGGGGCAACTGGTCTCAGCGGGGAGCGGAAACCCAATGTGGTGCTGATTCTGACAGATGACCAGGACGTCTACCTGGGGGGGATGGTAGCCTTCCTCTTGTTCTATGCGCCGTGTGGCTGGGAAGGGGTGGGGGGAGATGGACCTTCGGGTAGCAGGAGAAGTGAACGCGGGTGGTTCGGAGAGTTTCCGATGCGGTAGTGAAGGATGCGCAGAAAAGTCCCTTCGTTTCTGAGGGAGGGGAGAAAGCACTCTGGAACGACCTCGGTGCCCACAGAACCCGGGATGGAGAGTCCTCATAATACGTCTGTGCTACTCTCTCCTTTGCACTCCTGCAGCTTGCAGGGGAGGGAGGGCACCATGAAACCTAATTCTGAACAAACGTGCCTGAATAAGGGAAACGGGGAAGAGAACTGAGACCACCTGGAACTTCTTGAATAGAAGAAGTTACCACTTGTTAGGTGGGGATATTGAGGATTGAAGTAATCAAGGAAGCAACACAAGCACCCGTTAGGCTTGGTGTGTGATTGTTTCTCCATTCCATGATTTTAAAAGGGATTCAAAAGAGTCTCTTACCATACTTTAAAAACAGTTGCAGCTATAGTGGTGTGTACACGAAATGCACACAATCCTGCATGCACCTGTAGTGGAGCCAATCAAAATAAGTGTTGAGACAGTAGGAAAGTGTGCAAAGGCTTGGGACATAGTTGCATCTGTTGGTGTTTAGCAGGGACTGCTCTAGAATTAAGCAGCCCATTTGCAGCAGCTGATTTTGAGTGATCTAAAAGGAAGGAAATTGCTTAATTTATGGGTTGTGCTCTTATTCCTTAGAAGAAATGCTTGTGGGGTTTTCTGCCTCAAGGTTTGTTATTACATTCTTTGCACTGTGAACAATATCTGGTTTGTGCTTCAGGTTCTCATGCTATTTAAAATACTAGCCGAGTCCTGAAGCAATCTTTGAATATTTTAAACTAGATTCCATGGAAACTAGAAAGACAAAAAATTCAGAATATTTATTGAATTACCCATCAGAATTGGCTGTGAATGACATTTGTCTAAAATACATTTTGTTTACTACATACTATTCTCATTACTAATAAGTGATTGGGTGAAGTATGAGTGTTTCACATTAAAATAATATTTCAATTAAAGGTATTTTCTATTTAATATATAATTCTAGTATTGTAACGTGTTAATAGTATCTCCTTTGCATGCTTGTTCCTAAGAAAGAACATCTGAGCAGAAATCATAATTTTCCATGCAAGAATTTAATATACTATAGTAATGGAATAATTTGCTTTCAATTTTGAGATTTCAGTACCTTAACAATATTGGCTCTGCAATTATAACATTTTATTGTTGAAGATTAAAGCATGCAATATCAAACAGTTCTGGATTAGCTGGAATACTGTATACACAGCTCCTCAAAATGTGCAGTTGGGAAAAATTCTAGTTCATGTAGTGTTATTTACTTCTTTTGTAAAGATTGTAGTCGTGAAATCTTCCTCTTTTACAACGTACAGTTCTTTATATATTTCCTTTATTTCAGACACCTATGAAAAAGACCAAGGCTCTTATTGCAGAAATGGGCCTAACTTTCTCAAATGCAGTAAGTACATAGTTTGTGGTGGGTTTTGCAAAAGTGATTGCATAAGAAAAGACAAAAGGCAACTGACTCAAGGCATGAATAATTAAAGTCAAGGAAAGAGCTGGGCAGAACTTTTAATGTTCTAACAATTGTGTGACCTAGTAGTTAGCTAACTTGTAAATACAGTTACGATTTATTTCATTTGAAAAGGATATTTATAGAGCCATAGAACCTCTAGAAAATATGAAATCATTGTGGTGTAGAATTGCCATCTCTAATCATTTGCTGATGTAAACTATTGGGAAAATCTTAATTTTCTAGCCAGGCAACATCAGAGAACTCTTTGAGCTATTTGTTAGGTTTGGGCATTGCCTTAATTAGATTCTCTGATTTCTATCGAAATTAAAGTTTACTTGGTAATTTCTCCTTAATTATAGACATTCTGCTTGTTTATAGTATAATCATCTGGGTGGCACTTAAGCTGTTAACAAAGACTGATAGGAATTCATTTTCCCTTTTTATGTTGGTTGGAGATATACATTGCCTTCAAATACTTTTGGCATGAATGGTAGAAATTATTTTTGTTCTTCCTAGAAATTTAGGCACAAAGATAATGAGGGGGTCGGGAAAGGCAATTTTGGAGGGTTTCTTATTGTTTGGCTTATGCTATCTCTCAATACTTGAATGTATCTTTCCCGTTGGTTATCATCTCAAACTACTGGGAGAGATTTTTAGATGACGTGGAGTACAAGTGTTATTATAATACAAACCCAAACAGCATTGTAAATGAGGTTGTTTAAGTCAAGTGGAGAACATTATTCCAATGATTAAAGTATATATATCTTCTGAGATTAACTAGAGCACTTCAGAATGTTTCAATATTTTTTGAAGAGTTTGCAATTTAGACAGTGTTTTGGTTTAGCAGTAGTATTTGAAGTGCTCTGTTCTATTGCCTTTATGAAAGATGCTTTTCCAGAAGCAAGTTAAAATTTGGCAGTAAAAATGCTAAAATATTCCTTTAAAATGTAACACATTTGATTCTCATTTCATGTGTTATAAAATATTTTTGCAATAAACATCTATAGAACTGCAATTATCACTAATTCTATTCTTTCTTTAAATGTACAATTAAAATAATTACTAGGTTATAATATCAAGCAAAAGTAATAAATAAATCTCTGGTATTGCTTAGCTAGAAAATAAGATTTTTCCAACATTTTACTTCAGCAAAATATTAGAGATGGCAATTCTGCACCATAGTGACTTAATTATATTTTCTAGAGTTTTTATGGTTCTGTAATATCCTTTTCAAATGGAAAAAAATAAGTGTATTTACAAGCAAGCTAAATGACAACTAAGGCACAGTATTGTTGGAACTTTAAGACAAAAGTTCTGCCCAGCTCTTTCCACTTTTGAGATATCTGGATATTATGTCATCAAATATTTTAAAATATATTTGGATATTGTATGTAGAATAGTTTTTAAAAATTGATGGAAATTACTAAATCCCCAAACAGTAAGGCCTACAATTACCAATCTGTGTATGTTAATTTGCTTGTAAAAGTTATAGACTGAAATGTAGGAATGCAGAAAATTACTGTACTAATTTCTATAATCAATTTTTTCATGTAGTATGTACCCAGTGCACTGTGTTGTCCTAGTAGAGCCAGCATCTTGACAGGAAAATACCCACATAATCATCATGTTGTAAATAATACTTTGGAAGGAAATTGCAGCAGCAAATCCTGGCAGAAGATTCAGGAGCCATATACCTTTCCAGCTCTACTCAAGTCTGAGTGTGGCTATCAAACATTTTTTGCTGGAAAATATTTGAATGAGGTATGTTTATATATTTTATATTTTGTTTGAAATACCCATTTTAAAAGATTTTTGCATGTTTAAAATCACTGATTGCACAAGGAGAATAGAATCTGTTTGGATTAATCTAAATATATATAGAGGGAGGAAATCATGCTCCTGAAAATTAAGATTTAAGATTATGTATTAATGTAATATCAAGAATTTATACAGTACTTAAATACAACGGGAGTAAGTTGAATTGCCTTATTTTAAAATCTGAACAATTATATGTTATCTAAATATTGTGAGAGAGTTTGTGTGGTACATTTTGTGGCATTCAGTGGAGAATGATCAGCTGCTTGTTCTTAGGAGCCTGGTAATAATTGAAAGAATGGAAGGTGAGCTTCAGAAGCTACCTCTCCCCAAGTAAAGAGCACTACTTTTAATAGTGAAGCTCTTGATTAAATAATTTGATGCTTATAGAACCTATAAACCTATAAGGGATTAGGCAATTATATGCAAACTCTCAATATTTACAACATGGATTGCCTCTTACAATTGAAAAAAAATCTACATGAAAAAAACATGCCATTTACTTTTGCTTAAAGCTTTATATTTCTTAGATCAGATAGCTATGTTATACTCTTCAAACCTCTTCTAGGGGCTGTTGTGGAGATTTTTGCTGAGAAAATGAGGAAATAACTTCCTTTAATAATAGATTTTTCATTTTCCAGTATGGAGCAGAGGATGCAGGAGGACTTGGCCATGTTCCTCCTGGATGGAGTTTTTGGTATGCCTTGGTAAGTATTAAAGAAGGATATATGTATGTCTTTTTTTCATCATCATCATAGCTGTTGTCTATCCACTGCAGGATGAAGGCCTCTTCTGCATGTTTCCAACCAATACAGTTCTGAATTTTCTTTTGCCAGTTGGGCATTTTCTTTTGCTGATCAAGGGTGGGTTACTGCCAGCATTACTGCTGGTTCAGTGTGCGTGCAATTTGGCTCTGCATGTGTGCATAGTTGCCCATAAATAGGTCTGCGCATGCACATTAAACATTAAAAAATGGGGGGGAAAACATGCCGCACTGACCGGGGAATTGGTTTAGAGGTGTGGCGGGCCTGGGTCACTGTCCGTTCTGGCGACCCAGGTTGGCAAACCACTACCGGTTTGGCCGAATTGGTAGGAACCCACCAGTTGTAGTCGATCCATCTTCTTTTAGTTCTCTTTCATGGATACTTTTTATTAAGTAGGATCCATTCTAATGACTGCCTTGGTCCAGCTTCTATCAGTTCTCTTGCTTTGTGACCAGCCCATTTCCATTTCAATTCTTTTGATGATATTGTGTACTTTTGTTTGTTCTCTAATCCATGTGCAGGCCTTTCTAGTCTTGTAATGCTGAGCATGTATCTTTCCATTGTTCTTTGCACCCCTTGTAGCTTTTGTGTCGATTGTGAGATTAATGTCTATGTTTCACCGACATATATTAGAGCAGATAGCACATGCTGATTGAAACTTTTCTCTTCAGGCTTAGAGGGAGGTTGTTCTTGAAAAGTATGCTTAGCTTGCTAAATGCATGCCAACTACATTTAACACATTTAATTTCCTTTATTATATCACCTTCCATTGAGATCTGTTGGGCAAGGTATATGTAGTGGTCTACTACGTCTAGTTCTTCTCCAGATATAATTTTCTTTCTTTTGTGAATTTATTAAACATAACCTGACTCTTTTACAAGTGTATTTTTAAGCAAATTGTTCTTCTGCTTCGTGCAGCTCTTGTATGTGTCTTTGTAGCTCTTCTGGGTCTTGTGAAGAGACCAACATCACCTATAAATCTTAAGTTCTCAATATTCTTTTTGCTATTATCTTGGTGAAAACCTTGCAGATGATTGAAAGAAGGCTTTTTGGGTGATAGTTAGATGATTTACATCTTGAACCCTTTTCTTGTGTATAAGAATGTATTTTTTCTTCTCTCAGGCATCTCGAGTATAGTTTTGTTAGTATCTTGTCTAAACTCTGACCATCAGCTTTCAGCTTTTCAAGTGTAATACAGTAATTTCCTGAAGCTTTGCCATTTTTCATTGATTTTATGGCACTTAATATTTCCTCTATTAGGATATCTGGCATTTCCTCTTTTGTGGATGTTGTTACTTTTGAGTAATCTTAATCTTTGTATAGCTCTAGATAGAATTTTCCAATTATTTCTAAAATATCCTGTCTTGTTCTGCACACAGCATTCTTCATATTTAATGCAAACACATTTTCTTGTATTTATAAACTTGAATTTTGCTCTATTAATCCCTTTGTTTTCTTCAATTGCCTTTTTCACAAGCTTCACATTAAACTGACGTGTTTCTTCTTGGATACTTTTTCTTATGGTCCTGCAAAGTTCAATGCACTTCAGTTTATTAGTGAAACGTCCAGTATTCTTCATTGTCTGTTGTTTTTTCATTAAATCAATAGTTTCATGTCTTTTATATGTGTATGTAGTTTTAAACAGGATTTTATTTTCTCTGGCATCCCTTAATCTACGCCTCAAAAAGTTGTGTATTAAGAATGGGATAATACCTATGTGTTTATTGCACAATTATGTTATAAATAAATTTGTATACATTGAATGCCCCATGGTTTCCCCGAAAATAAGACCCGGTCTTTTTTTTTTTGCCCCAAAATAAGCACCAGGTCTTATTTTCAGGGGATGGATGCTTAGGTTAGGACCGCTGCAGCCACGCCTCCTACACCCTGACACCTGTTATCCCACTGTCCGACATCTGCAGCTGCAGAACGCCACATGGCTCATTGAACGGTGTTGCCGCTTGTGGCAGGAGGCTACATAGAACGTTGTGCTGTTGCATTCCAAGCTGCTGCACCGGCATGAGCCTTGGGGCATTCTGCGAGTTGTGGCACCAGGCCACGAGCAGCCGCAAGTGGCTGCAGAAGAAATCAGGCAGCAGCACAACAGGTGTGGCAGTCCTAAGGCAAGTGGGTGCATGGGGCAGCTCCAATCCCCACCCCCAGCCTAGGATTTTTATGCTTGCGCCTCACTCCACCTTATTCAAGCAGACAGTGGGCAGGATTTAACTAGGACTTATTTTAGGGGTAGGGCTTATACGCAGGCATGAAAATCGGATGAGGGCTTGTTTTCGATATAGGTCATATTTTCAGGAAAACACTGTATTTAAGATTTATATCTGCTAGTTATTTCTTTGTGACCTAAAGAAATTATGTCAACAATAGTCTTGTGCGACAAATTCAGGCAAGATTATAAGAATTCTGATTTATTCAGATTAAATATAATGGAAGATGCTTCCTGATTAATTGTTAAACCAGAAAACTTCTTCCTGAAAGTTATTTTAGTGTTATCTCTGAATTAATAGATTTAGTTTGATTTGCTCAAAGCCAGGATAGGATATTTTAGGTTGGTAAGATTTTAGACGATTAGGAGAAACAGCCCTAGGTTCATAATTCAGACATAATTATGACAAACAAATTGGAAGCTAATTGAAAGGCATATATCAGAATCTGGCTCAATAAGCCAAAATTCTAAAGGATATTGGTTTTGTTCTATTATTGTCTCTTTCCCAGGCATAAACATTTTATTTTTATTTTCTTATGTTAGGAAAAAAACTCCAAATATTATAACTACACACTTTCAGTAAATGGAAAAGCACGTAGGCATGGTGCGAACTACAGCATGGATTATTTGACAGATGTACTGGTAAGAATTTTTCAACTAACTTTAGCCTGTTTATTTGTTCTACTAGTATACTGAATGTGCATAAAATGGTAACAAATTTGTTATGCCCAGACTTCAGAGTAGTTGATTAGACTACAGTCCTTCTAATGTTTGCCATAATATAGTTGTCTATGTAAAAATGACATAGAACATAGTTTTGCTATACAGTCCTAATATGGCTATCTGTCTGGAAATAGCATATTGCTCAAATTGTTCACAGTATGATGAGAAGAATGAAATTCTGAGAGTAGATTCTTAACTCTTAAGTCAGTGACGTGCAGTGAGGTTTATGGCTGGTGAGGCACTGACATCATCACAATCTTTTTATTAAAATGCCTTTGTAATACAGGGGATTTTAATAAAAGGATCCATGCCATTTTGTCCATCCTTACGCATTTCGAAGCGGTGGTGGGCAAGAGCGTATCGCCGAGGATCATATGCGGTGACTACCAGTGGCCAGCAACAAAAAAAAAAGAGATTTTGGGGGGAGCAAGGAGCCGAGGAGTTCCTTGTGTTTTCCACAATGGGGGGACAGTCCCTCCAAGGGGGGAGGAGGAGAGAGAGAGAGATGATGATGATGATGACAAGTATCAAAAACCTTTTGAGTTTGACAATATAATACATTATCCAAATTTATAAATAATCTTATTTTCAGATGCATTTTTTTGCCATCTGTTATTTTTTTTAAAAAAAATCAGACTTGCTTCCAATTTGTGCCTTCTGGCAAAGTGCAGTTTTCTTGGCAAGAGATCTAGCTTGCCATTGCTTTCGTCATAGGTCTGAGAAAGTTTCTTTCTTTCTTTCTTTCTTTCTTTCTTTCTTTCTTTCTTTCTTTCTTTCTTTCTTTCTTTCTTTTTTCTCTTCCTTTCTTTCCCCCTGATTTGTTTCCCTCTCTTCTCTCTCTTTCTCTCTCTCATTCTCTCCCTCCAAGATCCATAAGGACTGTTTCTCTTCTTTATACAATTTAATTCTTGAATTGCTATATCTGAAGATCAGCAGTTTATCCCTTTCTGCTATTTTTTATTTTATTTTATTTTATTGTTTGGTGTGTATGTGTGTGTGTGTGTGGCACGCACCCGTGTGTGTATGTATCTACTTTGGTGGAGATGAAATGGCTGCTGGTATTATTTGGGAAAAAGCTTTCGGGGGGGGGAGGTTGTGGAGAGGAAGGGAGGGAGGACGGGGGTGGCTTTTAGCACTGATTTGTTTCCCTCTCTTTTCTCTCTCTCTCATTCTCTCCCTTCAGCTCCCTTTCATTTCTCTCTCCCTCTCTCCCTTCTCTCTCTAATTTGTTCCCCTCTCTTTTCCCTCTCTCCCATTCTCTCTTTCCAGCTCTCTTTCATTTCTCTCTCCCTCTCCCCCTTCTCTCTCTAATTTGTTTCCCTCTCTCCCATTTTCTCTTTCCAGCTCTCTTTCATTTCTCTCTCTCTCTCTCTTTCTCCCCTTTTCTCGTTCATCTCTTTCTTGCACGTGCAAGCAAGACACCCCAGGATCACAGTGGCGGGGACAGCAATTCCTTCTGCTGGGCTGCGGGGAAGAGCCACGCTGTGCAGGAGACTCCTTAGCACTAGACTCAGGTCAGCGCAAGCCGCGGAGCCAACATGAAGGGGAAACAAATCAGCGCTAAAAGCCACCCCCGTCCTCCCTCCCTTCCTCTCTCACAACCTTCCCCCCCAAAGCTTTTTCCCAAATAATACCAGCAGCCATTTCATCTCCACCAAAGTAGATACATACACACACACGTGCGCACCACACACACACACACACACACACACACACATACACGCACACCAAACAAAAAATAAAAATAAAATAAAAAATGGCAGAAATGGAGAAAGGAGTGAGACCTCCAGAAAATAAAAGAAGCAGGAAGCTGGCTCATCCTGTAAAAAGGGAAATCAATAAAGAGATGAAGGTACATCTCTGCGCTCCCCCTTTATTGTCACTATATCGCAAGCGAGAAGGTAAGAAAAAGGGAAGAGTTGAGTCACAGGAAGAACGAGCGCCCTCTACTATGAGGCAGGAGAACTGTGTGCCTCACCTACCTCAGGATTTTTTAGGCTTTTAACCCCCGCTTAACTCTGCTCGAGCGATCATAAAATACCTAAAAAGTCAGACTAGATGAGGCATGCAGTTCTCCTGTCTCATAGTAGAGGGCACTTTTTTAGAGGCTTTTTTAAACAGTTAGGCAGTCATTCAGGGTGAGGCAGCAGCTAGCTAGCCTCACCTCAGCACTCGCCTTTTCCCTTTTACATTTTTTTTCTTTTCATGATGAGAGCGGCGAGGCTGTGCCTCCTCTGCCTTCCCTGACTGCATGTCACTGTCTTAAGTGTATGTCTCATTGTACTTACGAAATTATTTAGGGTACAAATTTTCTGCACATCTCTTTGTAGTTCCTTGTTTTCTATTATTGTTGTTGTTAGTTGCGAAGTTGTGTCTGACCCATCACGACCCCATGGACAATGTTCCGCCAGGCCTTCCTGTCCTCTACCATCCCCCAGAGTCCTTTTAAGCTCACACTGACTGCTTCAGTGAGTCCATCCAGCCACCTCATTCTGTCGTCCCCTTCTTCTTTTGCCCCATCTTTCCCAGCACTAGGCTCTTCTCCAGTGAGTCCCTCCTTCTCATTGGGTGGCCATAGTATTTGAGTTTCATCTTCAGGATCTGGCCTTCTAAAGAGCAGTCAGGGTTTTCTATAATAATATTATTTTGATATCATGGCATTCCTGAACCTTCCCAAGGTTATCCTCATCATCACTATCATACTTTATTGCAGTTTTATATCCAAGATCCATAGGGACTGTTTCTCTTCTTTATACAATTTAATCCTTGAATTGCTATATCTGAAGATCAGCAGTTTATCCCTTTTGCCTTGCAATTTTTTTCTTTATTTCTTAGTTTGAAGGCTAAATAAGACATTTAAAATAAATGTAATGGTTTGTGAATTTGAAGTATTCTCTTAGAGACACCTGGTTCTGATTCAATATGATAATGAGTAAATAAACTAATAAGCATCTGATTTCAGGCTAATATGTCCTTGGATTTTCTGGACTACAAATCCAGCTTTGAGCCATTTTTCATGATGATAGCAACTCCAGCACCACACTCACCTTGGATAGCTGCTCCACAGTATAAGAAGAGTTTTGAGAATGTCAGTGCTCCAAGAAATAATAACTTCAATATCCACGGAAAGGTATGGATTCTAGATCTTTTATAGATACTCCTGTTACTATTTACTAAATATTCTTAATGAATCCCTGCTTTAATTTCATGACCGCTGAATATATGTAGCAGTAAATACAGGTGAAACTCGAAAAATTAGAATATTATGCAAAAGTTCATTTATTTCAGTAATGCAACTTAAAAGGTGAAACTAATATATGAGAAGACTCATTACATGCAAAGCAAGATAGTTCATGCCGTGATTTGTCATGATTATGGCGTACAGCTCATGAAAAACCCAAATCCACCATCTCAGAAAATTAGAATATTACATGCAATCAATAAAACAAGGATTGTACATAGAACAATATTGGACCTCTGAAAAGTATAAGCGTGCATATGTGCTCAGTACTTGGTTTGGGCCCTTTTTGCTCAATGCGGCGTGGCATGGAAGCTATCAGCCTGTGGCACTGCTGAGGTGTTATGGAAGACCAGGATGCTTCAATAGCGGCCTTCAGCTTCTGATGAGAGCAACTCTTGCCAAAAGCACCAAAACCTGGTTCAATGACCATGGGATTACTGTGCTTGATTGGCCTCTTCATTCTTCCTCCATACTCTGGGTCCTTGGTTTCCAAATGAGATGCAAAAGTTGCTCTCATCAGAAAAGAGGACTTTGGACCACTGAGCAACAGGACTTTGGACCACTGTGCTTCATTAAGACCAGGGTCAACGCAGCCGTCTACCAGGAGATTTGGGAGCACTTCATGCTTCTTTCCGCAGACAAGCTTTATGGGGATGCTGACTTCATTTTCCAGCTGCCCACACTGCCAAAAGCATCAAAACCTGGTTCATTGACCTTGGGATTACTGTGCTTGATTGGCCAGCAAACTCGCCTGACTTGAACCCCATAGAGAATCTATGGGGCATTGCCAAGAGAAAGATGAGAGACATGACATTGAACAATACAGAAGAGCTGAAGGCTGCTATTGAAGCATCTTGGTCTTCCATAATACCTCAGCAGTGCCACAGGCTGATAACTTCCATGCCATGCCGCATTGAGGCAGTAATTGCTGCAAAAATGGCCCAAACCAAGTACTGAGTACGTATGCAAGCTTATACTTTTCAGAGGTCCGATATTGTTCTATGTACAATCCTTGTTTTATTGTTTGCATGTAATATTCCAATATTCTGTGATAGTGGATTTGGGGTTTTCATGAGCTGTACGCCATAATCATCACAATTATGACAAATCACAGCTTGAACTATCTTGCTTTGTGTGTAATGAGTCTTATCCCATATATTAGTTTCACCTTTTAAGTTGCATTACTGAAATAAATGAACTTTTGCACAATATTCTAATTTTTCAAGTTTCACCTGTATCTGTAGTAGCAATTTTTTTTTAATTCTTAGGCTTTGTTTACACTGGATATTCTCCTTTTGTCACTTCTTCATTTCATTTTTTGCCACCTAATGCATGACTTTCTATATACTTTGTTCTTTTGACTAATTTATTTTAAACAGCTTTGCCAACATCATGTTTCCTAGCATTCTGACACAAGTTGTTAATCTGTATCCAAAGCATGATTCAGTTTTCTCATTTCTAAGGCAAACTGTAGGGGTAGTTGCTTTTAAATTGTTTGTTTTAAAAATCTGACTCTATTGCTGATGTTTTTTGGCCTGTTTATTTGACAATATAGATAGTTAAACCCGAGGTCCTATTTCAGTATATATAAGATTCCATTGTAAATAAATGCAATAATTCAATTATAATTTACATTTACATATCTTTGAAAAATATGAAATAAGATTGGCATTTATTAAGAAGATACTAACTGTCCTGAAATTATATTTATTGTTCAGTTGTGGTTGGATATATTTCTCTTTCAAACATGCTGATCTGTGTGGACTTTGCAATAAAATGGGTTGTATATAGTTAGCAGAGACCCACATTTTGTTTTGTTAAAATGTCAACTCCAGATTAGACTGGTGCCTTCTGTTTTATTTCTAGATGAAAACGAGTGGCGTATAATGTTTCATGATACAAGCATAATGATATCTCTTAATTTTATATTGGCTAGTGTTTTCTTTTTTCTTATTCCTCTATTCAAGGTCTTGTGCTTTCGCAATGTTTGGTGTTTTCATTACTTCCTGCCTAGTAAGACCTTGCACTCAGACAATATTATTTTATTAATGAAAAATAATAAGAATATTTAGAAATTGAAATGTTTGAGTTTAGGTTTCTTTGTAGAAGAAACAGTGCAGCAGCAACTGGCACTGTACTTTTATGGAAAATTCTGGTGCTCAATTTTCCTTTGGTCTTTTGAAGTATGAGGTTATTTAAGCAATAGTCACTATTGAAATTGATCAAATGCCAAAATGTAGCAGCCAGTTTTTTATTTGGGAAAAGATGCCTGAAATTAATGATTGCATTAAATAAATAGGCTAGCTAGCTAGATAAGGATACCTCTTCTATACCTAATTACTGAGAGCAAGCCACACTGAATTCTGTGCCATTTATTTCTGAGTAGACTTACAAACTTTGCACGTCATTTTCAACTAGAGTTATATAATGTTGATTAAACATTGAATACATTTTTTCTCATTTTTTTAAACAATGCTTTTACAGGACAAACATTGGCTTATCAGACAAGCAAAGACTCCAATGACTAATTCATCAATACAATTTCTAGATGATGCTTTTAGAAAAAGGTAGGAAACAAATTTTATAGGAATTTGTTTTTGCAAAATTGAAGAAAAGCTTATATGATAATGCATGCTTCAATTCATTGCTTTGATATAGAAATTAGCTTTAGAAAGTTTAAAGCTTATAGTATTTTACAAAAGCAATCTGTCATAACAATAGCAATAGCACTTAGACTTATACAGGTAGTCCTTGACTTACAACCACAATTGAGCCCAAAATTTATCTTGCTAAGTGAAAAATTTGTTAAGTGAGTTTTGCCCCATTTTGCGACTTTTCTTACTACATTTGTTAAGTGAATCGTTGCCGTGTTAAATTAGTAACATGGTTGTTAAGTGAATATGACTTCCCCATTGACATTGCTAGACAGAAAGTTGCAAAAAAGATCACATGATCCCAGGACATTGCAACCATCATAAATGTGAGAGTTGTCAAGCATCCGCATGTAAATCAGATGACATGGTGATGTTGCAACGGTCATAAGTGTAAAAATTGTCATGTCACTTTATTCAGTGCTGTTGCAACTTTGAACAGTCACTAAATGAGCTGTTTTAAGTTGAGGACCAGCTATATACCGCTTCACAGTGCTTTACAGCCCTCTCTAAGCAGTTTAGAGTCAGCAACTGTCCCCCAACAATCTGGATTCTCATTTTACCAACCTTGGAAGGATGGAAGGCCGAGTCAACCTTCAGCCGGTAAGAATTGAACTGCCGGCAATTTGCAGTCAGCAGAACTCACCTGTTCCGTTTAGCCGGCCTGGACCATTCATAACCTCATTATACCTCTTGGCAGATATATTTTTAACTGGGTAATTTTAATTGGGTATTTTTTAGGATTGTTTATATACTGTTTTTTATCTACTTTACCTGTACAGTGTTGTATTGCCTCCTCTTCTATGTTTTTATGTTTCCATGTTTGTAGTCTATTTTATCTATTTCACTTGACTGTACACCGCCCCGAGTCCCTTTGGGGAGAGGGGGCGGTATAAAAATCGAAATAAAAGGTAAAAGGTAAAGGTAAAGTAGCCTGCAGTACTGCATTCTAACCACTGGACCACCACAGCTCATCCAGCCTAACTTTACAGAATAATTATAATGATTTGCTTACTTCCATTGATGGAAGAATAGTGAAAAATGGCAGCATGTGCTAGTATGTTGCTCTTTAGCAGTAAGTAAAAAATTATTGTAAGTTTCACATGAGTGCTCTTACAATTGAGCAAATGAAGTAATTAAAAACCAAAATAAAACCCAAAGCAATCTTTGCCCAGCTAAGGTGACAGTGTTTACTTGACCTAAATAAATCAGGGCTTTGTAGAATGTGTGAAATGAATGTATTCTGTGAGATGTAAAATGCTGTTAAAAGTTTTTGTATTTTGACCTGAAAAATCCTCTCTCTTATGCAGATGGCAAACACTTCTGTCAGTGGATGATCTAATAGAAAAACTTGTGAAGAAGCTGCTGTTTCAGAAAGAGCTGGATAATACATATATTTTTTACACATCAGACAATGGATTTCATACAGGTAATATATATATTACCTGTATGAAAAGAATTAATTAAAGAGTTCCAGGTATAAATTTGGAAAGCTTTAGAAAAAATGTAATAATTCTGGGGAGAGAAATAATACAGACTCATTGGACATCATTTATTTCAACTTAGATGATCATATATGCTCTTCAGAAATTCTCATTTAGAATAGTAGTTTGCCAATCAATCTCTGAAGAAATAAATATTCTGCTTCAGAATTTCTTGAAAATTGGGAGTGATAGAATTTCTGCTCTTTATATTTATAGGCCAGTTTTCTTTGCCTATTGACAAACGGCAGCTGTATGAATTTGATATTAAAGTTCCATTGCTTGTTCGAGGGCCAGGAATAAAACCCAACCAGACAAACAAGGTATATTTTCCCTTGAGGACAACACTGTATGATATCATAGCATTTATAGTACGAATTATATGTTGAATATAATTAATAAGAATGCAAGATAGTTTGAATAGAAATAGGCTGTGTAAGAAGAGATATGCAATAAAACTATGTACATGTGTAGGTAAAGCAATCGAATAGCATTTGTTTCTGAATCTGCTTGATAAAAAGTTACATTATTTTAATATCTGAGATATTTTTAAAAGTTGTTATAAATCTGGTCTTTGGAAGCATTTATTACTCACTTGGGTGGCTAGATCAATTTTCTCTTTGCAAGCCAAGATTAAACATTGTATTTCTATAAGAAATGAATGATATGAGCAAAGAAGTCTTTGCAAGGCTGCAACCCCCTAAAATTATAAAAAATTGTTGAACACCACTCTCTCATTAATAAAAGTAATCCTTTTATTGAGGTTGGGGTTGGATAAGAAATGCACATACTGATATATATCATGGGACTGATTTCTTTACCTCCTTTTCTTTCTCTCACTCTTCCTTCTTATATATTTTGTGTACACTGGAATGAATCTCCTTTCTAAATCCTTACATGTAATTTTATGATTAAGAGTAGGAAAAGGTTAGGCTAATAGTTGAATTACTACATAACTATTCTGTTTATTGTGAAATGGAATGTTCACATTTTGAATGAATGGCTTTAAGCCTCCTTCTTCATTATGTTATCAAAAATTGGCAAGGCATACCCATAATCCAGAAATCATGCAATATTTTAGGACCACAGCAACATTTTCTAAATGGAGATTCTCAAGAGATAAATAAAATTTAGAGAATATTGGCATTCTCACCTGAAATTTAAGAGATTATGGTCAGAAACCACAAATCTCACAAAGCATCTATTTTATCACCTACAATAACCTCCTGAGTTGTTAGTGATCCCAGGAGAATATACTGGGAGCTATTGTTCTCTATGCTTAAAAACAGAAAATGTCTATTTCATTCCAGGTAACCAGTTATCAGGCCTAAGTTAAAGTGAGAGTATCCGCTGAGATGGAATTTTAGCTGGTGATTATATAAGTAAAAGGCAAATGGAAGCAGGAAATTATGCTTCAGTTTTGTTACTTCTGCAGTTTTGGCAATTTCTAATTTCAGTTTTATGACATTCTGTAAATCTATAACACACTAATTGTTTCAGTTGGAAAATCTGTAATGTTGTTCTTTCCTTCTAGATGCTTGTGGTGAACATTGATTTAGGTCCTACTATATTAGATATTGCAGGCTATGATCTCAATAAAACCCAGATGGATGGAACGTCATTGTTACCATTGTTGGTAAGTGCACAAATTAGGCATTTATTTTGGAAATTGCTGTAAGGATTCCTTAGTGTAACTGTCACCAGATTATAACAATAAATCTCTTATTTTCAAAAACACTTTTCTGTCAATACTAGTAGGAATGAATTGCTTTACAGCTTGAAGCAGTATGCTTCTGATACAGAAAGGATAGTTTCTGTTTAAACTGAGCAGGTTTGAGGTAATGCAAAGCAGCTATCTATGAGATCTTGGAAAACTAAGATGAGCACTGTGAGTTTGAAAAACCTGGTTAAGATGAACAAAATGCCTCATCTTCCTGTGCACAGTGAAGTGGTGTGAGATCATCTGAAAATAAATGTATTTTTCACTAGTTGTGTTTTTGATGACGCTACATATTGGAAAAAGACAATAGTTGTTAATCATATTTGTTGTTTATTTCTATTCTAAGATTGTTTTATTGATTAGAACTAGACTGGTTACAGAGGTTTAGACAGTCTCTGAGCCTGTAAAAAGCAATAATTCCAAGTTTGGTTAATCCTTTCTTTGTTACAGAGAGGAGAAATAAACAAGACCTGGAGATCAGATGTTTTGGTTGAATACCAAGGAGAAGGACATAACAGCAGTGATCCTACTTGTCCTGCCCTTGGCCCTGGTGTTACTGTACGTAATGTTGAAAATGTTGCATTCCCTTTGGAATCCTTCATATTGTAAACTTAGAAGGAGATGGCTGAAATACTTAGTAGTCAAATGTTGGCTGAAAACAGGGTATAGTAAAATTAAATTTGGATATTTTTAGAGGTCTCTGGGACGGACTTAAAGGTATATACCAGCGATGGCAAACCTTTTTTGGCTCGCGTGCCATAAGTGGGGGGAGCGCAGGGGGGTTGTGTGCGGGCGTGCCGTACCCATAATGCAATGCACGATCCCGTGTGCATGCGCGCACTACAGGCGCTCCCCCCCCCCCATTTTTACATGCTTTTTTCACCCTCCTCAGGCTCCAGAGGCTTTATAGGAGCCTGGGGAGGGCGAAAACAGCCTTCCCCGCCCCCCCAGTCGCCCTCCGGAGGCGTCAGGGAAGCCTCCAGACGATCCCTGAAGCCTTCAGAGTGCTCAAAATGACCCTCCGAGCAAACCAGAAGTCACTTCCGGTTTGCTCGGAGGATCGTTTTGAGCGCTCCGAAGGCTTCAGGGACCGTCCGGAGGCTTCCCTGACGGCTTCGGAGCGCTCAAAATGACCCTCCGTGCAAACCGAAAGTCACTTCCGGTTTGCTCAGAGGATCATTTTGAGCGCTCCGAAGGCTTCAGGGACCGTCCGGAGGCTTCCCTGACGCCTCCGGAGGGCATCCACGGGGGGGAGGGGGGGGGAGGCTGTTTTCGCTCTCCCCAGGCTCCTAAAATGGCTTTAAAAAAGGGTGAACTCACCTCGCGTGCCCTGAGAAATGGCTCCGCATGCCACCTGTGGCATGCGTGCCATAAGTTCGCCATCACTGGTATATACGTTTCAGTGTTCTATATCATTTGAACGACATTAAAATTATTCTAACACTTAGCTATTTTTATAGCACTGTTTTCCGGACTGTGTGTGTGAGGATGCATATAACAATACTTACGCATGTGTACGGACGCTATCAACTAAATGGAATCTGCAGTACTGTGAATTTGATGACCGTGAGGTAATTTTGTCTTTGTTTTGTAATTTCATGTTAATCGTAGTCCTTATGAAAATAATCCTTCTATAATTAACAATGATTTGAATTAAGCCTTTTAAAATTGCTAAAACACATGCAGAAAAAAAAATCAGGATGTTTCTATAAGATCTCTTACTGTGTTTTCCCCAAAATAAGACAGGGTCTTATTTTCTTTTGACCCACAAAATATGGCTTGGGCCTTATTATCAGGGGAGGGCTTGTTTTGGGGTTGCCAGACGGCTGCTCTCTTGCGAGCGGGCTCCCAAAGAGCCGGACATAGCCTCGGGCGAATGGCTGTGTTGTGCTGTCACAGCAGCGCAACAGAGCAGCCATGAAGCAACCACGCTCATGAGCAGCCACCCGGCAAACCCCCTTTCCAGCCGGGCACAGCGCCATTCACTGACCTAGGGGTATCACCAAGCCACGTGAGCACCTGTTCGCCTCTGCCCGGCTCCCACGATTTGGCGCCTTCGAAATGCCAGTGAATGGCGCTCTGCACGGCTGGAGAGGGGTTGCGCGAACGGCTGTTCAACTCCTGCTCGCGCGCCTCCCAGCCACACGATGCCCTCTCCCTGCAGAGCCAGGGCACCTCTACTGCCGATGGCTTCCAAACCAAGTCTTCCGACAGTGGCCGCTCTGGGCGTACGCCCTATGGTTGTACGCTCTGGGAGTACGCTCTGCCAGCAGCCAGCCCACAACCATAGAGCGTACGCCCAGAGCGGCCACTGCTGGAAAACTCAGTTTGGAAACTGCTGCGACAGTGCAACACAGCCGTTCGCCCCTGAGGCTGTGCCCGGCTCTTTGGGAGCCTGCTCGCAAGAGAGCAGCTGCCCAGCAACCCCCCTCTCCAGCTGGGCATAGTGCTGCTCACCAACCTAGCAGTATCCCCAAGGCACCAAGCAACACGATCACCTTTCTCTCCACCCCCGGTTTCCGCGGCTTGGCACCTTCGGGATACCGCTAGGTTGGTGAGTGGTGCTCTGCCTGGCCAGAGGGGAGAGGGTGTCCAGGGGGCTTATTTGTGGGGGAGGACTTATATTTTTTCCCACCAGAAAAATGTGGCATGGCCTTATTATCAGGACACGTCATATTTTCGGGGAAACACGATATGCATTTATGTATGTTATCATCAGATGCATTTTGAAGCTTACTACAATAAAGCAGCTACAAAGATTCCTAAGCCTTCTTTGGATTTATAATAGCTATTGATTTTAATACTGTGAAGTAGCAGTAGCCATTTCTAAAAAAATACTATATATTCCAGAAGTTTTTAAGCTCTATTTCTTTAAAAGACTAATGTTCAGTAACCATTAGAATCCATTGAAAAAGTTTGTTCTGTTTCAAAAATAATGTCAACATTTTGTCTCAAGTTAATAAAATGCAATGATTTGCTTTCACAAGCTGAACCTAAAGAAATACCAGAATTTTATGAGCAGAGAGAATTGTCATCCTAATTCTCTTCTAGCAAATAATTCTATATTTTTATTCCTATTGCACTTTATATCCAATTCCCTCTTACAAAAATTTACTTGCAGCCATATATCATTCTAATATTTATCATAGATTTAAATGTTAGTAATACGTTATATTGCTGCAATATTCTATTATGTTGTCATATATTTTAGATAGCATAGGTAACAGACTATACATTTCCCACAACATAATTTTGAAATCCTGTAACAATTACCAATATTAGCAGCAAACACTTTTAGAGATGACTGTTCTGAGTTAACAGCTAGTTTCTTTATAGCTAAGGGAAGACTGAGATTAGCATGTGCAATCTACATAGGCGGCTTCCATTAACTTACTGTGGATGTTATCAACAATGGAGGCAGCATATTTATGGCAATAAGTGATAAATTTAAGATTACAATGAAAAATTAAATTTCAGCTCTTGCCTGAAGAGATGCAGTTTCAAAGCTCTGCTTAGCATTTTCAGAGGGCCTGGAATTGCCACCCTGTGGGTAGGAGAACAACTGTGTCAGCCACCCTTATTGTATTACAACATGGTTTCAATCTTACATGAATTCATTGTTTTGATAGAACTAATGTGTATTATTTTGGTATCTTAAGTGTAGCATATTTATTTATTACGGCTGTATGTGCTTTAAAAATTATTCAGGAAAAGCATTTTGAACCTAACTTTTTTGGGTCTTCTGTGTGTTTAATACCTTTGAGTGAATGAATACTTTTAATGAATAAATTAACGTTTAGATGATTTTTAACTTCTAATCAGATCTCAGGCTAGGCTTTCCATTCATCCATGAAAAAAAATCTGGTTGAATTGAATGAACAACTTCATTAAGATGTTAGAACTCGGAAGAAACTCACAATGATTTGTCAGATGAATTAAGTACATATTTCTAATAGCGTTGCTTTTGCTTTCATGAAGGTGTTTGTTGAAGTTTACAACCTGACTGCAGACCCACACCAGATTACTAATATTGCAAAAACAATAGATCAAGAAATTTTAGAAAAAATGAATTATCGGCTAATGATGCTACAGTCCTGTGCTGGAACAACGTGTCGCACACCAGGAGTTTTTGATCCAGGGTAAATATACTGCTTCAGTTATTATGTTCAGTATCATCAATATGCTGCTGATGCTCTGTTGTACATATCAACCATAGGCCCACCAAGTACTCTTGGTAAGTTCATGCATGGAGGCTATGAAAATGGGGGAGGATCAACCCTGATAAGGCAGAATCACTTGGGCTCTGGGTTCTTCTGGTATGATGGATTTGACATCTTTGGTTCTGGATATGAGGAGACTTCTGTAAATAAAACTGCTGTGCATTTTGGAGGTTCTACTCGGAACAGATTGTGGCCAGGAAGTCTTTGCCAGATTCAGCAGGTACACCTATTTCAATCTTTCCTGGACTAGGACTTGATCCTCAGTCAGTCATGTCTTAAATGATCAAACACTTGACCTATTACATTTTCTGTGAGTTTTCCTTGAAAAGTACTCAGAAGCTGCAATTGATCCAAAATGTGTGTGTACAAGCAATTATAGTGTGCCTTGATAGACACCTCTGTTGCATGAGCGCACTAGTTACCAATGTTCTTCCAAGTGAGATTCATGGTGTTGGCTGTGACCTATAAAACCCATAGCCTGGTTGCTTGAGGGACTGTCTTTCTCTCATTGTTCCTGTCTTAAATGTTCCAACAGGGTTGTCAAGTTGTGGGGTTTGTTTTTGATACAATGTCACCTGATGGTTTCAGGAAGCATGTCTTCTCTATTGTGGCTTCTGCCCTCTATGATGGCAGGGATGCCATCATCCCTGCAAAGTTTCATGTTGTTCTTGATCCAAGCAAACTTGGGATGATAAAGTGTTTTCATACCTTTTTATTATTGGGCCTCATTTGCTTTGGATTTTGGCTTTTTTTCTTCTCTTGCTCTCCTAATGGGGATTTTGTAATGGCTCTGTATATCGTAAACTGTCCAGAGATATATGAATTGGGTGGCTTTATACATTTCATTAAATAAACACACTTTGCCTCTCTTGCTGCATGTGCACATAGCTATAAACACTTAAAGATCAAAAGCCCTGTAAATGGGGCATCTGGTTATTTTTAGCATTAAATGGATCCTTCATTTAATGGACCACATTCTGCTATGTGTAGCATTTTCTGTTAATTTTAGGGGGGGTTAAGTGGGGGTGATACTGTACTATACTTTCTATAATACATGTTTTCCCCCCGCCCCCTCTTTAAGTTTCTCTTGAGTTTTGGAGATTGCCTGACATAATACCTGCAGTTTTCTTTGCAATATTTTCGATAGTTTGCCATTGCCTCCTTCTGATGGCTAAGAAAGAGTGACTGGCCCAAGCTCACCCCACTGGCTTTATGCCTAAGGCAAGACTAGGATTTGTGGTCTTCCAATTTCTAAGCCCAGTATTTGTAATTGCAACATTTGAATTCAGAATTCAAGAGATTTGATAATTCACATTTCTCTACTGAGATTTTTTTAACGTGTGAGACCTTTTCTTACATTTGTTTCCCTTTTTTTCCCTTTAGGTATAAATTCAACCCACACCTGATGTTTGGCAACCAAGAACTTCAGACTCGCAGACTTCTTGTACCATCCCTGTAGCTGAACTTGCTAGCTTGTTTGTTGCCAACTCAACTTCTTTGAAATGACTGCAGAAAACTATTTAGTCCTTTCTGGCGTCGAGATATTAGATCAGCTGATCTTGCTGGTTAAACAATCTCTTGCCATGTGTTAGTGATGTGATCTGCCCTGTCTACTCAAATCTGATTGCCACACAAATGTTTCATTTGAAGTTAAATATTAATTTGGGATGTGAATCTGAATGTCCTTGTTTGGTCTTATTATATATACAGAGGATAGGACTGCTATCTCCTATGTACAACCACTACCTAACAGCTTTTAAAAGATACAGTGTGCATCACAGTACTGCTTCCGTTCTGAATCTGATGAGTTAAATTAAGGTTAGTTGCCATTTGTTTTCTTTCCTGTTTTTCAGGGTTCACTTGGATCACTGGCTACAATCTATGTGTCTGATATTATGTTTGTTGTTATCTACAGAATCCGCTCAATATTTTAAGTCAGAATCAAACCATTAAAATGAGAATCCTCCCTTCCCCAACTGTGTTTTCTGCTTGATGTGTACACTGAAATAGTAGAAGTCCTACAATAAAGTTACTGGTATAAGGTATACCACTCTGAATATTTAAACTAGAACTTGGGCCAATAGTTTGAAGAACAGGTATCCTTAGATGTAATAACTAAAATGAAAATTGCATTACATCAATGCAGAAATTCATTTTAGGACAGTTTTTTTCACTGATGCATTTGCATCTAAATCTCAGCAGGATGGCTATTACATGCACATTTGTATTCTACACTTGTAATGCAATGTATTTTTGCACTGGGTAGTTCTTAAGAAAATGCCTCCACAAAAGCTAGTCACTGCGTAAGAATAGGAGCTTTCTGAATGGAATTCTTGCAAATCACATGGAACCTATCCTGGGCAAAGCAGAGTCAAAGGCTAGCTGTTTCTCAAAAGAAAACTTGCATCTTTATGACAATCTATTAAAAAAGAGATGACTCATAGTGGATAGATTATTTGAAATAAGATTGCTTCATTTTATAACTTATGAAAGCTGTTATGATAGTTTCTGTCTGAAGGGAGTAAGTAAATAGCAAGATAACAGCAAATTATTCTGAACTGGACGATGGAACATTTGATCAGAAGTGCAGCTCCTCCTCTAAGTGCCATTTATTTCCATGCTTATTTTGGGGTGAATCTTGTGATTTGATTTATTGCAACTGAACATGTTCAAGCTTTTGAAATTATATCTTTCAGCAGTTTAGAGATTGTTAAGGATCTAAATCAAACAATATATGGAAAGCTGACCTGATGTTAGATCCAATCTTATGCCTTAAGGTATAATAACTAAAAACGAAGGCACCATTACTCATATACAACCTGTCCCCGGGTTATTTCACCATGTAGAAGTGTCAAGGTCTGGACCTAACAGCTGGATGGTTCTGAAATCAGATTTGTTTACAATGAATGCTTTTAAAATTCCAGCAGCTTTTAATATTCTCAAGAAAATGATTTAATTTTTCATGTGACTGATACCTAACATACACTTGAAGTACTTCAGACTTATGCCTAGCAAAATATTTAAGATTATTTTTATCCCTGGGTCAGAACATAGTTGTAATATTATGTCTTCCCTTCATACTATAATACTAATCTAGAACAGACAGAAATTCAGTATTGAACTGTTCCTTACATTAGTCTTGTTTTGCTTATGTACAACTATTATTCACCTGTATATTTTTTACATTTGGTTAATGCGCTCGTAAACTACTAAATTAGTAGTGTAAGAAATAATCATGAGTTAGGCATAGAATTAACATACTGATAAATATTTATAGTTTTGCTTTCCTATTAAATGGTTTTACCTTACAACACTGATCAATTTGCACCTCAAAATGTTTTGAGCTTGAATGAGAAATAGCATTATTTCCCTGTAGTAGCTACTCAACATTTATCTTCCTGTGTCCTTGATTTAATCATTTTAACAAAAAACAAAAATTATAACATAGAGTGCAATGTTTTGGCAGTTGTCTATCCATGCCTTATTGTAAAATTACTATGCTACTGTTGGGTACTAAAATGGGCATAACATTCCTACATAAAAGGGAGATGGGGAAATACATGACAAAAAGCCATTCTTTGGGGATTTCTTTGTCTGGCAAACTGGTATTATAACACAATTGTTTGATAACATGAAACTATTGCCATGTTTCATAAACATCCTGAATTGATGTAACTGCTAAATCAGATTGCTGTGTTTATGCAAACATTTTGCAGGAACAAATGCAAATTAATGTTATTAATTCAACTAGAAGGGCTAAGTAATGCTTTCCCACAATAACAGCTGTTCCTCTTTTTAAAAACAATCGCCCCACAGCAAATGCTTTAAATGACAAATCACCCTTGGAGATGTTCTACCTGATACGCTAAGAATCACTGCATGAACGTTATGCAATGTCAGGTTTTCAGGTGCTTTTATAGCACTTTCTACATTGATTGTCAAAATTTAGCTATTTGCAAAGCTGCTTGAAGCCATTTCAACCATCACACGGGTTTCTTTATCATGTCATTAATGTGTCCGTGCAATATGGGAATTGTACATATGTTCAGTATTTTTAACAAAGTGCCATTTTAAGGACCCTGTATATTGCTGCACACAGTTTCAGTGATTAAATTTGTCTATAATAAAGTGAGCGTTTAAAATCAATGTACTAATCAGCGTGCTACTATACATATCTAATAACTGCTCAGGTATTCAACTTTTTGATACTTGGGCCTAGTTGATTAGAAACAAATACTGGGAACTGATGTAAAACATGGTGCAGACATATTACTTTGAAGCACAGACAGCAGTATTAAATATCCATTGTCTAAAGTTCTTATTGCTTTTACACTTATCCTATGTAGAACTCTTATGCCCTTGCATTTGATGGTCATTTCTCTGCCCCCTCCCCCAATTTTGTATAACTACTCCATAAATATTTCATAGAAAGTTTAGTTTCTTTAGCATGTTGAACCATTTTAAAAATAAATGAAGTAAATATTGTATGTTTTAGCTTTCACATTATGTGAAAATGTAATGTAAGTTAGGCTTATGTAATGATCTTTTTCTTAAAAAAAATAATCACTGGCACTAGAAATAGTCCTTGACTTGGAACCATTCATTTAGCCATCAAAGTTACAACCAGCACTGAAATTCAGACATTTGCCAGCAACCATGAAGTACATCCCCAGGGTCAAATGATCTCCATCTGCAACCTTCTCCGTCAACTTCTGACAAGCAAGGTTTACAAGGGAAGCTGGGTTTGCTTAACACTGCATGATTCACTTAACATCTGCAATGATTTGCTTAACTTGTCAAAGTTGTAAAATCAGGCATGATTGAACAACTGCCTTGCTTAGCAACAGAAATTCTGGACCCAATTGTGGTAACAAGCCAAGGACTACTTGCATTTCCATTTAATACTCTGGCCAACATACATATGCAGCCAGTTAAGAAATGACTCTTTAAACGGGATAATTTACTTAAATACATTTTTACATTTAAAAAAAACTGCAAGTTTTGTGTTCGTTTTAATTGTAGAATGGGATATATTAAGCAATACTGTCAGAATATGACTTAGGAAGAGAGAAAGTAATGAGAAGATTGAAGTATCTTCCTTTTGATACATTTGTTGTGTGTATCCTACCTTGAAACTTGTACACCTAAAGGAACCCACAAAAAAAAAATGAGGCTGGAATACAATTATTTTTTTTCCAGAGGTGAGCTTCAATCCACACATGACTTTTTCTTAAGTAATCAGCTCAATTAAATGTACACAGTAAAACAGTATTTTACCTAAACTTTGATCAAGACAGCATGTTTATAAAACATACACACCAAAGCCGCTACAACAGAACTGAACTCGCATTATGGTATAGGACACACACACACAGAGTCCTATATCATAATGTGAGTTCAGTTCTGTGGTAGCGGCTTTGATGTGTGTTTTATAAACATGCTGTCTTGATCAAGCTTTAATTAAAATACTGTCTTAGTATATACATTTAGTGGAGCTGATTATATAGCAATGATGAGGTAAAAAACCTAATGTTACAGTAAATCTTACTTTCTAGGTTCTCATTGTAGAAAATTCCCAAGTTGGTAATTCAAGAATAAAATGCAAAGAAAAATCTTTGTACAGATTTAAAGGCAAGATATAAAAGAAACAAAAAAACCTTTATTTTTTTTAAAAAATATTTTTTTAGATTAACTATCCACAGAAAATCATTTTTTAGGATTACTGTATTCCAGCAATGGCTTTGGGCATTTAAAAAATGAATAAGCTTCAAAGATACTTCCATACCAGTTTTAAAAATATTTTTTAAAGACCTATAACACTTAAATAAAATTTTATATTCAAGCAAGCCCTGTACAATGACCTTTA
Organism: Natrix helvetica; assembly: GCF_964273705.1. Classification (NCBI taxonomy): domain Eukaryota; kingdom Metazoa; phylum Chordata; class Lepidosauria; order Squamata; family Natricidae; genus Natrix; species Natrix helvetica. Next base: position 48,794,013 of record NC_138553.1, read on the forward strand.
AACATAAAATAATAGATAGTACACTACTTTTAGAATTTAGCAGCTCCAATCCCAATAAGCCTATTGCTGTTTACTAGATCAGCAAGGTCTGGCATCACCAAGTAACTAAATCCACATAGTCAACACATATTCAAACTCAAAACAGCAGGGTGCCGATTTATTTTTTAAGGGAATTGTCCATTTTCTAGGAAATGTAAATGCCCCCAATTTCTGCTATGCAGCTTCATTGAGGTGGCGAGTTGCTCCTGGGAAGGATGAGCAAAGAAAATTGGAAGTGCCATTCAAGGCATGAATGTTATTTCAGTTGCAGCGGAGTAAGTAGGCAGGCATTATCTATTGGATATATAACAGAGGTGGATGATCACCACAGTGATAATGACAACCATATAATTTCATACTGGGTGGGAGAAAGCAATAGAACATTGTCCTACCAGAGACATTCGGCCCCACCTTGTTGGTTTCCGAAAGGCCCTGAAGATATGTTTTTGTCAGAGGGCCCAGTGACCGCAAATAAAGATAGGAGCTGATCAAATGGTTTAATTGTATTGCTGCCACCCTGTGTGTGGTTTTTATGTTGTGGATTCTGAATGTGGTAAGATGTGAGTTTTGAATGTAGTAAGAGCCTCCTGGAGTTACCTATGTGTGAATTGACAAGTCATATAAATCTGTTTAATGAATAAAATACTTGATCAATTTTGAAGTGTGTTGCACATAATAATTGATCATATGCTTGAATAAACAAGAGAAGCGAATATGTGAAAAATCCACTAATTAGTGCTGTATTAAACATTTAAAGGAAGCCAATAAACTAATCAAAGAAATAACCATACAGTACAATGCCAATTTCAGCTTTATTTATGGAAAACGTGCTGCAGTATTTTCTTTACATCAAAGGAAATTGGATTTCTGTATAAAAAACTCAAAAATAATAAATAATGTTTCTCAAAAAGTGTTTTCCATGTCCTCTCCAACCTATTCTTCATTAACATATAATCAAAACATAACATCCTTAACATCTTTGAAGATTAGGAATGTTACACTAAAATAAAAATTGAATCCTACATTAAAATAATCACCGAGTCTCTTTATAATTAAAAATAATAGCAGTAACCCCCCCAAAAAAAGAATGTCTGGATTAATACAAACTGTTTTTCTTACTCCAACCTGTAGTACATAAAACACATCAAAAAAGAGTAAGAAAACAAAGTTCAAGTTAAAATTATAATTCACATATTTGTAAATTGTCATTCAATATTCAAAAACATTTCAAACTTAGGATCAGGTGTTTACAAAAACTAAAACATTAAATGCTTTATCTTAATACAGTTAAATGACTCTGCTTTACAGCTTAACTGCTTCAATAAGCAAATTAAGGAAAAAGAATCAAATTGGAACACACCCAATTCACCATTCTGAAATCATATCTGCATCCACATACACAGAAAAGCTCTGATTTGATTTACCACAGTGATATTTATTTTTCACCAGTTCTAACATAATATGTAATACTACTTTTATATGGTGTGCTCTTTTAGACAAACAACATTGCTTTCTTATGTGGCTTTGGATTTACGCTAAAGAGTGAATAAGGAAGTGATATTTCCTAGCAAGATAAGGTAGGGAAAGAAATTATATCTTGAACATGGAGCGAGTGAACAAATATTCAGCGGCAAGAACAGAATATGGAATGGGAAACAATCTCCTCAAGCATTCTTTGTTTTACCTCAGACTTTTTACCCTGCTCTAGATTAATGCCCTTTTTTCAGTGATGCTTTATGCACGAGTAATCAGGAGTAATGTTTGCATACTGGTCATTTATGTGCACATTATATTAGAAACAAACTATAGTGGAACCCAGGATGCATACTATAAGAAAATATAAAGTAAAACAGCATTAATATGTCACTGCTTCATTAGATGATTAATAATATCCAAATTGATCCATTGACCTTATTTAGTATCTTCAGGAAAAAACATTGTTGCAGTCAAGCATCACTATTCTATGTAATTTTGATTCTATTTCCAATGAAATATAAGACAAATACAGAGTAGTACAGTTAAGTGTGAACAGAAAACAAAACAAGGTATGTCGTTATATATTAGCCACAAATTTCAAAATAGTATTAACATTCTACTGTAGTAAAGATTGTCTCTGCACTTTGAAAATTATAACGTTATTTTGACAAGAAAAGCAAACAAAGATTGACATGAAGGCACTTTTTAATAATAAGTGTTGCCTGCAATATCCACCAGATGTCACCACTTCTAAGGATGTTCCTCAAAACTTTTCAAGTAAATGTCCAAATGATTACATTTTTAAAAAGATTGGCCAACGTGCTTATTTTAAATTATGGAAATTAAATTTATCTCAAGTGAATATATTCTGATTGATGGCTGCAAATATTGTGCACAAAAACCTGTTATACATTTATCTAAATGTTTTTATTGCACATCCATTTCTTTGGTTTTGTTATACATACCTTAGATAAACTATTTTTTGAGGAAAAAATACTGCTAATTAACTGCAAAATTTCCCCCTTCACAAATATCTTGCACCTAGAATCCTAATCAACTTTTAGTTGACTTTTCAGAATAGAAATTAAAAATTATAGATTGTCATTATTCACAGTGCAATGAGTATAAGTAAAAATAATACTCTGTTTCAAATGGAGGAAATTTTATATTAAAAATAACATCATGAAGATAATTTTTATCTCTTTTCCAAGAGATAAACTGTATATTCAAAGGAATTCAAATAGACATTTGGACATTTAATAAATTATAAGAATTCCACATTAACAATTTAATGTTGATTTTAGATTCATAAAAATCTCTACAATATTTGAGCATATCCCAAACTCATATAGGTTTGTGACCATGTGCTGCATATTACATGCAGTTTACTCTCTACTATATTTAATAAACCCTCTGCAATAATAGCACTGAATATATTAATTTCAGTAATGAACAACAAAATCCTTCAACTTTCTTTCTCATTACAGTTGCAAAATTACAGTTTCTCATTACAGTTGCAACTTTCTCATTTCTCATGTCTTTCTCATTACAGTTAACCAACTGCAAAACAATCTCTCTTCAACATTTCTTTTCTCCAACTCTTACCTTCTTTTCAACTTCCATTATATCTTCTATAGCTCCATTTGCTTGAACAACTTTAACTTAACATTTTGAGCATTATTTCTCTTCAATGTATAAAAATAATTTAATTTGCAAAATTATAAAGAAATACTTGAAAACAGGCAGTCAAAATCAATTCTGCTATCAAATAGTTTACTAATTCTTATTATAAACTGAGTTTGAGTAAGATATCAAACTTTACACACACACACCCATCGTTTTAACATTAAAACAGAAAATCTTCATTTCTTACTGCCTTTGAAAACAGACTTCTCTGACAATCACAACTAGAGGAAAAAATCAAGACATAGCATAAACAAAAGCTTGCAAATATTGCAATTTCGGTATGCTCCTACATGCAAAATATAAGTATATCAATCTATAGAACTGACTTTAGGAAACAAATTATTCTTTGTGAAACTCATTTTGCTAAAGATACTGGATCTGGCAAGTTACATAAAATTGAGCAACACACGTCCTCCCTGAGTATTCTTTGACTCCCTTTTAACTTGGAATCCAATCTCCATCAAGAGCTTCTTCAAGTTTTTTCCTGTATACTGCATAGCGTTTTTTTAAGGTTTGTAGTTGCTCATCTTCTTCTTTGTCCAGAATACGCAGGAAGTTCTGTAGTTCAGGAAGGCTAAAGGCTTCCCACTGAAAAAATAAAATTGTGGATTTATCCATAGCATCTAAGAACAATTGACAATTTGGTTTGTAATTTTCATTTTATTGTGCTACTCAAGTAGAAACCAATTAATTTATATTCCTTCAGGATCTACTATGCCAAAAATATAGAAATACATAAACTTATAGATAAAACCGTCCATGATTAAAACCATGTATGTCTCACAAATTTCAAAAGCATGCAAAAAAAGAGAATGATTCCACATTCTTGAAATTTTTAGTTCAGAAGCAGGAAGATAAAGACCAAAACGCTAATATTATATCTAGCTAGTTTTTTCTTTCTAGCTAGAGGGATGATGACTAATCATAACTGTTAGGAGTAGAAACTTGGAAATCCATTTGCACATGTAAGTATATTATATTTCATCTTAAGCCAAATATTTTACTGCCAAAATTTGGGGATGATTTATTAACATAGGGTGAGAATGGGATAGAAATAAATGTTCTCTAGTGCATAAATAAATTTAATCTATTTCAGTGATAAAATGTATTTCATCTAATCTGTTAGTTCAAACAATGAAAAAAGAATAATACAAACTACAAACATAATTAAAAATATAATAGAAACAAAATCTTACTGCAAGATGACTCTGTTTGGGTGGAAAATACAAAGGTCCTCCCTCACCAAGAGGGCCACCAGTTTGGAAATCCTCCTGGCAGAGGTGATAGCAACGAGGAAGGTAACCTTGAATGTTAGCAACCGGAGACTGGTGTACCTCAATGGATTGAATGGAGGAGACGTGAGAGTCTGTAGAACCAGCGAAAGGTCCCAAGTGGGGTATCTATTTACCACAGGGGGCTTAAAATTACTCGCCCCTGTCAGAAAACTGCAAACCTCGGATGGTGGGCAAGGGACTTCAATTCATCATACTTCAAAATTGTGGATAAGGCGGCCATCTGTCTGCGGAGAGTGTTGGGAGATAGTCCCCTGTCAAGTCCCTCCTGAACGAAGTCCAGAATCTGTGGGATCGATACTGAGGAAAGAACTATCTTCCCCTTGGCGCACCATCAGCAGAATGCAGCCCAGATCATGATATAGATGCGGTTCGTAGAAGGCAGTCTAGAGACTGGTATAGTTTGAATCACCCTGCTGGAAAGGTGATCTCTCCTAAGGATCTCCCTCTCAAGTGTCATACGGTTAACTGGAGCCCCTGAGGGTTCGGGTGCACCAAGTCTGAGGGAGATCCTATCTTTAGGTATCCTCCAGGGATGAGATATGGACAGTCCTGTCAGATCCATGAACCACAGTCTCCTGGGCCAGTGGGTAGCCACAAGAAGAACCTCCGCCCCCTCTGCCAGCACCTTCCTGATAACCCTCAGAATGAGGGGAAGTAGAGAGAAGGCAAGGAGGCCACGGTCAGTGGAGAGAGTTGGTTCCTTCGTCGTCGTCCCCCCGGGATATACCAGGAGAAGAACCTCGGCAGGTGGGTGTTCTCTCGACTGGCAAACAGGTCCATGGTGGGGCGACTGAACCTTTCGGACACCTGTTGGAAGAGGTCCAGATGCAGGTGCCATTCAGACTAGTCAATTGTGGTTCTGCTCAACCAGTCCGCCTGTATGGCTCCTGAGAGGCTCCCATAAAGAGAGGATATGCTTCTCTGCCCACGGACCCATTTGCTTTGCTTCCCGTGTGAGCGCTCTGGAATGGGTGCCCCCTTGCCGGTTTACATGCACTTTTGCCGCCACATTGTCTGTTAGTAACATAACATGTCGATCAGATATCTGTCTCTGGAAGTGGAGGAGCACCAGATGCGCTGCTCTCAATTCCAGCCAATGGATTTTTTTAAAAAGAATTTTATTGGTTTTTAAACATTTATAGGGAAAGGTAAAAAAGGTACATAGAAAATTTTGGCAGCTCCCATGCTAGTGGTAGAAATCCCTCCAAATCTCACAATTTTTACAGTGTTAAAAATAACATATAAAAGATAAGCATAAACAGAATCTTGTTTTATATTATATCAACCATGTGTTCAATCATCTCTTTCTTTGTCACTTTCTAGTATATCAACAATTACCATAGTATTTCAAATATTTATTTTTGTGACCTGAGCCTTTTCGATATTGCTCCCTCCTCCCTGTCCCCAGATGGAGCGACAGCCCCCCCCCTCCTTCATATCTTGCAAATTATCTTTTTCACCACCTCCCCTACTTTCGTCCTCTAGGAGAGAACTATGTTTTTTAATGAAGGCTTCTGCCTCCTCCACTGTATTAATTCTAATTCTATTTCCCTCCCCAAAAAATCAACATTCCCTCTGGCAATAACCATCTAAACCAAACTCCTTTGTTGTATGATTTCTTTGATAAGGAGGAATACTTCCTCCTTTTTTCCCTTATTTTTTTGGGGGGAATTTGCTTAAGAATGGTAATTTCTTTATCTTTATATTTTAATGGTCCCTCCCTTTGGGCCCATAGCACCTCATATCCCTCGTGGTCCTCCTAAGAAACCTAACATGTACCTCCCTTGGAACATTGTGTATTCTAGCATATGCTGAATTAATCCTGTACACCAGATCCATATCCCACCACAACTGTTCTTTGTTTCTCTTAATATATTCTGCTAAAATTGTACTCATAATATCCTTAAGATCTTCATTTTCTGTCTCTGGTAGGTTCTGGAATCTGAGAAAAAAAGACATTCTTTCAAGTTCTATTTTTGCCATAAAATTTTCCGATTCTAAATTTCTCTTCTGGACTGCCTTAATCTACTCCCCCAATCCAGCTGCCCCCTCCTCCAACACCCCAATTCTTTGTTTGTTTTCTGTTATATGATGTTGTACACCTCTGAGTTCTTCTTTGAGATCTGTCACCTCTTTTTTCAACTCATTTTGACCCCTCATAAATTTCCTGAAACATTTGGGTAACAGAGCTCTCTCCAGTCCCTTCTTGTTGTAACAATGAAGTAATTTTCATCTGCTGCATGCTTGGACTGGAGGTGGCAGAAGCAGGAGCCAAGAATGACTTGCCCGTTGGTTGTTTTTTGGGCCCCATTTATCTGCGTTCAGGGAAGATAAGTCTTTTACAAAGAAAATGGCATCAGTGGAGCGCGCAGCTGTGCCAGTCCAAGGCGGCAGACAAATCCAAAAGTAGAAAGTTAGTTCTCCTTCACAGTTCCAAGGCACGGAGGTGCACCAGAAAGAGAAAAAGTCAAATAATCAAAATTAATCAGGAAGACCACGTAACAGGAGAGGTCCAGAGCACCTTCAGAGGGGTATTAAGACAATTACCAGAGATTTTTTCCCCCCCAAAGGTAGTTTCAAAAGGTAGGCTTCATTTATAAGTACAAAAACGAAGACGGAGGGGCGCCATCTTGGCTCCTCCTTTTGCAGGGAGAAGAACAAGGAATTCCATAAAGTTTTTTCCTTTTAAGAAAACACCTCAGCAATCACCTCTTGCAGCTGTGATATCAATCTTTCTCACATAGTTAGTACAAGTGGCAAGTCAGCCTTTATTCTCTCTCCATTCCAATATAGATAGTTCAAATGCCGCTTTGTCCGAGGGGGGGGGGGATAGAGAAAGAAACACCCCCCTCTAATCTTCCAGTTTCAAATGGATTGAACAAAAACTTACAATAGTCTGCTGCTTATCTGTTAACGATGATTAAGGAGATTAGGGCGGATCTCTCCCCACCGGCACTTCAGCTGCTCTTCTTTCGCTTAACTCTTTCCTCCCGGAGCCCATTCGGCGAAAGGGCAGACAGCCAGCAGTTCCTGGGGCGAGGCTGGAAACACCCTCGCCAGCTGCCGCCGAGTCTGGGGGATTCCAGTAAGCCGCCCTGCGGCAGGAGACCCCTCCAGGGCCCCCTGTGCTCCTAGAAAGGAGCCCACCAGGGAGACGAGCAGCGGACAACACGTCCGTCACCTACAGGAACCGGAAGTGATCCTAGCCAATGGATGTTGTGTTGCAAATCCTCCACACACCACCAACCTTGAGTTACTGAGGATTGCAGATGGGCTCCCCAACCAAAGAGACTGGTGTCCGATGTTATGCTCACATGGCTGGGTTCCTTGAACAGGCATCCTCTTTCCATGGCTGTTGAATTCCACCACTCCAGGAAACAAATCACTCTCAGAGGGACCTGGACCTTGGCATTGGAGCTGCTGTTCCTGAACCTCTGATGCAGTTGCAGGAGCCTGTCAAGCCAGACTCCCTCAGCAACCAAGAAAGAAACCACTTAACTCTATTTTGCAGAATTAAGAGTACTTTTACTGGTTATGAAAAGATAGCAGCTAAGCAAAGCAAGATCTGAGGCAAAAGAGCGCGAAATCATACATATCAATATGTGACCAAACCCCCTCCTCCGGTAACCCTTATCCCAGTGTCCAATCTGCAAATCCCTTAGGTGTCATGTGAGTTCCATCTTCAAGGAGCATCATCAGGTTGATATGCTGTACGGTTGGCCTTGACCGACACCAAGCACTAATCTCCAGTATGTGCAGTAGACGGTGAGACCGAAACTCCTTTTACAATCTCTCCTGTACTTAAACTTCCCCTCCCAAATACTAGCCCCCCCTCCCCGTTTCAATGGCAGCTGAAAGCAAATAGCGAAACAGAGGCTGATAGAACATTGAATGGTCCGAGAGTGTGAGATGAGATCATCTTTTCCAACAATTGGGAAAGAAGCAGCACTTGCACAGTGTTCTGACTCAGTCCATGATAGACTGTATGCTGGCACGATGTTCCCGGGAGAGATAAACTTTGCAGGTCTCTGTGTTTATCATCACTCCCAGATGGAGAATACTGGTGGTGGGTATAGTGTGACTTTTTTTCCAGGTTTACGGAAAATCCATATCTCTGGAGGGTTTGGACAGTGAGCTGGAGATCTTGACTTGCCTGAAGCGGGGAGAATGACTGGATGAGGATGTCATCCAGGTAACATTGTATCCTTACAGGCTTCTTTTGAAAGTGAGCCGCCGCCACTGCTGATAGCTCGGTGAAGGTTCTGGGAGCAGATGAAAGGCCAAAGGGCATGGCTCTGTATTGGAAGTAGAGCCCTGCGTAAGAGAACCTGAGGAACTGTCTGTGGGAGGGCCTAATGGGGACGTGGAGGTAAGCCTCCTTGAGATCTATAGAAGTTAAGAGATCTCCCTGTCTGATGCAACCCAGGATGGATTGAAAGGTTTGAAATGTCTGTACACTAAATGGACGTTGAGCCATTTCAGATCTAGAATAGCTCTCCATCGCCCCCGAGACCTTCGGGACCAGGAAGAGGATTGAATAAAATCCTAGTACCTGCTGCTGGGGCAGAAGGCCTAGTAGCCATAGTGAGCTCCAATCCTGCAGATGCCAGGCAGGAGAGGGGAGCGAAATCCTCCTCATAAGAGGCTGCCTGAAAAGGGTGAATCTCATTATTATCATAGGTGACCAATTCAGTTGGCTATCTTCCAGAATCTGCGAGGGCAGTTCTGTCTCCAAAGGGGGGGAAACCTCAGGCTTGCTCACTGGAATTCTGGGAGCCCTATCTGCTTCTGGGCCTTCGAGAAGTGCTTTTCTAAGGCCCTTTGTCTCTGCTTTGCATCTTTCTCAGAGGCTGATGAAGCTCTCCTTGAATCCAGGGCAAATCCCAAGCCTGAGAAAAAAACCCTCAATACAATGCTGGCTGATGGATCAGTATTATTACTCTGATCTTCAAAGATCTGAGAGAAAGTGCAATAACTCACTGCGGATGACTGCCAGCCAGAAGAAATAGTGCAAAACCAACAACATGGTTTGTAAACACAAAATCAGTAGCCAAAATAGAAGCAGGAACCGAAGCCTTGGTCCTGGAACAGCAGCCTTGAGGTGTGGAAGAGCCTGCAGCTAAGGAGGCTGGATGCACCACTAAAATAGCCCAAAAAGCCTTAAGCGGCTTGCCAGCACTTTGCCGCTCCTCTGCGATGCGAAAATTGTCATCAGAGCTCCTGTCGAGCCACCAGAATGCAGACTGACTGGACGCCAGCCACAGCGGTCGAATGACGAGCATTGCCTAAGCGGGGGGGATGAAAACGCCCCTGCTGCAGCGAAGTCTGCCTTTTTTTAAAGTTTTAAAGCTGTTTAGAAGAATCCAAGCATGGAAAATCAAATTCACGTGTCTCTCTAGCCAGACTGAAAAGAAAAACTAGGCTGAGAGAAAGAGGCGTGACCAAGGTTTTTACTTCGCAGCCTCTGACCAAATAGACAGAAGATAACCCATGCTTGGATTCTCCAAGTAGTGCACAGGCGAACTGAGATAACAATTACTATGTGGCTAGGAAATAAATGCAATTTTAGGCTACAGCAACTGAAATAGTTTCTTAATCAGGAAAAACAATTTTTGTTTATTTTATTCTGCATAGATCAGACCCAACTTCACATATTTTATTCTGTCCTGTATACATTATTTTAGAAAGTATTTAGATAAAATAGAACAAGTTCAAAGAAGGGCAAGGATTACTTTACCATTAAAGGATTGTAAACCAAATCTAATAAAGATAAATTGAAAGAACTGGCAATGTTTACCATGAATGGGGGGGGGGGGGATCCTCATGGGTGATAATAGCACTGAAGTATCTGAAAGCATGTCATGCCAAAAAAAAGGCAAGACCTTTTTCCTACTGCATCTATGTTAAGGATACTGAATATGCATTTAACAATACTTACAACCTACCATAATTACAAGGAGCTCTAAGTAGTATATAACTTCAGTCAAAAACAACAATTAGCTAAATCAGACCTATATCAAAAGCAAGGTAATTAAAAGTAAAGAAAAACAATTAATTTACCAAAAGCGATCCAAGTGATAGGTTTTGCAATGTTTGGAAGCTATTAAGGATGGATGGGGGGAAACGGGCTGAAATTGAACTTTGGCTCTGGATTTTAGGGTTCTTTGGTCCTTTGGAGAACTGATCTTAGATGAAGTAGCACTGCCCCTGGCAGACCCAGTGTGTAATCTGGGGTTCTTCTGCACTCATGACTCCTGCTTGAGGAGCAGGTGGCAGTCACTGACATGAGGGCCTTTGCACAAACGCGGGTTATTCACCAATTACACACTTTCCTGGACCAACATTTTCTGCTCACTGTCACTCACGCCCTAGTTACCTTCCATCCTGACTATTGCAATGTGCTATTCATGTGGCTGCCCTATTCAGAAGCTCCAATTGGTTCAAAATGCACCAACCCACATGATGGCAGACATTTTCATCTGTTAGGATGATTCAGATTCTTATACCAAGAAAGGCATGGCACTGAATCCAAAAGGTTTTAAACATCCTTTCCAATATAAGATTCTATAAAACTCTTATAATCTACACAATACAAGTATTCTTCAAACAGTTCATTTAGTGACTGTTCAAGGTTACAAAGGCACTAAAAAGTGAGTTATGAGAGTTTTTCATATTTACGAGTGTTGCAGTGTCATATGAGCAAAATTCTGACACTTGGCAACTGACTCATATTGATGATAGTTGCTTTGTCCCAGGGTCATGTAATCACCTTTTGCAAACATCTGACAAGCAAAGTCAATGGGGAAGCCAGATTAACGTAATAACAGTGTAACTAATTTAACTGCAGTGATTCAATTAACAACTGTGGCAGAAAAAGTTGTAGGAACAAATTTCACTTAACAAATTTCTCACTTAGCAACAAAAAAAGCTGGGGTTCACTTGTGGTCGTAAGTTGAGGAGTACCTGTACTTTAATTGGCTACTTGCTTGCTTTTCTCTATAAACATGAATACATTCAATAGGTTTGAACTGGAAATTGTACACCACTAGTTAGAAATCCTAGCAATGAAGTAGCTGGACTTCAAGATTTCCAAGTACACAACACAAGTATAACTTACCAAAACCTCCCCAGTTTCATGCTCACGCAAAACAAAGCTAAGCATATCTGTTCTTGGGCCAGCCACCAACCGCAAATAGAGAGGATGTTCTGTTTCTGAGAGCTTGCACATATAAACTGCAAATAATATAAAATAAAGAATACATACTTAGATTTCTGCTGATTATCAGATCCACAGCTTTATAAACACACAAGTAGAGGAATCTCAGTACTACATTATATAAACGGAGAACGGTGAGCAACAAAGAATAATGAATGGTGCACTAGAACTATTACAATCTTTGACTGATGATGAATATCCTACCTTTCTATTTCACTGCTCTCTTTATTATAATTTGTGAAAGTCTATAGTCACACAGTATGCTTAATGAACAGTTCTAAGTAAATAAACACTCAAGAAATATTCAAGAAATATTCTCTAAAACTCAAAACTCAAGAAATATTCTCTAAAACTTATATGCAATACTGGAAATAAATAGAATAAAACACAAGGTTTATTGTGAAATGTATTGTGAAAGGGAAGAAGAGCAAGAAGAAAGATTCCTATTTCCTTAGCTTTTTCTTCTTTCCATACTTCACTGTTTCTCTTTTATAAGGTTAAAACATACTGGAGGTGAAAGAATTCCAAGAGATTGAGGCAATAACTGTAAAAGAATATCAAAATAGCCTTGAAGAAGGAATTCAACAGCTGTTAAATAAATATCAGCTTAGCCTTGGAAGGGAGAGAGAACAAGGTGAAAAAGAAACTCAAGAAGGCCCTAACTTGATTTTCTTTCATGTAAGAAGGAGGAGAGAAAGTATTTGCTATGTCCTTGAACAATAAAGTATATATTTTCCTTATCTGGTCTCCTTCAAAAGACTGACAGCAATCAAGATTACTCTTAGAAAAGTCACCCTTGAACTAGGAAACATTAGATTGACATCACCTAATTCAACCAACTATTAGAAAAAAGCCAAAATTCAATTCATTATGGCATTGATACTCCTAATTTCCTGGTTCACACAAGCATATAAATTTCTGCTGGCTGTAGAACCAAATAAAACATTGAAGTTATTCAAAGATTCTATTCACCTGAAATTAATCATACATGTGCATGAAACAGGTCAAAAAGGTAAATTTAATTTCTGCTATTTTAATAGTTTATATTTTATTAGAAATATCAGTTTGTCAAATAAATCTACTTCCCAACAATGTCTCAGAAATAATTTTACTACATCTAAGTCATAAAAGAACAAAATTAGCATCAAAATCTTTTTCTTTAATCCACTTATAACTCAGAAAAATCTATTTGCATACCTTGATCTTCCTTGTGACATTGTTTATAAAGTGCAAACTTGGCAGGATTATCAGGCACCAGAAATTTTTTGAGCAAAGCCTCAATAACTTCACGGACTGTGTTAGTACTGCTGATATGAAGAGTGTTCATATAGCCATTAGGCAAATAAAAAGTTGTCTCATTGCTGTTGAGATGCTTCCCTCCATTCACAGAAGTCTGTAGAGTGATAGGTCTGCAAAGTTCTATCTGAACTTTGATGAAGCCAGTGTATATTCCACTTGAGTTCTATAAATAAAAACACATATGCATATAACAATGAAATCATATTCGTTTGTTCTATAACAAAATGGAGAACAGATGCATTTTCATGTACATGCTTTAGATGGCACAGGGGAAGAAAAAGAAAAACTCAGCAAATAATCAGATTGCTATTCCCCCAGATACTTAGGCAAGTACAGATTGCTTACCAGTACAGGCAATGCTTAGTTAACAGTAGCAACTGGAAGTGCCAGAATTTCAATTGCAAAGCAGTGCAGTCACATGACATTGTGTTTTACTATCATGTTGTTTAGCAATAGAAATTCTGGCACTTCCAGTTGCCACTGTTAAGCACTATCATTAAGCACAATTACTTGTGACCAGTTTGTGATTTACTGCTGACTTCCTAGTTGACTTGCTTGTCAAAAGCTGGCAGTGAGGATTGCAAATGGTGATCAAATGACTGCAGGATGCTGCAACAACATAAATGCAAGCTGGGCACTGAGATCCAGGTTGTGTGGGGAGACTATGATAGCCAGTTTGACAACTGGCTATTAGTACCACTTAGCAGTAATAACACTAAGACTTATATACCGCTTCATAGTGCTTTATAGCCCCTCTCTAGTGGCAGTACCACTCATTCAGTGCTGTCATAAGTTGAAAGGTTGCTGAACAGGCAAAGACCATTTGTGATTGTGATTGAACAGAACAAGAAGAAACTAGCATGGCTACACAAAGATCTCTCTGACAAATTGAAAGACAAAAAGGACAAGTACAAAAAAATGGAAAGAAGGACACATAACTAAGACAGAATATCAGCAGATAGCCAGAATCTGCAAAGATGAAGTCAGGAAAACAAAGGCTCAGAATGAACAAAGACTTACAACAAAAGTCAAAGATAATTTTTAAAAAGTTTCTTCCAACATATAAATAACAAGAAAAAAATTAAGGAAATAGTCAGTCCACTAAGAGAGAAGACTGCAAAGAAGTAACTGGTAGCAGAGAGAAAGCAGAGCGGCATAACTCATTCTTTGCATCTGTCTTCATGCAAAACAAAACAGTAGTCCAATCTATCAAAAACATAACTGCAAAGGCAGACTAGAAATAAAAGTTAAAACAAGCAAAAAAATGAGAACACCTGTCTGATCTTGATGAATACAAACCACCATGACCTGATGGATTACATCCCAGAGTTCTAAAGGAGCTGACAGATGTCACCTCGGTTCTAAAGGAGCTGACAGACTGCACCACATCTTTCAAAAATCCTGGAGCACCAGGGAATTACCAGAGGACTGGAAAAGAACTGATGTGACTTCAAAAAATTAAGAAAAAAAAGACCCAGGAAACTAGAGACCAATCAATCTAACATCAATACCTAGAAGATACTGAAAAAGATAATTTAAAAAACAGATCTGCCAACGTCTAGAAATGAGTAAAGTAATAACTAGAAGCCAGCATGGTTTTTTAAAAAACAGATCATGCCAAACCAATCTTATTTCATTCTTCAACTTGGTGACTAAATTAGTAGACCAGCGAAATACTGTGGACATAGACTTCAGCAAGGCATTCAACAAAGTAGACCACAACCTACTTCTTGGTAAGCTAGAAAAAAATGGGATAGATAGCATCAACATCAGATGGATTTGTAACTGGCTGACAAACCATACTCAACGAGTAGTTCTTAATGGTACTACATCTACACGGAGGGAAGTAAGTAGTTGGGTACCACACGGTTCTGTCCTAGGTCCAGTAGTCTTCAGTATCTTCATAAATGACTTAGATGAGGGAATAGAAGGGGAACTTACCAAATTTGTGGATGATACTAAGGTGGCAGGAATAGCCAACACCCTAGATGATAGGCTCAAGATTCAGATGGATTTTGACAGACTGGAATACCGAGCCCTATCTAACAAAATGAAATTCAATGTAGAGAAAAGTAATGTCTTACACTTAGGCAAGAAAAACCAAAAGTACACATATAGACTGGATGAAACCAGGCTTAATAGCAGTAACTGTGAGGGGGATCTTGGAGTCTTAGTGGACAAACAATTAAATATGAGCCAACAGTGTGTAGCAGCAGCCAAAAAGCCAATGCAATCCTAAATTACATTAATTTAGGGATACAATCAAGATCAAGGGAGAATAACACTCTATAAAGCCTTAGTAAGACCACACCCAGTTCTGCATCCAGGTTTGGTCACCATACTATAAAAAAATATTGAGACTCTAGAAAGAGTGCAGAGAAGAGCAACCAAGATGATTAGGGAAGTCGAGGCTAAAACATGACGAACGGTTGTAGGAACTGGGCATGGCTAGTCTAGTGAAGAGAAGGACCAGGGGATACATGATAGCAGTGTTCCAATATTTGAAGGGTTGCCACAGAGAGGAGGGGATCAAGCTATTCTCCAAAGCACTTGAAGGCCAGACAAGGAATAATGGATGGAAACTGAACAAGGAGAAATTCAACTTTGAAATAAGGAGAAATTTTCTGAAAATGAAAGCAATCAAACAATGGAACAGCTTGCATTCAGAAGTTGTGAGAGCTTCATCATTGGAAGCTTTCAAGAAGAGAATGGACTGCCATCTGTCAAAAATGGTATAGGGTCTGATTGGGCAGAGGATTGGATTAGATGACCTACCAGGTCCAGAAGCACAGCCATTGAAGCTGCTGAAGTTGGGACAGCTCCAGAACCGGAGGAAAATGGAAAGAGAAAGTGTGTCCATCTGGTGAGGAAATCTTACACTACCCCCCCCCCCCAAACTAAAGATAAATTAAATTTGAAAACAGAAGAGAACAAGCAGGAAAATTAAGCTACACTAGACAATGTGTTATCCTTTTTTTAAAATTTTCTTTTACGGATGGAACGTTTGCAAATGTTTCCTAGTCATTAAATTGAACGGATTAGTTTTTCTTCATGTACTTTTTATATTCTTTTTTTATACCTATGGATTAAAATCTTTTTCCTTATTTTTATAATGCTGGATTGGACAGGGGCTTTTTGCTCCATTTAAGAATTTTGTTTTCTTTAAGCCTGGAATATAAAGAAGATATAAAAGGAATACAAAGAGGGCTGTAATAACAGAGGGAAAGGAAGTAACACTGCCACTTGGAGGCTGGGGGCTTGGAAATATTGTCTTTTCTTTTTTTTTTCTCTTTGATCATTTGACTTTGCATTTCAAGGTTCCTCAACTTGTTTACAAAGAATGATAGTGAGAAGAGCATGAGTTGTTTATACAGGTGCTCTTCAGGAGCTTTATTGGCAGCTGGAATGGAGTGAAAACAAAACCTTGTCTTGAAATATTATAAATGAACTTGCTTTAAATTTAATAAAAAGTTTTGCCGGAGTGGCAGTGTTTACAAGTTGGAAGAATGGTGCAACATGAAAAAGAAACCTTAACATTGCAAAAGATTATGTTTGAAATTCAAAAATTATTAGAAGTAACAGAGAAAATTGAGAAGAGATTGGAGAACATAGATCATAGAACAGTAAACTTTGATGGAAAAATTGAGGATGTTCATCAAATGAAGAAAGTGGAGGTCAGAGTTGTAAAAACTGAATGAAAAATAAACAAAGACACAGGAAAATTGTTGATTGACAGTGAACTGAGCGTGGTTGGAAATGGAAAGAGTGGAATATGGAAAGGGGGTAGATGGACTGGAGCTCTACCCCAGATTTCAAAGTATAGAAGAAGAAAAGAGAAGAATCAATGAAACTAAGGAGAGAAATTTTGTCAGAAGCACTAGTGATAACCAAAGATAAGCTGATCGAAGAAGCAGATGGAAGGTTTCAAGCTTATACAAGAGATGCAATAAGCAATAAGTTGCGAAGAGAAGTCCATACAAAACTTACTAAGGAAATAACCAGAATACTAATGCCACAAATGGCAAGAGACATAAGACTGCACTATTACTGGAAAGACACAGGTTGATGTAATGAAAGCTTATAATAAAAAATTAAGTTAAATTTAGTTAATTTAGAGCATTATGTATAAAATGAAGTGATAATGGATAGTTAAATAATTGATTGATACTGATAATGCATATATATGTATTGGTTTAATAATAGGAAATTTGATATAAATTGCAAATGGTGACAACGAAAGGAGGTTTAGAAACTCTGTTATTAAATATAACCAATTTTTATTTAGAACATGTTATAAAGATGTAATGTTACTGGATGATATTTGGAAGAGCTAATGGAATGCCCTTATGTGGTTTTGCTTTAAATCTGGAATATTTTATATAAAAGGATGTAAAAACAATTATAGTCAAATGAAGGTTGAGGTATGATGATAGTAATATATATATATATATATATATATATATATATATATATATATATGTATGTATGTATGTATGTATGTATGTATGTATGTATGTATGTATGTATGTATGTATGTATGTATGTATGTATGTATGTTGTAATTGTACTGATAAATGATAGTCATACCAGGGGTTGTAACATAAATACATACATACATACATACATACATACATACATACATATATATATATATATACACACACATACATACATACATACATACATATATGCTGGTTTTGTTGTATTCGGGTCTTTTCCCGTGTAAGGTTGAGATTGTCTTTGCAACGTTTCGGCAGGATCTCACCTGCCATTTTCAAAGCGTGGGCTCAAAATGTGGGCTCACATTTTGAGCCCACGCTTGAAGATGGCAGGTGAGATCCTGCCGAAACATGTCGACATTCACCGGTGAATGTTGGTGAATGTCGACATTCACCGGTGAATGTTGGTGAATGTCGACATTCACCGGTGAATGTCGACACATACCAATTTCGGTCTTTCACAGTGATATATATATAACGAGTCAGCGTAACGCTTTACTTTTGCTTTTCAATTCGCGGTCCTGGAAACTACTCGTTCTAACCGCGCAGGATCGCAGGTTTTTTAAAAAAAGAAGTCCGCGAATAGAAGACGCTTAAAAGGAAGCGAGGAGCCGAGGTGTCGAGAGGATAAGGGTATTAGGGTAAGGGTGTCGAGAGGATAAGGGTATTTAGCAAATATTTCGGACATACACCAAGCGACTATGTGAATGTTGACATTCACCGGTGAATGTCGACATTCACCAGATTTCGGACTTTCACAGTAACATATATATATATGTTACTATATATATATATATATGATTTAAAATATATGATTTGATATGAATTGTAGGTGATGAATGTGGAAGGGATGCACAGAAGTTTTTATAACCAATCGACACACTTTCTACAATTTGTAATGGAAGATGGTTTTGTGGTTTTTTTGTTTTTTATCTGTTTGTGTTTATTCAAAAATAAAAAAATTCTTTAGAAAAAAAGAATAATCGATGCAAGCAAATCAAAATCAACAGCTAGGATTAGGCTGTTGTATAATGTATGCCAGAAAACTGACTTTAAAACCTGTAGTTAATGGTACCATTACCAAATTGAATTATCTTATGCAGGATGTGGAATAAGTCTGGTTAACACAAACAGGGGACTGAGAGTTCTAATACTTCCTTAGACATGAAAGCCAGTTGGATGACTCTGGGTCAGTTGCTCTCTCAACCCAACCTACCTCAGAGGGTAAGACAACAGTCCTTCTCCTGTGCGCTGCTTGGAGAATCCAAGCATGGGATATACCCAAGCTTAATGTCCTATGGGCGAAAGGACAGATTGTCCAGGGCCCTTTCAGCTTCGTGGATCGCCTATAGGACCCTCTGCCCAAATGATGCCTCAGCCAAGGCAAACGAGTCAAGTTTATAATTTTTGATGAACGGTGATGGGGAGGCCCATGTGGCTGCCCTGCATATTTCCTCCACTGATGCTTGCGTAGCCCAGGCGGCTGTAATGGCTGCGCTGCAAGTGGAGTGAGCCGTGATATGACCAGGTGGCTGTTTGGACTGGTGTTCATAGGATAGGTTATACAGGCCCTCAACCATCTGCCAATAATAGATGAGGACATTTTCTTGCCCATCGAGGAGGGCTGAAAGGATACAAATAATGACTCTATTCGTCAGAAGGATGCCATCCTCTTGATGTAGCCCTTCTGACATCCAATGTATGCCACCGTTTTTAGTGGGATGAGTGGCATTGGGGAAAAAGTCAGATAAAATAATCTCGAGACCTGTGAAAATGAGAGTTCACTTTAGTCATGAATGAGGGATCCAGTCTGAGGATGACCCTATCAGGCCGCATGATGCACAGATTCTCTCGGACAGATAGAGCTGCCAGCTCTGAGATATGCCTTGCGGAAGTGATTGCCACAAGGAAGGGGACTTTAAGTGTCAGGTGACGAAGGCTAGAAGTCTTCAGTGGTTCAAATGGTGAATTGATGAGACCCCGCAAGACCAGGGTATGATCCCATGTAGGATACCGGTGAATTACTGGTGCTTGCAGATTCATTGCACCCCGAAGAAAGCTGGACACCTGTGGATGTCTGGAGAGAGTGAGGTTGGAACTGGATTGTAGAATCATTGACAAGGCTGTGACATGCATTCGAAGAGTGTTTGGGGCGAGCCCCTTGTCCAGTCCGTGTTGTAGAAATTCCAACATCGGTGGGTGGGGGTGGCTGAGGTTGGGTTGATGGAATTGACGGAGCACCACCTGCAGAAAGTAGCCCAGGGAGGAGAATACAGTTCATAGAGTCATGCCTGGAAGCCTGTATGGTCTGGATTTCCCCTGTCTCAGGAGGTCTCAGGAAGTCCCTCTCAAGTGCCAGACGGTTAACTGGAGCCACTGAGGGTCTGGGTGTTCCAGCGCCCCCTGGCTGAGAGAGATCCTCTCCTGGGATATTCTCCATGGGCGGGAGACAGACAAGCTGACTAAGTCTGCGAACCACGGACACCTGGGCCAGTAAGGAGTGACCAACAGCACATCCACCCCCTCTGTGAGTATCTTCCTGATCACTCAAGGAATCACGGCAAGTGGAGGAAAGGCATATAGAAGGCCCCTTGGCCAATGGCTGTGAAGGGCATCTGTCCCTTCCGCTCCTGGTGTCGGAAACCTGGAGTAATATCTCAGCAGCTGAGCATTCTCCGGTCAGGTGAACAGATCCACTTGTGGACGGCCGAATCTGTCAGACAGTTGTAGAAAGAGAGCCAGATGGAGGCGCCGTTCCGTGTGGTCGATGGTAGACCTGCTGAGCCAATCCGCCTGTGTTGGTTGTTCCCGAGATGTGCTCGGCTCGAATGGATAGAAGGCGGGTCTCCGCCTCCTGCATCAGGGTCTTGGAATGCGTGTCCCCTGGAGGTTCACGTGGGCTTTGGTGGCCACATTGTCTGTGAGCAGGAGGACGTGTTGGCCGATCATTCGATCTTTGAAATGTCGTAGATCCAGGTGATCGGCCCTGAGCTCCAGCCAATTGATGCTGTTCTCCAGCTCCTCCTGTAACCAGCGCCCCTGTGACATTTGGGACTGGATGTGTGCGCCCCAATCAAACAGGCTGGCATCTGATGTTACAGTCACTCGAAGGGCTCCTTGAAGTGGCATCCTTTCCTGATGGCTGGGGAAGTCCACTAAAGAAGAGAGTTGCAAACTCAAGGAGGAATCCACACCTTGATGTTGGAGTTGCTTCTCTTGGCTCGTTGGTACGGCAGTAGAAGCCACTGTAATAGACGGGCGTGCAATCTTGCCCAGGGAATGACCAACAAGCAAGAGATCATTTTCCCAAGTAAGCAGGAAAGCATTATCTGTGGCACTGTTGTTGCAATCGGATGGTTGCGATCATCGATCATAGGCTGGATTGCCGTTCTGGGGACAGCGTGACCCTGCAGGATATAGTGTCAATCACAGCCCCCAAGTCAAGAGTCTGGTGGTTGGATTGAGATGACTTTTTTCCATGTTCACTGAAAATCCATAGTTCTGTAGGATGAGCATCGTGGTGCACAGATCCCGCTGCGCCTGCCGGCCAGACGATGACTAGATGAGGATGTTGTCCAGGTAACACTGCACGCGCACCAGTCGAGACGTAGGTGCACTGCTATTGTGACTAACAGTTTTGTGAAGGTTCTGGGGGTCAATAACAGGCCGAATGGCAGGGCCCGATACTGGAAGTGGTGCCCTGCATAATGGAACCTAAGGAACCTTCGATGGGATGGGTGGATGGGTACGTGCAGGTAAGCCTCCCTGAGATTGATTGATGTCAGCAGATCCCCCTCCCAAATGCTGCCCAGGATGGAGTTTAGGGACTGCATTTTGAAGCATTTGTACGCTACGTGGGAGTTGAGCCATTTTAGATCTAAGCTGGCTCTGCACACACACACACACACACAAGCTCTTGGGAACTAGGATTAGTATCGAATAGAATCCTAGACCCTCCTGGCCCAGTGGAACTGATTCGATTGCCCTGATGTCTAGAAGGTGAAGCCCTCTTGGAGGGATTCCTGGAGGTGGGGGCAGCTGAAGAAGTGACAGGGGGGGGAGGAATTCTATGGTAAGGCCCAGCCTCACTGTCTATAATACCCAGGAATCCGTGGTCATCTCCTGCCACTGGGTAGGAAGGCCTGGAGACGACCTCCAATGGGCAGAGTGAGATGGGAGTCACTTCACCCGCCGAAGGGCTTGATGATAGCCCCACAGAAGGGTCATCTGCCATAGGGCTGTTGCCTGCCCCTGTACCTAAAGGACTGTCTGTCCTGCTACCTATTGGCTCCCTGGGAGTATGGTCACTGAAACGGAGGAGCAGGTGATCCAGATTCAGCCTGGCAAAAGGGCTGCCTGCGGTAATATGGGGAAGGTCTGTTATCAGCTCATTTACGAGGTATTGATAGGGCCTTCTTTTTATCTTTAGTCTCCACTAATACTGGATCAAGAGCTCTTTCGCCAAAGAGCTTATCCCCTTTAAAGGGGGCCAAGGGTAGACGCCATTTTGAGAGCATGTCTGCCTGCCAGTGGCAGAGCCACGCCATCCTTCTAGAGGTGACATTGGTGACTAAAGCTCTGGATGCGAATTTTGCCGCGTTAAGCATTGCATCCGCCAAATATTCTGTAGCTGTTGTCAGTTTGTTTAGATCCTGGCGGAGCCTGGCATCCTCCTGGGGAATCTAATCCAAAAGTTGGCACAACCACATTAAGGTGGCCCTATTGAAGAATGAGGCTGAGGTGGTTTACCGAATGGCCCAGGATGAGGCCTGGTGTACCTAGCGGAATGAGGTTTCCACTTTCTTATCCTCTGCCTTCAGCCCTTCCATGAGGTTGGAAGGAATGAGTGCCGAAGACATGAGAAAGGCTACCGGGGTGTCTACTCTAGGCCATTGGAGGAAGTTTTCTAACTCAGGACCTACAGAATATAGTCTCTTGTTGCACTTGCTAGGGGCTGGAATGGTGGCAGGCTGGACCCACTGGTGTTGGACAATGTCCACAAATAGCTGGGGTGCAGGTACCACCTTGTGTTCAGAGGGAGGTTCCGAGAACAAGCCGGTTTTCTGAGCCAACAGTGCCTTGGGTTGACTGGTTACTGACCTGGTCTTGTGAAGTAAAGATTTAAATAGTGCAGGCTTAAAGAGGCCTTTACAGGCTGGCTTATCCGGGGTCAGGTCCTCATCGTACAATAGGACCTTTTCTGTGGCCTCCTCCTCCCCTGCCAGTGAGTCCTCACTGCGCACTGATGGTTTGGGCGAGGAAGGAGCCTGAGTTTGGAGGGGGTTCTCCTGTCTTTGGGTCTGGCTACCTGTGGCTAGGTAGACAGGTAAAAGAGGGGCTCTAATCTCCCTTCTCTGGAAAGCTAGCTCTACCCCCTATAGAATCACTTCAGATATGTAAACCTGAAGTTCCTTGGTTAGGCCCGGGACCTCGGGTGGGTGAAGGCCTACCTCTGCAGAAGTAGCCGTAGTCGAAAGTTCAGCCACCATTATGCTTACTGGCAGATGCTCTCCTGGTATTTGAAGGTCTTGAAAGGGAGAAAAATCCTCCTCAAAGCAAGCTGCCTAAAAGGCTGTGACTCGGAAATATTGTCATGTGGCCCCATAGGAATATTGTCAACGGACTGCCTCAAAAGAGGCTGTGCGTCCTGTAGTGCCTTCTGCGCATTGGCAAATTGTTTCTCTAATGCCTTAAGGCATCTGATGGCATCTCTATAAGAGGCAGAAGATGAATTGTGGGACGAAGCTTTGGACTTCCCGGATTTCGAAGGCCCTTTAGAGATGGACTTGGTCCTATTTGCTCTTGGTGGAGGTTGAGCTAAGGAGGAAGGGCTTGGGCGAGGTTCCTCCAGCTCTGTACTGCGGTCAGACATGCTGATACCGGACCACCCTTCTTATTACTTCCTTAGTGCGATGTCAGGAACTGCACCTCTTCAGTGCACTGTTAGGAGCTGCAAAGATGGTGGCAGACCTCAGCCATGCCGGGGTGTGACCGAGTACTCGGACAGGGAGGCCCCAGGGATGGGTTGTATCTGCACCCAGGCAGCCTCATTCGAGGGCACTGGCGCAGGCCAGCAATGAGGGCAGCCTGGTAAGGAAGGTGGTTTGGCTGTTCAGGATGACTTGGCAGTCAGAAGGTCTTGGCAGTCGTCGCATTGTTCTTTGCTTTGGAGACAATGAAAGTCAGCTAACAGGAAAACTCGTAAACCTAGCTTACCAAGATCAAAAAAAATGAGAGCTGCCTGGATCGCACCAGTGGTGGCCGCCCTACTCGTGTGTCTCAGTTTCCTTGCAAGAGGACGGAGGGCAGCGGCGCGTCCTGCGCTGGCCCTGCAACGTCCTCCTGGCTCTTGCTCCTAGCCGTGAAGTCTTTTAAATTGGTTCGAGAGCTGCCAGCACGAAAGCAAGGAAATGCGCCGCAGCAGTCTCCCAAGGTGGCGGCCGGCATGAAAACTGATACTGTGGCGTCGGCTAAACAGGGCAAAAATCCTCAGGGGCCGAAACTCACCCCGCAGTCGGTTTGGCCGACGGCCGCTTGCCCCGCCAGATACCTGAAACAGTCATTTCTTCAGCGAAATGCTCGGCAGGCAACAAGTGCTTTGACAGCTGCTATGCCAGCCGTGAAGCAGCTGCAGTTGACTGCGTGTTGAGCAATTTGACAGCTAAAAGGAAAAATTAGCTAAAAATCTTCTCTAGCTGTTTGCTGCCCTAGAATCAAGCAGAAATATTCTAATTCAGTTTACTCTGCTCAGTAATCGAGGAGAGAATCAAAGTCACATCTAATGGGCTTGACTGAGTTGATAAAACTGAGGCAGTCAAGCCTAGGAGGCGTGGCCAAAGATTCTAAATTAACTCAGTCACCGGGCAGACAACTGAAGTTGAACCCATGTTTGGATTCTCCAAGCAGCGCACAGGAGAATATACGTGTCATCATTTATCGCATTTTTAATCACATCAAGTGCTGACTTTAGGGACACAAGATTAACACTTCTGTCCCAAGCAGACATGCTACCTAATCATAATAAATACTATACATAAAAAGCTTACCAATGTCATCTTTAGCTTGTCAGTAACATCTGAATTGTATATTTGGACTTTTTCCTTGATTGCTTCCTTGGTGAGGTAATTATGAGTTTCTCTCTCCTTCTGAACATCCTAGAACAAAAAGATAGTAAAATATTAATTTTACTACAATTAAAAAGTAAAACTATGAACTGGGGATCTATACAAGGTAGAGCACAACAAACATTTTTAAAAAATATTGATTGAAAGCTGCATAATAAAATGACAGCATTACATCCTGCAAACATTTACTATGAAATTAGCCTTTTTTTCTTTAATGGCTTTTGACAGAAAAGAAAAGGAAGTTACATATATATGCTGTCTAAAACCAAAAAAAATATGACTTTGGATGGGAAAAAATGAATATCTGGGTCTGAAGACAAGGCAGAAAAGAAGTTCTACTCGTGGTTTCAAAACTTGCTTGGCTCAAATATTCTCAATCAATACATTCTAATATTACAGGAATCCAACTCATAAAAAGAATACATTCAAGACATTTTGCTGATTTGTATGCAAAATGAACCCAATAAATATTTTTATCAAATATTGTACTGGCACATCTCATCAAAGCTATTTAAGGTCTGCATTTATGCATTTATGTCTCTCTTTGAATCATTAAAAATTTAGGAATCAATGATATAACTAATAGCATTGAAAATTCAGAACTGTTATAGAACATACTGATTCATTAGCAAGATTCAGGGTATTATTGGTTTGTCTAAAAAGTGATTGGTACATAGAATTTCTAGGATACCAAACCTCTAGCCATAAGTTACAATTAGTTGTGAAGAGGGAAGTACATTCACAAGGTTAAAAGTAAAGGTAAAGATTCCCCCGCACATACGTGCCAGTCGTTTTCAGCTCTAGGGGGCAGTGCTCATCTCCGTTTCAAAGCCGAAGAGCCAGCGCTGTCCGAAGACATCTCCTTGGTAATGTGGCTGGCATAACTAAACACCAAAGGCGCACGTAGTGCTGTTACATTTCTACCAAAGTGGTTCCTATTTGTTCTACTTGCACTTTTACATGCTTTCGAACTGCTAGGTTGACAGAAGCTGGGACAAGTAACAGGAGCTCACTCCATTACGTGGCACTAGGGATTCAAATTGCTGAACTGCCAACCTTTGGATCAACACCTTATCACAAGGCCATAGATATCAATTGATTTAGTAACTGTATCTGGGTTTAGTAAAATAATTTTGAAATCTGCTGGCCTTGGAGAAGAATGAACTTAAAATTTTGAAAACCACACAAACATATATAATATTCATATAAAAGCACACATTACCCTTACCAAAAACCTTTGTTTTTGGGTAAACTAGTTCTACAATAGACTGTGACTGTTCTTTCTTTTGCAAACTATAATGGAAAGCTAAAATGTAAAAGAAAATCAAAAATACAAAATAATTCTGTTTGTGTTTGAATATAAGTGAATGAGAGAAAACTTAATATGTACTTGTGATAGTAATGCTGAACAAGTTTATCATGATCTCATTCCAAAATCACTGGTTTTGCCATACCCTATATGGCAGTGCTTTAACTGTTGGCATGCAACTCATTTCTAAATAGAGTTGGTTGTTTAAACTTTGAAGGCTAAATTGCAAGAACGCAGTTTAGAGTTTTTATACAAGATTTACAACATGAGGAACACTAGTTTACCTATCCCGCTCAATAAAATAAGAATACATTTTTTCTGTAGTGCAACTTTTTTATCTGATTCTAACAGATTTTAATATGATGATCAAAATAGAATAAAATTTTATTTCTAAGTTTTTTCATACACCTTTTTGACTGTCCTGCATATTTTGCATGAAGGATACAATTTTTTGCTTTGACCAATCTGGCCAAGGTGCCTGAAAGTCTAGTTTTGTACCTTTTCTTTTGACAAGAAGGCATAAAGGGAAGTTGGAGAAAGCCGTATTTAATCATCTAGCAAATATGCAAACTGTTCAAGATGCACGAAACATAGATTGGGGTTCATATATTTTCCTTATACAGATTCTCAATGTACAACCAAAACTGAGCATGGAATTATGGTCATAAGTTGTTGTGGTTGTTAAGTAAAGCACTCATGATCACCTCACTCAATGATCATAAACCCAGCTCACCCCACTGCAGTAGTTAAGCAACTGTACAGGTCATTAAGTGTAGCATGGGATGCTTAAAGAGGTGGGGGAGGCTCTGGGATACTTTGAGCAGGCCAGTTCCACACTGTGGCACCCTCCCCAACTCTGGCTTGTGCCAGACCTCTCAGGGCCTCTCCTTAAAGTCCCTCCTTGCACAGCTTCCCACCTTGCTAAGTTCCCGCAGGCCTTGAGCCTCCTCCCCACCCATCATGCCTTGCTTCACTTACCTCTTTCAAAGATTCCTTTCCAAAAAAGTGCCCAGTCAGTGCAACGCACAACCATCCTGCAAAGGCCACTTCACACTATTCTGTAGGTACCGTTCACATGCTGAAAACTGAACACTTCCACAGTAAGAAATTGCAGGAATGGTGGCTGCTTCCAGAATGATGCAAGGCAGATTCTACAAAAGTCTGCATGATGTGACATTCGCTGAGTGGTATTTTTGAAATTTAGTTTTCAGAAGAGTAAACTGGAGCAAGACATGATGGTGTAGGGAAGAGGCCCAAGGCTGCAGGACCTAGCAGGGTAGGCATGTCCAGGAACTAGGCACGAAGAACCCAGTGGGGCAGGAGGGATGAGCAAGTTATGCAGAGCAGTTGCAGCATCCCTGAAATCAGTTTGCAAGCACCCGAATTGTGATTACGGGACCATGGGAGCACTTTACCCCATGCTATATCCTATGCCAGTGACGGCGAACCTTTTTCACCTCGGGTGCCAAAAGCATGCACACACTATTGCATGCACTTGCGTGCCCATCTCCATAATTTAATGCCCCTCGCGCCGTGTCCCCTGTGCATGCATGCGTGATCCCCCCTGCTGCCGCACACATATGCGCACAGCTTTCCTGGAGCCTGGCGAGGGCGAAAACAGCCCCCCTGGAGGCTGGAAATGGCCCGTTTTCTGACTTCCGGTGGCACGGTAGGTTGGTTTTTCGCCCTCCCCAGGCTCCAGAGGCTTTCTAGGACCCCGGGGGGAGCGAAAAAAGGCCCAATGCACAAACCAGAAGTCTGTTTGTATGTTGGGCGGTTTTCGCCCTCCGGAGGCTTCAGGGAATAATCCGAAGCAAAAATGGCAGAAAATCAAGGCCGAAAATCAGCTGGCCAGTGCACCCACGTGTGCTGGAGCTGACAGGGCAATGCCTCATGTGCTCTCAGAAATGGCTCCACGTGCCACCTGTGGCACACATGTCATTGGTCCGCCATCATGGCCCTATGCTATGGATATAGATTGCAAGTTATTTTACATATATAAAGTTTTTTATTTTTTCATTTTCATAACATATAGCCACATGTCTACTATTACATAACCAACATCGTATTATATTAACTGTTTACATCAATTCATCTTACCATCAAGTCCCAAAAACAATTATTTGCTCTTCTGCTCTCCATGCACCATATTTGTACCCTATTCATCACTTTCTTCTCCCTCTCTCCTCCTCCTCCCTACCTCCTTTCTTCCCTCTGTCATCCTTCTCTTCTCTACTTCCCCTTCATCTCTCCTTCTCCTCTCTCCCCTTTCCACTCCTTTTTTTCCTCTCCCCCGGCCCTCTCCCTCTCTTCTTCCCTTACCTCTCTCCTCTACGTTACTACACACTCTTCATCTCATTTACTTGGTGTATTTCATCCTCTGAGCAAGCTCCATTTTATGTTGATGGTATTCCTTTTCAATATACAGTACTGTGCAAAAGTTTTAGGCAGGCATGAAAAAATGCTGTAAACAAAGAATGCTTTCAAAAATATAAATAATGATTGTTTATTTTTGTCAATTTGCAAAATGCAAAGTGAGCAAACAAAAGAAAAATCTAAATCAAATCAATATTTGGTGTGACTATCCTTTCAAAACAGCAGCAATTCTCATAGGTGCACTTGCCCAAAGCCAGGGATTCTGCAGGATTATAGTCAAGTGTATGATCAACCAATTATACCAAACAGGTGCTAATGAGCACCAATGTCACAGTAGGTTGAAACCCAGTCATGAACTGAAATAGAAACAGCTGTGTAGGAGGCTTAAAGCTGGGTGAGGAACAGCCAAACTCTGCTACCAATGTGAGGTTGTGAAAGAGAGTTTCATGTCATGGCAAGATTGAGCACAGCAACAAGACACAAGGTAGTTATACTGCATCAACAAGGTCTCTCCCAGACAAAGATTTCAAAGCAGACTGGGGTTTCAAGATGTGCTGTTCAAGCTCTTTGGAAGAAACAAAAGAAACAGGCAATTTTGAGGATAGTAGACACAGTGGTCGGCCAAGGAAACTTAGTGCAGCAGATGAAAGACACATCAAGCTTATTTCCCTTCAAAATTGGAAGATGTCCAGCAGTGCCATCAGCTCAGAACTGGCAGAAACCAGTGGGACCCAGGTACACCCATCTACTATACGGAGAAGTCTGGCCAGAAGTGGTCTTCATGGAAGAGTTGCAGCCAAAAAACCATACCTCAGACGTCTGAACAAGGCCAAGCGACTAAAGTATGCATGCAAACATAGGAACTGGCATGTGCAAAAAAATGGCATGTGCTCTGGAATGATGAGTCAAAATTTGAAATATATGGCTGTAGCAGAAGGCAGTTTGTTCGTCGAAGGGCTGGAGAGCGGTAAAATAATGAGTGTCTGCAGGAGAGGGTAGGAAGGGGAAGAGAAAGAGAGGAGGAGGGGAGAGGTAAGGGAAGAAGGAAGGGAAAGGAGGAAGGAAGGAAGTAGAGAAGGGAGAGAGGGAGAAAAGAAAGGGAGAAGAAGGTGGTGTCAAAACAGGCAAGGGATGGTAAACAAAGCAACCCAAATGGAATATTATAATTCTATAAATGGAATGACGAATATATAAGAACCATGAATGTAAAAAAAGAATAATAACTATGTGAATGTATACCTATAATTGTATATAGAGAACAAAAAAAAACCTTTATATTAAAAAAAAATGAGAGTCTTCAGGCAACAGTGAAGCATGCAGAGGTTCCTTGAACGTTTGGAGCTGCATTTCTCCAAATCGAGTTGGAGATTTGGTCAGGATTAATGGTGTTCTCAATGCTGAGAAATACAGGCAGATACTTATCCATCATGCAATACCATCAGGGAGGCGTATGATTGGCCCCAAATTTATTCTGCAGCAGGACAACGACCCCAAGCATACAGCCAAAGTCATTAAGAACTATCTTCAGCGTAAAGAAGAACAAGAAGTACTGGAAGTGATGGCATGGCCCCCACAGAGCCCTGATCTCAACATCATCGAGTGTGTCTGGGATTACATGAAGAGACAGAAGGATGTGAGAAAGCCTACATCCACAGGAGATCTGTGGTTAGTTCTCCAAGATGTTTGGAACAACTTACCAGCCAAGTTCCTTCAAAAACCGTGTGCAAGTATACCTAGAAGAATTGCTGCTGTTTTGAAGGCAAAGGGTAGTCACACCAAATATTGATTTGATTTTGATTTTTCTTTTGTTCACTCACTTTGCATTTTGCAAATTGACAAAAATAAACAATAATTATTTATATTTCTGAAAGCATTCTTTACAGCATTTTTTCACACCTGCCTACAACTTTTGCACAGTACTGTACATATTTAATTGTAACATATATCTTCCTTTCTTTTTTAAAAGAGAAAAAAGAAGTATATATATGCAGTAACTATTTAAAAAAAAACCTGCCTATTTTTGGGTGAGATGTAGACCTGGTTACAGTTCCCAGCTATTCTCATCATTATATTTATATAATTATGCATCCTTACACACCCCAAATTTGTGATTCTGTCTTTGTAATCTCAATAATTTCCCATTGTAGGTATATTTCATGTTCCCTCTCCATTTTTCCATATCTTGGCTTAGGTTACCCTTAATTGTCTTTAAATAACAATCCTTACTGTTCAATGTTTATTACAATTCGCTTAATCTACTATATAGAATAACAAGCGGTACACATCTCACTTTGTTCATCTTAGGAGTTCTTTATGTATCCATGTTTCATATAGTTTAACCCATACTTAATTGTCCTTCCATTGTCATATTCAATAAATTAGCAACTCAGTTTAATTATCATGTATAAAAGTGAATCACATGCCTCTGCTTTACATTTTCCCCATAAGTTTCATATTTGTCCATATTCCATATACTTTAACCTTTATTTAATTATCTTTCCATTATCATATTCAATCAGTTAGCAACTCAAGCGAACCTATGGCACACGTGCCACAAGTGGCACACAGAGCCATTTGTCAGGGCACGCGAGGCGCTGCCCTGTCAGCTGGCCAGCGCGCATGCACGCGCTGGCCAGCTGAGTTCACCTTTTTAAAAGCTATTTTTCGCCTTCCCCAGGCTCCAGAGGCTTTATTAGGAGCCTGGGGAGGGCGAAAAGAGCCTCCCCCGCCCCCCCCCGGAGGCTTCAGGGACCGTCCCTGAAGCCTTCAGAACGCTTAAAACCACCCTCCGAGCAAACCGGAAGTGACTTCTGGATTGCTCGGAGGGTCGTTTTAAGCATTCCGAAGGCTTCAGGGACCGTCCGAGGCTTCCCTGATGCCTTCGGAGCGCTTAAAACGACCCTCCGAGCAACCCGGAAGTCACTTCTGGTTTGCTCGGAGGGTGGTTTTAAGCACTCCGAAGGCTTCAGGGAAGCCTCTGGACAGTCCCTGAAGCCTCCGGAGGGCCTCCGGGGAGTCGGGGGAGGCTCTTTTCGCCCTCCCCAGGCTCCTATAAAGCCCCTGGAGCATGGGGAGGGCAAAAAAATGTAAAAATGGGGGGGGTCCACGCGTTTTGCGCGCATGCGCACTGGGGGGGTTGCACATTGCATTATGGGTGCGGCACGCCCGCACTCGACCCCCCTGCGCTCCCCCCACTTGTGGCATGCAAGCCAAAAAAGGTTCGCCATCACTGGCATAGACCATAACACAGACAAAAGTTTTTGTTGCTGCCAAGGTTTAAAAAGCATGGGAAAAAGAAAGAAACGCTATGGCACCAGCCCGGGATGTCTCCCTCCAGTGAAAACAGCACAACAACCAAGAATTGAGGAGCACTTTGTGGGCAAGAAATCTGTAAGTAAAACTAACCTCCCCTCCATTTCCAACAATCTTGAGAGATTAGAATGGGACCTGCAAAGAAATTTGGCAAAACAGCAGCTACTAGACTTTCCTGATTTGGAGGGAGGGGGAACAAACTGAAAACCAGCTGTTCTCACAAACAACTAGTCCAATTACATCCTGTATGGAGTCTGAGTTAAAGGCTAAAAAGGTAAAGAGCAACAAGATAATTCAGAATATAGTGTCTTTACCTTGTGAAAATTCAACAGAGTTTATGGCAAAGCAATGCCTTCTCACAACGCAAACAGTGGTTTCAATATTTGAACAACTAATTGCCATCCAACATGATTTAGAGACATTAAAAAATGATATAGCTGTTTTTCTTCAAGCACAATATCGGGCCCCAGGCACCCTCACTAAAGTTTTTACAGCATACTTGGTTAACTCCCATATGCAGGATAAGGAAGAGGAAAAAGAGCAAAGAACCAGAAAAACAGTTAAAGAATCGGATAAAAAGTGGAAGTCCACTCAGAAAAAGTCCTTCCCCAGACAAGGCAACAAGAGGGAGATGTATTAATAGAGAAGTCTCACTGGAAGTCAGGAAAGCATCTCCCCCCAATTACAACAATCACATCGCTCACTACAAACACAACAGATTGCTCTTAGAATCCATATGAACAGACTTAATTATGGATGTTGGAATACCAAAAGTGCAATACTAAATTCCCTAAGCCAGCTTCTTCACTGTAACAGAAGGCAGATTGATCTTTCTGCTGTGGAGTGGCTCCCCGAGGCCACAGATTGGAAGTGGATTCTCTTGTCCTTCAAGCAGCCCACCATAGCACATATGCTATTTAAGATGAAGGCACATGTAGCCTCCTTTAAAATCTTTCCCATCAGTCTTCTGTGAGGAAAGGGTTACACCCTTAATTGTTAACATGCGATTTCCCAAGGTGTCTGTCTCCTCCTCATTTTCAACCTTGGGAAAGAGAGAAAAAGAAAGGGGGAGTCAGCCAGCCTTGTCCAGTGATGAGATACTTAACAGCACAGAAGCCGGCCTCATTAATGCTTTTCACGCTCTCCCCAGGAAAGAACAAGACAATATATCATTCAAGTTAGAAAATTTAAAGAAATCCTTATTGGTCACAATGAACACAGCAGAGCCGCTTATAGATCTGGTTTCCCCAATAATTGAGCCTCTCACTTCTCTCCCAGAGGACAAGGGATTGCATGGACAGGAGATCATGGAAAATAGAAGCCAAGATCCAAAGGGGGCATTAGAGGTCTCAGTAGAGATGGAAATGCTATCATCCTTATGTGAATATCCCATGACACCTTCAGCACCAAATCAAGAAACTGAGAGATGACCCACGTCAGAGCCACCATCTCAAAGAATGAAGCATGACCTAATAACTCCTTGCCCTACACCTAGAGAAGAGGCATCAGAATGGCAAACTCTGTTAGCTGGTGCTAAAACCTCTTACTCTGAACAAATTCCTCAGGAGTCTACACCGGACTTAGATGGGGCCCCCCTACTTTTAGAAAAGACCAATTCTGTGCATGACAACACCTAAATCCATTGCAACAACCCAACAACTTCCCTTTGTATAAATCAAGTTTCTTTATGAGCTGCAAAAGATTTCCCATTTTCCCTTACAATCTAGAATATAGCAGGCCGGTCTGTTCCATCAAAAGACCAATTCTTTTTTGACTATATATCACAATTTGACATCTTGGGCAAACCTGGGCCTCTGCAGAGATACAGTTAGATGGTTATTGGGCTAACTCAATCCTGGCTGTCCCAAGCAAGGTGGGTGGGAGAGCTAAAGGGGGTATTGTGATATTAGTTAATACATCCTTGCAATTTAAATGTGTATCACTGCCACCTTTCCAGCCGTGGGTTGTGACTACCTTACTCTTATTTAAACAGGTGCTTTTTAATACATATTCCTCCACTTAATAAGAATAATTTGATCAACGAGATTTGGGATGGCATAGAAGATTTTATTCTTGGCTGCTCAAATACCCCACAGCAGCAATAATTATAGGGGGGGAGGACTTAAATGCTAGGATGGGACCAAATGATCAAGCATTAATCAATTTAAGATCCACTATGATGAGAATGTACCAGGAGAACCCCTGCATTCCAGACAATTTAAAGACCCTAAAACAAATCGGGCACATTTGTGTGTAAGACAGATGACTGTACTTTTGGACCTTTGTATCCTTAATGGGTCCACATGGGCGACTACCCAGCAGAATATACTTATCGGGGAACAAGAAGAAAATCCACAGTTGATTACTGGATAATATCAGATGACCTCCTCAAGTTCTTACAGAAGATGGAGATAGACTCGCGACTGGAAAGCGATCATAATACAATACTCCTTACTCTCACATTGCACCAGAAATCTCTAAGGGCAGGCACAGCCTACCTACCTAGGTTAGAGAGCCAAAATACCCAGGTAAAAATTAAATGGAATGAGAAAAATTCAAAGGAAGTTACTAAATGGACGTTAGTTCCAGAAAAGAATGTTGGTCTTACCGGAACGTTTCTTTTCAGGGGGAGAGGGGGAGTGGTCATGTTTGGGTATTCTCAAAGCCTGATTGGTCCAAAGACTGAGAGTAAACTTCTTAAATACTCCTGCCTTCCCTTCTAACCCAGTTTCCTCGAAGGCGAACGACAGAACTTCAACAACAAACAACAAAAACAACCGAAAAGCACCCTCCCCCCAGGAAACCCCGGTCCTCCCCTTGGCCTAGACAACCTGGCCAGGGTGGGTGGTGACCACTCCCCCTCTCCCCCCCCAAAAAGAAAAGTTCAGGTAAGACCAACATTCTTTTTCCAGTGGAAAGAGGGAGTGGTCACGTGTGGGACATACCCAAGCTTAGTCCTAGGGAGGGATAGAACTAACAGCTAAGGCCCAAGGGGAGTATCAGCCACCGCCCTCTGCAGGACCCTCCGACCAAAAGAAGCATCCGCTGAGGCGAACGTATCCAGCCGATAGTGTTGGATGAACGGCGTTGGGACGCCCAAGTAGTGGCTCGGCAAATGTCCTCGAAAGGAGCCCTAGTAGCCCAAGCCGCCGTGGTCGCGGCACTCCTGGTGGAATGGGCCGTTATCCCCGAAGGAACTGGCCTCCCTGCCACCCCGTAGGCCTCCATGATGGACTGTCTCAGCCAACGGCCAATGGTGGCCGAAGACACCCTGGCCCCCAACGTTCCTGGTTGGAATGAAACAAATAAGGCTTCCGTTCAACAGATCTCCGCCGTCCGACGGAGATAAATACGCAAGGCTCGACGCACGTCCAGGCGGTGCCAGAGTCTCTCCCTATCGTTGGAGGGACCCGGACAGAAATCGGGCAGGATGATCTCCTGCGCCCTATGGAACGGGGTGTTCACTTTCGAGATGAAAGTAGGATCAAGACAAAGGACGACCCTATCCTGATGAAAATGGCAGAGATCATCTTTGGCCGAAAGAGCCCCCAGTTCCGAGATTCGCCGGGCCGAAGTCACCGCTACAAGAAAGGCTACCTTAAGGGATAAAAACCTCAGATGCACTGACTGAAGAGGCTCGAACGGGGGCCCCATCAGGGCTCTGAGAACCAGAGGAAGATCCCAGGTAGGGAACCGATGGACCGGGGGGGGGGCTGAGATTAGCTGCCCCCTTCAGGAAACATTTGATCAGGGGGACGTGAGAGAGAGAAGAGGACCTCACCCCACCCCCAAGACCGAAGAAAGAGCCGCCACCTGATGACGGAGAGTATTGTGTGACAGCCCATCGTCTAGGCCCTTCTGAAGAAACTCCAAGACATTCGGAATAGTGGCTTTGGCAGGGGAAATATTATGAGGGAGCACCACCGGACAAAGGCTGCCCAGATGGAGTTATAAACCTGGGTCGTTGATGGATGTCTAGCCGCCTCGATGGTGCGTATGACCCCGGAGGTCAAGTTAGCCCTCCTCAAGATCCGCTGTTCAAGAACCAGGCGGTCAGATGGAGCCACTGAGGTTCTGGGTGAACCAGGACCCCCTGCCGCAAGACCACCTCCTCCCGCTGAATCCTCCCCGGGGGAGCCACCAGCAACTGGACCAGATCCGCAAACCAGGGCCTCCTGGGCCAATAAGGGGCCACAACGATGACCCTCACCCCTTCTGTTACCAACTTCCTGAGGGTCCCTGGAATGAGAGGAATGGGGGAAAAGGCATAAAGAAGGCCCGGGGGCCACCTGCTCTGGAGAGCATCTGTGCCCTCCGCTGACCAGGACTGGAAGCGGGTGAAAAAGCGCGGGAGTTGAGAGTTTGTCGGTGAGGCGAAGAGGTCCACCAGCGGGGTGCTGAACCTCTGACAGATCTCCCGGAACAACAACAGGTGGAGCTGCCACTCGCCATTGTCCAGAGTTGCTCGACTCAGCCAGTCCGCCTGGTGGTAGGAAAGGCCGGAAATGTGTTCCAACACAAGAGACAGCAGATGCCGCTCTGCCCAGGCTCCCAGCCTCAGAGCCTCTAGCCAGAGGGCCCGAGAATGAGTCCCCCCTTGACAATTGATGTGGGCCTTGGTGGCCACATTGTCCGTCAGTAGAAGTATGTGATGGCCCTCCACTGAGGTCCAAAAGTGCTGCAGGGCCAGGCGGGCCGGTTTCAGCTCCAACCAATTTATATTGTGGGGGAGATCCGAAGTTGTCCACCTGCCCTGAGCCAATCGAGAGCACACTAGGCCCCCCCAACCGAACAGGCTTGCGTCCATAGTGACGGTCATCCTGTCCGGCTCCCAGAAGGAGCAGCCCTTCCGAATGGCTGGGGAAAGCCACCACCTGAGGGACGATCGGACCCCCGCCGGGAGCCGGTGGGTCCGAAGAGAATTGCTCATCCGTCCCCTCCCACTGAAGTGGTCGGAGGTGGAGTCTGGCTCACGGGACTATCCCTATACAAGAGACCATCTTGCCTAATAATTGTGACAACGTGAGAACTGAAACTGACCGACCTTTGTGAATGAGGTCTGCGAGCTGATGCAGACTCTCCTGTCGATCTTGAGACAGACGAACCCTCCATCCCACGGAGTCTATGACTGTATCCAGGTGCAGGATGTGTGTGGAGGGAAAGAGGTGACTCTTGGGGAAGTTCACCGAAAACCCCAGAGATTGCAGACTCCGGATGGTGAGACGGGGGTCCGCGACTGCCTGATGGAAGGACCTTGCCTGAATCAGGACATCGTCCAAGTAACATTGGAGCCTCACCGGAACGGAGCGCAGATGCGCCGCCAATGCCGCCAGCACTTTCGTAAATGTGCAGGTGGGCGAAGCCAACCTGAAGGGAAGAGCTCTGTACTGGTAATGGTGGTCCCCGTGCGAGAACTTCAGAAACCTGCAATGAGCTGACAAAATCGGGATGTGTAAGTAGGCCTCCGTAAGATCTACTGGCGCTAAGAAGTCTCCCTTCCGGATGCCCTGTAGAATGGACTTGAGGGAAGACATCTTGAAGCGCCTGTACACGAGGAAGCGGTTGAGAAGCTTGAGGTCCAGATTGCCCTCCAGCCCCCCGAACTCTTCGGAACCACAAACAGGTTGGAGTAGTGGCCCATGCCCCGTTCCCCGGGGGAACCGCCTCCACTGCCTGAATCTCCAGGAGATGGAATATTGCCTGCTCCATCAGGCGGCGGCGCTCCACACTCTGGGATGGAGGGAACGATCTGAAAAGGTTCGGTGGGAAAGAAATTCCAACCTTAGGCCGTGTCGAACCGTGGCTCTGACCCAAGTGTCTGACGTGATTTCGTCCCATTGATCCGCATAGAGAGACAGGCGGCCGCCTATGGGACGACTCGGGTTCGAGTCACTTCCCCCTACGGTAAGGGCGACCGCCTCGAAAGGGCCGTCGGGACTGGTGCTGGTACCGGTTTCTGTCCTGAAAGGAAGACCTGGATGACTGCCTATCCGACCTGAAAGAGAAGCGTTGGTTATGATCATAGTCAGGGGCCCTATATAACACCTCTCCTGCGCGAGCTGCACTGGCTTCCTGTGGCCTACCGGGTGCGCTTCAAGGTGTTAGTCACCATCTTTAAAGCGCTCCATGGCATAGGGCCTAGTTATCTGCGGGATCGTGTCCTGCCCCATACATCCCTGCGGCCCATTCGCTCACACAGAGAGGGCCTTCTCCGGGTGCCGTCCTCTAGAGACTGTCAGAGGGCGGTGCCCAGGAGTAGGTCCTTCTCTGTGGCAGGTCCCACCCTTTGGAACGACCTCCCCCCAGACATCAGGACAACAACCGATCTCCGCTCCTTCCGCAGTAAACTGAAGACCCACCTGTTTTGGCTAGCCGGCCTGGCGTAATCTCGACAACTGTTCCACCCCTTGGTTAATTTTAATTGTCAATGTTAGCTTTTAAACTTTTATTCTTATTGGGGTTTTAACTTCCCTGATTATTTATTTATTTTTACCTCCTCCTTTGTAGTCCGTAGACCGTTGCTTGTGTACGTCGCCCCGAGTCCCTGTGGGGAGAGGGGACGACTAATAAGTCTGATAAAATAAATAAATAAATAAATATGTCTGCCTGCAGTAAGGGTGAGACCTAGTCTCGGGCTTCTTAGCGTTAGAGGGGAGGACCTTCTTCTTATCTTTGTTTTCGACCAAGATGGGATCGAGAGCCTCCCAAAAAAGATTAGGACCTTTGAACGGGGCAGCCGCTAGATTCCACTTGGCCTTGTTATCCATTTGCCAGTTACGCAGCCACAAAAGCCTGCGGGAAGTAACCGAAGTGGCCAAGGCAATGGACGCAAACTTCAGTGTCTAGAGTAGTGCCTGCGGAAAATTGGGAAGCCGCCAAGATCTTAATCAGATCCTGATGAAGCTGATCATCCTGAATAGGAATGCGATCCTGGAGCTGACGGAGCCACATGACTGTGGCGTAGTTGAAATAAGAGGCCGAAGCCGCGGCCTTTATGGTCCAGTTGATTGCGTTGAAATTCTTCCTCAAGGTAAGCTCAGCGCACTTATCCTCCGGCTTCAACTTGTCCGCCGCATTGCCGGACACTACGGGCGAAGCGGAAACCAGAGTGGCCACCAGGATGTCAATGTTAGGTAACGGTATGGCCTGGGCAAAGGCCTGCTCAACATTATAGAAGCGGCGGTCATTACTTCCAGGGTTCGAGGAGTTAGAGGGACGGGCCCACTGGTTTGTCAGGACTTCCATAAACAAAGGAGGGGCTGGAATCTCCTTCTTGTTCGTGGCTGTGTTTGAGAACATGGCCATGTCAGGATCCCTAGGTGGGGGCACCGAGGGATCCCCAGTCCCAACCTTGGTAGTCTTCCTAGCCTTATTCAGAAGGGTCTTGAACATGGCAGGGGCAAAGAGACCCGAATTAGAGGGGGCCTCTGGAGGGGGTCACATCCTCGTCCTCCAAAAACCCCATGTCCTGGAGGTTCTCCTCTCCCGTGACTGAGGCTTCGCTAACCATGGATGGGGAGGACGCCCTGTACTACCCCTAACTAATCAGGTACCGATTCATGCCTGGGAAGAATATTTTAGAGCACTATATACAGACCCTGACTATGTAATCAAGGAGAGCCAAATTAGTTTGGACCAAACTCCTTATTGGCCCCATTACACCAGAAGAGATATCCCAGTTGATTGGAGCCGTCAAAGCTAATAAGGCACCTGGTGCTGATAATGTCACTGCCAGAAATAATCAAAGTGTACCCCAGTTGGTGGGCTCCACTTTTAGCATCTCTGTTTACATTTATAGATAAAAAGGCCATATGCCAAGAGAGTGGGGAGTAGCAATTTAAAAAGGTAATAGAAATGGCCTAGGCAATTATAGACCCATTAGTCTTCTGAGGGTTATTAGTAAACCGTATACAAAACATCTAAACTATAAACTTCAGGATTGGCTAATTTCAGGAGGGATAATCAAAGACAAACAAGCCGGTTTTAGAGAAGGAAGATCAACGGTGGATCATATCTTGGTACTCCACCATCTAGTACAAAAATACACATATTAAAAAATCATCTCTTTTTGTGGCCTTCCTTAATTTTAAGCAGGCCTTTGATTCAATATTTAAGAACACCCTCTGGGAGAAATTAAAATACACTATCGATAAACGCCTCCTTTTCCTCATACAAAAATTGTATGCCAATTCCACCTCGAAAGTGATGTGCAATCCTCAAGGGACTTTAACAAGTCCACTAGGGGTACAAAAAGAGGCACAGCAGGGTTGCATCCTGTCCTCCTCCCTTTTTAACTTCTTTATCAACCCTGATCGATCTCTTACAGAACCCTGATCGGCATCCTCTTAACCTAGCACAACGCAAAATTCCAATTCCCCTATATGCCGACGATGCCGCTATTATTTCACAAGCTCCTGTAGGACTGAAGAGAGCAATTAGGGCAACACTTGGCTATTGCAGGCAAAACAAGCTGGTCCTTAACGTTTGATAAATCAAAAATTTTAGTTTTTGCTAAAAGACCTAGCCAATACTCCTGGAAAATAGGACATAGTTTGGAACAGGTTAGAACATTTAGGTACCTTGGGGTTGTTTTCCACTGGCAAGGTACATGGAAGGCACACCTGGATCATACCTTGCAAACAGCCAATAAGTACTCAAATGCAATTAAACACTTCTTTTACACAGGCGGAGGGGCAGTTAGTACCTGCTGTTTTAAAACTTTTCGAGGCCAAAACATTGGCACAACTTCTATATGGGGCACAAACAGGAATCCTTGCAAAGAAAGACTTGCTAGAAACCATACAAACCAAATTCCTGTGAGCCATCTTAGCTGCAACCAAAGGAATTCCAAATGCCCAGCTAAGAATTGAGACAGGCATGCCTTAAATTCAGATAAGAGCCTGAAAGATGATCATTCATTGGCTTAAAATTCATTTCTTTCCAGAGGGACTGTCCCCACTAGTGTTGGATGACAACTTCTCCTCCCCTTGGAAACAGGCAATAGAATACAAGTAGGGCTCCTATAGGCTCTCACCGATAATCTTATTGTCCCTAGGCTTTGACCAAGCGAAGCAAGCAGTAATCAATAGAATGAAGGACATGGAGCTCCAAAAGAACTAAATAGGTTGCCTCTCCACAGTAGGGACAGAATCAAACAGGGTGTGTGGGAATGGGCAAGATATCTAAATGATCTGATCTTCCCAAAACAAAAAATAGCTTTCTTCAGAGCCAAATTTAACATTCTCCCTTCAGCACTCCTCCAGGGCAGGTATAGGAGAACACCAATAGCAGAACAGATATGTATATCTGGTAAAGGAGAAGTTGAAGATATCTCACGTTTTTATTGTACTGTGAGCTATACAGAGTGCATAGGTCAACATATATTCTCCCCTTACTAGAGAGATTGGGGGGGGGGAGACTATTTTTATGTAGGCTTTCTCCTCTGGGACTCACACCCGTCAACCACGCATGCAGTGGCAAAATTTTGTGTTGCTGCAATGTCCACAAGAAAAAAAATTGGTTACAGAATTATAGCTGTCATCTTGTACCAATTATGTGGAGATATCTCTAATCAATTTCTGGATCATTATATTTACTCCCATACTTAGCGGCTTTTCATCCACGTAAACCAGTTATATATAAATATATATATATATAACTAGGTGGGATGGTAATTGAGGTTCTTTAAATCCAATATTGCTCTCCACCCCACCCCACCCCACCTCTTAGGTACCAGGAAGAGAATGGAGTAAAATCCCCTTCTTTCCTGATTGACAGGTACCTGTTCTATGGCATTGATTTCCAGCAGATGTTGAATCTCCTGGTGCATGAGCTCCCTCTTGGTTGGGCAGGAGGGAGTGGGGCAATGGACGAAATTTCTTGGGGGACGAGTGACGAACTCCAAGGTGAGACCTTGCCTCACTGTCTGCAGAACCCAGGAGTCCTCCGTGGTCTGTTCCCATTGGGAGACAAATAGTTGGAGTCATCCTCCAATGTGAGGTAGCCCTTGGTGCTCACTTGCTTTTGCGAAAGGGCCTGTGGAAGGACCCTCTGCATTTTGGTCTGTGATAGGAGTATTGTTGCCTACCCCTATCCCAAAAGGACTGCCTGTCCTGGGACTGGTCAGATGATTGTGTGAATGGCCTATGGAATGTAGTGGTGTTAAACAAGGACTCGTTCGCTCAAAAGGACTGCTTCCTAAAATAGGGCAGGTTCTTGCATTCTTGTTTCTTGTTAAGAATAGGAAGGACCTTCCGCTTCTCCTTGGATTCGACTAAAATGGGGTCTAAGGCTTCCCCAGACAACTTAGTGCCCTTGAAGGGAGCAGAAGCAAACTTCCACTTTGACTTCATATCGGCTTGCCAATGGAGAAGCCAAAGAAGGCATTGTGATGTCACATTGGATGCCAGGGCCCTAGATGCGAATTTTGCCGCATTGAGAGAGGCATCAGCCGAATACTGAACAGCTGCTATAATTTTATTAACATCCTGACGGAGACAGGCATCGCCCACTGGTAACTTGGAATGCAGCTCGCGCAGCCAGAAAATGGAAGCCATGTTTAAAAAGGAGACGGAGGCAGACACAATGGCCCAGGCTGCCACCTGATGGGCCTTGTGGCAAGCCTTCTCCACCTTCTTATCCTCTACCTTGAGCCTCTCCATGAGGTCTGCAAGGAGAACAGAGGTGGTGGTGAGAGACGCCACTGGGGATCTACCAAGGATAATGTCAAAATATCCTCTAGGTTTGAGTAGAGTTTCTTGTCTTCAACACTAGGTGCGGTCAGGGAACCAGGCTGGACCCACTGCCGCTGCACCACCTCCATAAAAAGGCTAGGAACTGGAACTAGTTCCTGAGCGGGGGATTGCACTTGAACATGCTATCGTTGGGATTAGGAGTGACCAAGTCTGAGGAACTCTGGCCTGCCTGGGGCTTAGTATCCAGCTGGATAATGGCCTTTGCCTTATGCAAGATGGATTTTAAATGGTTTGGTTTGAAAAGCCCAGAGAAGGCAGGGGCATCTGGAGGAAGATCTTTGTCCTCCAAGAGCTTCTGCTCATCCTGCTCCTGCTCTTCCCATGCGGAAACCTCACCAACCACAGAGGATTCCAGGGAGGGATGTTGCACCCTGCGACTGTTATTCCCAGTTTCCTCCTTTCTGGGCCTGGTCTCCCTGAAGGCTGATCCCTCATATGAAGCCCCTCTGCTATGTCCTGGGACATAGCCCAGGTGAGAACCTTCTGCATTTGAGCGAATAACCTGGGTCCTTGATCCTCTCTGGGCCTACCTCCGGCCCTGGAACCTGAACCCGACACCCCCGGCCCTGCTAGGTGAGGGCTGGAATCCCCACTGGGTATCTCTACGATCTCCGGATCAGGCTCATATGCAGAGGAAGGTGCTGGGGAATCTGGGACAACCACAGAATTATCTGGGGACAGATCCTGTGGTTCCACCTCCTCCTCAATGACTCTTGAGGGGTCCA
Source organism: Natrix helvetica (assembly GCF_964273705.1). Taxonomy (NCBI): domain Eukaryota; kingdom Metazoa; phylum Chordata; class Lepidosauria; order Squamata; family Natricidae; genus Natrix; species Natrix helvetica. Next base: position 48,837,123 of record NC_138553.1, read on the forward strand.
GATTGGGAGGAATGGGGGAGGGGACCTCAACCTGCATGCTAAGTGGCAGGGCTGCTTGCCTGGCCTGATGCTGGGCCTTCTCAAATTGTTTTTCAATAGGCCACTGGCGGCGCTTAGCATCCCTATCAAAAGCAGAGGTTGATTGATAGGAATGATTGGCCTTCCCTGCCGCCTTGCCCTTCCTTGCCTTCCTGCTCCTCCCTGTCTAGATCGGGGCCTGAGAGGGACTTGTCTACCGTGGCTGCTGACTTCCGGTTTCCTCGGAGGGTCGTTTTAAGCGCTCCGAAGACTTCAGGGAAGCCTCCGGATGGTCCCTGAAGCCTCCGGAGGGCCTCCGGGGGGACGGGGGAGACTCTTTTCGCCCTCACCAGGCTCCTATAAAGCCTCTGGAGCCTGGGGAGGGCGAAAAATGGCTTTTAAAATGGTGAATTCAGCTGGCCAGCACGCGCATGCGCGCTGGCCAGCTGACAGGGCAGCGCCTCGCATGCCCTGACAAATGGCCCCGCGTGCCGCCTGTGGCACGCCTGCCATAGGTTTGCCATCACTGCTCTAGAGGGTCATTTGGCGGCAGAGGTCTTGGTCTTCTTAGACCTAGTATGGGGTCTGGGCAACCTATCCTCTGAATCAAGGGCTCTGGCCGATGTAGATAGTCCTGCTGCATCATCGGGCCTGGTGTCTGCCACTTTAGATGCCTTGATGCCGCGTTTTACTCATGAACCCTGGATCAGCTTACTGGCTGTTCCCTCCGACCTCCAGAGCTCTGCTGCTGATAGGAGATGACGGCTCATGCTCTGTAGATGTCTGCGGCTGCCAAAAAGGCTTCCCATGACTCGAGGGAAAGCCAGCTCCACGTGGAAGGATCACTAAAATGGCTGCCGCCTGTGCTGCAATCTGATCAAGCTGTGCCTTGTTCAGAAAAGCCAAGATATTGAGATCATTCCCGATGAACGGGCTATTACCAGCCTCTAGATGCGGAAACCTTCTTCCTTCTCTGCCAGAGTTTTGAAGCTCTTTCACCTCCGATTCAGAGGCTCTTCAGACTCCACGTGGCCAATGGAGCTGGAAAATGGTCAATGGTGGTGCTCCGAATTAGGTGGCAATGCTACATAGCCGCTTTAAAGTGCCAAACAGCCTGCTATTTTGGTAGGAAGGATGAATTTAGAATAAGCCAATTTAGAAGAAATTTTAAAAGAAACCCAATTTGAATAGAATTGTCCCAGGAATAGGATCCAGTCAGGAGCCAAGAATTAACTATCCCTCTTGGACCAGACTGAGTTGAAACTGGGGCCAAAGAGAGTCAGAGGCGTGGCTAAAAATATGACTCCATCTCTGGGCCAATTAGGACATAATAATCCCATTCCTGGGCCCTCCTGCAGTATAACCTGGAGAATGGACGAGACTGTAGAATGAAACCTCAATTTAATGGAGCAATTGGGGAAATAGTAGATTCCATTTATCCACTAAATCTGGGGCAATGTCATTATATAAATAGTATAAATTGTGTAGTTTGTTTTATGATGTCATTATGAAAAATAAAAATAGAAATTTCAGCCATTGTATCAAAAGTCTATTTCATTAAAGTTACCTGTTGAGATTTCATTTCATACATGTTCTTTATTATTTATTCATTATGTATATATAATTTTTACCATATGCAAAAATTTATATTTTTCTACTATTTTAAAACCTGAAAAATGCTGAATCTTTTAAATGTTCCTCTTAAGGTAAAGTTAAAATCTTTCAGCAATTACTTTTGTTCCCTTTTCTGTATACCTTTCAAAGTCACTGATCACATCTGAGAGTATTATTTCAAGTATGGCTATAGCGTGGATTTGAATAAAGGCATTGATTCTATCAATTTTTTACATATTTCCAACTTTTTGAAAACATCATTTGAGGAGTTCAATAAACACAGAACAAGATTTTCTGATGAATAACTTCATTTCTAGATCATACTGTGTAAAACCTGGATCCATTAATCTTCAGTGCCCGATTCCCTGTAACTTACCTACATTAATCTTCAAGTTTTAAAAAAGTTTTCCATAGAATTGGATTGTTGATATTGCTTAAAAATAACATTGCATAAACTTTTTAGTATGTTGTGTACTTCTGAGATTCATCAAGGTATCTTGTTTTATCAGTATGATTTAATTGCATTTACTGCAAAGCAGCTGATTCAATTAAGATATATTCAAAGCATTGTCTCTCGAAAGTTTTAAAACAGCTGTTAGGAAGTAGCAGATTCAATATATTAATCTCTTACCTGGCCCAGTAATATCTTTCCAGTAAGATATTTTACTCCCATTTTCAAACTGAGGTTAATACAAGGTGACTTTCTAAGGCAATTTTAGGTTCAAATTTAACCCCCAACCTATTGTTTACATATGGCTACCATGTTTCAAGACTAGGAAAAACAAATCCTGTTTATTATTCCATGTTTATGTCTGAAACATTTATTATAGCTTAGGTCCTGCCACCACTTTAGACAGGTTTCGCACACACTAACTCTCCAAATAAACATGAAATATATGTTATTCCAAGATTATGAAAAGATCCTTTCCTTGCCATAAAAAAATTCTTCAACAGTTTTTCTATCTATATAAAATATCTGATAAGGATTAACATCAGAATCTCTCTTAAAATATATATTGAATTAGAGGTTATTCATTTTAGTATCTTTCTTCCCCCCCCCCCCCTCTCTCTCACACACAGTCTTCCTTTGTATGTAAGCTGTAAGTGAGCAAATTATTTCACTAACTCCGGAAAAAGGCTATCAGGAAACACAGCAAGCAGAACTTGTTCTTAAGAGTATGTGGAATAATAATTGCTGTTGTTTTTTTTCAATTCCAGATTAAAAGGCTTTCATCTTCTTTAAACTGCAATTTCCTTATTTGCATGCTGAGGAAATACATCACAAGGAAATGCTGTTGCTCCACCCTTCCTTCAAGAAAAAAATAAGAATTAATGGTTGCTCGTTACAAACTTCACTGTTGTGTCAAAACACACAACCTGTCATGGTTTCTGACTGAAAAAAATGCTGTTTCTATAACACAGCTATTTACCAAAGTAAGAAACATTAGAGGATTATTTTTAAGTAAATTATGTTCAATAATTGAAAATGGTAACAGAGGCTTCCTAACAGAAGCTTAAAATTAAATGTGTACTTTTTCAGATTTTTTCTAATATTATTTCAATAACAAACATTACTTTGAATTAAACTGAATTGAATAGTTACATATAAACAATTAAAACACAAAAGAAATTTATGTGTTCCAGTGAGAATATTTTCTTACTTTTACAGGATTATAATGCTCAGATTCTTAACATATGGCTTCATTTACTTTCCCAGTCTTACAACACATGGCTAAGGGGAATTTTGTCATTTAATATTCTCATTTTATTTGGAGAAGACAAATATTCATTTGGCTATATGTTGTTTTACTCTATTTCCATCTTATTGAACAATAGGAATACAAAAATAGTAAATCTCTCTTAAATCTAGTTTCAAAAATCATATAATAGTTGCAAATCATTCCCAAGCATTGTACATGTTCTCTCCATATACTGTATGTCTTTTTTTCTTTTAAGTTTGCAATTTTTTACTATTGTAAGAAATCAGTAGCATGTTAGGAAAAATAGGGTATCAGGAAAGTAATTTCCAGGTTGTTTAAAAAAAATGTTAATCACAATCTGTAATTAGTGAAAAATTATAAAAATAACCAATTATTTATAGTGCAATTTAGAAAGGTGTTATAAAATCACACTTTTTGGTATGCACGGGATTATAGCCTGAATCCATTATTTAAACAACTTCAGAGACACCTGTTTATTAATTTAGTTTGACATGAAGTATATTTACATGAGAATTCTCTGGCTGGCATTTCATTATCTGTAATTAGTGAAAAATTGCAGAAATAATAAAGTATTTATGATGCAATTTAAAAATGAAATTAAGGTAGTATATCTAAAAGCACATAAGGTGTTCCTACAAGCACAATGAAAAACTCAAAAGCTTGTTTTTCTTCTGTAGTATGATTTTTATTTTGTTTCTAGTAAAATAACGTAGTTGTTATAAGAACTCACATAATCCATATTTTTCATGAAAGTTTCTTAAATCCTGAAAACGTAAGTGATTGTGTACATACAGTCTCATATGAAATATCCCCTCTCCCTGCAGAATTTGTCAACATCTGCCATTAATCAATGGATATGAAGATAGAATATATAATTTAGTTAATATTAATTCTCCAATAAAAATATTACATATTTAAGTTCCTAAATCACAACCAAATCTAACCTGCTTAAAGACTATCTCTACAGTACTGTATTCATCCTTTCCTTGAACTGTTTACTATCCCCCCAAAATAACTGCAAGAATAACTAAGCAAATAATTATGCAGGTTTAACAACTGATACAGAAATTTGCTTTTCTACTACTCCCTACTCTTTCTTTCATTTTCTTAAGCCTTCAGATACTATTAATCTACCTTGCAAGTTTTTGAGCTGATGTATCAGCCAAAAATGGAAGAGATCACAACATAACATTACATTCTAACCAGAATTATCACACAAAAATAAGTACAATTTTAATTTAACAAAAACTTGTTTATCATACCGTCATATAATTCTATGATGCTACTTACACAGTTAACACACTACACATTAAAGGACAGGAAATAGAATATACGTGGAATATTGGAACACAGTCATTATTGCCTACTTACACTAAGATTATTTTTTTCTATCATATCCGAAAAATAACTAGCAATATCATGCTTTCTTAATGAATTACCGTACATATTTCAGCTGTCAAAGCTCTGGATATGCCCAAACAAGTTATATATGTTTCAACTATGAAACATAATGTTCTGTATCTCCTCTGGGCCATGCTCTTCTGGCCTAGAGGATTTATGTCTGGAAATTGTCAAAGAACACTCCCTCACTCCCAACTAGATGGTCCAGTGGAAGGATGGAATGTTGCTTTTTTCTCTGATGAGTTTTTCACAGCCCTATGAAATAAGCAAAAAATAAACCCCAACTCCAACCATTGTAGTGCTATGTCCACACAGGTAAAGATATACTGGAAAACTGCTACCAACTGATTTACATTTGCTGCTTCCTCTGAAATCAAGCATTAAAATGCCCCTTTTCTCTTAAAAAGGAATATGCAAGCAGACATAACGGTTAATATGAATAAAATACATTAGTCTATGCCAAACCCTGAGTTTACCAGGTACCTTAAACACATAGAAATAATTTGCTTTTCAAATAAAAGACACTAAAACAACAATCCACAAACTGAATTATAATGTCAATTCGAAAGAAATGTTTAGGATAGATTGATAGAATAGCCATAAATGCAGGTCAGTTTCTGAGTTCCCAAAATGCAGTCCTGTGACTATAGGGATGCACGACCATCAGAACTTTAGAACCAGGAAGGGTCCATCATAATTTAAATGGTCACTAAGCAACCTGTCAAAAGTCAAACACTATCTGTAGTAATGGAGGAAACAAATAGCATTCACATAAGAGAGCAGCTGTTAACCTGTCAGCAAAATTATTCCTTTAAATAAAGAAAATATTTGATTTATAAGAACAATTTTCAAATTAAAAGTCACAACTAACCCCTTCCTATGGAACAATGCAACAATCTTTCAGGTTCGTATCCTGAACAAAGGGACCATCTGCATTAATGCCAAGGATAATATAAGATTGATTCTGAATATTTAAGCCAACCTGTATACATATAACACTCCCTACAGCACTACTCATCTCATTTAAGTTTCACTGGATGGTTCACAAAAACCGTGAAAAAATTGTATTAAAAACAGAGTTAAAAATTTAAGAGTTACAAAGTTTAAAAACAGTTTAAAATGTCAATAGAATCAATCATTTTGTCATACAACTTCCTATGGCCATTTTAGCTTCTGAAATGAGCTTTAATTTTTTTCCAGGCCAAATGCTTATAGGTCAGAAAGATGATTATAACTTGAGCAGGATTCCATTAAAAACAAATTAGAATGAAAATATGAAAATATTTCAGAAGTTAATTAAAAGTGCACAAAACTGAAAACTTCCACTTTTCAGATATTCATTGACATATGTTTTGATTAAAATAGATATATTTTAATTACACTTAATACATAATTATTTTATTCTGAATTTCATGCCAATTCTAAAAGAACATAAAAGAATTACTTAGCCATTTATTATTGAACTAAAAACCAACTACTATCAAGTTCATTCTGTCTTCTTTCTCATATTACACTAAGAGCTAGAAGTAGAAACATATGGTTCAGCTATATAATTTTGCCAGAATTTTGTGGCATTAATAACAGTTCCATAAACTTTTTGTTCTTAAATCTTTTAAGACTTAAATGTTGATCCTCCTTAATGCCATGCCTTGTCTGTCTCTGATAGATCTGTGATACGCCTCCATATCTGACATCTGCTTTTCCCAAACTACTATTTATGGTACCCAAAACTCTTGTCCTGAGTAGACACAGAGCAAGTTCTTATGTCATTGTAAGCCACAATGTGGCTAATCTGGAAAGAAAGATGCTATTACACATTTTCAGATCATGCAAGTGCCTAATTCATTCCAGATCAGTCCAGTTCAGACTTTAACACAGGGACCTCCAAATACCTTGGTTGGTAGACAACTTTGGAATGTTGACCTAACAGCTATTATAAATACATACAAATGCATGCAAATGTCTTCTTTGAGGATAAAACATTACAGAGAACACAATAATGGTCTGTTTATTCTTGAACCTGCTACAGATGATGCTCTTCTGGTATTAAAGCAGTTTTAGATGTTTCGAACATGATGTACCAAATAAAGCAGGACCATTCTGGGGGCATATTACCTTAAGATATCTATAACTATTTCCAGTTCACAAGATTTACTTCCAGAAAATCGATGAACTATCTTTGGAATCATATGATCTAGACCAGGGTCCCCAACCCCTGGTCCATGGATGAGCACCAGACTGTGGCATGCCAGAAATCAGGGCACTCAAACAAGCGAAGCCCAGTCCGCGGGATGCTGGCAGCATGCAAAACCTCTTCCCTCCAGTCCACAGAAAAACCTCTCTCAACAGAACTGGTCCCTGGTGTGCAAAAGATTGGGAGCCGCTGATCTAAGTAAGTTCAGATAGTCCACAAGCATGAATTGGGTTAGAGTTCTCCAGAATCTTTAATTCACATAAGTGTGTTTTATACAAACCTACCAGGAACTAAGCAGAATTCTGGGCTGCCGCAACTTACATTTTAAAAATCTAAAATTAATTACATAAATTTGTAACTTAACAATTACCAAAGTAAGGGTCAAGCGACACATTGCTGTCTACAAGCATCAGGTTGTAAATCCAGGTTTATCCAAACCAGCATACTGTAATAGTATATGGCAGTGTTGGCAAACCTTTTTGGCATCAAGTACTGAAACAAGAGCACGCACTGGGAAGGTGATCTTCCTGTTTCTGGTGCACACATGTGTACCAGCCACCTGCTCTTCTGGTTTCCGGCACTTCCACGCGTGTGAAGACCAGCTGGCTGGCGTGCCAAAACCCAAAAGAGCAACGGGCGACGGCTCTGTTGTGCCACTTCCGGCACCTGTGCCATAGGTTCACCATCACGGGTATATGGGAATAACCTTGGGAGACAGGAAGAAGAACTTCAGCCAGGGGAATGGACACTTAGCCTGCATAAAGAATGTGGACCAGGCAAAACATCAGAAGGCACCTTCCATCGTTTCTTAGGCTATAAAGACAATATGAACATATGTACTTGCAGACTTGCAAAATTCTGTTAACGCAGCCATACAATAAAGTACAATGGATTTGTGCAGACATTCTTCCTGCGCCACCTCATAAGACTGACACATACTATACAAACCAAAGTCAATTAAACCTGTGAATAATCCCACAAGACATTCAAATCCATTTTTAGTCCTCCAGAGGCTTCGGGGACCCACTTCGGTTTGCTCGTAGAGTCGGTTGAACCCCTCCAGAGGCTTCAGGGAAGCCTCTTGAAGGTCCCTGAAGCCTCCAGAGGGCTTAAACCAACTCTATAAGCAAACCAGAAGTCCGTTCCCCCCGAACTTCCGGTTTGCCCATAAGGCTGTTTTTTTTGCACTCCGGAGGCTTCAGGGAGGCTCCTGAAGCCTCCAGAGGGCCTACAGGGGGGGGGGAGATGCTCTTTTCGCCCTCTCCAGGCTCCTATAAAGCCTCTTGAGCCTGGGGAGGGTGAAAAATGGCTTTAAAAAAGGCTGAACTCAGCTGACAGGGCAACACCTCGCATGCCCTGACAAATGGCTGCAGTGCCATAGGTTCGCCATCCCGGCTCTAGACTCTTCTTAAAAACATCTAGTGATGCACCACAATTTCTGCAAGCAAGCTGTTCCACTGGTTAATTGCCCTCACTGTTAGGAAGTTTATCCTTAATTCCAGATTGCTTCTCTCTTTGATTAGTTTCCAACTATTGTTTCTTGTCCTGCCCTCTGGTGTTTTGGAGAATAATTTGACCCTCTCTTTTTTGTGCCTGCCTCTCGTTCTGTTTCTCCGGGCGGCTGGAGATGTTTCCAGCGAACTCTTGCCAGCCTCAGCCCTGCCCACGATGCCAGGCAACCTTGCAGCTGAGAGCCCCTCTTTTCTGCAGCTCACCTTGTGGGTCTGGAGCAGGTGGTGACCACGGTTTGCACTCTGTCAGGCCTAGAGCTTGGGTCTTGCTCAAGCTGCTGCTACAATAAGGCAGAAAACTATGTGGCAAGTCGAAATCAGCTCCTCCCCTCTATCTGGCTGCTGAGCCTGTTGTTGCTGGCCTCACGGAGCCTCTTCACCCTCCTGGCTGCACTACTCTCAGCAGCCCGGCTAGGCTAATCCTGCCTGACATGGGGCAACTTGGCCCAGATCTCCAGAACATCCCCCCTGCCCTGGCCTACCAAGTCCTTCGCCAGTTATCACAGTATCCTGTGCGAGCTCTATGGCGGCCCTGCAGCGGGATGGAGGAGGGAGTGTGAGATTGCCCTTCCTCCTTTGTACTCCAAAACCCTGTCTTCCCTGCCCAAGCCCCCTACTTTCTGAAAGAGTTTTCCTCATCATGCCCGTTTCCTATCTCTCTCCCTCTCCAGCATCTCAAGCTTAATCAAACTGTGATGGAGGGTTGAGTTGGGTTTCCTGTTAGCAGTGTTAAAAATTAACATTTCTGAAATTACCTGTGGTCTCTTTCAGAAAGTAATCTGCAGGTGGGGGGAAAGGAGGGTTCGAGGCACGTGGGGCACATTGCTTGGCCTGCTGCTGCCTTTGCAGCCACAATCAGCTGCAAAAAGCCACAACGCTTGCTGGAGGCAGTAGCCTGAGTGGCACTTACAAAGCAGCTGTTTCGTGGATGGTAGGATGGCCCTTCGGGAAGCTGGTGTTGAAACGTGAAGGACCACTCGCCCCAACCCCCCGCCTCATACTGGTACATGGGGGGGGGGATTAAGACCTCCTTGAAAATAAGGCCAGAGCTTATTTCAGAGGTCAAAAGAAAATAAGACAGGGTCTTATTTTCAGGGAAACAGGTAGCTATAAATTTATTTGCTTCTCGTTGTTCGCAGATCTGTTTTGTTTTGTTTTTATTATCTTTTCCAAGATCTTCAAGTTGGGTTGCTTATAATATATAGAATACAAGTTGTTTACTTTTCTTTCTTTTAATTCATAACTTACACTGTTCCTTCTTGCCTTCCCTCTCCTCCCTATCCCTACCCTTCCTTTTTCTTTCTACCGGTATCACCTTCAGGTCACTTTTCACTCCTGGAGAGAGTCCCTGCAGTTTTCTTGGAAAGATTTTGGAAGTGCTTTGTCATTGCCTGCTTCCTAGAGCTAAATTTTTGCTCGAGAATGGAATAGAACTCACAATCTCCAAGTTTCTAACTGATGCCTTAACCATTATGCCAAACGAGCACTTTTGCAACTGACGTAGCTTGATCATTTATTATAGGTTAATTTAAGTTTAATATTCTTAAAAGATAAGTAGGTAAAACACAAAGACAATACATTATTTTCTTTAGAAAATAGAAACCTCTTGAAACAATCAAAGTTCATCACAATTCACCAGATACCTCTAGAGACCACCCATCAGGATATGACACATTCTTCTTCCCATAGTTCACAAATGCAACAAATATGTGGTGGTTATGCTACATCAACTGGAAACATGCAATCCTTGACTTACGACCACAATTGAACTCAAAATTTCTGTTGCTAAGTAAGACATTTGTTAAATGAGTTTTATCCAATTTCTTGTCACAGTTGTTAAATGAATCACAATTGTTAGTCCCATGTTTTTTAAGTGAATCTTGCTTCCCCATTGATTTTGCTTGTCAGAAGGTTGCAAAAGATGGTCACATGGCCTTGGGACACTGCAATTGTCATAAGTAGGAATCAATTGCCAAGCATCTGAATGTAAATCATGTAACCATGGGGCTGCTGCAATGGTCCTAAGTGTGAAAAAACGGTCCTAAGTAATTTTTTTCAATGCCGTTGTAATTTTGAATGGTCACTTAACACACTTACCTACATTGAATCTTCAAGATGTATTAGTGTTGATAGATTGGTTTTTTATGAATGTATCCAATAATCTTTGAAAGTCATTCATTAAAATTATATATATGGGCTTGTACTATATCCCAAAATTACCATATTTTTCAGAGTATAAGATACACCCCTTTCTCCCCTAAAAGAGGGTGAAAATTTGGGTGCTTCTTATACAGAATATGACCCCGCCCGCCGGGCCCCACCCTTTGGCCTCCCAGCAATTTATCTCCTTGCAGCAAAGGCTGTGGCAATCCCTACAGCCTGAAACAGCTGATCATGAGGAAGCCCCCTTAAACTGAAGTTTTAGTAGAAGAGTACCTGGATGACTTTCAGCGAGTAAAACTCTTTCAGCCTTAAGATACAGACAATAGCAAGCCTCTTCCAAAAATCTTATCAAGAAAACTGCCAGGAGCCAACACTGATTTCAAGGGATACATGGCACGCGCACACACACACACAAATTTAATATTGAAAACTTTAATGAAAATTACAATACTTGTAAAAACTCTGTTTTGTCATTACTTTTATTATAACTGTTTAATAAAAAGAAAACCCATATTATCATGTCTTATGATAATGAATTTTACTGGTTAATTATAGGCTGTACTTTTTTGTGTGTTTTAAATCTGCTTCATATCAGCATCATTGGATAATTTTTGTTTTGAAACAGGAAAACATCTCCATGTCCACTTTTTCCATATCATTCAGCATTGTTTCCACTTCAATAAAGATCCTTTCTCAGGCCTTTTTAAGTCACAAATGTTCTACTTTTTAAAAGTAAATCAGAGCCTTCACTCCTCTAATAATTTTAGTTGCCCCTTACGCACTTTTCCTACTCTATGGTAACTTATTCCAAGCGTGGTAGCCACAATTATACACAATATTCCAAATAGCAGAGATTTGCATAAACGGCACAACCATGTTTTTTTCGATTTCTTTCTTAAAATGACGAGATGGAACTCACATCGAAAGGAAATACATGGCGGACACGTAAACATAAGCGACTCAACTTACTTCGGTTACACGTCTTTATAAACTTGTATTTTCCATAATCGGTATACCCCCCAGTGACTCTGGGGGTATACAGTACCCGCTTAAAAAAAACCGCTGAAACTACTGTACACGAGGGTCACGGCTACAAGACCACGCGGTTCCGTAGGAGCAGCCGAATTCAGAGGACCACCTTTTGACACCCGACGGGGAGAATGTTTGTCCGGGGCTCGTTCTGAGAAGCCTCACAAGGAAGTGGATCCGCTGAAATCTATTTTTGGCAAGTCTGGAGAGCCAGATCAATCTCGTTTTTGAACCGTTTCAACGGCTGAGCTACAGAGGGAGCGAGACTGGAGCTATTTAGCAAAAGCAAAAAAATTAAAAAAAAAAACCCACCTAGGTGTCTCACTATGTTTCCCCCGAGACTCCCGGGGAATTCACACGGATCCTTGGTAGAATTTATAAAGGGAGGAAGGGAACCGTGCGAGCATCCCAGAGCGAGCTCTGGATAAGTGCTAGCCCCGGAGCTGGAAACAGCACGTGGGACTGCCGAGGAAGGCGCGGCCTGCAACGGGTCAGACCAGGGAAGGGCGCTTGGTCTGGACCTCGGCCCGAAGATTCCCGCCCAGCTGGCACCCCGGAAGCTACCTCGAGGGAGGCCGACAGTCGCTTACTTGCAGGTTTGCCTTGGCTTGGCCGAAGGGTTTCCTGAAGAAAGAGGTGCGAGCCGTGAAGAAAAACTCCTCGGACTCCGATTCTTCCCAACTGCTGTAGCCACTACTCATGCTGCTAGTCCAAGTCATGGACGCCCCCCGTCGCCGTTTCTGCAGGGGCCCGGAGGCGTCCCCGCCGCCACATGGGGATCCGCCGGTGCGAGGCTCGGAGGCGGCGATTCCTCTCACGACGCCCTGCGGTCACTTCGCCCTCCAGCCTACGCGCGAGTGGACCCGCCCTGTCGGAGGCGGCACCGTTTACCCCTCCCCAAGCGGCCGAGGGGAGGCGGTCTCGGAGCTGCCCTTGGCCACCTGTGTGCGCGGCTGGCGCGCCTTCTCGCTCGCTTCCTCTTTTCCTGTTGAACTGGATCGACGGGCGATCTTACCCTGCCCAGCAGGTGACCTAAGCGGGATTTCGTTTCCATGCAACTATTTAATGCTCCTTGAAAACCACTTTAGCTTAAGGCTACTTAGCGGACTTTGTCAGAGACTTAATAGAAGCATCATATGGGGTGATACATTTGAATGCAATGCCAAAACCCTTGAGCAGATGACAGATATACTGCATTCTCGAGTTTTATTTCCTAATGTCAGACCATCCCAGCTCCTTGAGAAAAGGAGATAACGTTATTAGGTAACACAACTCAGCTTTTGACTTTAAAAAGAACTCAAATTTTTATAAGAATTTATAAATATTCTTGTCTCTGCAAAGATCTGCAAACAGAAATCCCAACCACAAATTTCAACTCAAAAGTACTACAAAATAGTTGAACTTACCGAAAAGCAACCTAATTATCCATTCAAGATATTTATTCTGAAACACACCTCAGCGAGCTATTTACTTTTTGTTTCCCATAGCCTTCAGTAAATAAAGTCTAATGTATGAAATCCAGTATATTTTTAAAAACTTACATTTTTATATACTAAAGAATTGTATTCCAAGTGGCTTAAAGTGTTTTAATAGATTTAGACTTTAATTTCAGATAGAACAAAACTCAAGGAAGAAGTATGTTCTCCATAATCAATGTGCAAAAGCTTTAGATATTTAATTACTCTGAGCCAGAGGAATAAAACCAGTATGTGAACACTGGTATCTGGTTTGTAATAACTAACAGCATACTGAGATGTCTGGAAACATTTACCATATTTTATTATAGGATTTGCACTTGTATACATAGTAGTACTAAAGCCATTGATATAGTATTTGATCAGCAGGGGAGGAGAGATCCTATGGAAACAATCTGTTGTGATAACTTACTATCAAATATTAAACTAGAGAATATGTGATCTGATGTCTTCTAAATAGTGCTGAAGTTCATTACATTGAGGTTAAAAATAGTCAAGTTGGTTTACATCTTTTTTCCTGCCATTACAGATTTAGCAATGTGTTTTCTATCTATATAGACTCAATTGAAGAAGGTGTGCTGCAAGATATACATTACAGGTAGTCGTCAATTTATGACCACAATTGAACCCAAAATTTCCATTCTAAGCAAGACAGTTGTTAAAGTGAGTTTTGCCCATTTTACAATCTTTCTTGCCACAGTTGTTAAGTGAATCACTGCAGTTGTTAAATTAGTAACATGGTTGTTAGGTAAATCTGCTTCGCCATCAACTTTGCTTGTCAGAAATTTGTAAAAGATGATCACATATCGTAAATACATGCCAGTTGCCAAGCATTGAATTCGGTTCACATGACTATGGGGATGCTTGCAATGTTTGTAAGTGTGAAAAATGGCCATAAATCACTTTTTTCAGCATCATTATAACTTTGAATAGTCACTAAACAAATGATTGTAATCGAGGACTACCTGTATGTGTGTGAGGCACAGATAATATTTTAAGAAATGGTACCTTTTGCATGACATGGCAACCATAACAGAAGGCAATAAAATGTCAGTCAATTTGGGTTTTATTCTCAGTGACCTCAGACACACCTGCGTGAGTTTTCTTTTTTTAGAACAATAAAGAAATGTTTTGACACTGCCATCTTCCAAGATCCTTTTTACAACTTTCCAGTAGTGTATATCTCTGGTTTTTCTTAGTCTCCCTTCCAAGCATTAACTACATCTGACTTGCTTATTATTTTGGTCAGCCATGATTTGCTGTCCAACAGGCAGTAATAGTTGGCAGACTTGTCTGCCTTCAGAATTAAGAAGTGGTTTGCTATTTCTTAGCAAACTTTCTTTCTGAAACTACACAAGTCAGCCAACTGCTACTTCCAAACAAATTTATTGCAACTGATAGAAATGTGAGATGGCAGACTTCCGGTTCCGGCTGCTGAGACGACGGGCGTGTTTTGCTCGCCCTGTGTGCTCTTGGTGGGCCCCCCCTCGATCGGGGGGGCACAGGGAGCCTTGTAGGGGCGCCCTGCCAAGAGGGCGGCTAGCTGGGGGTCCCCTGTATCGGCGGCGGCCACGGGGGGGGGGACTCCTGGCATTGCCCTAGGTGCCAGGAGGCGAAAGGGGCTGCGTGGGGAGTTTCTATGCTTCCGCACGCTTTCGCTTCGAGGCTGCTGGACGAATTTGACGATCTGAAGGCTGCAGCTGCGATGTGGTGAGATGGAAACGCTCCCTGACTCCCTCTTTGATTGTTTAATGAAGGATTGACAGCTTTTTTAAGACTTTCAATCGGTTCCTGGGAAGTGCGATTGGAGGGAGGGGGATTTCCCCCCCCCTTGGATAAGCGGCTTTGGACTGCTCTCTGCCCTTGGAGGAGAAGGGGGAGAGCTTTAGAATGAAATCACACTCATAGCAAGCAAGCAGATGAATACCCTGTTGCAATTGTGAAAGAGAAGTGATGATCTGTTCTTTTTGAAAACTTTTGGTTTGTTGCCTTCTGATCCCGTACTGGCAAGGCAAGATGGCACACTTCCGTTGTCTTTATGCACTTTGAAATTTGACTCCACCCATAGAAATTGCTGGCATTTTGTCTTTGTCTCCGTGACACCCAGAAATATCTCTTGATGGACTTTATTGTCTGGATTTGAACTATAGAAAAGGTCTCTATTATTGTCTGGACTGCCTGCCTCGTGATCTCTCTTGGCTATCCCCTGTTCATAGTTGCCATTTCATCCTATGGACACAGACACCTCTGAGCTTCTCTTTATTAAAATGGCACCGAAAAGACCCCCACCTGGGAAACCAGGCTTTGCTGGCTCTGCTCCAACATCCTCAACGTCCAGCCCCAGTGGACAACAGACATTAACATCTCTACTACAAAAAGCCCCTGAGGAGGACCTAACCCAGCAGTTGCTTCAAAAGATCTTAAAAGGGCAGGAGGAATTGAAAAATCAACTGAAAGAAATGAATGAACAGCTCAGAGAGAACCAAAACCGAACGGCTCAAAACTCACAGAGACTGGAACTTTTGGAGGAGGGGACGGCTGAGATGAGGGGGGAGGTGAGGGGGGTCCAGAGAGGAAACCAAGAACTGGAGAACCATCAGATAAAAATGGAATTTGAAAGGATGCCTTTTTTTCTTAGATTTCAAAATGTAATTGAGGCTGATGATGAAGATTTGAGGGAGATTTTGACAAACTTACTCGCTGAATATATTAAAAAAGACAAACAGCAGTTGGGATGGGATATTGACCTGGTCTATAGAGTTAATTCAGCTTATGCTAGAACACACACTGTCCCAAGAGAGGTTCACATTAAATTTCTTAGAAAGACTACAAGAGATGAGATTCTGAGTGCACAAAGAGGGCAAATGTTAAAATACAAGGATAGAGAGATAGTCACCCTGAAACAAATCCCAAAGAAAGTTAGAGATAAAAGAAAAAAAATATTCGCTTTTAGCGAAGAAACTATTCGAGAAAGGGGTTTGGTTCCGGTGGCTGCTGCCAGAAGGCATGCTGGTATTCTGGGAGGGCAATAGAATCAGAATTAATACAACAATGGAGGCGGAGGCCTTCATGGAAAAGAACAAAGCTCTCCTAGATAAAGTTGATGACACTACACAAGACACACAAGACACGGGAGGTGCCGGAGCCTTGCTGGTGGGGGGGGGGGGGGAAGAGGCAACATCAAGAAAACTTAGATCACAAAAGTGAGTTAGAAAAATAATGCAATGGCTGATACAGGGAACTTTTTTCTGTTGGATATAAAATAGATTGAAAATATTGGAAGATATAAGGTAAAAATATGCTGTCAAAAATTGTTAAGTAGTATTTTACTTAATGTATTAAAAAGTGAAAGTTATGAGAATCGGGGGGAGTGCCATTTCCTGCATAATGTAGCTGTCATAATTTGTACCTTTACCCATTACCCTTCTTCCTAAAAAATTTGTAAAACCAATAAAAAAGTTTGTTAAAAAAAAAAAAGAAATGTGAGGTAGCAATCTGTGACTCATGCCATTTTGCAAACAAAAGGCATAGATGACATAAATCTTCAAGGCAGAGAAATGAACAGCCAAATAGTCACTGGCTTAAAAAGATGGGAAGAAGAGGCCCAGGATTCAAACCTTGGGAGGGAGGGAATCCATAATGGGCAGGATTTTTGGCTGCTACAAAGCTCTGTTTTATTTCTTTGTGCAAGTCAATAATTACCAGAAGACAATTTGTTGTTGTTCAGTCACTAAGTCATTCAGTCACTAAGTTGTGTCCAACTCTTCACAATCCCCATGGACTACAGTATGCTAGAGCCCCTGTCCTCCACTACAGTGGTGGGTTTCAAAAATCTTTAGAACCTATTCTGTAGGTATGGCCTGTTTTGTGGGAATGGCTCAGCGGTCATGTGACCAGGTGGGCATGGCCAACTTGGAAAATGTGGTGAAACTCACTTAACAACACTCTTGCTTAACAACCAAAATTTTGGGCTCAATTGTGGTCATGAGTTCCCTTTTTCTTTCTTTCTTTCTTTCTTTCTCTTTTTCTCTCTCTTTCCTTCCTTCCTTCCTTTTGTCTCTCTCTCCCTTTTTCTTTCTTTCTTTCTTCTTTCTTTCTTTCTTTCTTTCTTTCTTTCTTTCATCTCTCTCTCCCACTTCCTTTTTCTTTCTTTTTTCTTTTTTCTTTCTTCCTTTCTTTCTCTTTCTCTCTCTCTCTCTCTCTCTCTGTCTCCTTCTCTGTCGCTCTCTCTGTCATTCTCTCTGTGTGTCTGACTCTCTGTATCTCCTCCCTCTGCGTGTGTGTGTGTCTGTCTGTCTGTCTGTCTTTGTCTCTCTCTGTGTGTGTGCCCCTCTCTCTCTCTCTGTCTGTTTCTGTCTGTCTGTCTCTCTCTCTCTCTCACTAACACACAGACACACACACACACATACTGTGGTCACCTTGTTGAGTATTCCAATCACATTTGAAACACTCAACAACTGGCCTGTATTTATGTTTTTTTGCAGCATTCTACAGTCATAGACCAAAATATATGGTTAAAAGAACCTGGCGTTTTTCCCTGGGGGGTTCCGCAGAACATCACTAGACCGATGCCACCACATCTGCCCTCTTCGGGGATAGGTCCTCTTCAGAAGGACGAGGCCCCGCTGGCCCCCTCGCGTTCCTCGTCTTCTGGCCACGCCGTGGAAAAGATAGGCGCGCGTATGCCCCGCACAATTACAGGCCCGGAGAGGGAAGCCTCTGCACAAGCCCTGGCAAGTGAGAACAAGTTCCTGCCATTACGAAGGAGATAGGAGACGGAATCTTCACCGCGGGATAGTAAAGCTCCATCCGCCAGAGGCAGCAGGACCAAAACCCCTCTCTCAACTGGCCCTTCCTCCCTGTGAGGGCGAGGGACCCAACTGCCCCACTGCCTCTGGCTTCCCTCAGAGTCTCCACTCTCCACGGCTGTAATTGTGCAGTGTGTGTGGGTGTACCTATGTTTTCCACAGCATGGAGCGACTCTGGAGTCCATCCATGACCCCCCGTGGAAATCCATCTTTTCTGTCCCTCTCCATGGATCCCCGCCTCAATTGGAAATGAGGCGGCTGTGAAAGACAAGGCAGTGCAACCCACATGGTGTGTACAAACAGCAAAAGAAGGAACAGGAGAGGAGTTCAGCTGTTTGAAAAGCCCCTCATGGAACTCCTCTCCTGTTCCTTCTTTTGCTGTTTGTACATGCTGCGCGGGGCGCGCTGCCTTGT
Source organism: Natrix helvetica (assembly GCF_964273705.1). Classification (NCBI taxonomy): domain Eukaryota; kingdom Metazoa; phylum Chordata; class Lepidosauria; order Squamata; family Natricidae; genus Natrix; species Natrix helvetica. Next base: position 48,855,471 of record NC_138553.1, read on the forward strand.
CTTTCACAGCCACCTCATTCCCAATTGGGGCAGGGATCCATGGAGAGGGACGGAAAAGATGGATTTCTCCCCCCCCCACTGGAAACGAGGCAGCTGTCAAAGACAAGGGAGCGTGACCCACGTGGCTTGTTCAAACAGCAAAAGAAGGAACAGGAGTGGAGGATTTGTTGGACAAGCCCAAGGGCACCCGCTGCTCTCTCCTCTGACAGCTGCCTTGTTCCAAATGAAGAGGGTGAGGAATCCATGTGATTTCCTCCGAGATTCCCCACCCTCCCTCTGTGTGCCCGCCAGCCAAAACCTCCCAGAAGGCTTCTGCTGGCAGGCGAGTGGGGGGTGGGGGAAGGCCAGGGGAGGGGCCGTTCCAGTACCGCCCCCCAGAAACCCCGGTATGGGAAGGCCCACTAAATTCTTTCAACCGGTACACGCATACCGGACAGGACTGGCTGAAACCCACCTCTGCTCCACTATCTCCTGGGGCTTGCTCACACTTGTGTTTTTGCGTCAAATAACACTAACCCCTTTTAGTAAAGGAGACAATTTAAAACATCACCATACCAATTTTAACAAACTGAATTTAGTTCTAGTCAAGTATTCTGAACTGTAAATATTGTAAAGATATTGCTTCATATAATGAATGTTGGATGGGAGGAAGCAGGAAGGTAATTCTGTCTAATAAAGATGACTAATCACAACATCTGGTGTTATGAGGTATTAAGAGGCTAGACAAAAATGCAAAATATTGTAATGCTTTTCAAGTACCAACAGATTGACAGTCTTGATAACTGTACTCAATATATCATCATCATCCATAAACTTATCTAAAGCAGTTTATACCACTGGTTAGTATGACTCATACACTGAATCAGAAAAGTTATGTTTCCTGAAATCTGTTGGAGCAATATTACAACTTCCTCTGCAAAACGCTCATTTGTTGTTTGTCATATTCCCCAAAATGGGAAAAATAGTCCTATATTTTAGTTACTAAACGATGAGCTAAATTTTCAACTAAAGGTAGATCAGATGTAATGTGGGTTCAGAGAGGGGGAGAATGAACAATTACTATAGCAAAAAAAAAAAAAAAGCTTAGGGCTTGCTTGAAAATATGAAAAAATGTCTAAATAAAATCCTCCACTTATAGTTTTCTATTTAAAAAGGAAAAATAATAGTTATTCAATATAGAAATATTCTGTGGTTTTAGGGGGTATTAAAAGCCGTAGTGGTGCAGTGGTTAGAATACAATATTGGAGGCTAATTTTGCTAACTGCCAGCAGTTTGATCCCAGCTCAAGATTGATTCAGCCTTTTATCCTTCCAAGGTCGGTAAAATGAGGGCCCAGATTGTTGGGGGCAATATGCTGACTCTAAACCGCTTAGAGAGGGCTATAGAGCACTGTGAAATAATATATACAAGTAAGTTTAACTGCTATTGGATATTTAGATTGTATATTTTAAGATGTATGCTTAAATTTATTTAGTTTATTTTAGATTATTTTAGGCTATTTTGTTTATTTTAGGAAATTTAGTACAGTGACAATCATTATGATTATAATCTATTCAAGTGTCTAAAAGTTCCAAATCTTACAGAAAACATATGAAATTGGTTATGTTTCACTGGACTCTTCTGTATGATTATAATTTAGTTTTTATAAAATGTTATTAGTTTATTCAAGATAAACATGAAACAATGGAAGTGGCAAACCAGCTTGATGTCTGCAGTTTCCTCTTTGTGTCCTCATGAGAAACATTTATTTGTAGCCTTTAAATTTCAAGTGATGAGTTTACAACAGCAATTAATGAGATGAACTTTGAAGCGTCCACCTTCAGTTTAGCAGCTGTTCCCTAATTCAGCTTTTTGTAATCTGCATCCTCAATATATTTTGGACTTCAGCCTTTATAAGCCTAGCCATTAAGACTATTGGCATTGAGCTTAGAGAGGTTTTGAGATCCCTGGTTTATCTCTTTTATGCTCTAAAGCTATCTTTCCCCCCTGTGTTATTGCTATTGGGAATAATGAGAGAATAACCTGCTTATCAGTACGGAGTGATTTATACAGTCCCTTTTTATTATTAAGCACAGTCTCTTAAACCTCTTAATCAATTCCATTAGTATGAATCATCCAGGCATTTTCCTATCATTTATTTTTCAGATTTTTCATTTCCAAGTCTGCTTGGCCATTATCTTCACCACTCCTCACAGTGGAACACAGACAAAAGACAGGATGTATCATGAGTTCCTCAATGTTTTCTCTCTAACCAACTTACAAACAAATGTAAAAAATCATTCATGGTGCCCTGCAAGCTATAATCATTGCATATGTTTTCAGTATCCCTGTGTATTTTCTTCCCCCCAAAATCAAGCCTAATTCTTCCCATATTTTAAATACTACTGTAATCCATGATTACAACATCACACTGTAGTTATGCAACCAGACCATGGTTGTAAATTCCAGCATAAAGTATCTGGGTTTAGAAGGGTGCTAGGAAAGAGAATTGTGCCTGAAGACTGGAAAATGGAGTAAGATGGTAGTCTTATTTCTTCAAAATAAATCAATTTTGATTGTTCATAGGGATTGTGAAACTGACTAAGATTAAGAGCAAAGGGTTGGCCAGCAATAAATAGAGGTTTAATGTGATGGCCAAATGGCCTTTTCCAACTATAAGATAGCGGTCATAGATATACTGCCTTGGGGAAAGCTCCAAGGAAAGATAGCAAAGGGCAGGAAAAGACAAAGGTTCAAAAGAATAAATGGAAAAATGAATCAACCACAAACCTCATGGAGCTCCACTACTGTATCAGAAACTACGGTATGTGCTTTCAGTTGTGCCACAGCTGACTTCTCCCTGTCCCCCCTGAAATAAACTATCTCTGCTGTCTATTCTCCAAAAGAATGATGGCTTGTGATCACAGGGGACGGATATGATGCCCGTGCAGGAGCAGCATGTCAAAGTTTCATGCCATGATTTTTGTATAACTTGTGTAATGGCACTCCAACAATAGGAGTTGAATTATAATGATAGTTTCACCATCAGATAATAAGTGGTTCCAGCTTCCAAGGACATATGATATATTCTTTTTCTCCTACCGTGTTTGAAAAAACAACCATTTTCCTCTTTCCTATGCACAAAGACTTTTTCTTGGTACCAGTTTATCCAAAGGTGCCAAGCCCTTCAGGGCAATTGTATCTTAGCTCAAAATGGATGCAGCCACTTCAGGGGTCATTTTCCCATAACCCTATTGACTTTATTTGCCATTTTCCTACACATTCTCTGGTAGTTTACAGATTCTGCCACAGTTTGCAGTTCTGCAAGATAGATAATATTACCTTAATTAATTATTCCCTTGCTTATGCTTTGTGTCAGTGCCTTATTGTTCTTGTGCTTATTGTAACAGTTTGCAGAGTTAATTGCCTGAATTCAGTGGCTCTTTTTAACAGCAATCTATTTCTCTCATCAAATTTCAGCAGATGCATGTTTTTGGTTCCAATTATTGTTTGTAATTATAGCTCTTAGCCAGCACCCAAGCACAAGGCATTTTTGCTATAATGTGAAGAAATCTCCAGCCATAGATAATACAACTGATAGCTAACACAGAATGTGGAAAGACACAGAAATTCTAAATGTCCATAAAGTTCAATGGAAGGCAAAAGATCAAGCAGAAGCAAAAATAGTAAGACTTCAGTACAACAGAAACCTAGTGATGATTTCACAACACAGAGCAAGGTTCAAAGCTAACATAATGACATCATTACAGATCTGGTATGTTGTAAACTGAAAATGGTTAGGTAAATATTTTGTCCAAGGTCTGTGAACCCATCTGCATTTTTCAGAACCTTGATGGTGTCTCTTCTTCCATATATTAGAATTTAATACTAGGTGCTCTGTATTTTAAGGAAGTGGAGTAGAATTTCTATGTTGGCTCTGATCTTTTTGATATCTGAATTTCATTTTCACTGTAGGAAGTTAAAATCCACCCCTCTCCTAGAAAAATGAAATATCCTAGGAAATATTGAAAATGCAGAATATTATATTTCTCTGGATCAGAAATGGAGAAATGTGTTTTAGGCAGGAAACACTCACTCTTAATAGCCCCCACTTTTCTTAATGTGCCATTAAAATCCCCAAGTCAGTCTAGTCTACATAATAAAGAGTTCCCCCCTTCAGCTCAAGGGTGATGGGATTAAGGAATGATAGTATTAGCCCTTTACCCGTCTCACCACAGGGCACCTAGGAAAAAGCAATGCTCAACCAAACTTGACTCAAAGTACACCTAAAGAGTTGTCCCTGCATGGCCCCCTAGGAGTCTGACAGCCAATCAGAATACATTTCTTACACAGGAACAGGAAACAGAGAGGTGGGGCCAAACAGAGAGTATAAAGCCAGGAACTTTCAGCCCTTCTTTCTCTTCTTCACCAACATCTGGAAGCATGTGACCCCCCCTTTTTTTTTCCAAGCCATGTGATCCTGTCCACCATTAAACCAACTTTTCAAGCAGCCTCCATGTCTCCAGTATCTTTTTCCCCACTTGGAACTGAACCCAGAAGGACATTTATTCCAACATCACTCTGAGGATAAAGCTTCCAGGAGTTCATTAAAGGTGCTTCAGTGTATTATCTAGTGTGGGAAGAAATATCCATCTGGTTCAGTTCCAAGCTGGGAGAAAGACACTGGAAAGATGGAGGATGTTTGGTTTAATGATGAAGCAGAACCACATGGGTTTGTGATTTTGGATAGCTGACAAAATGGAGTTGAGAGTGGGTGTTTTTTATACCTTATTTGGGCTTTGTATTTGAGCTTTCTATTCCTGTACAAGAACATGTCCTTTTAATATTCTATTGGCTGTTGTCAGATTCTAATGGGGCCATGTAGGGGTTATGCAGAGGTCATAGCTGGCTCTATATGCAAAAGATAAAATGAAAATCCTAGTTTCTGCTTGAGGCAGGGAAACGGGCTGGTTTCTGAATAGGCTGACCCAATCTTTCTTAATGGGCACAAAATATCTGCTGGGGGCTATTAAGAAAGACTTGGGTGCTGCTTTCTGTCTCCAAGAGCATATTTCTCCTTTAGGGAAATATTCTGCCTTTTTAATATTTCCCAAAATATTTCATTGTTCTGGAGGAAGGGTGCTGACTTTCTACACTAATATAATGTTGACTCTTATGTGATAGGGTTGCTACACTTGCTACAGTAACTCATACAGTAATTCACCTTCACTATTCAAATGGATTATTGCATACTTGATTATTGAATTAGGTATCTTTTAATGGTTGATTCACCTAGTCACTTGTGTAAATGGTGTTACATACTGTAATAAATAAATTAGAAATAAATAATTTATTTTCATTAAAACACTTGCCAGAATGACACATTATTAAAAGTCCATCTAAAGGATGAAAGAACAGAGAAACATTTTTGGGAAAATATTTCATATTTAGGCAGCATTCAGCTCTGGCTGGATGGTGGAGAATGGAAGGATTTATACTCCTTGCAGACAGCTGGTCAATTGCATTCTTTCATAAAGTTGTTGAGGCCAACTGGAGGTTTATCTGTGTTGTCAGGGTCACCTGAGTAGTGCAAATGGATATGGAGCCTTCTTGGAACTGTTGAAAGGACTATGTTGTAGACTGGAGATAGATGATGTCGTATTCCTCCTCCTCTGTTGAGAGAGGGCTATTCAATTTTGACCCCTCTTTCAAATCAGCAATCCTCTCTGTCCAAAATGTGGACTCTGCTGTCTTCAAAAGAGTGGCCTTTTCCAATATTCCTGCAACATATGGAATGACAATGTTGCTTCATTTATTGTTCTCTTCGTTGTCTGTTATGGAGGAGCTCCTGTAAGATATTTTTTGAGATTTGATGAAGGCCCACTTGGGATAGCCACACGTTCTGAGAGCTTCCTGTGTATGATGTGTTTTAGTTCTTTTTCTTTTCCATCTTTGCTGGTAGGCAGTCCTTCAGCTCGGTGGTGTAGGGTTCTGATGGCTCCCATTTTGTGCTCCAGTGGGTGGTGAGAATCAAAATGTAAATACTGTTCTCTGTGTGGGTTTTCTGTAAACTTCAATGTTAACTTTCATTCCCCACCATCCAGCCAGAGCTGAAGAAGCTTCATGGATGAGAAACGAAACATCTTCAAAGAAAAACTAGACAGTCCAGTTGCGTCTCTCCATAGATAATAAATGCTAATGTTTCTATGGAGAAAGTGACCAAATGAAGATATGTAATTATAGAGTAATTTTTCATTGAACAGCCCAAAGCATGTATTCCAGTAGAGAGAAATTCCTTGGATGGGCTCTAAGCAGTCCTGATGTGTCCAAAAGCTCAGAAGAGTAAATCTCCAGTACCAATGACCGACCCAAATTTGATCTCGCACCATTTTTAATTGCTCATAAAACCCAAATGCCTAATATCTGAAAGTAAACATATGAGGAACCATCATCAACCTGTCCCATCTAATCAAGCAGGGAATTGTTGGTGCAAACCCCATCAGTTATAGAATTTCCACTGGTGGGGTCTAGGAAGAGAGCCTTCTCTGCTATTTTTCTTGCCCTATAGAACATCTTGCCTCCAGTGGTGAGGTAACCACCCCCACTCTTTTGGGAAGAGTGTAAACACATGGTTTTGCATCTAACATGGGGGTATAAGAGTGGCATGCAATCCTAGGGGTAACTTTTGTAATACTTAACTGTCAGAGTTTTGGCAGCGTGACTAGTATTATGAGATAAACCCCAGGAGCAATAACACAGCACACAGAACATTAAGACAATTAACAGGGGTTTATATACAAATATATACAGACATATACATAGTAGTGTTAGAAGAAATGTCCTCCTGGGTTCAGCTCCAAGTGGGGAAAAAGACACTGGAGACATGGAGGCTGCTTGGAAAGATGATTTAATGGTGGACAGGACCACATGGCTTGAGTCTTGAACAGAAAAGGTGATCACATGCTTCAATTTGGGTGAAGAAGAAGAGAAGAGAGAAGGAAGGGCTGAAAGTTCCTGGCTTTATACTCTCTGTTTGGCCCCACCTCTCTGTTTCCTTTTCCTGTGTAAGAAATGTATTCTGATTGGTTGTCAGACTCCCATGGGGCCAAGTTTGAGTTTCCAGATGCCATGTGGTGAGTTTCTCTGGAAGGCTAATCCTTCCTTTACTTTGTAAAGTACACTAGCTCAGACCCCAATGACTCATTGACAAGGTTGGGCAGAAAGCTGCAGGGAGCTACTCTGTCTTTAAAAGCATGTTTCTCCCTTTCTGATCCAGGGAAATATGTTCTGTCTTTTCAATATTTCCCAGGCTATTTCATTTTTCTGGGAGAGGGGTGGATGCTAACTTCCTACAATCCCTACTTTTTTTTAACATACAAGTTGGACACACACGTTCTTGGCAAAAGATTAAAATTGGTAAGATCAGGGAGATTTAATTTTTTTCTGATGCAAAGGAAGAGAGACAGCAGAAGGATTCCTTCAGTGGCTCCCAGAGAGCTTTCAAGGTCTAACAGCCAGGGCAAAAGTTCTGGAAAGAAATTTACAATATCCAATTTTTTATGCCAATTATTTTCAGACATTTGATATCACCTTCTGTGAGCTTCCAGACAGGTTACAAGCAAGCAGAAGTCCCAAAATTCTTCACAGCCATGGTTTTGCCTTTTAAATACCTACAGGCTGCCCATTTCCAAGAGATGGTTCTTGAATCTGCCCTAGCTCTTATTTTAGTGAGGCCAAATTGAGTTTAGCCAGTTTGCAATCCATGCTATTTAATATTTTTTTTAATTACACACAATGAGCCCTGGGACTCCTACTCGCGAGACCATCAGTGCAACATATCCTGCTTTACTGGGTAACAGGGCAGCATCATTTTTGAGTTAGTCAAGGCTTGGGTTGTGAAGATCCTTTCTGCTAGCTCTTCAAGTGGGGGAATTGCCTGAGGGGAATTGAGCCTTCCCCATGGGATTAACAGGGAGATCACTGCCTGGGCTTTCGTGCCATGGCAAAAAACAATCTAAGAGAAGCTTTGTGTGGAGGTAAGTGAAGGAGATAGTTTCAATCTAATTCTGAAAGGGGTTTCTCCCTCTGTGTGTGTGTGTGTGTGCATGCGTGCGTGCGTGTGTGCGAGCAGCTGCTTCTACAATACAGAAAATGCAGACATTTTGGACAAATTTCCCTCCCCCGGACAGAAATCTAAGGTGTTCAGAACTCGCTGTGCTAGCCACTTTCAAATACAATTCTTACATGAGTAAATTAAACTGATTACAATATAAATGAGACAAGAAAGAAAACCTTACAATGAATTTCTGTGAAGGAAGCAAAGAAGGAAAACCTTACAATCAATTTCCACCCTCCTCAACAGTCTTTACAGCTGTCTTCTGGGGATTGAAAAGAGTCTTTTGATCTTTATTTCTTCATCCCAGGGTCCTTTCTCTCATTTCTGCTGGTTGACATTAGGCTTGGCTTGCTGGTAAGTCAGGCTTGGGAAAGTCTGCTCCATTTGATTGCTGTGATGGCGTTCTAGTGGAGGACTGGATTCAAACCCAATTCCTGGCTCAAATGGATGGAAGGTCTCCTATGGAGGCATCTGGATCCATGTGCTCTGCTCATCTGTGCAGAGCTGAAAGACATAAGAACAGGGTCCCCTCCACCACAGAAAAGGCATTGTTGGAGGATTAGAGGTAAGTGGGGGGCGGGTAACATAGCTTGCAGGCAGAGTTTGAAAAGAAACAACACATCAGTATTACAGTTACTAAACAGATAAACTGGTAACAATAGGGCAGTGGTGGGTTGCAGACGGTACACCCCAGTACGCCTGTACCAATGCCTGCCCAGAGCACTGAGTACCATTCTGGTATGGTGCTCCAGAGGGCCCTCCCTCCCCCCAAGCTCCTTACCTGTATTTGAGCTCTTTGGCACTTCCGCAAATGCGCACGGAACACACGTCACCTGCACGACACTCCGCTGAGCAGCTGGGGCATCACGGAGGCTCGCGGAGGCGTCGCAAGAGGTAAGGACGCATGTGCGTGTGCACTGCGCGTGTTCATGTAGTGGACCCCAGGCCCCGTTGCAACCAGTATGGTTGCAACGAGATCCAGAACCCACCACTGCAATATGGGAATATCATAGATGAGAAATGAGGTCTGGATTCACATGCAGAAAGCATGTGGATTCACATGCAGAAAGCAATGCACAGGTAAAATCATTTAAACACATAATAAATGCAAGAATGAAACTTTTCTTGTAAATGAACTTAAAACATTCCCTGGGTTGTTACTTTAAGATACAGAGAGGGAAGGAAGGAAGAATACTTCTCTTTACTCTGTTTTTGTTGGCTCTCCCCCCTTTCATTCAGTTTTCTGGGCCCAACAAACGGAGCAAAGGGAATTTTTGCCAGTTTACTCTTTTCTTTCATTGAACAATTTAAAATTCTTGTCTTTTTGGATTGGAGACATTTTATACTTACAATTACCTCAAGGGTGCACAAAGACTTAGACGCACATATACACAAGGACAAGGAGAAAATAAAGGGGGGGAAGAGAACTCTTGGGTTTACACACACTAGTCATTCCCAGCACAAATCTGTTAAATTAGGGAAGGCACAAACCTTAACAAACAAACCACGTGGTCGCATAGACAACAGAGAGGAAGAGACAAACAAACAGATAAGAAAAAAAAACCCCAACATTTTCCCTTTTCTTTTAAGTACCTTTATGTAGCCAAATTAGTTCTCCTGTATCATCCCTGAGCAAAGCCCATTTGCCACACAATTTCCTTGCTCTCTTTTTACTCACGTCAGCCAAAATCCTGGCATCTAAGGAAATCTCTGAGGGCACTTCTAGCAACCTGCGAACTAACGCTTCCCATGACACTTTACATGTAGGGCTCATTTTGGCTTAGCCGGGTGATCACCCAGCGTAAGTTTCAGAGGAAAAAAGATTCTGGGAAGGACGTCGATTCCCCCATAAAGTATTTGGTTCCCTTCTCTCAGGGAATCACCTGGGTTTTGCAGATCAAAAAGGTAATCCGTGAGGACCTCTGCCCCTCTGCAGCTAGTACTGACACCTCTACTCTTTTCCATGCACAATGGGCCTTTGCTTTGTTTGCTTTCACAGAACAAAAGCAAAAACAACCACAACAAATTTTCATTCACTTTTCCATCCATTTTCACACACTCTCCTTTCCCTAACAGAAGGTCCTGTGCCCTGGCCTTACCCTAATATTTTCCAGGATCTCTCAGTAAAACACACAGAGGAAGCAAGACCATCTAAATATATAAATCCATATAAATCCAATAAAACAAACAATAAAACAAAACAAACAAACCTGTGATTGGGAGAAGGATTCCATTACTCACACACATGGAGGCATACACACATTTCCCACACTTTGCCATGCTTTAAAATTAAATTTTAGAGAATTAAAATTTAGATGTACTCACCTTCTTTCCAAGCAGCCTTTGAGGTCAAACTCAAAACCCCTTTAAAACCTAGTTCCAAATGGCTAAAGTCCAGGAAGAAAACCACCCACAGACTCAATGAGGTCTGTGCTGGCGAGGGAGGCTTACCTGGACCATACCCATTGGTTAGGTTAGCTTGGAGTCCCATCTGATTTACTGCTGATTGACCATCTGCCCCCTGCCTATTCCAACTACAGTCCAACTACCCCTTGCCATCCGCCACCTACCACGCACCGCCCCCACCTCTTGATTGTCATCTAACCAACCTATCACCATCACCCCCCCCCATCTAAGACTAATGATTGGACTATTCTGTTTTGCTGCAACCATGCTTTTCAAATTTTTACTGGATTATGACATCTTCAGCATAGACCCTAAGCCCCGACGACGAACTCTTTTAACACTCTATGTATTTAAGGTCAGACCTGATCCTACTGCGAGAGTCCCCCCTCTCGCAGGTGTGGCCCTCCGCCCTTTCGAGGGCCCACCTTGATGACGGATTTATTAATCCCGAGAGGTGGAGGAAGCGGAGACTTAGGGGGTTTTTAGTTAGTTGTTTTTTAAAAATTTGTAGGGGTGGGGGCTCAGGGGTTGTGGGGTGGGTGGGTCAGATCAGGAGCGATGTGAGAGCCGGGCCTCCAGGTGTGGTCGCGAGCAGAAGGAGCGGAAGGGAGGAGGAGGGGGAGGATATCATTCCTATACAGGGCTCTTTAATTCCAACGGTCGCAGGGAGGGGCAGATACGAGGACAGATTAAGAACTTACAGTCGGTTGGGAGACCGTGGTTGCTGGTTACACCCGGTCGCTTGTACCAACCCCCGTGTTCTAGGTGGTCAAGAGTTACAGACCCAAGGCCTGAGGCTGTTGTTATGCAATGCGAGGTCCGTTGTTAACAAGGCCCCCCTCATTCACGATCTAATTTTAGAGGGGGAGCCGGACCTCGCGGGAATAACAGAGACCTGGTTGGGCCACGAGGGAGGTCTTCCCCTCGTGGAAATGTGCCCACCAGGCTACCGAGCATTTCACCAGCCCCGGGCCCAGGGAAGGGGCGGTGGGGTGGCAGTAATTATTCGGGAGGACTTAGAGCCGAGGGAGTCTACTGTGCCACAGACGTCCGGATGTGAATCCCTTGTTGTGAAATGGGGCCCTGGGAGACAGTTGGGCCTGCTGATAGTATACCTGGCTCCTCGCTATACATCAGTGGCCCTGCCCGAACTCCTCGAGCTGATCGCATCGGTGACGGTTGAGACCCCCAAACTTTTAGTGATGGGGGATTTTAACCTGCCATCGATGGGAGAAGCATCAGAGGGGGTTCGGGAGTTCATGGCTTCCATGACAGCCATGGACCTGACTCAAATGATTCAGGGCCCGACACATGAGGGAGGACACACTCTGGACCTTGTTTTTGTCTCTGGCCAGTGGCTGAGTGATCTGGGAGGAGGGGACTTAACCATCACTCCCCTGTCATGGTCAGATCACTCACTCCTTCGTCTTGACTTCCCTGGTGCTACCTCCTGCTGCGGGGAGGCGGAACCGGAAAGTACCAGATGGTTCCGCCCCAGGCGCCTGATGGAACCTGATAGGTTCCAGATGGAGCTTGGGCCACCTCCTGTAACCTTGACCTGCCCCCGGGTAGAGGACCTGGTGGTCGCGTGGAATAATGCGACTACCAGGGCCTTGAACCGGGTGGCGCCTTTGCGGCCTCTCCGGCGGCAACGATCCACCCTGGCCCCTTGGTTTACCGAGGAACTAAGGGTGATGAAATGCCGCAAGAGACGTCTAGAGAGTCGTTGGAGATCCTCTCGCTCCGAATTTGATCGAACACAGGCACGAGCCCATTTAAGGACGTACCTTGTGGCATTGAGAGTGGCCAAACGCCAATATTGTGCCACTCTCATTGCATCCGCGGAGAACCGCCCTGCCGCGCTGTTTCGGGTGTCCCGCTCCCTCTTGTTTCAGAGGCCGCGGGAGGCCCTCTACAGGGCAGGGCAGAGGAATTTGGTAAATATCTGCAGGATAAAATCGCTCAAATCCGGAGGAATTGGGTCCCTGTCAGTGGTCCAATGGAGACGTCCATGGCGAGTCTTGAGGAATCGATCTGGGAGGAGTTTGACTTGGTTGCCATCGAGGATTTGGACAGAATGCGTGGACGACTGCGACCCACCACATGTTTATTGGACCCGTGCCCCTCCTGGCTTGTACTGGCATCCTGGGAGGTTACACGAGACTGGCTCCTGGGCCTAGTGAATGCTTCGTTGAGCGAGGGGTCTCTCCCGGCCGCCTTGAAAGAGGCGGTGGTGAGACCCTTGCTCAAGAAGCCTTCCCTGGACCCTTTGGAGCTGGCCAATTATCGTCCTGTCTCCAACCTTCCCTTTTTGGCGAAGGTTGTAGAGAGTGTGGTGGCCTACCAGTTTCCACGTCATCTGGAGGAAAATGATTATCTAGACCCGCGCCAGTCCGGCTTCCGCCCCGGTCACAGCACGGAGATGGCCTTGGTCGCGTTGGTGGATGATCTCTGGAGGGCCAGAGATAGAGGTTGTTCCTCTATCCTGGTCCTATTAGACCTCTCGGCGGCTTTTGATACCATCGACCATGGTATCCTGCTGCGCCGGCTGGAGGGGTTGGGGGTCCGGGGCACCGTTTTGCGGTGGTTCGGCTCCTACCTTTCTGGCCGGACGCAGCGTGTGTTGGCAGGAGAAGAGAGGTCGACCCTACGCCCCCTTACTTGTGGGGTGCCACAGGGGTCGGTCCTCTCGCCACTCCTGTTCAACACATATATGAAGCCGCTGGGTGAGATCATCCGTGGTTTCGGGGTGGGATACCACCTGTACGCTGATGATACTCAGCTGTACTTTTCCACCCCGAACCACCCCAACGAGGCCATCGAAGTGATGTCCCGGTGTGTGGAAGCCGTACGGATCTGGATGGATGACAACCGACTCAAGCTCAACCCCTCCAAGACGGAGTGGCTGTGGGTACCAGCTCCCCGGTTCAGCCAATTAACTCCATCATTGGCCATTGGGGGCATTCAACTTGCCCCCGTGGAGCGGGCGCGCAATTTGGGCGTCCTCCTGGATGCCCGGCTGTCCATGGATGACCATGTGACAGCCGTGGCAAGGGGGGCGTTCCACCAGGTTCGCCTGGTGCACCAATTGCGCCCCCTACTGGACCGGAACGCCTTACGCACAGTCACTCATGCGCTGGTGACGTCTCGCTTGGACTACTGTAACGCTCTCTACATGGGGCTTCCCTTGAAATGCACCCGGAGGCTACAGTTGGTCCAGAACGCAGCCGCGCGGGTAATTATGGGGAGTACTAGGTACTCCCATGTGACACCGTTCCTGCGCGAGCTGCACTGGCTTCCTGTGGTCTATCGGGTGCGTTTCAAGGTTTTGATAACAATCTTTAAAGCGCTCCATGGCTCAGGACCTAGTTACTTGCGGGATCGTATTCTGCCCCATACATCCCTGCGACCAATCCGCTCGCACAGAGAGGGCCTCCTCCAGGTGCCGTCCACTAGACAGTGTCGGGGGGCAGCGCCTAGGAGTAGAGCCTTCTCTGTGGCGGGCCCAGCCCTGTGGAATGACCTCCCTCCGGATATTAGGAATACCTCTGACCTCCGCTCCTTTCGTATTAAGCTTAAGACCCACCTATTCCAAGTAGCTGGCCTGGCTCAACTTTGATCTAACCATATCGCTCCTGACGGGTTTTTAATTGGGTATTTTAATTATATTTAATTATTTAGGGGTTTTTTAATCACTGTATTCTAATTGTTTTTTATTCATCAGCCGACCTCCTCCTTGTGTATGTCTCGGTATATGTCTCTGTTATATGTTTGTTTTGTCCACATATTTATTTCATATGTTTCATTGTACGCCGCCCCGAGTCCTTCGGGAGAGGGTGCGGCTAAGAAATAAATATTTATTTATTTATTTATTTATCTGGGGTGCCAAACGTTGGAAGAAATGTCCTTCTGGGTTCAGCTCCAAGTGGGGAAAAAGACACTGGAGACATGGAGGCTGCTTAGAAAGATGGTTTAATGGTGGACAGGATCACATGACTTGAGCTCCTGAACAGAAAAGGTGATCACATGCTTCAGTGTTGGGTGAAAAAGAAGAGAAGAGAGAAGGAAGGGCTGAAAGTTCCTGGTTTTATACTCTCTGTTCGGCCCCTCCTCTCTGTTTCCTGTTCCTGTGTAAAAAATGTATTCTGATTGGTTGTCAGACTCCTGTGGGAACAAGTTTGAGTTTCCAGATGCCATGTGGTGAGTTTCTCTGGAAGGCTAATCCTTCCTTTATTATGTAAAGTACACTAGCTCAGGCCCCAATGACTCATTGACAAAGGTGGGCATTAAACTGCAGAGAGCTACTCTGTCTTTAAAAACATGTTTCTCCCTTTTCACATCCAGGGAAATATAATAATCTGCCTCTTCAATATTTCCTAGGATATTTCACTTTTCTAGGAGAGGGTTGGATGCTAACTTCCTACAGTAGATAAAAATCCCTTACCACACAGCTTGAACACAAGGAGAGAATGAAAGACATGATGAGAGAGATAAATGCCCTCTAATGACCACCCATATATATTGACTTGACCTCCCATCAGAGTCTTAAAAGGGTTATACCCTTTTAAGGGTAATGAATGTAATGAATCAGCCACATTGCATCAGCTTACTGATTACAGCTTACAACCTTTCATCAAATAGCAGCTATTAAATCTTCATTACCTGACATTAACTTTTTAAAATTTTGTTTTAATATTCTTTTTAATTATTTTTTATCATTTTATTATAAACTGGCTGGAGTCACTTAGGTGACTATGGGCAGTAAAGAAATTTGATAATAAAATAAAATAAATATGGGACATGAAAGGAAATACATTCTTAAGGTATGCTTACAGTGTCTTAACTCCTAGTTAGAGCAGCTGGCTGTCTCAGATAAGCATCATCTTCCTTTGGCCATGTGACTATATTACAGCACCTGCTGACTCTGCTCCATCTGTCCTTGCTGAAAGGCAATCCCTTTGTTCAATTACCACCAGGGACCATTCCAGCATTTGTGACAATCCTCCATAATCTCTGTTTCCAGAATTGCTTCCAGCAGTCTTAGTCTGCTATCAACAAAAATAGTAAATAATCCAATGGCATTTTAGAAAAGCAAATATACTATAGCAATCTGCAAGTCTAGTTCCTAAAATGCACTCTTACCTTGGAAAAGAAGAGACACACGGATGCATATATACCACCTATAGCAGCGATGGTGAACCTTTTTTGGCTCGCGTGCCATAAGTGGGGGGAGCGCAGGAGGGTTGTGTGCAGGCATGCTGCACCCATAATGCAATGTGTGACCCCCCAGTGCGCATGCGCACACTACAGGCGCGATCCCTCCCATTTTTGCATGCTTTTTTCACTCTCCCCAGGCTCCAGAGGCTTTATAGGAGCATGGGGAGGGCGAAAACAGCCCCTCTGCCCGCCCCAGAAGCCCTCCGGAGGCTTCAGGGACCTTCGGGAAGCTTCCCTGAAGCCTCCGAAGCAGTCAAAACAACCCTCCGAGCAGCTTGGAGGGTCATTTTAAGCGCTCCGAAGGCTTCAGGGACCTTCAAGAGGCTTCCCTGAAGCCTTCGGAGCACTCAAAACAACCCTCTGAGCAAACCAGAAGTCACTTCCGGTTTGCTCGGAGGGGCGTTTTAAGCACTCCGAAGGCTTCAGGGACCTTCAAGAGGCTTCCCTAAAGCCTCCGGAGCAGTCAAAACAACCCTCCGAGCAAACAGGAAGTCCGTTCCCATTGACTGTAGGGCCGGGTTTTTTTGCGCTCTGGTGGCTTCAGGGAAGCTCATGAAGCCTCCGGAGGGCCTCCATGGGGGGGGGGTGAGGCTCTTTTCGCCCTCCCTAGGCTCCTATCAAGCCTCTGGAGCCTGGGGAGGGGGAAAATGGCTTTAAAAAAGGGTGAACTCAGCTGGCCAACGCGCACATGCGCGCTGGCCAGCTGACAGGGCAGCGCCTTGCGTGCCCTGACAAATGGCTCCACATCCACCTGTGGCACGTGTGCCATAGGTTCGCCATCACTGACCTATAGGCTAGGAATTAAATAGTTTCTGTTTCTGTTTCTGTTTATTTGGATTTATATGCCGCCGTTCTCCAAAAGGACTCAGGGTGGCATACAACATTAAAAAAACACACATCCCAAAAGTTTTTAAAAAATTAAATACATATCCAAAAAAACAAACCGAATTTAAAAGACAATACATTTAAAATAAGTTAAAATTAACTGGCCAGGCCGGCTTGCTGGAAAAGCCAACTTTTTAGGGCGCGTCGGAAGGACCAGAGGTCAGGGATTATGCGAAGCTCCGGGGGCAGCTCATTCCAGAGGGAAGGCGCTCCCACAGAGAAGGCTCTCCCCATGGGGGTCACCAGCCGACACTGTCTGGCCGACGGCACCCTGAGGAGGCCAACTCTGTGGGATCGTACTGGACGGTGGGCGGCTACTGGTGGCAGTAGGTGGTCCCGCAGGTACCCTGGGCCTAAACCATGGAGCGCTTTAAAGGTCATAATTAATACCTTGAATCGCACCCGGAAAACAACCGGCAACCAGTGCAGGCCACCAAAAAGGGATGTAACATGGGAGCACCTAGGTACCCCCATGACAACCTGCGCGGCCGCATTCTGGACCAGCTGAAGCCTCCGGGTGCAGGGGAAAGGGGGGAATGGCAGAGGAGCTGCTTTCAAGCCATTGGGAGAGATATCCAATCTAACTTTGTGTGTGTGTGTGTGTGTTTGAGAGAGAGAGAGAAAGGAAAGGGGGTAGGAGAGATAATCCAATCCAACTTCTGTTTGTGTGTGAGAGAGAGGGGAGGGAGAGGGAGGAAAGAGGGGAAGGGAGAAGAAAAAGAAAAAGAAAGAAGGAAACTTCTTTCACAAAGGAGAAAAACAAATGCTGTCACTTTAAATCGGAACTGAGCATGCCTAGCTGTGGAATTCTGGAAGTTGAAGTCCACAAGTCTTAATGGTTATAACTTTAAATTGAAAAGGTGCAGGGGACAACAAGGTTGTTTGACCCCCAAAGGGGTCGCGACCCACAGGTTGAGAACTGCTTCTCTAGGGTCATTATCTCATTATCTCTATTTGGCAGGAATGAGCCTCAGGCAGGTTTCTTTGTTAGCAGAAAGAAAGAAAAACAGCACAGCAATTTAGGACTAGAAGGCTACTGGGAGTTCATCTAGTCCAAACCCCTGCTGCAGCAGGAAACCTTACATTGTATGGATTATTTTGGTGCTTCTAACAGAGAGGAAAATTGCCAGAAAAGAGAAGGAGTTTACTAGGACAAGGCTGCTATGCAGAGAAAGGCAGAGATAGTCCTTGACGTATGACTACAATTGAGCCCAAAATTTTGATTGCTAAGCAAGAGCGTTGTTAAGTGAGCTTTACCACATTTTACCCAATCCATGACATCTCCTGGTGAGTGACATCAAGTTGGCCACTCCTACCCGGTCACATGACTGCCAAGCCACTCTAACTCAAGTCACATGACTGCCAAGACACTCCCATAAAGGCCACACCTACAGAATAGGTTCTAAAAAAATTGAAACCCACCACTGCTGTAGAAGATAGCAACTCCTCCATTTGTTTATCTCTGATCCTTCTGTTTCCTTTCCTTTCTATAATGCCCTTATTCACCCAGGTATCCCAATTAAAGTTAATAAAATATGAAAATAGTAAAATTATAATGATACTATGATGAAGAAAATATTCATATTCCCTGATATATACTAAAGTAATTAACTTGCAAATTAATTTCAGTACTAGCCGCTGCAAGGGCAACAATCTTGAGCTGAAAATTGCTTCCATATTTTTTTTATTTCACATAATGCATTTGTCTAAACAAATGGCATTTTTTGTAGAACTTTGAATATCACTTTTTATTCTTTCCACTACTTGCTGATAGTACAGAGGAAGATTTGCAATAATGAAACAGAGAGACTTTTGGGGTTTAAATATAGCTTCCGACTGTGGAAACTTAGCCGGTTTATAAGTTCTAGAAGAATTTCAAGCTTTCAATGTGCTGCAAATGCAATATGATTCTCAGCATCTGTCATGAAAATGTAACTTGAAGAGGGTGCCTATCATAAAATCAGGCTGGCAACTTTTATATGATGTAGAAAATTCAGTCCTCAGTTATTTTTCCATACCCACTGCCCTCCCTCACATCTGCTCTCAGGTATTTGCACTTAATCCTTATTAAGATCTTAATATTAATGAACGGGCACAAGATTTGTACATTGGCACAAGACCGAAATCTCAATCGTATGTACATTCCTACTCTCAGGGCTTTGTAAAACCACAAAAGCAATTTTAATATACTGTAGTTATGCCTTGCCAATTTGGAAGACAGTCTTCTCAGCATGCTTAACAACTCCCTGATCAAAATATATTTCTTTCCTATATTTGTAATATTTTGTATTTCTACCAATATGAATATTAAAATGATGAAAAGGATAAAGGAGAATAGATATTGAAACAAACAGAATAAAGAGTCTACTGAAACCACCCAGGTATACTGGACTGCTGTCACAGCAAGTAGAACAGAAGTGGAGAACTTTTAAAGGTTTTTTGAATTTTCACTCTAACAAAGACAACCTGCACTATGTTTGAGTTGGATAACAATATAAGTTTATTTAATTAATAAATAAATAAATATCATGCAAAAAATCCCTTCTGATTTCTAGCAGAAGCATCATTGATTAATCATTAGCTTTTTGTATTCACCTAAACACCTAAAACCCTAAAAACTAGGAAACACCACTTCTTCTATAACTAAATTTTGTTTATTCGGTCAAAGGTTGCCTTTTGTTACCCAACACATAATGCTGAAAATTATTTATTAAAGAATTTCTAACTAATATTATATTAATTGATCTTGAAATATGCTATTAAAAATAATTCAACAAAACCGTCATAAATAGAAAGAGCCACAATTCAGTGTAACCATTCTTACTAGAGACAATCGTATTAACTGTCAAAGAAGTCTACTTTCAATAAAACACTTAAAATAACTTTTTGAAAATGATAAAATCTTAATTTGGCATTTAATAGGGCTAATGCAAATATTTATGGCTAATGCGTTGCTCCATGACTCCACAAAATGTACAGTTCCAAAGGAGGAGCAGAACATTTACAGATATATTTTAATACTTGGACAGATAATAAAGTTTCATAACACTTCTTCTAATTTTGCAGATGTTGGTGGTTCAGTGTAATTATAGGATGACATTAGTCCTAAAGACAGTTCAACAGTTGCTTTCTTCGTGAGCTTTTAATAGTTCACAGGAATAGAAACTATGAAGCCCCTGGATACTAGTATGTTTTCAGATAGTTCTTTTCCTATTTGTTTTTTTAAATTATTATTACTAATTTTATTTGCTACCCATCTTGCCACAAGTCCACTCTGGGCAGTTTACCAAGTTAAATTGTTAGATTAGCTTTTCCTCCTGATTTTATTTATCTGATAATTTTAAGAAAAATAAATAGGAAGTGGGCATGGTGCAATGCCAAGGACCTCTAGTTTCATCTTAAAGATCCTACAGAAAAAAAGTAGTGAAATAATGGATGACCACTCCATAAAAGAAAAAATTGAGGTGAGATGATGGAGATATTATGTGTGGACTGGCAGATGAGGCAACGGAGAACAGTTGTCTTGTTATACATTTTCAAAACTAGGCCGCATGGTTATATTTTGGGAAAATATAATACTGTATGTTCTCAAAAATCCAGATGCTTCCACTAACTAAAAAGATTGCTCTACCCTTGATTATTATAACCTGGGTTGCAAGATATCAGTCACAAAGTAATTATTAATGTTAGATACTTGCTTCAACTATAGTGGTTTCCACCAAGGTCCTCTGTTCCGGCGGGAACAGAGGTTTAATTTCATTGGTCAAAGGGTCTGACAGCTCCCTATAAAAGGGCTGCTGTCAGACTCAACCTTCGCTGGATTGTTCTTACTTGTTCTACTTTAATAAAGAGCTGTTGTTGCCTTTTAGCCTTGTGTGCCTTTCCATTACCTGATCTAACACTGTCGACGAAGGTGGGATTGGAAGGCAACTAGGCAAACCAAAAAGAGCACAGCAATCCAGCAAGTACATCCAGCCTGGAGCTCAGCACAGCTTCGAGCAGCCATTTCTGAGCGGCAAACTCAAAACGCCCTCAGAACACAAAATGGCCATGCACGCCCCACCGACTCCATATGACCCAGTCACCGAGCACTGGGACTCATATATGCTGAGGTTTGACTGCTTCCTCGAAGCCAACGACCTCATGGGCCTTTCTGAAGGCCACAAGAAGAACATGTTCCTCGGATACTGTGGCCGGGAAGTGTTCGAAACGGCGAAAGACCTCTCTGAACCAACGCCGCTACAACGATCGCTTGGTCCATGCTCCAGCAGATGCTGAGGACCCACTACACCCCCAAGTCATCCAAGCACGTTCGCCGGCACAAATTTAACATTGGGAACCAGAAGGAGGGCGAATCGATCAACAAGTACATTGCGGCGCTACGAAAAGCCACAGCATACTGCGAGTTCTGAGACCTAGATGAACTTATTCTTGACCGCAGTATATGCGGTGTGTGGGACATTAATTTACAGAGGAGGTTACTCGCTAAATCTAACCTCACAAAGCCAGGGCGTCTGAAACAGCCTTCAAATCCACTGAAACTCTGCAGCGCCAAAGCGCTCCACAAGACACGCGAAAGAGTACATGCGTACATCACGAGGCTGCAGAGGTCGAGAGCTCAGAAGGTGAGGAAGATGACAGCTGCCGCATGCGCAGTAGCCACGCCCAGCCGGCGCGCAAATTCAAACTGCATCTCCCGCCTTGCGCTAGCTGCAGAGGAGACCATGCCAGATCAGTTTGCCGTTTCTGTGACGCTACCTGCCAGCGCTGCGAGCGAAAGGGGCACATCGCCAAGGTGTGCCGGAGCGAACTCCCTGCTACTACCTGGCAGCCAAGAAGCACACCAAACCGCTAGCAAAGGCCCAACCAAGGGGCCTAGCAGAAGCCACCACGGCGCTTAGGGGGCAACACTAGAGTCACCTACCATACCTCAATCGGCCAAGTCTGCACCAGGCAGCCAAAAAAGCTGAAGGTCACAGTCCTCATTGAGGACTCTCCATGTGAGATGGAGATCAACTGAGGTACTGTTCCAAAACAGAATTAGTCCTTTCACAAGCCCCATTAGTCTGAGGATGGTGGGCGGACCTTAACCCCTGGGCGGAGCCAATCAAACTCAAAAACTACTTCCAGAAGAGGGAGGTGAACTGTACCCCTCTATCTGAAATTATGCATTCCGGCACCCCATGCAAACAGAATACATGTGTAATTAACAATTTAGCTAAAGATTTAGCTGAAGGGATCTTGGAACAAGGCACAAAATGAACTTGTTTAGAAAACAGGCCTGTGACTACCCAGATCAAGGTATTCCCTTGACTCTCCGGTAATTCGACAATGAAATCCATTGATATTTCCTTCCACGGGGATTCAGGATGGGCCACACCTTGAAGCAGGCCCTGGGGCTTTCCTGGTGTCTGCTTAGCGGCAGCACGTATGGGGCAACTGGCCACATAGGACTCAATGTCTCTTTTCAAAGAAGGCCACCAAAATTATCTTTTAACGAGATGCAGAGTCTTCACAAACCCAAAATGGCCTGCCATACGGGAATCATGAGCTCGTTGTAGCACAAAAGACTTCATGCTTGCAGGAACATACAATTTAGCGCCTATCCAAGCCAGTCCATCTTTCATGGGGCATTCATTTGAATGTTCCTTAAACCAGTCATCGGACTCAAGGCCTTCCTTGAGTTTGCAGATGAGGACTGTTGTGACCTCCAAATTAGAGTTGTTTTGGCTTCTGGTAACCATTGGGGCAGCAAGACTCTTCGCTGGGATGACAGGATGAACCATGCTTAGCTTCGAACTGTTGTATTGTGGGAGTCTGGATAATGCATCAGCCATGAAGTTCTTCCCTCCAGGGATGTACTTTAGGGTGAAATTGAATCAGTTGAAATGTTGCGCCCAACGCATTTGTTTAGGAGACAGCTTTCGAGGGGTCCTTAACGCCTCCAGATTCTTGTGATCAGTCCACACCTCAAAAGGGTGTTTAGTTCCCTCAAGGAAATGTCGCCAGGTCATCAAAGCCCACCTGACAGCAAAAGCTTCTTTTTCCCATATAGCCAATCAACTCTCCGTCTCTGTCAGTTTTCAGGAGGTATAAGCGTAAGGCTGCAGGTTCCCGTCAGAGTTTGTTTGAAGTAGCACTGCCCCCACTGGTACATCACTAGTGTCAGCTTGAATGACAAGTGGTGCATCCATGTCCGGGTGTTTTGAAACGGGTTCAGCTGCAAAGAGTCGCTTCAGTTTTTCGAATGCGGCTTGACATTCCATAGTCCATTTTAATGGCTTCCCCGGTTTGGGCTTGGCCTCTCCTTTAGACTTTAGGAGATTTGTAATTGGTAGCGCAATGCTGGCAAACGAGGGAATAAATTGACGATAAAAATTCACAAATCCAAAAAAACTTTGTAATTGTTTGCGGGTGCGGGGGGATGCCCATTCAGTGATGGCCTGGACTTTTACTGGGTCCATTTCGATGCCATTGTGGGAGATGCGATAACCAAGGTAGTCAATTTTTTCCTGATGAAATTCACATTTAGACAATTTGGCATAAAGCTCCCCCTGCACGGAGTTTTTTGAGAACTGAATGCACTAATGTCATGTGTTCTTCATGTGTTTCGGTGTAAATAAGGATGTCATCAAGATAGACCATCATGCCCTTGTATAAGTGGTCATGCAAAACTTCATTTATTAGTTGCATGAAAACCGCTGGTGACCCCTGCAGGCCAAAAGGCAGTACTCGGAATTGAAAACAACCAAGTGGGCAGTTGAAAGCAGTTTTCCGTTCTCTTTTTAATCCTGATTCTGTAATAGGCCTCCCTTAGGTCCAATTTCGTGAAAATCTTCCCTTTACCCAATTGGGCCAACATATCCTTCATCAGAGGGAGGGGGTAAACATTTTGTACAGACACTGCATTTAGGTTCTTATAATTCACACAGAGATGAAAGGAGCCATCTTTCTTTTCTCTAAACAACACTGGAGCAGCCACTCGGGGCCTGGCAGGTTCAATAAACCCTCTTTGTAAATTTTTGTCAATAAACTTCGGTAATTCATCCATTTCATGGGGGGTGGTCATTGAGTAGATTTGGGGTTTTGGAAGTTTTACCCTCGGGAGGATATCAATACTGCAATCTGTTGTATGGTGAGAGGGTAATTTATCAGAGGATTTTTCACTGAAAACATCCTTTAGTCCCAATATTCTTTTGGGATTTTCTCCACCCCCTCAATTTTTTCTTGCCATGTGGCTGCTAGGTTAGATTTAGCGTTAACAGGCTTTGGAGCCCCCCCCTCCCTCAGGGGGTGTAGCAGACAGGATGCGCAACCACCCTTTTCTCCAATTGATGTGTGGGTTCTATGCACCCCTGACATCCACCTTCGTGATTACCAGGGGAACCGGGTCCCCATCGTGGGTCAAGGCACCTTCTGGGTGAAATTCAAATGCTTTGGCAGGCAACTCCCAGTGACGGTGGTCAGCGGCAACCTGCAGAGCCTGCTGGGGCTTGACTGGTTCAAAGCCCTGGGCCGAGAAGTGACTGGTATCAACGCCTTGAAAGACGAAGGCGCCGAAACTATCTTTAAGGAGTTCGAGGACGTCTTCAGCACCAGTCTGGGTAAGTATGTGGGGACTCCAATCTCCTTTAATTTGGACTCCAATATAGACCCCTTAAGGCTAAAACCCAGGAGAGTACTTTTTGCTCTCCGCCCCAAAATGGACCTGGAATTTGACAAGCTCGTAGGCCAGGGAATCCTAGACCCGATCGATCACACACACTGGGAGACCCCTATCGTGACACCTGTCAAATCTGATGGGTCTGTCCAAATCTGCGCGAACTACAAATGCACAATCAACGAAGTGTTGCAATAAAGCGCTCACCCTGTACCCATTGTACAGCATTTACTACATTCTGGAAAAATATTCGCTAAATTGGACATGGTGCAGGCATATCAACAATTGCCTGTAGATAGCGCTATGGCAGAGGCCCAAACCATTGTGACGCACAGGGGTGCATTCAAATTTCACCGCCTGCAATTTGGTGTTAGTATCGCCCCTGGACTGTTCCAAAGCGTCATGGAATGGCTTTTGCAGGGGATTCCAGGAGTCATCCCCTATTTCAACGACATCTTGGTATCGGCTGCAAATGAAGTGCAACTTTTCAAACATTTGCAAACAGTTTTGACTAGAATTCGAGACGAAGGCCTCCATCTCAAAAAAGATGGCTCTGGGATTCACCCGACCACCCAAAAAATTCAAGCAATCCAGGACACCCCTACACCCCTACACCTCGCAATCAAATGGAAATGCAGGTGTTCCTCAGGATCCTTAATTTCTACAGCGTCTTTCTTAAACAGAAAGCCACCATTGCTGAGCTCTTACACCATCTCCTCGTAAAGAACACAAAGTGGTCCTGGGGCAGAGCCGAGGCTGCCGCATTTGCTGTGGTAAAAAGACTTCTGTTGGTGGACACTTTTCTAGTACAGTACAGCCAGACCCTGCCATTGGTGCTGACCTGCGACGCTTCTCTGTTTGGCGTTGGCACCATCCTCAGCCACCGCATGCCCAATGGAACTGAGGCTCCCATAGCCTTTTACTCCAGGACCTTGTCCACTGCCAAGCGGAACTACAGCAAGCTGGACTGTGAGGCTTTGGTTGCAGTGGCCGGAGTAAAGAGGTTCCATGAGTAGTTATGTGGCCATGATTTCGAACAGACCACAAACCGCTACTGGGCTTACTGGCTGGGGACCGACTACCCCAGTGTCATTATCACCGCAGATGACCAGATGGACCATCTTCCTAGCTGCCTACTCCTACCATCTCATCCACCGACCAGGCACCACTTTGGGGCACACTGATGCTTTGAGCCACTGCCCGCTGCCTGAACTTCTTGCTGACCTTACCCCCGAGATGCCAGTCCTCCTCATTGACTGCCTTCAGACTGGTCCTGTGTCGTCCAGTGACGTTGCCCGTCACTCTGCAAAGGACTCCACCCTTAAACAAATTTTGAACTGGGTGTGGATGGGGTGGCCCAAGGGGCCTGTTGGGGCTGATTACAAAATGTATTTTAGCAAGCGTGATGAGTTATCTGTTGTAAATGGCTGTTTACTATGGGGGTACCGGGTCGTTGTTCCACCCAAACTGCGCATTGCAGTATTAGAGGCTTTACACGTAGGGCATCCTGGAATTGTCAGGATGAAGTCTTTGACTAGGAGTTACGTGTGGTGGCCTAACATGGACAGGGAGATCGAAGAATGGGTGGCTACCTGCACACCGTGCCAGGAGTCCATACCAGCTCCCCCAGAGGTGCCCACTAAGGAGAGGGAGCGACCTCAAGCACCGTGGTCTAGGGTGCACATTGATTTTGCTGGCCCAGTTCATGGCCAGACATTCCTTGTAGTTGTGGATGCCTAATTGAAATGACTAGAGGTAGTCCTGATGACCTCCAGTATGGCAGAAGCAGTCATCAAGGTACTACAGAGACTTCTCTCCACGCACGGCCTGCCCAATGTCCTGGTCTCTGACAACGGGCCCCAATTCACGGCCATGCAATTTGAGACCTTCCTAGCAGCTCAGGGAATCAGGCATGCCCTGGTCGCACCATTCCATCCAGCCTCCAATGGTCAGGCAGAGAGAATGGTGAGATCTGCAAAAGAGGCCCTATCCAGGATGGGCCCAGGAGATTAGCAAACACGGGTTGACCAGTATTTGCTAATTCAGCACATCACACCCAGTGCCACTACAGGGAGAAGCCCCTCCAAGCTTCTCATGGGTCGCCGGCTAAGGTCTCACTTAGACCGGCTACACCCAAACTATTCTGCCACATTGCCCCCTGACTCCACAAGCAAGATTCGGAAATTTTAGCATATGGGACTCGGTATACGCCCACAACTACGCCGGGGGAACTCTGTGGATTCCTGCCACAGTGATAGCATCACCGGGCCTTGCTCTTATCTTTTTATTTTTAATAAAAGTTTTTATTTTATTTTTAATTTTCAAAACAAACACAACACATCCTTCTTTACATACTGTAGAAAGTGTATCAGTTGGTTACAAAAAGGCTTACGTGTATCTCTTCCACAGTCAACAAACATAATTCATATTAACTCAAGTATTTTAACTCAGATATTTATATATGTTACCATCATCATACCTCCATTTTCATTTGACTATAATTGTTTAAACGTCCTTCATCATAAAATATACCAAGATTTAATACATAACCACATACTAGCATTTCATTTACTATTTCTAAAATCCTCCCATAACACTGAATCCTTATGTCCTATTCTAGCTAAACATCCATAATATTTAATAACAAAGTTTTCTAATCCTTCTTTCGAAATCACTGTTTACAATTTACATCCAATTTCCTTATGTTTCCTTATGTTGTACCCATACCTATATATATGTTGTTATCATTATCCCTCCTTTATTTGACTATATCCTGTATCATAACATTTTCCCCCTAATATTCAAGACTTAACTATATCTAACTTAGTTCTTTTTTATTAACCTTTATATATAATCCAAAAGGATTTCTAATCTTCCTTTCATGGGTACCATTCAATATTCATATCCCATTATTACTTATCATAACACTACACGTTGTATATATTATTATATATTATTATTATCAATTATTTATTTAACTATATCGTCACTAAATTTCACTAAGTTTAACTAGTTTTAAATTATACTCTTCCATCTATCAACCTGTATCTTTCCATTAGCAAAACAGTCTCATATTTTCTGCCATTTGTGGTGTCAGTCCTCTAATCATCTCCTTAATCAACTTTGTATGGACTCCTCTTAGCAACTCTTTGCTTGTAAAAGGTCTCATGTAATTTCGATGCCCTTCTTCTGTTTCCTTAATCAGCTTATCTTTGATTGTCGGTAGTGTTATCAATGATATTGCTAATAAAATTTCTCTCTTTAAATTCATAAATTCTTTTGTTTTTTCTTCTTCTGTATCTTGCCATCTGGGGTAGATTTCCCCTCCATTTAATTCCTCTTTCAGTATTCCACTCTTTCCATTTTCAGAGACAAACCAATCACCATAAATATCAGCCATTTTAATTTCTTTACATTCATTTTCCTCTTTGATTTTTAGGATTTTAACCGCCACTTTTTCCATTTGATAAACATCTTCAACTTCTTCATCATATTTTGCTGTTAGATGCACTAAGTCTTCCAACTTCTTCTCTATCCTCTCATATGTGTTTGATAATTTCTGTATTTCTGAGAATATCTTTTGCAGACTTAAAGTTTCTTTCGGCTGTTGAAATTGTGCCATTATCTCCAGATAACAAACACTGCTGCTCTAGCTTGGAAGGTTTTAACAAGATTAAGCATAGATTCACAATAACATTTCATTTTCACCTTTCTCTGGTTAAAGATATATTTCAAAGGGACATCTGTATATTTTTCTTCTTATCACTCTCCATAAACAAGCAGTGAGACCTTGAAGTGCCAAGCCAGGATAATCAGTGAAAAAAAATAAAAATATTTCGTTTCCAATACACAAACCTCCAGCCTCCGAGTAGCAGTGTTATTATCACAATGTTGCAATTTTCTTTGTTTCATTTTGTATCTTTTTTATATTTCGAGTTTTAAAAAAGTCCGATTGTTGAATGAGTTAGAAAAACAACCACAGTAATGAAAGAGGAGAATTTTAGTCCATAGGTTGCAAAGAATAGTAACAGAAACAAAATAGAAGAAGAAAACTTAATCCATTCGTTTAAAAAGGTTTGCATAAATTCCATCCGTGAAGATAGCATTTAAAAAGTAAGATAACCCACTGTCCAAAATCATTCCAAATTTAATTCTGCCGCTTATTTCTTCTATTCTCCAATTTAAATTAATTTTAAGTTTTTTATAGGCAGTCTGTCAGCGTTCCAAATATCATGCATAATTAAATCAGAATCAAAGACAAAACCTTCCTTAAAGTTCCAATTTAATAAGACAGACATGTTGGCATTGTGCTATGAAATCCCAAATCTCATTTGCTTCCTGGGATTCCACCTAGGTGAAAGTTCATGATCTTATCCCCACACCCACAATCCATCACATGGTCCAATCTTCATCTTCCACGCTGGCATCTACACCCCTCTCCTTCCGGTCAGGTGTCGAGGTGCGGAGACAAAAGATGACCTTGGCTTCTATAAAGAATGATAACAATACATTCCACAATCCTACTCCTTTCTATTCCCCCCTCCCAACTACTACACTAATGAAACAGCATAGGAAATTAATAAAAAGTGTGGCAGGCCAAAGATCCTAAAAAGAACATAACTACAGGCCTGACACAGTCTCTTTTAAAACGGTGAAGATTCCTCACCAGCTGGAAACACTTTCTCTTTCTGTATCCTTCTGTTTTGGAGCCACCCCGACTTCATCAGCCTAATGGCTGGATTTTTTGTCACCGGCTTGAAGAACTTATCTTGGATCGATCAGGGTCTTTGCAATGTCCCTGAGATCAGCAAGACGTATTCTTCAATTAAGAGCCTGCCGACATTATCGACTGTTCATTGAGCAATAGGCACATGGTTAATATTTGCAATGGCATATTTCCATTCATAATTCAATGAGTTAATGATAATGCTGATCATTTGAACATCATCAATAAAATGGCCTCTTTCTCTCAATTCTTTTCTCATTCCTTTCAGTTTGGTCAAATGTCCACCAATTTGTTCACCAGGTTTCAATTTCGAACCATGGAACTCAGACATGAGCAAACATGAAGATTCAATTGAAATGGGCCTGTAGCAATCTTTCAATTGGGCCCAAATTTGTTGGGCTGTTGCATTAGGCGAAAAAATAACCTGCAGTACAGTTTCCATGGATATTAATAATGTTGTGCAAGCCTTAGTCTCGCAGAGATCCATGGCTGTGCAGGAGAATTAAACACCATACAATGGGTACCTTCTCTATGAAGCAAAATTGAAATCTCACTGACCCAGGCTTTATAATTTTGTCCTGACATCTTTAACTTTGACTCACTAGTCAATGGAGGAGCAAAAAATGCCTGTTGAGGGATGTGCATTTGAAAAGCTTGCTGCTGTTGCACCTGCGGTTGCTGTAATCTAACCTGTGGTTGTTGTGTTACAGCTGGAGCTGGTGCTTGGGCAGCAAAATTAACAGCTGGAGCTGGTGCTTGGGCAGCAAAATTAACATGGCTTGCTTGGGGGGCAGGTATCTACCTTTGCTGCATTAAGTATTGTTGTGCTCCATCTGAGAAGGCACGTGCACCACCAGGGGATGCTGAAGATTGGGCCTGTGGAGACATTTGCTGCATTGCAGCCTGAATATCTGAGTAATTTAATGACATGTGTGAAAGGGTTTGCTGCATTGATTTGAATTGCTCTTGAATTCTGACTTACATGTCAGCCCTTTTTAATAAATTATTTCTGCCAGGAGATGGTGCTGTGGTTACATCTTTTGGCTGTAATATTTCTGCTTGCATGGCATTTGGAATTGGAGAACAATGAAGATCACATGGCTATTGTGACGTGTGCACATCTCTCTGTTCTGATTTGCCTGACACAATATCCACCAGGGGGTGTGTCTTAGGCTTTGGAGAAGAAGGTAAGATGGCGTTTTCAGAAATTTGAAAGTGAGGAGAACCCCTCTTATTTGCCTCTAGCGCAGCGTAATCTATTTTGGCCTGAAGAAGCTGGTGTTCAAAAAATTCTATGTGATTATGATAGCTTTCCATAGCTTGCTCAGAGGTGTGGAGAGAAGCATACATTTCTCCTTGCGTGTGGGAGTGAAATTCCTGCGACCGCAAGAGCTTTGGCTTGACACCGAGCATTTCAAAATCTCTAATCGTTTGGGAGTATGCATAATTAGGAAGATACTCTACTGACCTCGGTCGTGGATTGTCATCTCCTGGAGCAGTCCCATCTTGTTGAGATCTTTCTCCCACAGCTGGTTTTTCATCCAGTCTGGTTGCATCAAGAGTTATAAATCTTTGTAAAATACTTTTCTTCTCTTCATCAGAGAGAGTGGAAATGTCTGAATATCTTGAAGAGAAATCTTTCTGTTTCTTTTTTTTCGGCATGTTAGAAAGTGATCTAAACATTCTTCAGTTGTTATAAATCATTTCTCTCTAATTAGCCTGTACGCTTGACTCTTGGAAGTAACTAACAAGGAAAAAAGCCATATATCGACCAACCTCTGTTACCATGTCAAGGAATATAATTTAAACCTTTGTAATTAATGATGATGGATTGTGGCTTTTCCTGGCAGTATACTTCTGAATAAGCAAAAATAAACCCGAAGCATGTTCTAATAAAAAACATTTTTAATATAAAAGAAAGTAAAAATACAAACTTGCTAACTGAATTAATTACATCTTGACAGAGCTATGTGCCTGCCTCCTTCGGCAGACGAACAGAAGATCAGAAGAGAAAGTTAAGAAGGAATGTGAAAGTGCATGTACAGTAAATCATTGTCAGATAAGAACTGTGACCTGCGCAGTAAATCTTCAGCACAGCTAAGAAACAGTTCAGTCTGCACAGAAATATAGGCACAGCTGGTAAATCAAAATAAATGCAGTGACATTCTTCCTGTTCACCATCTCTGTGGGACGGTTTATGTCCGTTTGGACCACCCAGTGGCAAAAGTATCGACTGCGATCTCAGAGCGTTGAGATCGCACGTCGTCTCATTGCCTCGCTCTTATCTTATAGAGCTCGAGGACGGTCGAAATTTGAGAAGGCACATTGACCAACTCTGTGGCCGCCTCTCCAACTCCACTCTTAGACAACCAGAGGTAAATCCTGCACAAGTTAGCCAAAGCCCTACCAAAATGGAGCAAACACTCATTCCTTCCACCGCAGATCAAGCCTGAGGGTAGCGGGAAACTTATCTGGTTATGTTGCAGGCCTGCAGCGAGCTCCAAACGAACCGGCTCTAGAAGCTCCAGCCATGGCCTGTGAAAGGTTCCAGGAGCTTCCACAAAGCAGAGCTGCGGAGCAAACAGGTCCGTCATACCTGTCCAAAGAAACCCTCTGACTGAACTGCGCAGGTCTGGCAGAGCTACCCAAAAGCCCGCCTACCTGCGTGACTACGTAACGAGTAGGATTATTCCATCTAAGAGGGGAGGGGTGTTAGATACTTGCTTCAATTATAGTGGTTTCCACCAAGATCCTCTGTTCCGGTGGGAACAGAGGTTTAATCTCATTGGTCGAAGGGTCTGACAGCTCCCTATAAAAGGGCTGCTGTCAGACTCAACCTTCGCTGGATTGTTCTTACTTGTTGTACTTTAATAAAGAGCTGTTGTTGCCTTTTAGCCTTGTGTGCCTTTCCATTACCCGATCTAACAATTAACATATTAATACTGATATTATATAAATTACAAAGCAATTTTTGTAATGTTGTGCATTTTAGTACCTGCTGTAATACATGCAATTTTTGTCTTAAACCTTACAGCATCTGTCTTTTTGGCATATATTTATGTACTTTTCAAAGAAACATTTCTCCCATTAATGTTTTACATCTTCAGCAAATGATATGTCTATATACACAGCAGACACATACATTTTAAAATAGCTCAAAAGGACAGGGGTGTTTGTTTCTCTTTTTTTCTTCAAATGAAACTTCTATAAAAGGATTCAATTATTATGAGAAGATTCTGCCCTGGCCAGCTCAGCACTTTTAAATTTAATGAGGCCAAACAGTCAGAATGAAGGAAGGCAGACAAGGCATGAATGTCAGGGATAGAAATAATTGCTGGAAGTAGATACAACAAACCTACTGCCAAAATGTACTAAACAGCTATTGCCAAAAACACATTTTCCTCTCGTGGGATTTGGAAAATAGTAAATCCACAAATGTGCAGGAAGAAACAAACATTATTTGCGAAACTTCTATGCAACAAAAAATGTTTACCATATTCATCTATCAAATCTTGTTTTGTTTTTTGGAGGGTTACATTTATATAACCCTTTTCCAACACATTAAAAACAAGAAAAAAGTTAATGAAACAATTGGTCCATTGCTGGGAGAAAGTGGCAAGAAGGTGACAAGCAAGAGGGAGAAAGCAGAACTATTTAACTCATTTTTTGCATCTGTCTTTACACAAAGGGAAAAAAACAGTCCAACCTATCAAAAACAGCACCACAAAAAACAGATTAGGAACACAAGTTAAAATAGGGAAGAAAATGGTAAGTGAGCACCTGTCTACCCTAGAAAAGTTCAAATCACAAGGACCGATGGATTACACCCCAGGGTTCTGAAGGAACTGGCAGACGAGATCTCAGAACCACTGAACTATATCTTTCAGAGATCATGGAGCGCCGGGAACTGCCAGAGAACAGGAAAAGAGCTGATGTGGTTCCCATCTTCAAAAAAGGGAAAAAAATAGATCCAGGAAACTATAGACCTATCAGCCTGACCTCAATACCAGGGAAGAAATATAATCAAGCAACAAATTAGCGAACATCTAGAAGTAAATAAAGTAATAGTCAAAAGCCAACATGGGTTTGTCAAAAACAGATCATGCCAGACTAATTTTATTGCATTCTTCTACAAAGTGACAAAATTAGTGGACCAGAGAAATGCCATCGATATAATTTACTTGGACTTCAGTAAGTCATTTGATAAAGTAGACCATAACCTACTACTAGAAAAAGTAGGAAAATGTGGGTTAGATAGCATCACCACCAGATGGATTCGTAACTGGCTGACCAACCGCACTCAACGTGTAGACCTCAATGGAACTGCATCTACATGGAGGGAAATATGCAGTGGGGTACCCCAAGGCTCTATTTTAGGCCCAGTAGTCTTCAACATCTTCATCAATGATTTGGATGAGGGGATAAATAGGGAACTCATCAAATTTGCAGATGACTCCAAGATGGCAGGAATAGCCAAAACTCCAGAAGATAGGCTTAAGATACAGAAAGATCTTGACAGACTTGAACATTGGGCACTATCTAACAAAATGAAATTCAATGGTGAAAAAGTAAGGTTCTACATTTAGGCCAGAAAAACAAAATGCACAGGTACATTATATGTGGTACCTTGCTCAATAGTAGTAACTGTGAGAGGGATCTTGGAATCCTAGTGGACAACCATTTAAATATGAGCCAGCCATGTGCAGCTGCTGCCAAAAAGGTCAACACAGTTCTAGGCTGCATAAACAGAGGGATAGAATCAAGATAACGTGAAGTGTTAATACCATTTTATAATGCCTTGGTAAGGCCACACTAGGAATACTGCATTCAGTTTTGGTTGCCATGATTTAAAAAAATGTGGAGACTCTAGGAAAAGTGCAGAGAAGAGCAACAAAGATGATTAGGGGACTGGAGACTAAAACATATGAAGAACGATTGCAGGAACTGGGTATGTCTCGTTTAATGAAAAGGAGGACTAAGGGGAGACATGATAACAGTCTTCCAATATCTCAGGGACTGCCACAAAGAAGAGGGAGTCAAGCTATTCTCCAAAGCACCTGAGGGTAGAACAAGAAGCAATGGGTGGAAACTAATCAAGGAGAGAAGCAACTTAGAACTGAGGAGAAATTTCCTGACAGTTTGAACAACCAATCAGTGGAATGACTTGCCTCCAGAAGTTGTGAATGCTCCAACACTGGAAGTTTTAAAGAAGATGTTGGATAGCCATTTGTCTAGAATGGTATAGGGTTTCCTGCCTAGTCAGGGGGTTGGACTAGAAGACCTCCAAAGTCCCTTCCAACTCTCTTATTCTATTCTATATCCTGCCTTTCCTTTTAAGACAGTAATAATACCAAGAATACAAGAGATAAATAGTTTATGCACAATAATTAAATAGTTTAAAGGACAATGTTATAAAACCACTGAAAGTAACCACCACCAGAGATGCTGGAGAGGAGACTGTTTGCTAGATCTTAACAAGGTAAATGACCCAGTGCAACAGGTTGGGGGTGGAAGCAATTGTGGGGAGCATGAGGCCCAAATGGAGCTTCTGGGGGGGAAATCCGCCCCTCAGAAGCTCTGTTTCAGCCTGCAACATGCCAGTAGAGGCCTCTGGAAGCCCGAATGGAGGCAGATCCACCCCTCAGAAGCTCTCCAACATTCAGGATGAATGTTGCAGTGCCTCTGCAGTTGTTCGTAATGATGAACAACTGCCATGGTGCTGCAATATTCCTCATTTCAGTTCGCAAACTCTATGGGACATTTATCCCATAACTTCGAATATTCGCTAAGAAATGTTTCTAACCTGGGGATTACTTCTATTCTATTCTATTCGTCTTATTTCTATTTTTCTGCTTTATAAATTCCTTGGGTTTCAGCGAAAAGGGTAGGTTGACCAGGGCTGTAGTCAGTGAGACATTCTATGGCATCACAGTGTTTAAGAATTAAATGATGGAGCAAACAATGGGCAACAGCCATAGCCTAAACCAGGGGTGGGTTTCGGCTGGTACGCACCGGTACAGTTGTACTGGTTGGTGAAATTTAGTGTGCCTTCCGGTACCTGATCTTCCAGAGGCCCCGTACCAGAATGCTCCCTCCCTTGGCCTGCCCCCCCTTGCTCCCCCCATCCATCTGCCCAGTTGCCGCTCGCTCGCCCCGCCTGTCTGCACCAGGCTTGCCCCCACCACACACTTCCTTTGCGAGAGCGGAGGATTGGGAGAAGCGAACATGGCGCAC
This sequence comes from Natrix helvetica, assembly GCF_964273705.1. NCBI lineage: Eukaryota > Metazoa > Chordata > Lepidosauria > Squamata > Natricidae > Natrix > Natrix helvetica. Next base: position 48,890,694 of record NC_138553.1, read on the forward strand.
CCTCCCTTCTCTTTGACAGTTGCCTGGTTTCGAGTGGGGGTGGGGAAAAATCTATGCATTTTTCCTCCCTCTGCATGGATTTCCCCCACCATTGGAAAAGAGGTGGCTTCAAAGAGAAGGGAGTACTGCATGCCACGTGGGCTTCTCCAACAGCTGAAGAAGGAACAGGAGGTGAGGATTTGGCTATTGGACAAGCCCATGTGGTGCGTGCTCTCTTCTCTTTGACAGCCGCCTCGTTTCCAATTTTCTCCCTCTGCATGGATTCTCCCCATTAGAAATGATGCAGCTGTCACACATACACACACACACACACACACGCCACATATGTAAGGGGGACTGGATCCGCTGGGAGGCTGGCAAAAAAGAAGCCTCTGTTTCTCCGCTGCCACGGCTCGCAGAGGAAGGAAGAGGGATGATGGCCGGCACTTGCCCCCTCGCCGCTTTTCCAGCCAGCCAGCCACCCAGCTAAGCAGGGCAAGCAGGGCTGCAGCTGGGGGCCGCAGCAGCACTTTTTTTTTGTGAGCCACAGCAGCAGAGAAACAGAGGCTTCTTTTTTGCCAGCCTCCCAGCTGATCCAGTCCCCCATACACATGCGCTTTGCATTGCAGCAAGCGCAGTGTGTCTCTCTGTGTGTGTGTGTGTGTGTGTGTGTGCCTGTGACATGCATGCCTTCCGTGGCATGCCCAACACCTTCGGACACCCACCAGGTCACCCACCAAGCAGAAGAGAAATATGGCTTCGGCAAAAGGGAAAAAAGCTGTTTGAAATTAGCCCTCTCTGCCGCTCTGCTAAAAAGGCATGAACCAAGGCCAAGAGATAACAGGATGACTAACCATATTCGATTAACCCCCAGAGCGGTAAGAGGCTGAATTGGGAGCTCTGTGAATTGACTTGTAGGACACAGAATGCCGTGATCATAGGATTTATTGGGCACCAGTTTTAGTTCATAGAATATATCTACGAAAGTAATTGGAAGAGATGTGTGTGTGTGAGGGAGGGGAGAGAGAGACAGAAAGAGAGAGAAAGAGAGAAAGTAAGAGAGAAAGGAAGGAAGGAAGGAAGGAAGGAAGGAAGGAAGGAAGGAAGGAAGGAAGGAAGAGAGATACACACAAGGAAGGAAGGAAGGAATGGAGGGGAGTGAGAGAAAAAAGAGAGAGATAAAGATAGAAAGAGAAAGAAAGAAAAGAAGAGGAAGAAAGAAAAAGAAAGAAAGAGGGAGAGAGAGACAGAAGGAAGGAAGGAAGGAAGGAAGGAAAGAAAGAAAGAAAGAAAGAAAGAAAGAAAGAAAGAAAGAAAGAAAGAAAGAAAGAAAGAAAGAAAGAATTGAGCCCAAATTTTTGGTTGATAAGCATTGTTAAGTGAGTTTCACCACATTTTCCAAGTTGGCCATGCCCACCCGGTCATATGACCGCCGAGCCACTCCCACAAAACAGGCCACACCTACAGAATAGATTCTAAAAAAATTTGAAACCCACCACTGGCCTAAACATAAGTATTAAAATAAGTTTAATGTTCAGGATTTAAAACCAAGCTGTGTTAAAATAAATACCTACTGCTTGTCAGTGATTATTGTCCAAACACGTCTTGCCAGAAATCAGCAGACTAATGCTTTTCTTTGCAGCACTACAAACAGCTATTTATATTTTTAAACATTGCAGATAAATATTCATATCTTATGCTTCAATCTCCATGAGAGAATGGACACTTAACCATTAGCTGGCCCAGAGTCACCTTGCAGGGAATATGGGAAATATAATAATTTAATAATGAAAGTAAGTAAGTAAGTAAGTAAATAAATAAATATTGTGGGACTCTTATTCTATTTTTGAGAGCGCTTGTATATGTGGTTGAATCAATGTTTTTAAAGGAGAGATTTCTTTCTCTCTTGACAGGCCTCAGGGCAGGAAGGAAGAAGGCAGGAGAGAAGGTGAGTGAGCAGGAAGAGAGAAGAAAGGAGGGCAAGAAGGAAAATGGTGGTTCCAGCCCTTTGAGTTTTGTTTTTCCCCACCATGCTACTCCAAGCATGTTGAGATAACAAGTTTTTTCCACCCTGTGGTTATTATTATAATCTCGACTTTACAATTAAAGACAATGTTATACTGTATATTGTTACTTAGAAGCATTCCTAGGAAAGTTGAGATAGGTTTGCAGTTTTAAATTACATACTGGATGGAGATTTACATGGTTAATTGTAGCAGTAGGTTTCTAATTTGTTAACATTGTAGCCTGAATGGTAAAGGAAACAAAATGCAATGTAAAATGGAGCATTATCAGGAAATGTTGGTTCTATAAACTCTGCTGTAACATAACCTATTAGACCTTTTCATAAAACATTAACAATCAAATGGGCAGGTGCCAAGCTATTCTTAAGACATTAAAAGAGTTTACATGGAGCCAAGCTCAACTTCCCTTGAATCAGTAAAATCAGCTGTCAATAGGTCATTCTTCTGGATAAGTAGAGGAAGTCACAAGTTTTCATCTACAGGCAATCCTGCAGAAAGGCGATTGTCTCCTCCCAAAGTCAATGCACTTATTAACATGTTTTTTGTTTTCAACACATTATTACAAGATTATATCCTTAAAATCCTTGTAGAGTGTAATACCATCCTTCCTTCCAAGCAAACATAAAGTAGTATACAACACATTAAAAAAAATTATATAGCTGCACTACCTAACCAGTTATTACTTCTATTGTTCCTTTGCTATAAAGTTTTCAACTGTTTTGAATATTGTGTATCACCTAAAGTGATTATGGAGTTGAGCAGCCTTAGACATCTGACACATAGATAAAATAAAAGTAATAAAACACCCTAGTATAAACTAAGAGCAGTGCATTATATTGTAGCTATAAACTCCATGCAACAAATTCTCAAGGCTAAGTTCTCTTTCAAATACCAAAGTTTTGCTTACAACCTGTCAGTGTGAGGCTGGTAGGACTTCCTAGGGAGACAGTCCTGCCTCTAATACTTAAAGGGCTCTTCAAACAGATTATCCAGGGAAAGTACAAGAAAATATTAAGACCATAGTTACTCAGTATTGTATATATAGTATAATTCTGGGACTTACATGAGTAATACTTAAATTTTCTTTACTGTGCATAAGTTTTCAAAACACAGTATTCTTTCAGTAAAAATACATTTGTGATTTTATTAGGGTATAGTCTAATCTGCAATTTTTTCACAAATAATTAAAGCTAATAGTTTCTCCTGCTTTTGGGGATAGCATGGAAATCTATAAATTGTATTCCAAAATTTGTATTCCAAACTTTTTTTATTAATTAGGGAATGGATATCCACCTTCCCACAATCACTTCCAGGCACATGTATGACCCTTGCACATCTTCTAATTCAGAAAGCACAAAGAAACATAGTTGAACATTATGACAATATTGCTAGCATCATACACCAAATCTCTAGATAACAGTCACTGCATTTAATATACAAATAGAGAAAGAGCGTTGGTCCTTACCTGAACCCTTATTTTCGGTGGTAAAGGTGGGAGGGACTACGCGTGGGTTTGATACAGCCTGATTGGTCCAAAGACTGAGGGATTTTTCTTTTAGTGTCCTCCTTTCCCTCCTGGCCCCCAGTTCCCGAGGTTGCATGGAAAAGCTGATATTCATATGTAAGGAAATAACCGTGGAAACAATACACAGAACACAAAAGCAAGCAACAAATCATAATTAACGACCCCCCCCTGACCCCTCTATACTTTGGGCGGGAACGTAGTCCCTCCCACCTTTACCACCGAAAATAAGTGTTCAGGTAAGGACCAACGCTCTTTTTCCGGTGGTTTCGGTGGGAGGGACTACGCGTGGGACATACCCAAGCTACGTCCCAGGGTGGGAAGAACTCAACGTGGAAGGGGGGGTCGCCACTTGTTGGAGCACTCTACGGCCGAAGGCCGCATCTCCCGAGGCGAAATGATCGAGGCGGTAGTGCCTGACGAAGGGAGAGGGCGAGGCCCAGGTGGCCGCCCTACAAATATCCTCCAGTGGAGCCCTAGTCGCCCAAGCGGCAGTGGTGGCCGCACTCCTAGTAGAGTGTGCCGTTATACCCTGAGGGGGAGTTAGGTGCAAGGCCTGGTATGCTTCCGAAATTGCCTGCCGGACCCACCTGCCAATGGTGGCCGAGGATACCCTAGCCCCCAGGGTCCCTGGTAGGAAGGACAAAAATAAGGCTTCCGATCTTCTAAAGGAGGAGGTGCGCCTGAGATAGATGCGGAGAGCCCTTCTGACATCCAAACGATGCCAACTGACCTCCTTCTCGTGAACAGGAGCCGGACAAAAATTAGGTAATATGATCTCTTGGGAACGATGGAAAACAGAATTGACTTTGGGCAGGAAGACCGGGTCCAGTCTGAGGACGACCCTATCTTGGTGAAACTGACACAAGTCCTCCTTGGATGACAAGGCACCCAGTTCGGAAATGCGTCTGGCCGAAGTAACGGCCACTAGAAAAACTACCTTTAAGGTAAGGAATCTGAGATGTACTGTTCTCAGGGGCTCGAAGGGGGCCCCAGTCATTGCCCTAAGGACTAGCGCCAAGTCCCAGGTGGGGAACCTATGTACCGGAGGGGGACATAGATTCGCAGCGCCCTTGAGAAACCTCTTAATTAACGCTGACTGAGTTAAAGAACCCGTCCCCACCCCTGAAAGAATGGAAGACAGGGCCGCTGTCTGCCTCTTTAATGTATTGTGGGACAGCCCGCGATCTAGCCCGTGTTGTAGGAATTCCAGGACCTCCGCGACCGAGGCTGAGGTCGGGTCAATGCTAAACCTCCCACACCAGGTAGCAAAGGTCGACCACGTTGAGTTGTAAATACGCGTGGTCGAGGGGCGTCTAGAAGCCTCGATGGTAGATATTACTTTGGCTGAAAGATTAACGCCCCTTAGGATGCTCCGCTCAATAGCCAAGCGGTCAGCTGGAGCCACTCGGGCTCCGGATGGCAAAGAACCCCTTGGAATAAGGTTACCTCCCCCTGTGGAATCCGCCAATGGGGGGCTACGGACAGTTGGATAAGGTCCGCGAACCACGGGCGTCTTGGCCAAAATGGGGCTATCAGAATGACTAGGGCCTTCTCCAGAACAATTTTCCTCAGGGTGCCCTGAATCAAAGGAATGGGAGGAAAGGCATAAAGGAGGCCGGGAGGCCACGGGCACCGCAGAGCGTCCGTGTTCTCCGCATGTCGAGCCGGGAAGCGGGAAAAGAAGCGTGGGAGCTGAGCGTTGCTCGGACTGGCAAAAAGGTCCACCAGGGGAGTCCCGAACCGGTGGCATATCTTGTGAAATATGGTCGGGTCGAGCTGCCACTCTCCGTGATCCACGGTCGCTCGACTCAGCCAGTCTGCCTGGTGGTTGGCAATGCCCGAAATGTGCTCTGAGATGATCGAGGCCAGATTCTTCTCCGCCCACCTGCCTAGTTTTTGAGCCTCCAGCCATAGACTTTTGGAGTGCGTCCCCCCTTGACGATTTATGTGCGCTTTCGCTGCCACATTGTCCGTCAAGAGAAGGACGTGACGGTTGTGAATATGGCCCCGGAAGTGAAGAAGGGCCAGGCGAGCCGCCTTGAGTTCTAGCCAATTGATGTTGTGGCACAGGTCGGATTTGGACCAACGTCCCTGTGCCAGGCTGGACTCCATCACTGCGCCCCAGCCGAACAGGCTCGCGTCTGTTGTAATGGTGACTCTGTCCGGTTCCCAGAACTCGGCCCCGCGATTCAAGGTTGGTTTCAACCACCACTTCAGAGACCACCGGAGATCCGGCGGAATCCGAATGGGTCGCGGAGAGTTGCTGAGCAATTGTCTCTGGAATGGGATTAGAGTCCACTGCAGCGTTCTGGAATGGAGGCGGGCCCATGGGACAATTCCGATGCAGGATACCATCTTGCCTAACAGTTGTGCCAGGGTCAAGATGGAAACGGACTTTCTTGAGTGAACGAGGCGGGCGAGTTTCTGAAGGCTTGAAAGCCGGTCTGGAGAGAGACGGACCAGACCCGCCCTTGAGTCTATTACTGTGCCTAAGTGAAGTATGGTCGTTGAGGGAGACAGGTGGCTCTTGGGAAAGTTTATGGAAAAACCTAGGCTTTGAAGGAATTGAATGGTGACCTGAACATCCCTCGCTGCTTGAGGCTGGGACTGGGCGAGGACGAGAACATCATCGAGGTAGCAATGGAGTCTCACCGGACTCGAGCGGAGGTGAGCCGCCATTGCCGCCAGGACCTTCGTGAAGGTACGGGGGGCTGATGCTAACCCGAAGGGGAGGGCCCTGTACTGGAAGTGTTGCTCCCCGTGTGAGAACCGGAGAAATTTTCGATGGGATGGCCGAATTGGGATATGTAAATATGCTTCGGTTAAATCTATGGATGCCATGAAATCCCCTCGTCTGATGGCGAGGAGGATTGACTTGAGCGAAGACATCTTGAAGCGCCGGTATACTATGTAAGAGTTGAGGCGCTTCAAGTCTAAGATCGCTCTCCATCCCCCGGAGCTCTTCGGGACCACGAATAGGTTGGAATACACTCCTTGACCCCGCTCCCCCTGAGGAACCGGTTCGACAGCTCGAATTTCGATCAGGTGTTGAATTGCGAGAAGCGTGAGGCGTCGTTTCTCCGGATCTCTGGGGAGGGGGAAGGTTCTGAAGAGCGTCGGGGGAGGGACCAGGAACTCCAGCCGGAGTCCTTCCCTGACAGTCGATCTGACCCAGGCATCTGAGGTGATCCGATCCCACTGGTCCGCGAAGGACGCCAGGCGGCCGCCTATGGGCAGACTCGGATTTGAGTCATTTGCCCCTGCGGAAGGGACGGCCGCCCCCTCCGCGAAAGGGCCGTTTGGATTGACCCTGATACCTGTTCCTGTCCTGGTAATAATTCCGTTGATACTGCCTATCATACCTGTAGGGTGTGAATCTGTTTTGACGGAAATCCTGTTCTGAAGCCCTATAGGAGGATGACCTACGGAAGGTTGAAGGGCGGTTATCTGTCTTTTTTGTGTTGGACGGAAGGACCTTTTTCTTGTCCTTGTTCTCGACAAGAATAGGATCCAGGGAGGAACCAAAAAGGTTGGGGCCCGTGAATGGTGCCCCCGCCAGACTCCATTTGGACTTATTGTCCATTTGCCAATTTCGGAGCCATAAAAGCCTCCGCGTAGTCACAGAGGTGGCTAGGGCTCTGGACGAAAATTTAATGGAGTCGAGGGTGGCGTCCGGTGAGAACTGGGCGGCTGAAATGATTTTGGCAATGTCCTGATGAAGGCGCTCGTCTTCTAGAGGAATGCGGTCTTGCAATTGCCTAAGCCACATGACTGATGTACGATTGAAATAAGAAGCTGCTGCGGCTGCCTTAATAGCCCATGCCGAAGCATTAAAGTTTTTGCGTAGGGCAAGTTCTGCTCGCTTATCCTCCGGTTTTAATTTATCAGCAACATCACCCGTGACTACGGAGGAAGCGTTGGCTAACAAGGCCACTGGGGCATCTACTGTGGGCAGTTGAAGAGCCTGTGTGAAGGCCTTCTCCATATTGTAGTAGCTTTTGTCGCTACTGCTGGGATTTGGAAGAGAAGAAGGCTTAGCCCACTGATCCTGAACTACCTCCAGGAAAAGGGGAGGTGCAGGCACCTCTTCCTTCTCAGTGTTGGGGTTGATAAACATGGCCAGATTGGGGTCCTTACGCTGGTAAGCCGGAGGGGGCCCCGTGCCAATTTGAGTGGTCTTTTTTGCTTTGCGCAGCATAGGTTTAAATGCCAGAGGAGGGAAAAGACCTGGAAAGCCTGGTGTTTCTGGGGTGTCCTCCTCATCTTCAGAAAATCCTAGAGTAACATGCGCAGGTTCCCCCAAAAAGGAGCCCTCGCTGACCACAGAAGGGGAAGCTGCCCTAGACCTTTCCAGACTTCTATCAGCAATCTGAGGTCTGCTACTTGTGGCAGTCACAGGGTGAGGCCTACCCTGGGGAGGATCCCTGTGAGCTAGGCCAGAGGAAATGCCCTTGTAAATTGCAGTAGAAATAAGTCTTTTAATATTGGGAGGCAAGTTCTCCAATTCCTCCAAATCCTCTTCTGAAGGACCCCGGGAAGGATCCTGTGGAGCCAACTGAGCTGGTGGTAAATAGTCACCAGATCCCCCTTCTCTTGGATCCTCCATTCTACCTCTGGGGGAAATGGATGGGGAGGGAGAGGTCACTTCCCTCCTGGACCTGGCCGGGGAGACCGAAGGGGATGAAGGACTGTAGCCCCTAGTAGGGGAGTCTGAGACCTGAGACCGTGCCCCCATAGGAGATCTAGATCTAATAGGGGAGTCATGCCTAGAAGCCAGTGCTTGCTTCTCAGCCCTGGCCACCTGTTTTTCCAGAGCCCTTTGTCTTCTAGACTCGTCCCTGGCAGTTGCTCTGGAAGGGCGTTGCTCTGCAGAGGGCTTGGGGCCTGCTGTTCTGGGCCTAAGCCTGCCCTGGCTCTCCTCCACCCTTTCACTGGCTTGTGAATCAGAAATAGTGGAAGCCATGCCTCACTCACGTGTCCAGTAGATTTGTGCTTCGGTCTCAGGTAAAAAGCCTCGTTGCAGCCGCACACGAGGTTCAGCGTGCCTTTCCCTTGTCCTGCAGGCCTGCTTGCTCAGCTAATTGCACTCGGGAAGTAGGCCGCCGCCCACGAGGTCGCACCAAAATGGCCACCGCGCCTCGTGGGTGAAGAAATTAAGCTGCCCGGCTGGATGGAAAAACTCTCTGAGGGATAAACCTCACTAAGAGCTTAAACGCAGCCTGGGAGATCTTCAGCTGTCTCGCTGGCTGCGAGCAGCACTTAAAACGACCTCTTTTTTTTTTTTTTTTTTCCTTTGCTCTGCAAACAGCCGGGGAAGCTCTTTGAAGCTGCGGCAAGCTGCGCGGCAGCTCTTTGAACTAGCGGTGAGCTGATCGGCTTGATAAGAGCCGATTTGAAAGCTCCCAACCGCCGGAGAGATTTACAAGCTTTAAAGTAGCAATCTGAGGCTTTCCAGGCTAAGCAAGCCTCAAATCAAGCCTCGCTCTTTTTCGGCGCTGCTGTAAGGCGCTCCTAAAGAGCCCCCACCCTCAGGAATTTCCTGAGAGTGCAATTTGCACCTCGTAGCTTTAAGGCAGAGGATCAAGATAAACTTATTTTAAATCTCCAATTATATACCAATTAAACAGTCAACCTCACAGGAGCCAAACTAGCTTGGACCAAAGACTGAGGGAACTGGGGGCCAGGAGGGAAAGGAGGACACTAAAAGAAAAATCCCTCAGTCTTTGGACCAATCAGGCTGTATCAAACCCACGCGTAGTCCCTCCCACCGAAACCACCGGAAAAACAATGAAACTTCATAGCAAGACCTCATAATTGTCTCTAGTGACAAGGTGGATTGTTAGAATAAGCTAAAATATTTTAAGAATATAAAGAAGCATGGAGCAAGACATTGGACCATTCTAGTATATGAATCCTGGTGGCGCAGTGGTTAGAATCAGAGGTGGGCTGCTCCTAGGTCAGCCCAGATCGGGCAAACCAGTAGTAGCAAAGGCAGGAGGCTCCACCCACCCGCCCGGATGCTTCTGCGCAAACTGTGCCCGAGCAAACCGGTAGTAAAAAAATTGGAAACCCACCACTGGTTAGAATGCAGTATTGCAGGTTACTGTGCCCATAGCCTGGAGTTTGATCCTGACAGGCTCAAGGCTGACTCAGACTTCCATCCTTCTGAGGTCAGTAAAATGAAAACTCAGATTGGTGGGCAATTTGCTGACATTGTAAACCACCCAGAGAATGCTGTAAAGCACAATAGGATGGTAGATATGCCGAAGTGTCAATTGCTATGAACATGGATTTAAATCTAGAAATTAATCAACCACATTTATTTTCTACCCTTTTTGACACGTATGCATTTTTTAAAAAAGCTGATGGGTGAAGATGTACCCAAATGACACTTTATCTGTTATCCCTGCCTTCTTTGGAAGAGAGTGGCTATTAACTCAGTATTTATTTAAAATTTCAGCCTTTGGAGAGAACATATTATTGTCTCTTTTAAAAGGATGTACATATTCTATTCCATTATATGTATTTAACAATCCCTCAAGTTACTCAGTCAATTCTACCTGTTAAATATTTTTTATTGTCCAAATTTTATTGATTTTAAAAGTTTTACAGGGAAAAAGGGGTTAAAAAGTTATAGAACATTTTGACAGCTACATCGTGTGGGGGGGAGAAGCCCCCCCAGGTCCCGCAACTTTCACAAGAAAAAATAGAAAATTATCAACATTTACATAGATATTAGCAGTTTTAAGTTTAACACAAAATCATCAGTATGTTTCAATCATTTTGCTTTTTATCACTTCCATAAAGGTACATTGTCACAACATTTGCAATAATGTTTCAAATCACTTCTGTGATCTTCTAGTTGTCGCATCATCCCCCCCGTCCACTGGCAGAGCCTCAGCCCCTTCCTCCCTTGTTTCTTGTGTAACATCCCCCATGTCACCTAAGAGAGCACTATGTTTTTTAGTGAAAGCCTCTGCTTCCGCAACTGTGTTAATTCTAATTCTACTGGCCTCCCAAAAAATCAACGTGCCTTCTGGTAACAACCACCTAAACCAAACCCCATTATTGTATATATATTTTTGCTAAGAAGGAATATTTCCTTCTCTTATCTCTTACTTTCTTTGGGATCTGCTTAAGAATGGTTATTTCTTTATCCTTATATTTTAATGGTCCTCCCCTTTGAGCTCCTAGAACCTCATCTCTTGTGGTTTTTCTAAGAAATTTAACATGAACTTCCCTTGGAACATTGTGTGTTCTTGCATAGGCTAAGTTAATCCTATAGATCAGGTCAATATCCCACCAAAGCTGTTGTTTGTCTCTGTTAATATATTCTGCTAACATTGTGGTCATAATCTCCTTAAGATCTTCATTCTCAACTTCTGGCAAGTTTTGGAACCTAAGGAAAAAAGACATCCTTTCAAATTCCATTTTTATCACATGATTCTCAAATTCTACATTCCCCCTTTGGATTGTCTTCAGGTCGTCTCTCATCCCACCCTCCTCCAGTGCACCTATCCTCTGCTCATTGCCTGTGGTTTGTTGTTGCGTCTCTCTGAGCTGATCATTTAAGTCCTGCAGTTGTTTTTTCATTTCGTCCTGTCCCTTTAAGATGGCTTGAAGCATCTGATGAATTGACAAATCCTTTGAACTCTCTTCAGGGGCTTTAGGTTGTAAAAAAGATCCCAGTTGTGACTGGTGAGCAATGGGGCTGGATGTAGAAGATGTCGGGGCCGATGAGGCCTTTCCAGGCAGTAACTTCTTTGGACCCATCATGAAGCTCGGAGATAGTTATTGTTCTGTACAGAGAAATGGTGTCTGTGGGAAAGCACAGCCGGTAGAGATCACCAGACAGGCAGGTCCAAAGGAGAATAAATCGTTTAATACAAAACTAGAGCAGATAGATGGATCAAAATATTCCAAATCCAGGGGAAAAACGTATTTGAAGAGGCTCCTGGAGATCTCTGGGGTGGAAATTAGTTCGAAGCCATAAAATTTTTCAAGGGAGGAGTCTCATGCACAAAGACAAAGAAGAAGGAGGAAGTTGGCCATATTGGCTCAGCCAGTACAGGTGGTCAGGAAACAACAAAATCAAAGTTCCTATGCATAGTTTAGAGAAGAATCAGTTCAGCCATCCTTTCTCTCGCAGTTGTAGTCAAAAGAGAAAAAAAATTCCCCCCCATTATTTAAGGGAAGTGAAAGTAGATTTTAAACTTTCTCTCTCTCCCTTGCAAGGGAGAGATTTTCCAAGTGCCACTTTTCCAAGGGGGGTGGAAATTCCCCCCCTCCAATCTTAACTCCTCCAAAGGTTGAAACAAAGTCCCTCCCAAAAAACTGCAGATCAGTCAATAGACTGTAAAAGACCTGGGGAGACCCCCCATCTCACTGTGCTTCAGCTGTTGCATTCAAATTGATTGTTTCCTTCCAGGCTGCGTTCAGCGAAGCGCGCAGTGGTCCGTACGCTCCCTACGCTCTCCGGCTCCTGGGGCAAAGCTGGAGACCCCCCTCCCAGCAAGCCACCCCTACGGCAGGGCGCCCCTCCAAGGCACCCTGTGCTCCCCCTAGGATTCAGGGGAGCCCACCGAAGCAGCGAGAAGGTGGACGCATGCAACTGTTGCCTTCGGCTGCCGGAAGTCGTCCTCCTCTACCTGTTAAATATTAAGAGCCATGGAAGGCAAAGAACAAGAGGCAGGAGCCTGGCCTGCTATTGATTGATTGAACTATTTTTTTCTCTTCATCCCAAAATGGTTCTGGAGCATCTTAGAGACAGATAATGAAAAAAGACAGATACTGTTCTCAGGCTCTGATCAGGCACTGTCTCCCTCCCTTACCTCTCAGATATCTTCCAGAAGAAGTCTGAAATTAGGAAGAGAATACAAAAGTGTCTCAAAGAACCCTTTTCCCCCCAATCCCATTGCAACAGCAGCAGTACCGGAAGAAACCAAAATAGTATATGCCCCAGATCAAGTAGTTCTAATATATTTGGCCCTGAAAAGTTATTGCCAAAACAAGGGGAGGACTATTTTCATTATCTGTGCATCATCCAACCCTGTTCCCTTTTCTTGTCTCTATAGTGGAGACACCTGTGAAGTGATCAATAAATATTTCTCTACTGCTTCTAAATGGTACTGCATCCACATATCCACAGAATCTATTCCGCTGAGCAAAAAGTGAAATATTCAAAAAGTGCATTTTGATATTTACTGAAGCAAATAAACGATGTATTGTGGTCTCTAGATTCATTTGCTAGAACAATAAATGAAAAGAAAAGCTGTACCATCTTTTAATACATCTTTGCAGATCTTGTATTGCATGTGCATAGCCTTAAGATTTCAAATTCAGCAGTGATTCTTGAAAGAAACCACTAAACTCTGCTGCCACAACATTTCAGTATTTATGACAAGTTCCAGATGGTAATGAATTCCATTTAAAATCTGCCATGTTCTTTTCTCTTCATTAAAATCATTTGTGAAAGAAAAGTTCCTTAATAAAGGCATTGGGTTCTGCCAGTGATATTCTGATGTGCATAAGATGATGCTTTTGTTATTAGATTATTCTGCCCAGATTTCCTACACTTTGGCTTGGTTTGCTATGGCAGTCTTAAATGGCAGTCTTTTCTCATTTAGCATGGTAAATATTTTGTTATGTATCCATAGAAGACTTGGTGTATATGCTCCATTATTCTGCATACAGATAGTCCTCAAATTACATAACTGGGATCAGAAAATTCATTATTAAATGTTCTGGCTATTAAGTAAGGTGTCACATGACCAAACCTGATTTTATGACATTTTTGCCATGGTTGTTAAGTGAATCACAGCAGTCATTAAATGAGACATCAAATGATCATTATGTATGACCTTCCCTGCCAGCTTCCCCATTGATTTTTCTGGTCAGAAATCAACTGGAAAGATTGCAAATGGTAATCACAAAACTGCAGTATGCCATTGTTGTAAGTGTGAACTAGTTGCCAAGCACCTTGGATTGTGAGCACATGACAATGGGATGCTATGATGGTTGTAACTAAAAGGACCAATTATAAATCACTTTTTTCAGGGTTGTTATAACTTTAAGTGGTTGTTAAATCAATGACTATAAATCAAGAACTTTCTGTATTTATTTCAGTGTTTCTCAACCTCAGTAACTTTTAGATGCATGGATTTCTGCTCTCAGAATTCCCCATACAGTAGGAGAAACACTGATCTCTTCTAATATTTATATTAAAAACTTGAGTGGATGCCAGTTTCTCAGAAAAAAATACGTATAGATCATGGGATAATTCACTTTATGGTTGCAGGAGCAGCCATTTGGTTGGTAGGACATCTTTTAGGACAATTTAATGAATGAATGATTCAGTGGCATTTTCTTCATCAACATCAAATACTTGCTTTCCACTTGTACATTATTATTCACAGATTTGATGCCTGTAATGATATAGATCCATTTTATGTTTTATTTAGGGCACAACACATAGAATTAATGGTTCTTTCAGTAAGGCTTTCAGATCTATGCTACAAACATCTCAGCCAGCCATAGTTGAGTTTTCTTAACATTGACTTATTTTAATAGGATTTAAAATTTTAAGTGGATGTAAAATATTCTGTAGATTTATATCAATGTCATTTTGATTTTTTTTACTCAGTTTTACAACAAAAAATCACTCAGAGAAGCTGAGTGATTTTTTAAAAGGAAAATAATATTAACTATCTGTTTAGGATTACGTAACATGCTAAACCATCTGGGTTTAACAAAACATAATTGTGTTCATATAGCATCTTATGTTCAAACCAATAAGCCATACCATATACATTTTGCTTAAAATGGCTTGGTTCTATTTTAGTCTAGTCCAGGGGTGTCCAAACTTGGGAACTTTAAGACTTGTGGGCTTCAACTCCCAGAATTCCCCAGCCAGCATGGCTGGCTGGGGAATTCTGGGAGTTGAAGTCCACAAGTCTTAAAGTTCCCAAGTTTGGACACCCCTGGTCTAGTCTAACCATTTGTACACAATACAGAACAATATATACCAAACAGAAATCCAACACAATAAATTAATCAGAACACATACCACTGTTACTCTCCTAGACAGTTACAGCACATAAATTATATTAACTGATTTCAAAAAAGCTGCATAGAGATCGTACTTGGATAGGAAACTCTCAGAAAAGTTAGTACAATATATTAATACATTAACACATATACTAACATAATAAAAGCTTCATCTCAATATGTCTGCCCTTTATATTATATAGCTGAAAATTGGAAGGAATAAAATCTGTAAGAATAAATGGTAATACCGTTCTAGGATCAGCATCAATTGAATTGTCACCTCCAGAGGTACAATCCATCAATTTTCCATTTTGCTGATAGTCCAGGTGTACTAAGTCTCGACAGTGAGAATGGCATATGTATTTACAATCTGAAACACAATCAGAAGAAATTTATATTGTTTTAATGCAATCATTGTCAAGACCCTTGTCATTACATCTGTGACTCCAACACAAAGGCTCATCTTCTTAAATAGGAATTGCACCTCACTTCCCCCACTCAACCTGTAATCCAGTTATCCCTCTAGCAATATATAACCCCGCAACCAAACAAAAGGTGCTACTTTGAGAAATGGAGCCTTAGACCATTTCTTTCACTCAACTGTCCAAAGCAGTACCACCTCCTAAGCCACAAACTAGCTACCTGTATTTTAGCCTGCAGATTGTGCAGATCCAGTCACTTAATAGGTTAAAGAGATAATCAAACCTGTTTAGAGTGAGACTATTTTGTAATAATATTATTGTTTATTACCGTATTTTTCGGAGTATAAGACGCACCTTTTTTCCTCTAAAGAGGCTGAAAATCTGGGTGTGTCTTATACACCGAATACAGCATTTTTTGCCTCCCGAAGCCCCGCCCCCTTCACCAAAATGGCTGTGCATACCCTTATGGAGGCTTTCAGAGAGCTCCTGGGGGCTGGGGAGGGCAGAAATGAGCAAAAACTTGGCCGTTTTTTGCCTCCCAAGCAGCACTCTATAAGCCTCCAGAAGGCTACGCATGCGTTGTTGTTTTTTTACAAAAAAAGGCCCGTTTTCATTTTTTGCTCTTTTTTGGCCCCCACATCCCCCCAGGAGCACTCTGCAAGCCTCCCCAAGGCTATTCATGCCTTTTTTTTGAAAAAAAACAGGTCCGTTTTTGCGAAAAATGAGTCATTTTGGGGAGGTTTGCAGAGTGCAAAACTGTTTTTTTTCCTTTTGGAAAGCTGTTTAGAGTGGTTGATGAGTTTTAGGCACTACAGGTTGTCAGCGATTTCCTTCTCCAGCACTTGGATAAATACACCTGGAAACATCTACCTACCTATCTACTCTCTCTCTCTCTCCCTACCTACCTACTGTATTTCTCTCTCTCCCTCTCCCTCTCTATCTCTCTTTCTACCTACCTACTTTTTTATTGCCTCTTCAAAACCTGGGTGCGTCTTATACTCCAAAAAATACTGTAAATCTCTTTATCAAAGTGCAGTACAAGTCAGAAAAACATTTCAGCTTTAGAAATGCATGAAGCTGTCCCTCCTTTCCTGCAGTTGACTCAAGGAATATAAGGAATATAAGACCCAAGTATATCATACACATAGCTTTAGGAGGCCAGAAGAATTGGAATTACCAGATATCACTAGAGCCACTGAAAACTAAACTATGTATTAAATTGTATTTTTTTTTGTTAAAAATAATAGCATGAGATCGAACTGAATGCTATTACAGAACCTTCAACATTTGCTAAAATTTTAATTCCCCATCCTGTTTCAAAACTGGCATAGGAAATAAATAATCATGGGTAATTTGGCTCTGAGAAACAAAATCAATGAATGCAGGAATTTGTCCAATGTATTATGAGATTTTTAAAAAGTCTTTTGATTTTTTGTGTGCAGACCTTCAGTAGATAAAATAAACATCATGTAGCGCTATAAACAGTTTATTGCAAAAATCATTTTACCTTTACCTATATATGATTATTCAACTTTTTCCTAAACATTTCTGAAAAATTTGAATGATAGTCAAAGATGACCTTACTGCAATTCAAAAACTACTAGATTAATAAAAGAAAATGGCCCCTTTGAATATTGAATTAATGTATTGCTATGTTGTGGTAATTGTTATTCACGTATTTGATTCTAGACATACTAATAGGACATGGCTGTAATGTAACAAAGCATGCCTCATAGTTTAGTTCTACCGAATAACCAAGTTGTTATAATTATATTATAATCCAAAGTCCAAGGAGAATTATGAGAAAAAACCCTGAAAACTGCCATTATGATTCTATATACACAACCAATATATACTCCTGGAATGTATTGTAAACATTAACCTTCAACTGCCTAATACCTGTTAATTTCTAGATTGGTTTTACTTGATAGTTTGGATAGGGCTGTTCCAATCATAGAACATCTGCAGGGCTGTAGATGCAGGAAGAGATACTTTCCAAGCAGAATAGGATAATTGAGCATGCTGGTGCTAATAAAAACAGTCAGATGCTATTGCAACTGCTCAGCAACCGCTAATTTTATTGTAGTCTTTATGAATTTATACAGTAAAGTTCTGATTTGATTTAACTGGTTTGACGCACCCATAAATTTGCATAAGGAGAGTAAGTATTAAATATGATTAAAACATATCTACCTCTGACATTTTGCTTATCTGATCTCCTGATATATTATTTAATGCCCACTCTCCAAAGGTTTGGGAGGGCAGCATCAATCTATAGAGATTACTGACGTTATAATTCTAGAGAGTCGAATCCCCTGCTGGAATCACCTCTGAAAGTTGTGATGCAACCTTCAGCCACTTCTTCTGTTGCCCTCAAGCTTAATTGGTACCTTAAAATTAAAAGTTTTAAAGTCTGATTAAAATTAGAGAAAAACGGGTTCGAAGTTAATTTATGAAAAAAGTATGAATTTAAGAAAAATACATTTTTACTATGAACTTTCCTGTTTGACACACCTACTTTCCCCACCTTAGAGCCTCAACATTTCCACTAAACTCACATGTGTACTTTGTTTGCCCCCAATCCTCCAACTAAGATTATGCTTCAATGGAACACTGTTTTAGAGGACATAGGTGTCTGTATTTATTTACAGATGTCACAATTAGAAACAGTAACATGACAACAGGACAATTTGATGCATTTGGTGACATATGTTGATGTCTTGATGTCACCAATGTTCTACTAAATTCTGCCTTTTGTATTCAATTGTTATCAGTGAAAAGCCCACCTTCTTGTTAATTAACCAGGAAATTGCTAGAAAGTACAAGTGGCTCTGTGCTAATGTCTTGGCAGACATAGAAAATAGTTCATTTGCTGACACTTTTCCTTTAGTCAACCCTGCTAAAGAATACTCTTTGTGATCTGCATCTGAGAAAAGGTTTTACATTTGGTCTGAGAAACTGCCTAAGGGCTAAGTGGTATTTTGGGACTGGTCATGTCTGCTACAGCAATCACATTTTAAATACAAGTGGCTATTGTATTCACATGTTTTCAAAATTCCAATCCCTATCCTCATGTCAGACTTTATAGAGAAAATTCTAGAGCCACCTCCTTTCCAGAAACCAAATGCCTGTTTTTTGCATATCAGGCAATTAGGGACAAGAAGATATTTGCAATGAACTCAAATGTGCTCATGTCTTGATGGAGATGAGATAGAGCAGTGATGGCGAACCTTTTTGTAAAGGTGTAGCAAAAATGCCCACACCCACAATGCAATGTGCTCCGCCCACCTGTGCATGCGTGCATGCCCCCCCATGCATGCATACATGACCCCCATGTGTGTGGGAGTTTTCACCCTCCCCAGGCTCCAGAGGCTTTCCTGAAGCCTGGGGATGGCAAAAAACTGGCCCATTGGGCCAACCGGAAGTTTGGAAACAATACATTTCTGGCTTCCTGAGGGCCTCCGGGGGCTGGGGAAGGCCATTTTTGCCCTCTCCAGGCTTCAGGAAAGCCTCTGGAGCCTGGGGAGGGTGAAAAACAGGCCCAACAGGCCAACTGGAAGTTTGTTTCTGAACTTCTGGTTGGCCCGTTGGGCCTGTTTTTCCCCTTCTCCAGGCTCTGGAAGCTTTCTTGAAGCCTGGGGAGGGCAAAAATGGCCTTCCCCAACCCTCCAGAAGGCTGAAAATCAGTTGGCCGGTGCGCACATGCGCGCTGGAGCTGACAGCTCATGTGCCGGCAAATATGGTTCCGTGTGCCACCTGTGGGACATGTGCCATAGGTTCGCCATCACAGAGATAGAGCATACTGGTATCGCATAAAAATCCATTCTTTTCTATGCTATTTTTAAGGAAATTTATCTTGTGCCTTTTTTATCTTTAATGGTAGAAAGCAATTTTTTAAATTTACATATTCATTAAAATGACTTTTTCCAATTGATATAACAATATTTGTAACCTGTCTCAGTTCTTACAGACTTTTTTTTTGGGGGGGGGGGGCAAACTGCTTTAAGAAGGAAAAATACACAATGCCACACCTAAACCACCCAACCATTAATATAATTAATCTTCTAAAGGTGACCCTCTACTTATGCCCAGAACTGAGCCCAAAATTTATGTTGCTAAGTGAGATATTTGTTAAGTGAGTTTTGCCCCATTTTATGAACTTTCTTTCCACAGTTATTAAGTAAATCACTGCCAGTATTAAGTTAATAACATGGTTGTTAATTAATCTGGCTTACCCATTGACTTTGCTTGTCAGAAGGTCAGATCACATGACCTCGGGATGCTGTGACCGTCATAAATATGAACCATTTGCCAAGTGTCTGAATTTTGATCACATGCTGCAATGGTTGTAAGTGTGAAAAATGATCATTAGTCACTTTTTTCAGTGCTATTCTAACTTTGAATGGTCACTAAATGAACTGTTGTAAGTCAAGGACTATCTGTATATTATTCTGACCCTATTTCATTTGAACTTTCCTGAGGCTGGAGGGTGGAGCTACTGGCTGCGAGAGGGGAATCAAAGAGATCCATAGGACTATGGTAGTGGCCCGCGCACCATATCTATAAACCAAAAATTGCAATAATACATTCTGGGTGAGTGTGCTTGAGACTGTGATTTTATTTTTATTTCAAAATGATAGGCTTCAATGTAATAGTTGTTTTGCACCTGTCTTTCACAGTACTATTTTCAAATTTGGATACTGTCCCCTTTGTAAACAAATTACTAGACTACATAGACGCATTACCTATCTTGAATCTCTAATCTGTGCTCTCCAAGCAGAAATTAGGTGCCCAATTCGGCCATTCCACTCTATGAAGATGCCACACTACCAGCCCCCTCTACTGCAAAGATCCCGCAAGAGAAGAGCAGTCTGGACAACTGTGGGACCTGGCAGGGTGAGAGCTGTGAACCATAAACACAAAGCTTTTGCTGTGTCCCAGGATAACAGATATAGCGCCCTTTCTGACCTTAATGGGGACACTAAAGTGACAGGTCAAGGTAGTTGTGATAACAATGACTCAAATAAGCAGGGGATCATGGTCCAAAATGAAGAACTTACTTCGGAAAGGCAAAAATGTGAATCAGGTATCACACATCAGTCACACAAGAAGAGCAAGGTATCCAAAAAGAGAAGTCACCTTCTGGTTGGTGATTCAATCATAAGGGATGTAAATTTAGGAAAGGATATGGAGGTTTTGAAAGAGGTCAGGTGTCTGCCAGGTGCTACTGCCAGCAGAGACAAGAGACGTATTCTTAAGATAGTCAAGAATTCAAGTAAGGATTGTGATGTTGATGCTATTATATATCTTGGCACAAATGATATGTAACAAAAAGATGTACTTTCTGTGCAGAATGATTTCCAGAGCTTGGGGTATGAACTTAGTAGTATCAGAGGTTATACCAGTATATAAGGAACAAAAAGGGAAGGGCCAGCGTGTAGCAGCGTTTAATATGTGGCTAAAGGAGTGGTGTAAAAGGGAAGGCTTTGGTTTTATTAGTCATTATGCCTGCAGCTGGTCCAATGCAAAAATGTACAAAAGAGATGGTTTGCATCCATCAAAGAAAGGGACTGAGTTACTTGGCATTAAATTCACAGATTTTCTGGATAAACATTTAAACTAAACAGCGGTGTCAGAGAATTAATTGATAAATTTCTGTCCCCACCAATCTAAAATTCATAGGGTTATCAGTGCATGTAACATAGATGTTTGTGTGGGTAAGATTATCAATCCTGCTGTCAAGCAAAACCAAGCATTTAATAGTGAGTGCCATACCATGTGCACGAATCATACAAGTGGCAAGAAAATAGGGGCAGTCAGGCATAACACAGGTTATGTAGACAGTAAACACAGGGTCAATCAAAATGGACTCAAATGTCTATACACCAATGCATAGACGATGAGGAATAAACAGGGTGAATTAGAAATTCAAGTAAATGAGGGCAGATATGATATTGTTGCCATTACAGAAACTTGGTGGGATGAAACCCACAATTGGAACATACAGCTAGAAGGATTTAAATTATTTAAAAGAAATAGACCAAATAAAAGAGGAGGTGGAGTTGCACTATATATAAGAAATAGCTACATCTCTACAGAAATGGAGCACAACAATGATGAGAACTATCTTGAATGCATTTGGGTCAATATTAAAGCAGGGTGGGGGGATGACATTGCCATAGGTCTATACTACAGGCCACCCAACCAAGCAGAGGAAGTAGATGAACTTTTTGCTAGTCAGCTAACTAAGGTATGTAGGAAGCACACCACAATAGTAATGGGGGATTTTAACTACCCTGACATCAACTGGGACACGCACTCTGCACCAAGTGGAAGATCCAACAGGTTCCTAACAAACCTAGTGTCAGTCCTGCAGTCATATTCCTTTTAGGATCTTTGGCCTGCCACACTCTCTCTCACTCTCTTTCTTTACTATACTGTTTCATTAGTGGGGAATTGGGCGGGGGGATAGAAGGAATAGAATGTGTTGTTGTTAAAATAAAACATTCCTTTCTAGAAGCCCAAGGTCATTCTTTGTTTCTGCACCTCTGCACCTGACCGGAACTAGATGGGTGGAAATGCCATGTGGAAGAGGAAGATTGGACCATGTGATGGACTTGTGGGTGTGGGGACAGGATCATGAACTTTCAACTGCGTGGAAACCCAGGAAGCTTTCAGATTCGGGTTTCCACAGTTTGTACCAACATGTCTCTCATATTAAATTGGAACTTTGATGGAAGCTATGCCTTGAACTTTGTTTTAATTCTGAATGATATTTGGAACACTGACACCTAGCAGACAACTTTGGTTTCCAAAAGGTAGAGAAGGGGATTGGCCATATTAGACTTAATTCTCACTAACAGAGAGGAAATGATAGAAGGTGTTGAAGCAACAGGAACCTTGGGGGCAAGTGATCATGCAATACTGGAATTCAATATTATGCAAACGCAAGTAGTAGAACAAAGTCAAACTAGAATATTGGACTTTAAGAGAGCTAATTTCAATAAACCTAGAGAGATCTTGGGAAGGATTCCATGGATGAGAATCTTCAAGAGGAAAACAACTCAAGAAGCTTGGGAAATTTTGAAAAATGAGATTATAAAAGCCCAGTCCAGCACAATACCAATGAAGAAGAAAAATAACAGCTCCCCTCCAAAAACCCATAATGGCTGCATAAAGAACTCTCCGACAAATTGAAAGACAAAAAGGATAAATATAAAAAGTGGAAAGAGGGGGACATAACTAAGGCAAAATATCAGCAAATAGCCCGAGCCCGTAAAAATTAAGTGAGGAAAGCTAAGGTTCACAATGAAGAAAGGCTTCCCACAAAAGTAAAAAATAACCAAAAAAAAGCTTCTTCCAACATGTTAAAAACAAGAAAAAAGTTAAGGAAACAATTGGTCCATTGTTGGGAGAAAGTGGCAAGAAGGTGACAAGCAACAGGGAGAAAGCAGAACTATTTAACTATTTTTTTGCATCTGTCTTTACACAAAGGGGAAAAAACAGTCCAACCTATCAAAAACAGCACCACAAAAAACAAATTAGGAACACAAGCTGAAATAGGGAAGAAAATGGTAAGTGAGCACCTGTCTACCCTAGACGACTTCAAATCACCAGGACTGGATGGATTACACCTCAGGGTTCTGAAGGAACTGGCAGACGAGATCTCAGAACCACTGAACTATATCTTTTAGAGATCCTGGAGCACCAGAGAACTGCCAGAGGACAGGAAAAGAGCTGATGTGGTTCCCATCTTCAAAAAAGGAAAAAAAATGGATCCAGGAAACTATAGACCTATCAGCCTGACCTCAATACCAGGGAAGAGATATAATCAAGCAACAAATTAGTGAACATCTAGAAGTAAACAAAGTAATAGCCAAAAGCCAACATGGGTTTGTCAAAAACAGATCATGCCAGACTAATCTTATTGCATTCTTCGACAAAGTGACACAATTAGTGGACCAGAGGAATGCCATCGATATAATTTACTTGGACTTCAGTAAGGCATTTGATAAAGTAGACCATAACCTACTACTAGAAAAAGTAGAAAAATGTGGGTTAGACAGCATTACCACCAGATGGATTCGTAACTAGCTGACCAACCGCACTCAACGTATAGACCTCAATGGAACAGCATCTACATGGAGGGAGGTATGCAGTGGAATACCCCAAGGCTCTGTTTTAGGCCCAATAGTCTTCAACATCTTCATCAATGATCTGGATGAGTGGATAAATGGGGAACTCGTCAAATTTGCAGATAACACCAAGATGGCAGGAATAGCCAACACTCCAGAAGATAGGCTTAAGATACAGAAGGATCTTGACAAACATGAACATTGGGCACTATCTAACAAAATGAAATTCAATGGTGAAAAAAGTAAGGTTCTACCTTTAGGCCAGAAAAAAAAAAAGCACAGGTACAGTATAGATGGTATCTTGCTCAATAGTAGTAACTGTGAGAGGGATCTTGGAATCCTAGTGGACAACCATTTAAATATGATGTAGCAGTGTACAGCAGCTGCCCAAAAAACCAACACTGTTCCTTCTGCATAAACAGAGGGATAGAATCAAGATCACATGAAGTGTTAATACCACTTTATAATGCCTTGGTAAGGCCACACTTGGAATACTGAATTCAGTTTTGGTTGCCACGATTTTAAAAAATGTGGAGACTCTAGGAAAAGTGCAGAGAAGAGCAACAAAGATGATTAGGGGACTGGAGGCTAAAACCAATGAGGAACGGTTGCAGGAACTGGGTATGTCTAGTTTAATGAAAAAAAGGACTAGAGGAGACATGATAGCAGTGTTCCAATATCTCAGGGGTTGCCACAGAGAAGAGGGTGTCAAGCTATTCTCCAAAGCACCTGCGGGCAGAACAAGAAGCAATGGGTGGAAACTAATCAAGGTGAGAAGCAACTTAGAACTGAGGAGAAATTTTCTGGTAGATATTCAGAAAAATAATGATTAAAAATATGGAATAACTATTTGGTATTTCTTAATAAACTTTATGAATTGTTTGAATGGAACATTCTTTTTACTCAAAATTTGTTGATTTCTGAAAACTGACAGAACTGTTTTCCATCATAGTTTGGCTCTCCCCCTCGCTCCAGGCACCAGGGAGCACAATGGGGAGACGCTCCGGCGTCTTCGCTGGGATGCCGTGCGGAGATAAAGAAAGCTGAAGGATGCGGCGGCGGTGCAGTGAGGCGTAGACTTCCTCCATTCCCATTACTAACTTTAAAACTTGTCAGTTGTGTAAACTTTACTTTTCGGCTTGACTTGGAGAGGCGCGGCTGGAGGGAGGGGGATTTCCCCCCCCCCTCTGACAAGCGGCTGGAAACAAGTGTGCTCTCAGCCCCAAGGGAAGGAGGAGGGGGAGAGCCAAACCAATGATGTCACACCCTTACTAAGTGGATTTTTGGACTTAAACTTATAATACAATGAGGATCTAGAAGCTTTGGGAACTTTGAACTTTTGAACTTTGAAAACTTTATTTGTTGCCTCTAAACCCGAAGCTGGCAGGACAAGATGGCACACTTCCGTTGTCTTTATGAAATGTGAAATCTGACTCCACCTTTAAAACTTCAGGCTTCCGGTCTTTGTCTCCGTGCTATTCAGACAAATCTCTTGTGGATTGCTGTTCTTTGAACTCCCTGGAGTGGAAATTTGGCTCTATTGCCAGGCCCAGTGGAAACAAAAGCTCTCTTCTGCCTGAACCCTCTGTCTCTTGGACTCTCCTGGCTGTTCTACCCCCCTGATTGATCCTTCCCTATACTGACTGGACTCTTTACTTTATAAACAATGTCATCCAAAAGACCACCTCCTGGAAAGTCAGGCTTTGCTGCCTCTGCCCCGACATCTACAACCTTCAGTCCTAGTACACAATCAACGATAACAGCCTTAAAGCAACCTAAATCTACGGAGCTGGAGTTCCATCAAATGTTTCAGCAAATTCTACAGGGACAAGAGGAAATAAAGAGACAACTGAAGGAGATGAAAGAAGAAATTAAAGAGAACCAGGATAAAATTAATAAGAACTCACAGAGACTGGATCTTTTGGAGGGTGGGGCGGCTGAGATGAGGGAGGAGATAGAGGGGGTGCAGAAGGGAAACAAAGAACCTGACACCCAACAAATGAAAATAGAGTTTGAGAGAATGTCTTTTTATCTTAGATTTCAAAATGTGATGGAGACAGATGATGAAAATATAAGGGACATCATGACAAACATTTTGGCTGAGTATATTCAGAAGGAGAAACAACAGATGGGGTGGGAAATAGACCTGGCGTATAGAGTGAACTCAGCTTACGCTAGAACACACAATGTTCCCAGGGAGGTACACATTAAATTTCTTAGGAAAAGCACAAGAGATGAAATTCTGAATGCACAAAGGGGACAAGCCTTGACATACAAAGATAAGGAGATAACCATTCTGAAACAGATCCCCAAGAAAGTAAGGGAAAAAAGAAAACATTATTCGCAATTGGCAAATAAATTATACCAGAAGGGGGTGTGGTTTACACCCATAGAGGCGCAGGCCTTTATGGAAAAAAACAAAGCTCTCTTAGAAAAACCAGAAGACTCCTCAACAGACATACAGGACACGGGAGGGGCCGGAGCTCTATCAGCGGGGGGAGATGGGGCGACATCAAGAAAGCTCAGATCACACAAATGAGTAAGAAAACCACCTGATATAAACTGATCGAAACTACCAATTGAATTTACCACACTGACTATTTGTTACTACTTAATATTGAATTTTATGCAAATGGATACTATGAGTTTGGAGGGGGGGTGCACCTACCGCATTTCGCAGCTGCCAAAATTTGTAACCTTTCCCTTACCTTTTCCCTTTGTAAAACATCAAAAAAACAATAAAACTTTGTTTTTTTAAAAAAAAGAAGAGTGTGGACAATTTTGCAACGACTGAAAAAAAAAAGTAATTCAACCCAGAACTTAAAAAAAAAGAGTAAAAGAAAAGGTGTTGAACGAATTGACTGCATTAATAGTTTAGTGAAATAAGTTACAATTATATATAATATTTATATATAATATTTATAATACCTATAAACAAGTACTCAAATCTATATTTATATTTATAAACAAGTAAGTGGAAAGCTTGTGGATATATATATGTCTATGGTTATAAACATCTATTTGAATTAATTGCAGTAATTACACTAAGGATATAATGAAATAATTGCATTCTTAAGATATAGCACTGTTGGTATAAATGAGCAGTGACGTGCAGTCAGGTGAGGCAAGTGAGGCACAGCCTCACTGCTCTCATCATGAAAAGAAAAAAAATGTAAAAGGAAAAAGCTGAGCTAGTTGCTGCCTCACCGTGGATGACTCTGCTTAACTGTTAAAAAAAGCCTCTAAAAAGTCCCCTCTACTATGAGGCAGGAGAACTGCATGCCTCATCTAGTCTGACTTTAGGCGTTTTATGATCACTCGAGCAGAGTTAAGCAAGGGTTAAAAGCCTAAAAATTCCTGACATAGGTGAGGCATGCAGTTCTCCTGCCTCATAATAGAGGGCGCTTTTTAGAGGCTTTTTTAAACAGTTAAGCAGAGTCATCCATGGAAGCCAGGCAAAGAGCCATGCTGTAGCACACACACTTTCCCCCAGACTCTTTCTTTTGAAGGCTTGGATCGGCTCCCCTCCAGCTTCTGTGCCTCTCCTCTCACCCCAGGCCGGCAATCAGGAGATGAGTGAGTGGGCTTTATTGCATTCCAGCCATTTCCCACCCAGACAGCAGGCTGCATTTGCAATGGTGGAGGTGTTTGGGGAAAGCAGCAGGGGAATGGGGGGGGGATGGCAGAGGAGCTGCTTTCAAGCCACTGGAAAAGATATCCAATCCAACTTGTGTGTGTGTGTGTGTGTGTGTGTGTGTGTGTGTGTGTTTGTGTTTGAGAGAGGGGGAGGAAGGGAGAGAGGGAGGGAGGAGGGGAAAGGAGAAGAAAAAGAAAATGAAAAAAGGAAAGTTATTTCGCAAAGGAGAAAAACAAATGCTATCATTTTAAATCGGGACTGAGCATGCCTGGCTGTGGAATTCTGGGAGTTGAAGTCTAAAAGTCTAAAATTATTTGAAACCCACCACTGTGTCAGTGCCTCACCAGCCATAAACCTCACCGCACGTCACTGTAAATGAGTACTGAGTACTGAGGCTTCCTCTCTCTGTCCTCCTCTCTCTCTGTTAGCTTTTTCCTTCTTATTATTACCGGTTGTTATTGAATAATTTAGAGATATATATAGACATTATTTAAGTTACTTATACTGCTTTAGGACTACTGTTTGGATTATTATAGATAGAACAAACTAAGTTAAGGAATTATTTTAAAAAACCTAACAGCAAAGTATATATATTATATTATCAGTAATATCTAATGTAACAGTGTATAGTTTATTAGTAGCAAATTTAGGATTGTGATTAAAAGAGGGGGGGAAGATATTGATAGAAAAAAAAGAAAGTTGAAATAAAAATAGTCAAAATATTGGATGCTAATTTGGGACAACATATATAATATACTAAAAGAACAAGATAAAATTTTAAAAGAAATGGCGAGTATCACAACAACATCACTGAAAGCCGGGAAAAAGACAACTGTAAATCCAGCGACAAAGATATTGACTGCTTCTCCAGCATACCAAAGGTCAACAGAAGGAATGGCTACAATGGAAAAACCAGATTCTGGGTCGAATATCGAAAATGTGCAGGTAGCATTGCTAACCATCCAAGAAACTATGACCAAGCTTCAAGAGGCAGTAGCCAAAAACCATAGTGAATTGAAAACTGATATGAATGAAATGAAAATAGAGATGAGTGAAATGAAAAATGAAGTTAAAAATGACATACAGAAATTAGATGATAAAATGGGAATAATACAACAAACACTGGGAAAAAACGAACAGTCAATAAAAGTGGTAGAAAAAAGAACAGAACAAACAGAAGTGAAACTAGACTCAGTTGAACAGCAGATGAAAACATCAACCAAAAACTTAGAAGACTCCCTCATCCACCTGGAAATGGATCGTGCAGCATTTTATCTCTGATTCCAGAATGTAACAGAGACAAAAGAGGAAGATTTACAAATGATAATGTCGGAATTAATAGCAGAGATGTTACAAAGAGACAAGCATGAGTTCCTAAATGAATTGGACAATATATACAGGGTAAGCACTAATTATGCCAGAAGACATCGATTGCCTAGAGAAGTGCACATTAGATTCATGAGGAAAAAAGTGAGAGATATAATTTATAGAATAACAAGAGATGAGCCAATGGTGTACAAAGGAAAAGAGATACAAACCCTGAAACAAATCCCACGAAGAGTGAGGGAGCAACAGACTATCGATTTCTGGCGACACAATTGATTAAACGAGATATACTATTTAGGTGGTTGATACCTGAAGGGATGCTGGTAACTTGGCAGGAAAAAAGGATTAAAGTTGACAATCTGGAGAAGGCACAAGATTTATATGAGCAACTAGTAGGCCAAGAAGAGAAACAGCAGTAAGGAGGAGTTGGAATATAGAAGCCAGGAAGAACAACAACAGAGAACAATGGAAGGAGAACAAGGAGAAAGTAGTAGGGAGGAGAAAGAGCAACAGAGAGAGGAGGAAATGAGACCAAAACAAGGAGCCGAAAAAGAAGCTAGAGTTAATAAAAAATAAAGACAGGCAGAGAATTAGGAGAATGGAAGAAGAAATTCAATTATTGACAGTAAATATTAATGGTTTAAATTCGCCAATAAAAAGAAAGTGTATCTGGGCAAAATTAACAAAACAAAAGGCAGATATAATATTCTTACAGGAAACACAAATTAAAAAACAAGATATAAAATACCTGGAATGTCATAAATTAGGAAAATTATATGCAGCATCAGCAGAAGAAAAGAGAAAAGGGATAGCGATATACGTTAAAGATGAGATAAAGACAAATTTAATTTATGCAGACCCAAAGGGAAGAATATTAATAATAGAGATAGGGATAAACCAAAAATCAGTACTACTGGTAGCAATATATGCCCCAAACGAAAATCAGAAGGACTTTTATAAAAAACTACACGAAAAAATTAGAGAAATTGGATTGAGAAATATGTGTATAATAGGAGATTATAATGCCATAGTGGACAGTAAAAAAGATTACGTAAGTGACAAAAAAACTAAAAATAAAAAAGTAATACCAACAACTTGCTTTGAGATGATGGAGGAGCTAAATTTAATAGATATTTGGAGAAAAATGGAACCAGAAAAAAAAACAATTTACCTTTTATTCCAATCCACATCAATCCTGGTCATGGATTGATATGGCATGGATGAATGGGGAAATTGGGGCAGAAATACATACAATTGAAATATTACCAAATTCATGGGCGGATCACAACCCCATTAAAATAATTTGGGAAGGAAAAAAAACTAGATGAAGATGGATGTTAAATTTGCAAATATTAAAAGAAAAAGAATTTATTCAAAAATATAGAAACGAATTGGAGTTATTCCTTAAGGAAAGCACAAAAGAACAGACATCTATATAAAATCTATGGGACACCATGAAAACTTATTCCCGCAGAATTATTATAGCATATTCAGCAATAAGAAACAAAGAGAAATGGGCACAACAGAAGATATTAGAGGAGGAAATAAAAAATTTAGAAATAGAATTACAAAATAAGCCACAGAATGACAAAATTAGAAAGGATTGGATGTTAGCAAAACATAAATTAAATATATCAGACCAGGAAGAAATGGTAAAGGGCCTAAAACTAACAAAACAAAACTTCTTTGAGCAAGCAAATAAACTGGGGAGGTGGTTGTCATACAGGTTGAGAAAAGAGAGAGAAAAAAGATTAATATATCAACTTCAAGAGAAAACTGGTGAATTACAACATACAATGGAAGGGAAGAAAAAGATTGCATACAAGTACTTTGAGAATCTGTATAAAGGGGAACAAGTAGATGAAAAACAAATAAAAGAATATCTGAACGGAGAAGAAACCTCATCAATAACAGAAGATATGAAAGAAATGTTGTCAAAAAAAATAACAAAACTAGAATTGAAACAGGTGATTCAGAAACAGAAAAATAATAAAATGCCAGGCCCAGATGGATTTCCAGCAGAATGGTACAAAATAATAGATGAATTGAATGAATCAATAGAACCCTTGATGTTGGAGCTGTACAATGAGGCACTGATGAATACAAAAATTCCGGATTCATGGAGGGAAGCACATATTACATTAATATTTAAAGAAGGTGCAGATAAAAAACAGATTCAAAACTATAGGCCAATCTCATTGTTAAATGCCAACTATAAAATATTCACAATAGTGGAGAGTTGAAAAAACTATTAAATGACTATATAGATCCAGACCAAAATGGATTTCTCCCAACAAGACAAATTAGGAATAATACCAGAATAGTAGCAAATATCGTAAGAGTACTATGAGGCGCATCCAGAGAAACAAGTGGCATTTGTTTTTCTGGATGCACAGAAGGCATTTGACAATTTAAATTGGGAATTCATGATGCAACAAATTAAGAATATGAAATTAGGGGACCAATTTGAAAGATTAATAGAAACGATATACTCTACCCAAAGGGCAAATATATTATTAAAAGGGGAAAGTACAGAGACCTTTAAAATAATGAAAGGAGTAAGGCAGGGTTGCCCACTATCACCTCTGCTCTTTATCCTGATACTTGAAAGTCTGCTAATAAGAATTAGACAAAATTTGGAGATAAGAGGAACTAAAATTAAAAGAGAGGAGTATAAAATTCAGGCCTTTGCAGATGATTTGGTATTCATTCTAGAAGATCTGCTAGAAACAGGAAATAGTTTAATGCGAGAATTAGAAAAATATGGAGGTGTAGCAGGGCTAAAGATTAATAGAGAAAAGACTAAAATGATAACTAAAAATTTGAATAAAGAACAAAATAAAGAATTAGAAAGAATAATAGGACTGCAAGTGACAAAGAAAGTTAAATATCTTGGAATATAGCTAGCTCCAAAATGCTGAACTATAAAAAAAAATAATTATACAAAATTAGTGCAACAAATAAAAAAAGGATCTAGAATTATGGGGGAAACTATACTATTATTATTAGGGAAAATAGCAGCGATAAAAATAAATGTATTACCAAGACTATTATACTTATTTCAAACAATCCCCATAAAATTAGGAAAAATTTTTTTATTGAATTGAACAAGATTATATTAACATTTATATGGCAAGGGAAGAAAGCCAGGATAAAGTTGAAAGCTCTACAGGATGACAGAAGCAGAGGTGGTATGGGACTCCCTGACTGGGAGCTTTATTACAAAGCAGCAGCATTAACATGGATTAGGGATTGGATAAATTTAAAAAATAAAAGAAGACTAACATTAGAGGGCCATGATTTGCAAACAGGATGGCACTTTTTCCTATGGGAAGAGGGTAAAAAGAAACAAAAATACTTAATAGACACTATATTAGAGATGCACTGATACAGGTCTGGAATAAAGTTAGAGAAAAATACTACATGAAAATACCGACATGGCTTTCCACTATGGAAGCCATGACACATCCCAATACACTAGATCTATCGAAAATGGTTAGATATAGTGAAATTTTAGACATTCAAGGAAATTTGAAAACAAATCAGGAATTAAAGGAGCAAAATATAAACATAGACTGGTGGCCATACCTTCAACTACAATCAAGATACAAAAAAGATGTAAAAGAATATGGAACATACACAGAATTACAACAAATAGATAAAATTTTAATTGGACCGGAAAATAAATTCATAACAAAAATTTACAAATATTTATTACAAGTAACATTAGAAGAAGAAAAAGTTAAAGGTTGCATGATAGCGTGGGCCAAAAACTTTGGACACAATATAGATATAGTGGACTGGGAAAGAATTTGGAACACAAATTATAAACTACCACGATCAGTAGCACTCAAAGAAAATATGTATAAAATGTTTTATCGTTGGCATTTACCACCAACGAGATTGGCTAAAATGTACTCAAACATGAATCCGACCTGCTGGAAGTTAAAAAAATACAAGGGACTTTCTATCACATATGTTGGACCTGCCCAGAAAGTCAAAAATATTGGACAAACATTTGGAAATGGGTGCAAGAAATTACAGGAGAACAAATAAGATACAAACCTGAACTCTTTCTGCTAGGAATAATCAAAGGGAAATATACAAAGAAAATTAAGTACATATTAACACATCTGCTGACCACAGCTAGAATAGCATTTGCCCAATGCTGGAAACAAAATAATATCCTCTCGGATGAATTAGTGATACAAAAAAATGTGGATTGTGCAGAGATGGGAAAATTAACACTAAAATTAAAAGACAAAGAAGAGTCAGAATATTATGAAGTTTGGAACAATTGGTACAAATGGCTGCAAAACAATAAAATTAATTAAGCCAAAAAACTATATATATATATATATATATATATATAGATAGATAGATAGATAGATAGATAGATAGATAGATGACGATAAAGAGAGAGAGAGAGAGAGAGAGAGAACTGTGTATAAAGGTATAAACATAGAAGCGAAATAATATTTACATGTACAGGTATGATGACATAATAATGTTGATATAATGACTGTAAGGTGTTGTAGAAGGAAAATAATAATAATAAAAAAAAACAAGTTAAAAAAACATAGCATGCTTAGTTTATTATTTATTGCCTCCTAGTGCTGATAGGCAATATGACAACAGATGAACTGAATTCATTTCCTTAATAAATACAAATTTTAAAGAACAAAATTACATTTTAGAATGTCAGCTTTAATGGGCTTTTGCGTCTTTTGGAAGATACAATGCACATTAACTTAATGGAATTAATGGAATCAATAAAATACATAGCAATCCTGTCAAGAAAGGTAGAGTTTATTACAGGAAGTGCTTTTTAAATTATTATTTAGAATTGATTTTAACAGTTCTAATTATAGTTGATATAATCCTGTCTAAAAGTATACAGGTGTTTGAATACCTACCCATTAAGAAGTATAACTTTGCTGTTCAAAATTTAAGAGGAAAAAAATGTGTGTTCAACAGATTTTCAGCAGATCAACATTGAATGAATACTATTGAGTACTGTTGAATATGGTTGAGTATTCATCGAAAGGGGAAAAGTAAGACAGCTGAAAAAAATGTGGTCCATCTAAGTCCAAAATAATTGAAAGTATGTCCCAGCAAACTGAATTAGCTTTGTAGAGATGACTACCATGAAGTTATAAAAGACACTTAATTGAACTATATGTTTTAGACTAAAAGAAATGAAAAATAGTGTTTAGTTTTCCACTCTTTGGAGCCATCACCCATGGACACTTTATATATAGTGATAAAATATGACTGATATTCAGTTGTCTAGAAATACTACCAATAAAAATAGCAACAAAGTTCCTTCCACCTTATTTTATAAAGGAAGATTGTAAAATTAGAAATAGATTTTTATTAGAACTATGACTATGTCATCCCTGTGACTTATTGTAGTAATCAAACAAGACTCAGAACTTTAAAATTCTTTTTTGGATAATTTTATTAGATTTTTTCAGATAAAGAAAAAAACTTAACAAAAGTTAAAGTAAAAGAAAAGGAAAAAGAAAGCAAAGCCAAAAGTTCAGGAAAAAAAAGAAATACAAAGATTTCCAGCTTTCCTTTACAGCAGATATGAGTTTAAATTTACATTAAATTCTTACTGTTTGCAACATTGTTTTCATTTTTCTATTATCTACTATTTTGTCTAGTATCATCAAATCCAAATGTCAGAATTTCATTTTTCCCTATTTCATTCCAATCAGCATTAAAATTAATAAATGTATTTTATTAATTAAAGCTGCCAATGTTTTATCTCAGCCAGCTCCATCAATTTTACCATCCATTCTTCCATTGTGGGTAATTCTGAATCTTTCCATTGTTATGTATAAAGGTATCTCAAACACATGTTGGAAATGTGATTAACAAGAGGGGACTTGTTATCATGCTTGGTGGACATGTAAAAAAGCTTTAAAATTGGGTTTAAATACATACATTGATTCAGAAGTTCTTAAAGACTTATGAAGACTCACAATTGAAATCAAAGATATTCCTTTTGGGATTGATGGACAAATAATTGGGGAAAAAAAGTGTTTTTTATATGACAACAAGCAAGACTGCTGCTTATGCACAACTCTGAAAATAACTTTTTAATTCTAAGATGATTTATTTTGCATCAGTTTCAGTTAATATATCTTAGATTTTAATAAGAAGCAACATAGCTTTTTTACCAACTTATTACACATCAGATGGTTGATTCAGCAAAGCAGTTTTAAATTAATACAAAAGAAATAAAGACGTGATTAGGTAACAGCTAGGATTTTCCAGCAACTTTCCAGGTTCAGATGCAGAAATAATACACTTACAAAAGAATTCAAACTGCAGCACAACCATTCCTTTGAAGAGAACAGTAGTTGGAATGCATTTTTTTCCACAGCCTTTTAAGCCTAATGGCAGATCACTTTTGAAATTTCAGAAGTTTCAAACGGAGTTCCTTATATTACATTGAGACGTTTGGGCTCAAATAAAGGAGTAGATCCCTTTGGCCATATTCAAACAGTAAGTGTGCTTAGAGTAACCTGAGACCTAGAATATTATCTGTAATAGGTAGTGAAATAGGTAGCAAAAAATAAAGAAATCTTAGCTCCATTGTGATCAAATGAGTATGCAATTTGATGCAAGGAAAAAGAATAAAAGGAACTTACCAGAAGTTTTCCAGAGTAGTTTAAAATGTCTCCTTCTTGGACTCCCCAGTGATTTTGGGAACCAATAAAAAAACTTGGCTATCCTTCTAATTGTTTTATTAAAATCATGTCTTATTGCCATAATGACAAGTTATCAACTGATCTTGAGATAACCACAGCAAACTGCAGAAAGGAAGGAGGGGAAAGCTTAAATCCTCAAAGCTGGGAATAGAACCTCAGACAATGTGTCTCAGGACCACCTGTCAGTCCTAAATCCTCTCTTTCCCATTCAAGGAAGAATACATATCTGAGCTGCATTACTATATATTTACTGAGGAATATTTTCTTTTTATAATTTCCAATTTTCTTCTAAGTTTGTTAGGCTTTCCAGATGTGCAATCTTAAACTATAACCTTAAAACACACTATTCTTGCTGGTTCAAGAATCCCGTTATGGAATAAAATAGAAAGGTCTCAGGTGGCTTTTCATGTTGCCAAGGTAAGTCTTCTTAAATGGCATACTTAAATAAAAATAAAAAACCTTGACTTCCTGTGGTGACGTCAGCGTGTCTGGAGCGGAGGAACGGGAGCTCTCCTGATCTTTATCTCCAACTTCTTCGTTTGGGCTCATATTTGAGTGCTGTCGATCCTGTAGGGACCAACAGATTAAGGGGGAAACTCTGAAGACGCTGGAAAGATAAGGCAAATCCTCCCAGCGGCAGGAGAAACCCACTAAACAGACGAGGAATTCACCCTGCTACTTTGTCAGGGCTGAACAATGGCGCCCACGTAAGAAGGGAGCGAATATACAGAACAGCTGGGACAGAGGTAGCCGTTACTACAACCCAAAAAAGAAGGAGCAATACACACCGGGCAGAAAGGTGAGCTGGAAAGAAGGAAGCTCTGAGAAGGAGGTTTTATCAGACTTTTGCCGAAAAGCTGTGAGAGCTGATTTACGATCTGTGAATTCCCAGCGTAAATAACTTGAACTAAATAGCCCCGAGAGGAAGTGAAATCCCGGCATGGCTAAATAGGACTGGGAATTATTGAAAAGACTTGGAAAGTATGAAAGAACTGTTCATCATTGGGGTTGGTTGTTGATTTGTTGACTTTTTCTTTTTTGCTCTTCTGGAACGATCAGAGGGGCCCGCTTTCCACCCCCTTATTTCCCCTGGCAGCTGGACTGGTTATATAAACTGACTGATACTAACATTGATACTGAATAGAGGGTGACATCTAGTGGATCAAAACTGGAACCTGCGGTCTGGAAAAAAACAGTAACCTTTTATTAACTACTAACCTTATACCTGTTACACGGGAGAGATATTAATCTGGATAAGAAAACTGTGTGAATATAACGTTAAGATATATGATAATTAAGGATTTAAATAGAATGGAATAATACATAGGAATGTGTAGATACTGAATCGTGATATTAAGGAAGGTTAACTATTACTAAATAGTGAGATAGAAAATCTATTGATAAGTGATAAGTCTGATAACATTGATACTGTTGATAAAATAGAAGCAAAGTAGAATTTATATGCAAGTGTGGACAAGGATAATTAGGGGGATAAAAATGGCAACCTCAGGAAAGCTAACAAAAAAAACCACATCTAATACGACTATGGCAACACCTCCTTCCTCAAACCAAAGATCGATTGAGAGCGCACTAGGTCTGGAGAAAGGTGGAAAGACGGCAGAAACAACAGAGCCAGCACCAACATTGCAAAGTATGCAATTAATACTCCAAGCGATACAAGAGACGCTTTTAAAAAACCAAGGAGTGACAGCTGCAAATCATGAAGAGACGAGGAGAAATCATGAAGAAGTGAAAAATGAAATAGGAGAACTAAAAGGAGATATTAAAACCGTGGATGATAAAATTGAAAAGATACAGACCGCCTTACCAATCAATGAGCAGAAAATCCAGAATATTGAAACAAAAATTGAACAAACAGACCAGAAGGTGGAAAAAATGGAGCTAGAATATAGACAATTGAATAAAGAATTAGAGCTATCAATAATGCGACTTGAAAATGAAAGAGCTGCATTCTATTTAAGATTCCAAAACATATCGGAAGAGAAAGAGAAATTGCTGAAAGCAAAGATGATCGGAATCTTCGCCGAAATGTTACAGAGAAAGGAACACGAGGTGAGAGGAGACATTGATGAAGCCTATCGAGTCTATACTAATTATGCCAGAAGACACAGGCTCCCAAGAGAAGTACATGTAAGGTTTGCCAAAAAAACAACCAGAGATATATAAAAAAACCAGAGAAGGGACGTTTACATACCAGGGAAAAGAGTTGATCACGCTTAACCAGATCCCACGGAGAATCCGTGAACGCCGTAGACAATACCAATTCCTAACAAACCAGTTAAATAAAAACAGAATAATGTACAGATGGTTGATCCCAGAAGGGGTATTGGTGACATGGCAAGGGAAAAGATATAGGATAGAGAATATAGAGGAAGCGCAGGAATTTTATGAGAAATACTGTACAGGGGAAGAAGAACAAGGAAGTAAAGAGGAGCTAGAAAGGGGAAGGCGAGGCCAAGAGGAGGAAACAACAGAAGAAAAAAGAAGGAAACAGGAAAGAAGAACAGAGGCAAGAAAGAGAGAGAGTAGAAAAGGAGGGTGCGAGAGGGAAGAGTCAGATACAAACTAGAAGTAACAAGAAAAACCCCATCTAAAGATGGACCAGGAAATAACAGTTATCTCACTAAACTTGAATGGATTGAACGCACCCAAAAAAAGAGTGCAGATGTTTAACAAACTGAAGAAACTAAAGGTAGATATAATCTGCATACAGGAAGTGCATATTAAAAGGGACCATAAGAACTTATTGGAAAATAAAAAACTAGGGAAATTATACACAACACTAGCAGAAAAAAAGAAAAGAGGGATAGCAACCTACATAAAAGAAAAAATAAATTCCAAAGAAGTCTACGCTGATGAAGAAGGCAGGATACTAATGATTGAATTAGAGACAACAGAAAAACCGATACTATTAATAGTCATATATGCACCAAATCAGAAACAGGAGGAATTTTATAGGAAACTACACAACAAAATAAATGAATTGGAATATGAAAATATTTGCTTAATTGGGGACTACAATGCAATAGCGGACATAAAAATGGACTACGAAAGCAAAAAGAAAAAAAAAATGCTGCCCCAAAGCCTTCTTCGAGATGGCAACTGAATACAAATTACATGATATTTGGAGAGAAAGGCACAAAACCAGAAAGCAATATACCTTTTATTCGAACCCTCACCAGTCACTATCAAGAATTGATATGGCTTGGATCTCATCTGGACTATGCAATCAAGTAGATGAAATTGAAATAGAACCAAATGAGTGGGCAGATCATAATCCAATAAAATTAAGATGGAAAGGTCAAAGAAGAAGAAAAAGATGGATGATGAATTCAAGCGTCATAAACGAAACAGAATACACTCAAATGCTGGAGAAAGAATTAAGACAATTTTTTAGAATAAATAAAAGAGAAGATACCTCAATTCAAAATCTCTGGGACACTATGAAAGCATACATAAGAGGCCTTACGATTGCCTATATGGCAAGGAAAACTAGAAACCAAAAAAAGCAACAAGAAAGTATCCAAAAGAGAGTTCCGGTTCCGGCGGCGGCGGCAACGGGCAGCTCTTTGTCCGCTCCAGCTCCCCGGTGGGCTTCCCCACTCCTTGGGGGGCACAGGACACCCCGCAGAGGGGTCCTGCCGGAGGGGCGGCATCGCGGGGGTCTCCTGCAGCGGCGGCAGCCGGCGGGAGGTCTCTCTCACGCCCAAGGCACCGGGGAGCAAGATCGGAGGGTGCTTCACGTTTCTGCGCCTCGCGCCTCGCTAAAGCCGACCGGAGAATGCAACAATAGAAGGACGCAGCTGCGGTGCGGTGAGGTTGCTTCTCTCTTCACTCCCTATTCTGCACGAAGGATTATTCAGCTTTCTTTAAAACAACTTTCGGAGCAAGTTGGAGGCGCGGCTGGAGGGAGGGGGTTTTCCCCCCCCCCTTGGACAAGCGGTGAGGAACAATTTTGCTCTCAGCCCCCGGGGGAGGAGGAGGGGGGAGAGCCAACGAATGAAGCCTCACCCAGGTTGAGATGATTTTCTTTTCAATTTAATTTTATATATTACTGTGATTTGAGGACCTCTGGAACTTTTTTAAAAACTTTGTTATGCCTCTGTGCCCAAAACTGGCAGGGCAAGATGGCACACTTCCGTTGTCTTTATGAACTGTGAAACCTGACTCCACCTTTAAAATTCAGGCTTCCGGTCTTTGTCTCCGTGTCTCCCAGAGGAAACTCTTGTGGATTGGTATTTTTTGAACTTTCTAGGGGAAACTTTTCATCTATTGCCAGACTTATTAGAGAGATTCTCTTCTGCCTGGTTCTCCTGCTCCCGGAATTCACCTGGCTACCCTTCTTTTCTAACTGTTTATCTTATATATGGACTGAACTTTTAACGTTATAAAGGATGGCATCCAAAAGACCACCTCCTGGAAAACCTGGCTTTGCCACGTCTGCTCCAACATCTGCAACATCCAGTCCAGCCATACAGTCAAAGATAACAGAACTGATGCAACCCAAGACTACAGAGATGGACTTTCAACAAATGCTTCAACAAATTTTACAGGCCAGGAGGAAATCAAGAAACAGCTAAGGGAAATGAAAGATGAAATTAAAGAAAATCAAGCCCAAATTTATAAGAACTCACAAAGACTGAACCTTGTGGAAGGGGGGGTGGAGGAGGTGAAGGGGGTGGTAAAAGCTGTGCAGAAAGGGAACAAAGATCTTGACATCCAACAGATGAAATTAGAATTTGAGAGAATGTCCTATTATCTTAGATTTCAAAATGTTATAGAAGAAGATGGGGAAAACATAAGGGACATCATGACAAACATCCTGGCTGACTACACACACAAAGAAAAACAACAGATGGGGTGGGATATAGACCTGGTTTATAGAGTGAACTCAGCTTATGCTAGAACACACAATGTACCCAGGGAGGTTCACATTAAATTTCTTAGAAAAAGCACAAGAGATGAAATTCTGGGTGTACAAAGGGGGCAAGCATTGACATATCATGATATGGAGATAACCATTCTGAAGCAGATCCCTAAGAAGATTAGAGAAAAAAGGAAGAATTATTCGCAATTAGCGAATAAATTATACCAGAAAGGGGTGTGGTTTAGATGGTTGATGCCTGAAGGTATGCTGATATTCTGGGAGGAGACAAGAATCAGAATCAATTCACCCATAGAGGCGCAGGCCTTTATGGAAAAAAATAAAACACTCCTAGAGAAAACACCAGACATTACAACGGACACGCAGGACATGGGAGGGGCCAGAGCTCTGCCAGTGGAGGGAGATGGGGCAATAGCAAGAAGACTCAGATCACAAAAAAAAACAAGAAAATCATATTATTATAAATTGACCGAAAGTGATAATGGAATTATACTTGGATTTTATACTGTAATGTTTAATCTGATTGAATTTAGTAATAGAACTAATATGCTGATTGTAATCAATTATATACCAATGCATTATATATAAATGTATACTATGGGTATGGAGGGAGGGGCGCCTTTCACATTTTGCAACTGCCAAAATTTGTAGACCTGTCCATTTACCCTTTTCCCTATAAATGTTGAAAACCCAATAAAATTTTATTATTAAAAAAAAAAAGTATCCAAAAGGAACTTATGGAAGCCGAAGATGAACTCCAGAAAGACCCAAAGAATAAAAAGAAAAAAGAAAAAAGAGAGATGATCAAACATAAGCTCAACCTAATAAACCAAAAGGAATTAGCGCAGAAAATTAAAGCAGCCAGACAAAGCTATTTTGAACATGCCAACAAACCCGGCGAATGGCTGGCATATAGACTGAAGAATGAAAGAGAAAAAAGGATGATATACCAATTGAAAGATGAGAACGGAAGGATTCAATACAAAGCAGAAGAAAAGAAGAAAATTATACATAAATACTTCACAAAATTATACACACAAGACAGTATGGAGGAAAATAAAATAAAGCATTACTTAAACAAAGCAAAGATAAACCCAATCTCAAAAGAGCAAAGGGAGGCGATAAACAGGCCAATAATGTTAGCCGAAGTGGAATCAGCTCTGAAAAACCAGAAAAGTAATAAAACACCAGGACCAGATGGAATACCGGTGGAGCTATACAAAAATAATAAAATAATACTGGAAGAATTAGGGGTAGACATGTTTAATGAAATCTTAGGAAAAGCCAAGATACCGGAAACATGGACAGAAGCAATAATATCGCTAATCCCAAAAGAAGAATCCAGCCAACAAGAAATTCAAAATTACAGACCAATTTCATTATTAAATTCTGACTATAAAATATTTGCAGCAATTATGGCAGGAAGAATCAAACAGGTGTTAAATGAACGAATACACCCAGACCAAAATGGATTCCTACCGCACAGGCACATTAGAAATAATACGAGAATCATCCTAGACATAATAGAGTACTATGAGGCGCACCCAGAAAAACAAATGGTACTGGTTTTCCTTGATGCACAAAAAGCATTTGACAATGTAGTTTGGAAATTTATGATAACAGTATTGGATGAGATGAAATTCGGTGAAAAATTTATAAAAATGATAGAAGGATTTTATAATAACCAGACAGCCAAAGTTCTGATGAATGGAGAACTAACAGAGAAGATCGAAATAAAAAAGGGAGTCAGACAGGGATGCCCCCTCTCTCCTTTGCTGTTCATACTGACTTTGGAAATCTTACTAAATGAAATCCGGAAAGACCAGGGAATAAAAGGTTTAAGACTCAAAAATGAAGAATACAAGGTACAAGCATATGCCGATGACTTAGTATTTGT
Source organism: Natrix helvetica (assembly GCF_964273705.1). Taxonomy (NCBI): domain Eukaryota; kingdom Metazoa; phylum Chordata; class Lepidosauria; order Squamata; family Natricidae; genus Natrix; species Natrix helvetica. The sequence continues at coordinate 48,932,313 of NC_138553.1, forward strand.
ATTAGAGGACCCTTTAGATTCTAGTCGAAAATTAATTCAAAAATTAGAAGAATATGGCGAAGTGGCAGGATTAAAGATCAATAAAAACAAAACAAAAATGATAACCAAAAACATGACCAAAAAACAAAAAGAGGAACTGGAAATAATAACCAATATGCAAATAGCTAAGAAAGTAAAATACCTGGGGATCTGGGTGTCGGCAAAATGTTCCACAATTAAAGATGATAACTATAACAAATTAGTGATACAAATAAAGAAAGATTTAGAAAATTGGAAAAATATTCAACTATCGCTCATGGGACGCATAGCGACAATCAAAATGAATATATTACCAAGAATCCTATTCCTGTTACAAGCCGCACCTATTAACCCAGGTAAAAAATTTTTTCAAGAATTAAAGAACATAACCACTAGGTTTATTTGGCAGGGACGAAAAGCGAGGATCAAACTAAAGTCATTGCAGGACAGCAAAGAGAGAGGAGGTTTAGCACTACCAAATTGGGATTTATACGCATTGGCAGTATCAATAACATGGGTAAAGGATTGGATAGAGCTAAAGAATAAAAGAATCTTGACCCTGGAAGGCCATGATTTGCAAGCAGGCTGGCACACTTTCCTATGGGATGATAAAAATAAAACTCACAAATACTTTCAAAAACATTTAGTTAGAAGAGCGTTATTGCAAAAATGGCTCAGAATTAAAAAAATCCATTACGTGAAAATCCCGAATTGGCTATCACCAACAGAAAGGACGACTCATCCAAATTTTATAGATTGGAACAAGATACTAAGATATAGAGATTTAATTGATAGACAGGGAAACTTAAAAACAGTTGAAGAATTGGCAGAACGGAACACGAAAGTGGACTGGTTAACCTACTTTCAAATCAAAACTAAATACAATAATGATACCAAATCATATGACATTGAAACAGAATCACACGAATTGGATAAAATCATCCAAAGCCCAGATAGAAAATTGATAGGGAGAATATACAAATTTCTCCTGAAATACAAAATGGAAGAGGAAATTGTGAAAGAACAAATGATAAAATGGGCACAGAACTTTGGACACAATATTGAATTAGACAAATGGGAAAAATTTTGGGGAACAAACTTAAAGATGACACTCTCGGTCGCATATAAGGAAAACCAGTATAAAATGTTTTACAGATGGCACTTAGCACCAACAAGGTTAGCCAAAATATCGCCAAACACATCCCCAAAATGTTGGAAATGCGAATCAATACATGGAACATACTATCATCTATGGTGGACCTGTGAGGAGGCTAAAAAGTTTTGGAAAAAGATCCAAAAGTGGCTGGAGGCAATAACGGGATTTAAAATAGACTGGAAACCGGAAATTTTCTTATTAGGATTACTGCCTACAAAATACAAAAAAGAAATCCAGTATTTAATATTGCATATAATAACGGCGGCAAGGATTGCCTATGCCCAGAAATGGAAAAACAAGCTAACCCCAAGCGAAGAGGAAATAATAAGAAAGGTGATGGACTGTGCCGAAATGGACAAATTAACTAAAGAAATCCAGGGAAAAGAAGAATCAGAATTCTATCAGATATGGGATAAATGGTATAGGTAGATGGAGGAAAGAAGTAGGGATCCTAGGCGATAAATAAACAGAATGTGGTAGCTCTCATAGAGGGTTGTCAGTGTTAAAATGTTCATCCATTGAATAATATAAATACGAATGTCTCTTGATAAAAGTACTCTCAGAACAAATGTAGCTAAAGGAGAATGTGGGTATCATTTTTGATTTAAAATGCACAATTTAATGTGAATGAAGTATAAAGAATGATTGTAGTAATGCACGGAACTCAAATGTAACCAATTGACATGCTAGCTGGCAGTTGTATTGAAGAGTGTTTTGTGTGTGTGTTATTTGTCTAATTAAAACAATAAAAAAAAACCTTTTTGAGGACAATTTATATAACAATGACAGTTTAATATTTTGATTATTTGATTTTCAGACACTTATATAATTATTTAAATTGACTGCATTCAACTGAAAAAAGTTTGTAACTTTTGACATTTTGATTCTGTTTATCATTTCTTTAGCTTTTCTCATCTGGTTAATTGACTAAATGCAGGATGTTATTGAAGTTATGGAGCTCAGGTGTTTGTAGCTAAAATGGTAAAAAGTTTAACTAACTATGCGGAGTATCAACTGTTCAGTATATATTTATGTTTCAGAGACACTAAAATATGGTAAACATTTAACATTCCACTTTGTTATTTTTAACTTACTTTTTGCCAACTAAGTCAAGATAGTTTTTCCTAGAACATTATTCCCTGAAAACAAGCAAATATATCCAATTGTGTCAGTTGCATTACAATTGTTTCTTCAGTGTTAATTTAAATATAAGAGATAAATATCCTGCTGAAATAAATCTATTATTGCAACACTATATAAAGAACAAGAAAGCATTTCAAGACCAAAGGCTAGAAACAAAGGATCAAGAATAAAACAAATGTTAGGGACCTATCGTGACTATATTTCAATCATGTAGATAATTATGTTAATATAAAAACATTTAATTGACATTTCATATTTAAGAGTAATAATCCAATCAGAAATCAGAAATAAGTACCAGTTACATATTGTACATATTCAAATACTGGATTCTAGGAAATAACAGAGCCCAAACCTAATATTTGATTTTATTCTTAACTTCTGAAGCTTCTTTAGCTTTAATATTCAGTTTATTTCTACATTACAATAGCCCATAGTTTAGCTTTACAAAAAATCAGTTCCAGCCTTGAAATCATATCTGCAAGATCTTCCCTCAAGAATATTTGAATTGCTACAAATGGCTGTTTGCCATGTGTGATATGCTACAATTATTCAAAGTTTTTATTTTAACCAGGGAAGGCCCTTGGTCTAGACCAGTGTTTCTCAAACTTGGCGACTTTAAGTCCTGTGGACTTCAACTCCCAGAATCCCCCAGCCAGCACAGCTGAAGAGTTGAAGTCCACAGGACTTAAAGTCGCCAAGTTTGAGAAACACTGGTCTAGACTATGGAACAAAGTTATTGAAGCTGAGGCTGATCATTTTCTTACAATAAGCCAACACCCCAGAAGACTGTCACTGCGTTAATTGGTTTGCTAGCTGAACTGAAAGAGTTACTGCGCAGGTCATAGGTCTTATCTGACAATGATTTACTGCGCATGCTTAACATGTTTATAATACATCACACATTCCAGAGACTTCTTTCCTTTTGATCTTTGTTCGTCTGCCGGAGAAGGCGGACAACATTTGTTCTTGCCAAAATGTAACAATTAGATAGATTTGTTTATTTTCTTATTTCTTATTTTTGTATTAAAGTTTGTTTTTTAATTAGAACATGTTCTCGGGTTTTTTTTTAATTTTTCGCTTCTTGAGGATATGCTGTTTGGAAAAGCCGTCGATTCCAGACCTCATTAGTTCAGGGTGAAATTTTTCCCCTGACAAAGACAAACTCAGAATCCAAAAAGATCTTGACAAACATGAACAATGGGCCCTATCCAACAAAATGAATTTTAATATGGAGAAAAGCAAAGCTTTACATTTAGGCAGGAAAAATCAAAGGTATAAGTACACATTAGGTGAGACCTGGCTCAAAAACAGTAATTGTGAGAGGGACCTTGGAATCCTAGTGGATGACTGAATGTGAGCCAGTAGTGTGCAGTAGTAGCCTTAAAAGCTAATACAATCCTGGATTGTATAAACAAAGGCATAGAATCAAGATCATGTGAAGTATTTGTACCGCTTTATATTTATTAGTCCTAGTAAGACCACACCTGTAGTACTGCAACCAATTTTGGCCTCCATACTACAAAAAGATGTTAAGACTTTGGAAAAAGTTCAGAAAAGAGCAGCTAAGATGATCAAAGGTCAGGAGACTAAACCATATATGAAGAATAGCTTCAGGTTTTGGGTCTGGATAGTCTAAAGAAAAGAAGAATTAGGGGTGACATGATAGCAGTATTCCCAGTATTTGAGGGGCTGCCATAAAGAAGAGGTGGTCAAATTATTCTCCAAAGCACTAGAGGGCAAGATAAGAAATAATGGTTGGAAACTAATCAAAGAGAGAAGCAACCTCGAATTAAGGAGAAACTTCCAGATAGTGAGGACAGTTAACTGGTGGAACAGCTTGCCTCCAGAAATCATGAGCACTCCATCACCGGGGTTTTTTAAGAAGAGACTGGACAATAACTTGTCTGAGATGGAATTGATTCTCCTGCTTGAGCAGGGGCTGGACTAGAAGACCTCCAAGGTCCCTTCCAGCTCTATTCTATTCTATTCATTTAATTTTTTCAAAGCTGCTTATATTTTAAAGTATTTTTTCAGCAAGGTTTTAATTATTATTTTTATTTTGTGTGACTGCTCCAAATAACTTGTTGTTTATGTCACTCCTGCCCTTTTAATCCATTCTCCTATGCCTTGTCATCAGTTGTTCCATCTGTGTTAATGACTGTGAGCATCTAATTCACAGCATCTTAAATCCTAAAATCCTCTGATGCTTAGCCAATCCATCCCTAGCTGTTCTTGAATAGAAGATGTGATCACCAAGTATTAATAGCCGTTACCAATGCTGAAAATGACAACTTTTTTTACATTACCAAGAAAACAGCACTTGACATTACCATATTTTCGGACTGTAAGATGCTCCGGACTACAAGACGCACCTAGCTTTTGAGGAGGAAAACACGATAAAACAAATCTGCCTCTGCCTCCCAGCAACTTGCCTCCTTGCAGCAGACAGCAAAGCCAGCTTCAGCACAGCCTGATTTAGCACGAGCAGCTGATTGGCAGTTGGATCGGCTTCCCGGAATACCACCTATCAGCTGTTCCAGGCTGTGGGGATCGCCACCACCCATTGCCACTGTCGCCACTCATCACCGCTGCCGCCTATTGCCATCTCCGTGCACCCCATTTTCAACCTCTGCATCTGCAAGGGGGCTGCGTGGGGTCTAGCCAGCTTTTCTGCGACACCTGAGCTGGCCTGCAGCCCTGGACCACAGATGCGCCATGGGCTGGAGGGTTGGGACCATGCAAGAAGCCCACTCAGGCAGGGAAGGAGGGAAGCCCTGGCCTGGCTGACAGCTCTGCTCCCCTAGGAAGCAACTGCTGGGATCCCCTCTCCGTGTCTTTTGGTATGTGCTCATGTTGCTTTTGGTGTTGCCGGTCTTTGTGCGCGCATGTGCACCAGAAACCAGAAGACCAAGTGGCTGACATGAATGTGCATGCTAAAAACAGGAAGATCATCTTCCTGGCACGCACATGTGCACTGGGCAGCTGCTCTTCCAGTTTCTGGCAACCCCGTGCACATGAATACCAGCTGGCCAGTGTGCCGGAACCCGGAAGAGCAACGAGTGACAGCTCCACGTGCCCAGAGAGATAGCTCTGCGTGCCACTTCCGGCACGCATGCCATAGGTTCATCATCACGGCTTTAGGGGTTGACATAGGTTCTCTATCACTGTATCCCTCTTGACCGCCTTTAGGACTGGGAGGTGACACTGTATTTTACAGTGATCTCACTCTTTCTTCAAGTGGTCAGTTACAATTGATGGTGGCAGGTAGGAATGGTCAATCAAATGATTACTCCCTTGAGAAAGCTAGGTGAGTAGCTAGTTTGCTCCTGCTTTTTAAACATATACATAAAACAACTGACAGATTTTATCCTTTCTTTCACAATGAATTTTTATCAATATGCTGATGATACTCAACATACAGCTATCCTGGTTAGAATTGGAGACAAGATGGCAGTTTTGGCTCAGTGTGGAAGTCGTATGGCATAGATGAAAAAATACAAGCTAACATTGAATCATTCCATGATACTGTTTATTCCAAAATCGTCTGGTTGCCTCTGGTTACTACTTTGATTCTGGATAGGATTATATTTTTTAAAGTAGTGCTTGATGATTCTCTTGGACTTCCAGCTACTCCTGGATTTGCAGGTGGAGACTACAAAATGTTGCACAGCTATGGCAACAGCTCCTACTTGAAGCTAGAGTATTCCAATGCATTTTATAGGTATAGTACTGCCTTTGAAGGAAACATGGAAGCTGTGATCATGGCAAAATGGGCAAGTTACTGCTATCACGGAACACCACGTCTTGACAGCTGCATTGGCTTCTAATAAGAATTTGGGATTCAGTTCAAAGTGCTGAATTTAACCTCTAAAGATTTTCATAGAGTTGCTCTCAGGTATCTCTGGATTGCCTTTTAGTTAGAACTGTCCCATCGCATGTCTCACCCCAGAAGGAATGCTCAAAGTAACCCCCGTTGTGAAAATGTTAGGGGCAGAAGCAATGTTTTCCCATTGTAGCCTCTTCCTTCTGGAATATAACCTTTTGTTTAGAAATGAGGTCAAAATGTTAACAACTCTTTGCTATCAGTTAAAATGGCCATTAAAACAATTCTCAGATACAATGGTCAATGCTTGAGATTATTTACCGGTAGAATGCTTTTTGTGGTATAATCTTTTTTACTTTTTAGTGGGATGATGATCTATTTTTTATGTTATACTGTAAATCACTTGGAGTCATTTTGCAATGCAGTATATAAAAAGTTACAAATAGGAACTAAACTAGAGGGATTAAAATACCCTCTAAATTGTTGTAAAACAATTATATGATAATTTTATTTTGAGCTGCCATTTATAGGATTAATATTTTTTATTACAGCATTTTTTATTTTTTTCTGACAAAGCTGCAGCAAAATCAGAATACAATGTTTTATTTAAATATCAGTAATGTGGAATGGAATGTACTGAGGGCATAATGCACCAGTTGAATAGTTTTATTTATTACAGTACAAGCATTTGTACATTGTGCAGTCCCAAGAGACTGGCAGCTCATACAGTAAAATACAATACAAGTGTTAAAAGCTTGTTATGCATATTGCAAGCTTCTGGTTAAAATCCTTACCATTCAGTAACCTTAAAACATGTAAACTAAAATCAGCAAAAATCTACTTTAAACAAAAAAGCATTCCAAAGCAGGCCCCCAATATTCAAATACCCATCAAAACAGGAATATTATCACAACTTTACAATGCATAAGCTATTTTATAATGCATATTGAAAACCTGATCTTTTCAACCAATGAAAGGATAGTCCTCAACTTACAACTACAATTGAGCCCAAAATTTATGTTGCTAAGTGATAAATTTGTTAAGTGATTTTTGCCCCATTTTACCATTTTCCCCACCACATTTGTTAAGTGAATCACTGCAGTTCTTCAATTAGTAACACGGTTAAGTGGATCTAATTTCTTCGCTGACTTTGCTTGTCAGAAAGTCGCAAAAGGGGATCTCATGACTCCAGGCACTGCAACCATCATAAATGTGAGTCAGCTGTCAAGCATCCAAAATCAGTGACCATGGGAGGCTGCAAGAGTCATAAGTGTGAAAAATGGTCATAAGTTACCTTTTTCAGTACCATTGTAACTTTGAACAGTCACTAACTGAACTGTTGTAAGTCAAGGGCTATCTGTACCTTGGAAAGCTAAACTGGTGCTGGTATTAATCCCTTAGCAGAGTTAACAATCTGTAAAATGGCCATAACAACATTCGTTTAACGAGGCAAATTTCAGTCACGTCACCAATTATTTGGGATCTGCTTTAGAGAAAAAAACAGAACAGGGTCTAGAGCAGCTTGTTATGGTCATCTCACCATGGCAAACCTTTTGCGGGACAACTCACCATAGAAAATTCCACGTGGAATAACTCCATGTGATCCTCCACTGTTTCTTTGACATTATTTCCATTCACAAAAATGGAAGTTATGTCAAAGAAACAGTGGCAGATAACATTTATTGTGTTGCATTATCACTCATGGAATTTTCAGTGACAAATGATCCTGTGGCAATTTGGTCGGGGTAAGCTGTCCGGCAGCGAGTTGGCTGTGTCAAGATGGTCAAATCAAGCTGGCCATGGTGAGATGGCTGCAGCAAATTGTTTCATTCCAAACAGAATACAATGGAGAGCAAGGAAGTAACACTGTAGATTAAAAGGACAAATAAGAGGCTGTGTGGTTCAAGAAAGTGTCTCTGGTCTTTAAGGACAAGTTCTAAGGAATCCCCAGACAAAAGAAAGGGTGATCATTAAATAAAATTCTTCCCTCCAGGGAACCCATGATAAAGTTTACAACTGAAATAACTGCATTTCACAAAATGTCTTAATTATTGTAAGTCATCCTTGACTTACAACAGTTCAGTTAGTGACCATTCAAAGTTACAACGGCACTGAAAAAGAAAACCTATGACCATTTTTCACACTTATGACCATTGCAGTATCCCCATGGTCACATGATTTACATTTGGAAGCTTGACAACTGACTCATATTTATGACGGTTTCAGTGTCCTGGAGTCATGTGATCCCCTTTTGCAACTTTCTGACAAACAAAGTCAACGGGGAAGCCAGATTCACTTAACAACTGTTACTAATTTACTTAGCAACAGAAATTTTGGGCTCAATTGTGGTCATAAGTTGAGGACTGCCTGTACTGGGTCAATATTTCTCAAGCATTGTTTGTTAGGTTGCTTGCAGAATGTGGAAAAGCAAGGACAGTCTGGCAACAAATAGTTTGCTATATTATATTACCCGTAGGTACCTATGGTTATGAAAGTTGGTTGGATCTTAAGAAAGCAAGAGAGGAAGAAAATCAACTTGTTTGAGCTGTGGTGATGGAGAAGGCTCCTATGTATTTCTTAGACAGTAAAGGTGATTAACAAGTAAGTACTGGAGCGTATAACACCAGACACTAGAAGGCAAAATCACAAAACTTCATATCACTGACTTTAGTCATGTCATGCAGGGAATTCACTGTAGAAAGCAATTATGTTTGGAAGAGTTAGCAGTAAAAGGAAACTAAGGTGTCAAAGAACATGGTGGCTGGACACTATCAAAATTGACACCAACCAGAGCATAGAGAAGCTCAAAGAAGTAGTGCAAGATCAGATGATGTGGAGAGAGAGCAGGCTTAACTGAATGGATGTCATCATCATCATCACCACCACATGCAGGACGTTTAGGAGGATTCACACCTTTCCATTCTCCCTTATCCATAAATGTAGACAGTGAAATTGTGAGCCGTATTGCTTGCACTGTCTTTATAGTTGGGTCTCTTGGCATGAGCTTTTCTTACAATATTTATAATCCAAATGCTTTTGTTTATTATTACTTGTAATCATACTACAATTACCCCGTTTTCTAACAAAATCTTTTATTGCTTATTTTTGAAACCAGGTATTATGGCCAATTCTACAACTTTATAGTCTTGCTATCTTTAGCTCTTGTTTATTTTCATACAATAAGCTTGCTCTCCACCAATGTTTTCTTATTCTTGCAACCAAATATTACACAAAATTCTGCAACTTTAAAATCTTGCTATCTTTATATCTCTTTCAGCTCATGTTTACTTTCATGTAATAAGCTTATTCTTTACCATGCTTCACTGGTTCTTTTTTCTACCCAAACACCCACTGCTTTGCTTGCGAGGAGAAAGATAGTGGTGACGATCTGGAACAGGTTTTATACATATCATGAATTCTGATGTTCAAAAAAATAATAATAAATCTGTATAAGTAAAGACTAGCTTTCAAGTTTTTGAAAGCAAATTCTGAAAGTCTTAACATCTTTCTATAGTATTGTGTGTATGGAAAGGGAAAATATACACTATGTTTTCTAAATGAATTATCTCATTTCTGCATTATATAAAAATTATCAAGAATAAAGAAGAGAAAAAGGACTTCTCTCCCCGCCCTTTCAGAGTGTGAAATCTATGTCCAAAACATCACCCCATAGCAAATATAAGCATTAATTCCAGATATCTATGCATCCCAACTAGGGATGGTTAGTAGATGTGTGGAATAGAAAGGAAAGCCACAAAAATCTTCTACAGCATTACAGTTCCCATTGTTGGAATATTCTGAAGTGTGGAAGGCCACTTACCCAGAATGGAAAAAAAACATTGCAAATTCCCATGTACAATTTAACAAATACTAACAAAGCCATGTTTGCATGGAAATAAGTCACTCTGAAAATGTTGGTGATAAATAAAATGGATTGACTCATAGAATATAGTAAAGCATCATCTGCTAGCCTAAAATAGTAACTGGGGGACAGTGTGGAGGCAGGAAATGCTACTGTTTGACACCATGAAAATTTGCCTCCTGGTTAAAGAAATGCTACATATGGGCCTATTTAGGCAATTGATATTAATTAATCTGTTCATTAAATTTTTAGAGCCTCTGAAACTAAAATTATTCTTGGTTTTAGATACAAAAAATATAGTTTGTTTTAAATAGACAGAGTATTTACAATTACATATGCGTATTTATATAGGCCATAATCAGAAAATAAACATCTGAATGGACAGGTAGAAGACTCTAGTACAGGTTGATTGTCAGCCATCCTTCTTCACAGATTATGACAAGAGAGTAGCATAGAATTAGGGGAGCATTGTTCATATCCATATAGGTGCAATACCCTCTGAACAGCACGGAAAGGCAGGTATGGGCCAAGCGGATGAAAGCAGGAGTCGTCTGCGGGGAAGACCAGTGTGGGCAGCGTAATTTCACCATGCAGCAGTAGCTCGCCCAGCAGGTGTAGTGGCAACAGAAATTATAGCATTCTGTAGTCCTTCCGAATCGATGCTACCTCAGCTGGGGCCAGTGCACTTACTAGGATTCCAAAATAGTCCGAACCTGAGTATAGCACTGTTTGTCATCAACAACCAAGCTGCAAAGACAGCAGTGGTTGCAGCTCCTTCTAAGGATGTCCTAAGTCCTCCTGGAGCTGTAGCACTTTCATCTTGGGCGCTCCTCACTTGCTCTCATCTGTGGAACTTGGGATCCTGCTGAGCTGAGCGGGAAGCATTTTCTCCAGCAGAGTTCCCACCATGCTGTATATAGGCTGAGCCACTTCAAGAGCTGGTCCAGAAATGTCACTTTTCTTACAACTCTTGGGATAGCCCACAATGCTTCTTGTGTGGACCTTCACCATGAACTGGCTCCAGAGCCTGTTCACAGTATCCTTCAGTATTTCTTGCCTGGTGGCAGGACTGGTGGCAGCACATCCTTGGCCATGCTCCCTCTCAAGCAGGGCAGAAAGACCGAAATGTATGCCATTTAAATGTGTGCTTACTTAAAACCTGACACTATGCTACTTAACATGGATTATTTTTGTATTAGACTATTGAATAGGGCAGTTTTTACTAATTGAATTACAAAATAGGTACAGAGGGACATTTACTTTAAGTTTCTGCAGGCTGAAATTTTACATATATTGTACATAGACAGCTCCCAGTTGCAGTATAAGCATTATAGCTGTTTTTACACATGAATTGTCTAAAATAAGGGAGATGCTCTTTCTACTAAATTTTAGATAGTGAATGTTGGAGTATTTAAATTAGGCATTTCTGAGCACATTTATCAGTACAACTAAGCAAACTGAGATTCCACATTTTCTGCAATGACATTATTACTTAACCAAATTCCACACAATCTGGTGGTTAAAAGTTTATGGCATAGTAATTAAATAGATTTTGCTAGCACAGTTCTCTGCATCTTTCCTAAATCTCCACTTTGTTCCCCTAAAATAGAATTGCATGCCATAACTTAGGAGAAAGGAGAGATAAGAGTCATAATTGCACTGAATGTTGAAACTATTAAACGTATTTTTTCTTCTGTTCAATCATGTTAAGGCATAAGGTTAGAAACTAAGAGATCATGTGGAAGTTACAAAAACAATAGGGAAATAATTTTCCTGTATTATTTAACTTTTAAATGCCAAGTGCCCATCTATATAGAAATTAGGTGTTTTGCTTTTTATATAAGCTCCACTGAAAGAAACACAATGTGCAATTAGCTTCAAGCTACCTAATTCTGAAATAGTGTCAAATTAGCTAGTCTGTTCCAGGAGTGACTTGGAACAGATTGATTCACCAGCTTGGATACCTGACAAACAGGAAAACAAGTTATTACTGAAATCAACAGGATGTCATTAGCTTGCTTTGGTTGGCCTGCAAGAATCACCAGAAGTGAAACTTTGAACATTTTTGTGGGTTCGAGCCAGACCTACTCAGATTTAACTACTATAAAACTTAAAAGACCCCCAGTATTGTAGGGATCTAAGCATGTATAACCATCTATCTGAATCCAACTCTGTATGTGGGGCATCTGCATGAAACATATTTATGCAAACTTCTGATACTTCTGTTTTATTTAAGCTGATGAAATCTTATTACAGGTAGTTCTTGACTTACAACCAGTTGCTTAACAACTGTTTTAAGTTACAATGAACTTGAAAACTTGTAATCTTGTACTTGTAATCTGTCCTTGAAGTTATAATTGCCCCACCACTCTTAGTCACATGATCAGGAGCATTGATAACCAGTTTCAGCATCCTGCAGTCACATGAACAAGTTTTGTGACGGTTTTTGATAAATTGGATTTAGACTTACAACCAAATCATTCACTTAACAACTGCACCACTTAATGATCGCAGTGATTCATTTAACAATCATCATAAAGACATAAAAATTGAATCTGGTTGTTAGACCTATGACTGCAATGACTTATAACTAAAATTCTATGCTCAATTGTCGTTATAAGTTTACCTGTATGACTGTAATAAAAAAGGAAACAATTTTCTAATATTTTATTCAAATGTTTGAATGATTGGAATCAATATATTCTCTGTACCAAAGTTGTTTATTATGAATCTGCATGTTATAATGTTAGGGCTAGGATTTAAAATTATATTTAAAACAACATACAACCTTTTTAACAATAAAAATTACCATGATTCACTGAATTTGAAATAAAGTGTTGTCTTAAAGAAAATAATTTTAAAAGGTTTCAAGTTTGCAATTCACTTGTGATTTAGCAAATTAGCAATTTAGCAAATGAAGGCTGAATTTAGCTCTAAGTGCCAAGAAAAATTACAATTTTAATAAAGTATCAACACATCTAGAATGGGAATGATTTAAAAATCTAAAAATATTTCTGTCACCGGTGACAAATGTATATTCACAATAAAATGGGAAATTCTATATTATCATATTAAGATTTTATTGAGATTATTTAAAGGAAACTCTCATCATTTTTTAAAGAACATGATAGTTCAAAAGGCCACAATTTTTCCGGTAACACTTACAAAAATGAAGTAAGAACTTTTAAAATTATGTCAGTGTACTCAGAATCACAATATAGTGCTACACATATTTATATAGGGAAAAATCTTGATGCTATGGAAAATGTTAAAGCTACTTTTAACATTACCAAAACATAAAGTCTACATATTTACAATATATACATATTTACATATTTCTGTTAAATACTGAGGAAAATGCAAAAAAAGAATATTCTTTTTGCATATAAATGTTCTTGCTGTGCAAAGTCAATAAAGCTATAATGGTAAATATATAGCTACATACAATCTACATTTCGTGGGCCACCATCCATTGTCAAAGCACCAAACCTAAATAAAAAACACAATTCAGTTATTACCAATAGATAACACTATGCTAAATATTACATAGCTTAGCTTTTAGACTAATTTAGAGATGTAACTGCAAGGTTATAAACAAAGTGATACCTAAAGTGATGCAAAGCTTTGAAAGAAATAATGTGCTTTAAGATGGTAAAGGATGTGGATATTTGATGGATTATCTTCTGTTTCTTGCTTTGAAGAATCTAAACCTTCTGTTTACATATGAACAACGTTGGGAGAAGTTATTTGACGACTCCCACAAATCCCCATTCTGCCATAAGCAGAATGCCCATGACTGTTAACACTTCAAGAAACCATGCCTATGAAGAATGCCTGCTCCATTGTGGCCGTGAGCAATCAGAAGATGTGGGCCAGCAACCATGCGGGGTCCTGATGGATGGGGCTGTTGGAGCTATTGGGACAAGGCGAGGCAGGTGTTGGGGCCTGGCTGGCCTGGCTGCGGGGAACCTGAGATAAGCCAGTGTGGGGAGCATCGGGCAGCTCCATTTCCCTGCCTCACAGCAGCGACACTAACACACTGCACAACCTCCTGCTCCACTGAGAGCAAGCAGAAATGGGCCTCCCAAGCATTGAAAAAAAAATACATCCTCCCAAAATAAGCCGTAGTGCTTATTTTGAAATAAGACCGAGTTTTATTTTTGGGGAAACACGGTAGATGGAAGCACCTTCCCTGGCTCAAAGGTTAAGTAGAGCAGAGTTTGATTAATACTTAAATAAGAGACAAAGAATCCCAGGGCTATAGTAAAATAAAAAGATATATTAGAAGGTGGCAGTGTCAAGACAGTGACAAACCAGTGTCAAGAAAGCTACCTGGACATGTCTATGAAATCTGACACATGATTTACAAACTGTTTTTCTTCCATGAATAACTTAACATGAATTCAGCCTCCTCCCCCCAGCCCCGCCAAAAAACTGCTGGTACCAAATGAGCCTGTAGAATTTGTAGACAACCTAATTTTTTTTCAGATATTTTGGATTACAAGTCTGGTAAGGCATAGCTGACACAGCAATAGTTATACAGTGGTACCTCAGTACTCGACTGCTTTAAGACTTGTTGAATTTGGTCTGCAACACATTTTGAAAATGTTGTCTTGGTACTTGTTGTTTGTTTGGTATTTGGTGTACTACAATAGGAAGAGTGGGACAGCAATGGAGAATGGACAGGAAGTCAGCCATGCAAGGAAGGTTGCTGCAAAAGGAAGCAGGAGACGGCCACAGAGAGCAAATAGGAAGTTGGCCATGCTGGGAAGGTCGTTGACATAGGAAAAGGGACAGAAAGTCCTTCCCGGCCAAAACAAAAGGTCAGTGGTAAGTCACATTATTATCGTACCTCCCAAAAACAATTAACGATGAGTACTGAGGTACCACTGTAGATAACAGACATAGAACTGTGATTTGAGGAAACCTGTGGTTGCCTATCCTGGAGCTACATACTCCCTTTATTTAACCCACTGTTTCTTTGCATATCTCTTGAGCTACTTGTAGAAGAAAACTACTCTGAATAGTTTTGCAGAAATACTCCTACTATGTTCTAACAAACATTTATTCAAGCATGTGGGGAAACTCCAATATCTCTAAGTCTTTTCCAGCAGTCTTATTTTTCATTCAACTCTCTCTCCTTGTGGTTTTGCATTCCATCCAGAAATCTGACTTCACAGTTCTCTGGATATATGTTACAGCATAGTATGGATAACTGACCTTTCTAAAAGATGATTATTTTCAGCTAGTTCTTTAACAACACCTTCCATTTCTTCTTTCAATTTCTTCATACTATAATAGATACATTAATAAATAGAACCATGTTAAAATAATTATGGAATGTTTCTGGTATTATTCACTGAACATTGTAGAGGTGTTTTAGGAAAAGTAGATACAAAAAAATTGCCCATGTACAATGGTGATTTTTTAAAAAAAAACTGTAAAATTTGAACCATTATCCTCATTCATCTGAATGTTATTATTAAAATAGATGATAGATAACTATTTGATAATTTTGTTCTCCTGCAAGATAACAGCGGAGAACAGAGAAGGTACATGTAATTCTCTATGAATTGCTGGGCAACCTCCCTCCCTCCTTCCAGATATCTAAAGTCAGTCCAACCTCTCTTTCTGCAGTTCAAATTCATCTGGCAACTATAATATTTGTTTGTTTATTTATTTATTCATTCAATTTCTATTACCACCTATCTCAAATCAGAGTGACTCTTGGCAATTAATAATCAATTAAAATCAAATACAAACACAATACAAAATATATATATAGCAGCTGAGAAAAAAATATAACCATAGATGTTAATACAACCAGGAAAGAAGGCCCTTAACACACTTGGGCCCCATAGCAGGAATGTAACCTGGTCTTCCAGGCCTTATGAAAGAGAAACTCCTAATCTCTGAAGGGAGAATTTTCCAGAACACAGGCACCATGGCAAAAAAGGTGCACCTCCTAGTCCGCACCAGCAGACATTCCTGCCAGACTGGATTGGGTGAGTAGAAACAACTGATGCCTCAGGTAACTGGTTGCAAGTCAGGTGGTAACAGTTCACAAGTTAAGTTAGAGAACAGACTTTCCTGACATAGAACATCTGAAACTGACAAGTTTAAGTTTTAGCATAATTATAATTATGAAGAAAGCATATAAAAGTTTCCTATTTGTTCAAATAAAAATTCTTACCCAAGAGTCATTTCCACCAAGGTGTTTGAACTTGGATAAACTGGATTAAATGTATGTTTGATCCCACTGGAAGCAGCAAACATCTTATGGGGCAATATTTCATCTAACTGCAATGAATGCATAAATCCATGTAAATGACAAAACACCATATTACAAATATTTATTTCCCACTAATAATCACTGGATTTTAAGGATACAAAAGAATTCCACTCTGGTGATATCACTGAATACTTATCACTGATTATTATTAATATTGTTTTACATAGCATATTAAAACAAGTATTGATCTCACTCATGTTACTGGGGTCTCCAAGCAAATTGCTCATTCCCCGACTGCATTATGGAAATGCAGTGTAGTAATGATTGGATATTTTTCCATATTAAAATATTGCTAAATGTGTCTTTCCTTTAGTATTTCTTGTAATAAAAGATGAGCCAAAATTACCAAGACAGTACTGGAGTCTGTAATGCATACAATAAAAAATCAAGGTGTAGTGGAAAAGGCTATTATTAATTTAGAATAATTAAGAACATCACCTCATTTACATAGTCCTGGTATTTGGATACTTCTTCTTCAATATCAAAGCATAGTTTTCTAAGAGCTAGTAACTGTTTCCTTAGAAGAAGCATCTTTCTGGAAAGAAATACATTTTATATGAAAGCATAGTATGACTTTTGTTAATATGTGATGCTATAATACAGTACAGTAATATTAAATATTACTCAAAAAAAGGAACTTACCTCATCCAATCCTCTGCCTTGTCTAAGAAGGTCTCATATTTGTTGACACATTCATCCTTGAATAGAGTCATAGCTTTTGTGGCATACAAAAATAGTTTTTGCCTGTAATACCCAGGAAAAAGAATCAGAATAAGGTACCAATTTTCCCAATTTATTTGAGAGTTTAAAAACCTATAGAACAGGCATGTAGCTAAAGTTCAGGAAAGAGGAAACATTCAGCAATTCACCTTCATGTATATAGAGAATACATTAGGTAAATGTGGTCAAGTAACATATTTTAGTATGTTCTTGCCATGATAATTCATATTAATGCACTGCTTTATTTTGAATGGACTCATTATAAATGGTTGGCTATAAATTACTTTAGTGTGAACTACTGTAACTTTCAAGACAGATAGATTGTGCCCTTCTCAATTATATATAAAGTAAAAATTAATACATGAAAAAGGATATGCATGCTCTAAAATGCAAATAAACAAAAAGATTTAAAGAACATTTAAATTTTCCCGCTTGGTTGGATGTTTTAGAATGTTGCTACCCTGTTTCCCCAAAAATAAGGCTTCCTGAAAATAATAAGGCCAAGTGCTTATTTTCAGGGGGTCAAAAGAAAATAAGATAAAATAAAATAATCTTATTTTTGGGAAACACGGTATTTTCCAGTTAAAGAATTTTTAACCATTGTGTTTAAGTTTATTAATAATTTATCATTTAATACATCTTGATGTATATGAAGACTTCTAAACCTTCAGAGTTGCAGAACAGCCAGATTTTTCTTCAATGACTGATGTGTATTTTTTCCCATCATCCTTTCTAAAACTCTGTAATTATGAGACCTAGAATTGTAAAATACAGCGAACTCATTCTAATCTCTGCATACATCAATAGACATGCATGTTGCTTATATGTTTTATATTTTATATGGACACAGTCCAAAAGTCTGTTGAATAAAGGAATATTATATAGAGCAAAGGCAGCCATTTGTTACTTCATCCCTAGCTTCACAGAACTTATTCCAATTATATTGTTGAAGTCAAGAAACAAAGAAAATACAGTACACTACAAATATAAAATACTTATAAAATAAATGGACTTACTTGTCAAATTTGTGAATTTGTTCTTCGTTATAAGGAAGTCCTAAAGAAGGAACCATTTAAATCAGATTGGATGTCAATAAATTATTTCACATAATTAAATTCCCCTAATACACTGATTAAGGGCAAGTTGGGGTCAACTCGTCATGTCTACAGAAACCTTTTTCAGGATGATCTGTCCTCCATTTGGATTTTTAGGGATCTCAGTTGTATATTCACTGCTATTATAATATAATTCACCTATTTTGCTGGTGATTCTCCTCTTCTCTTTGTTTCTACTTTTCCCAGCATAATGGACTTCTCAAGAGATTGGGTCTCCCCTTAATGTATGATTGTTTGAATCTAGTCATGTATACTATTTCAATTGAAAACTCTGAGTTTATATATGCCATGGTCATTTGTTTGTTTTCCTGACAAAATGGTATTCTCAATACTGTTCTTTATTGGAATTGCACTTCTACTCAAGAGAAAAAAATGCTTTTTGCTTTCAGAATTTTTGCCTCATTAAGCTAATCCAGAAATTTAATGATGTTTTGTAATTAATTGAAGCTAAAACAAAAAACTAAATTCGTTACAAACCACTTACTTCTTTCTGCTTTGTCTTTTTTGAATTGATAATAAATATCTGTTATGGAAGTCAGTAGGACTTGCAACCTTTCTGGGCTAGAAGAAAACAGAATAAAATAAAAATATAAAGACAATGCTGTTGTGCAGTGCTTTCAATTCAAAGGCAAACAATGACTTTGAGCTCCCAGGATATAAAATTGGCACTTTCTGCAACTTAAACATTTCTTTTCCAAGAAACATCCAGCAACTGTTCAAGATACCTAAACAATCCCAGGAAAAGCTACAACTCCTTTAAGAAGCTTCAAATGTGTTCCCTTGTACCAGTGATGGGTTTCAAAATTTTTAGAACCTCTTCTGTAGGTGTGGCCTGATTTGTGGGAGTGGCTTGCCAGCTATGTGACTGGGTAGGAGTGGCTTGCCAGCCATGTGACTGGGTGGGAGTGGCTTGCCAGCCATATGACTGGGTGGATATGGCCAACTGGTAAAATGTGGTGAAACTCACTTAACAACACTCTTGCTTAGCAACCAAAATGTTGGCTCAGAAACTCTGGCATTTGAAGCACGCAAGTCTTAAAGCTGTCAAGTTACAAGATCCTTGCACCCCTAACCGTTTAGAAAAAAACCCCAGGGATGTTCAAACTTGACAGCTTTAAGACTTGTGGACTTCAACTGCCAGAACTTCTCCTCTCGCTCTTCATCTTGATGATGTGCGGACGGGGGGAGGGAGCTGGAACCGGTTCTAAACGGCACTGTAGATTTGTGGAACCTCTTCTATAGAAGAGGTTAGAACTGGCAGGAACCCACCCCTGCCTTGTACATTCCAAAGCCCCATTTTGCCTCCTAATTGAAAGCACAACTATGTTCTAATCTAAACAATTATTCATGCCAGGATTTAAAAGTTAAATAACAGATTAAAATGTGAATTCTACTTACTTTCTATCTTTTGGATGTGTGCCATCTTGGTTGGTCCAGCTATCAGATAGTAAACCACTAGGAGAAAGTTTGTTTTTGATATCCTGAAGACTAGTCTCTATTGTTCCCTGTGAACTAGAAAGCTACAAAAATACAACAAATTTAATAATAGATAAATAAAAATATTATTCTTTTATAACTTTAATAAAAATGATCATTTGCAACATTTATACCAAGAAATCCCAGGAATTAGAAAAAGCTGAAAATAGGACTATTGACAGAGGTCAGCAGCATAACTGTATCTTGTAAAAACTAAACTTATTCTAGAATTAAAAATATTTCAAAAATAATTTCACTGTGGAAAAAAAATTCCATTGTATCTAAGAATATGTGTTTACTATGTGTTGTAAATATATACATTTATATTCAGTTAATACAATATATACATTGTGTGTGTATATATGTATATATGTATGTATGTATGTATGTGTATGTATGTGTGTATGTGTGTGTGTTGTATTTGTGCTGATAAATAAATAGAGACTAGTATAGATCTATTTCAAGCTATTTAGCTCTCATCAGCTAGCCATACCCTTACTGGGATTAGAACCTGGACTGTATTACATATTAGGCAGATGTATTAGCCACTAAGCCACAGGCTCTCTTCCTTATCAGCTGAGTTGTGGAGGAGAGCCTGTGGCTTAGTGGCTAACAAATCTGCCTAATATGTAACACAGCCCAGGTTCAAATCCCAGTAAGGGTATGGCTAGCTGATGAGAGCTAAATAGCTTGAAATAGATCTATACTCGTCTCCCTTTATTTATTTATCAGCACAAATACAACACAAATATAAAAAGGCAACATTAAAAATAAAAATATGGTTTTCTGCCTGGATGGTCCTCTGTAATAAGCCGAAAGACAGAAAGGGGAGTAGTGAGCTCCCTCCCATATTTGGGCATACCAGGGGTTGTAACACAAATACATACTATTTCCCTGGCTCAGCTGATAAGGAGGAGAGCCTGTGGCTTAGTGGTTAACAAATCTGCCTAATATGTAACACAGCCCAGGTTCAAAAGCCAGTAAGGGTATGGCTAGCTGATGAGAGCTAAATAGCTTGAAATAGATCTATACTAGTCTCCCTTTATTTATTTATCAGGACAAATACAACACACACACACACACACACATACAGTTGCAAGAAAAAGTATGTGAACCCTTTGGGATTACGTGGAGTTTTGCATGAATTGGTCATAAAATGTGCTCTGAACTTCATCTAAGTCACAACAATAGAAAAACACAGTCTGCTGAAAATAATGCTACAGAAAAATTAGATGTTGCCATGGTTTAATTGAACATAACATGTAAACATTCACAGTGCAGGGAGGAAAAAGTATGTGAGCCCCTAGCCTAATGACTTCTCCAAGAGCTAATTGGAGCCAGGAGTGAGCCAACCTTGACTCCAATCGGTGTGATGATATTGGATGTGTTGCTGACAGCTGTCCTGCCCTTTAAAAACACACACCTGTTTTGGGTTTACTGGTTTCAAGAAGCACTGTCTGATATGAACCATGCCTCGCAGAAAAGAGCTCTCAGAAGGCCTACGATCAAGAATTGTTGACTTGCATGAAGCTGGAAAGGGTTACAAAAGTTATCTCCAAAAGCCTTGATGTTCATGTGTCCACGGTAAGACAGACTGTCTACAAATGGAGAAAGTTTAGCACTGTTGCTACTCTCCCTAGGCGTGGTCGTCCTGTAAAAATGACTGCAAGAGCACAGCGCAGAATGCTTCATGATGTAAAGAAGAAACCTAGAGTGTCAGCTAAAAACCTATAGAAATCTCTGGCACATGCTAACATTTTTGTTGAAACTCTACAATAAGGAAAACATTAAACAAGAATGGAGTACATGGGAGGACACCACGGAGGAAGCCATTGCTGTCCCAAAAAAATATTGCAGCACGTTTGAAGTTTGCAAAAGAGCACCTGGATGTTCCACAGCACTACTGGCAAAATATACTGTGGACAGATGAAACCAAAATTGAGTTGTTTGGGAAAAACACACAACACTATGTGTGGAGAAAATAAGGCACAGCACACCAACATCAAAACCTCATCCCCACTGTAAAACATGGCAGAGGGAGCATCATGGTTTGGGGCTGCTTTGCTGCCTCAGGGCCTGGACGGATTGTTGTCATTGATGGGAAAATGAATTCCAGAGTTTATCAAGATATTTTGCAGGAAAACGTACAACCATCTGTCCACCAACTGAAGCTCTGCAGAGGATGGGTAATGCAACAGGACAATGACCCAAAGCATACAAGTAATTCAACAAAAAATGGCTTCAACAGCACAGAATACACCTTCTGGAGTGGCCCAGTCAGAGTCCTGACCTCAACCCGATTGAAATGCTGTGGCATGACCTTAAGAGAGCGATTCACACCAGACATCCCAGGAATATTGCTACACTGAAACAGTTTTGTGAAGAGGAGTGGTCCAAAATTACTCCAGATCGTTGTGCAGATCTGATCTGCAACTACAGGAAACGTTTGGTTGAGGTTATTGCTGCCAAAGGAGGGTCAACCAGTTATTAAGTCCAATGGTTCACATACTTTTTCCTCCCTGCACTGTGAATGTTTACATGTTATGTTCAATTAAACCTTGGCAACATCTAATGTTTGTGTAGTATTATTTTCAGCAGACTGTGTTTTTCTATTGTTGTGACTTAGATGACGTTCAGAGCACATTTTATGACCAATTCATGCAAAACTCCACGTAATCCCAGATACCGGTAATGGTTTAATAGATTCTACTGGTTCAATATTTATAGATATAATGAGAATTCATTTAAAATTAACAACTATTTCACAACTTTAAATTTTATTTATACCATTACCATCTACCCGTATGGATGATATTTCATACATGGCAAATTATACATTTGAAATTTGCATAAGTACTATCGTGTTTCCCCGAAAATAAGACAGGGTCTTATTTTCTATTGACCCCCCCCAAAAATATTGATTGGGTCTTATTATCGGGGGGGGTATTGTTTTGGGGTTGCCGGGTGGCTGCTCTCTTGCGAGGGGGCGCCCGAAGAGCCAGGCACAGCCTCAGGGGCAAACAGCTGTGTTGCGCTGTCGCAGTAGCGCAACATGCCAGCCATGAGGTGACCACGCTCACGAGCAGCCACCTGGCATCTCCCCTTTCCAGCCGGGCAGAGCGCCACTCATGGACCCAGTGATAACCCAAAGGCGCTCCGAGCATAACATATTCTCCAGCTTCCAAACTCCGGAGATCCGCAGCCGAGTCTTTCGGCAGCGTCCGCTCTGGGAGTACGCTCTATTGTTGTGGGCTGGCTGAGGCAGAGCGTACTCCCAGAGCGTACAACCATAGAGCATATTCCCAGAGTGGCAACTTCAGGAAGACTAGGCATACGTGCTTTGGAAGCTGCAAAAAAAGCCATGCGGCGGCGGGAACAGCGGAGATGCCCTGGCTCTGCAGGTAGAGTTAGGCAAGGGCATCGTGAGGCTGGGAGGTGCATGAGCGGGGAGCGGAAAAATTGCTTGCACAACCCTCCTCTCCAGCCATGCAGAACCCCATTCACTGACCTAGGGGCATTTCGAAGGCACCAAGCCGCGGGAGCCGGAGAGTGGCGAACAGGCACTCACGCGGCTTGGCGATACCCCTAGATCAGTGAATGGCACTGTGCCTGGCTAGAAAGGGGAGTTGCTGGGCGACTGCTCGTGAGCGTGGTCACCTCATGGCTGCTGTGTAGTGCTGGTACGATAGCGCAATACAGCCATTCGACCCTGAGGCTGTGTTGCGCTATCGTACCAGCTCTTCGGGAGCCCGCTCACAAGAGAGCAACCCCCCAGCAACCCCCCTCTCTAGTTGGGCACAGCACTGCTCACCGACCTAGTGGTATCCCAAAGGCGCCAAGCAACACAAGCCTTTCCTCCCTCATCCCGTTCCTGCAGCTTGGCGCCTTCGGGATACCGCTAGGTCAGTGAGTGGTGTTTTGCCTGGCTGCAGGGGGGGTTGTCCAGGGGGCTTATTTTTGGGGGAGGGCTTACATTTTTGCCCACCCAAAAAATGTGGCATGGTCTTATTATCAGGACATGTTGTATTTTCGGGGAAACACGGTATAAACAATACATTATTATTGCTCTCAGCAAGAAAAATACAAATGTATGTATTACTTATTAGAAACTAAAAAAAACAAAAAAAACGCAGTGCAAGTAAATTTCAGTACTCCTATAATTTGAAAGCAACTTTATTGCGTGCTAGAATATTGTAATATTAAGTTTTACCCGTAAGAGTTTTGAGTGTATATCTGAGATCTCATCCACTTCTGATGGTGCCAGATTTTGGTATCTGTTCACAGAAAAGAGAAGACAAACACAAATAAATGAACATTGGTTTATAACTTTGTTTACAATATCACATTTTTTAATTTAACGTTTTTGAATAATGTTATTTTGGACCTAATTGGAAATTGTGTGTGTGTGTGTATCTTTGTGTGTGTGCGTGTACAAACAAACTTACTACTATTATTTTAAAAGTCTTGCTCAAATGATATGTGGCTTTGATTAGGCAATAAAAAAAACCTGTGGAGAAATTCCAGTAGACATATGAAATAGCTTTGCTGAATATTAGTTCAATATTTTATGCTAGCAGTTTAATCAATGTGTTACTGAAATAATATTCGACATATGATTTATTCTGCTCTTTTCTGGCTCAGGTTTTCTTGGTTCACAAAGCATCCAAAACAGAAATAAATAAAAATAAATGACTGAATTCCATTTAGTCATATTCCACTAATGCTGTTTAGTTTCAAAGTTTTTTCCATAAATTATGTCAGCAGGCTTGTGTCTTCTAAATATTCTGATTTCAAATTCAATAACTATAACCAGGGCAATTATGTAAACATGGCTTTAATAAAAGTAAAACAAAGCAAAACAAAAAATATAGTGTCAAAATGCAACTCAAAATTGCTGATTGCATTAGAAATGAGATCAAAATAGATTTACTATGCAACAAACACTATAGTAGTGAACAACCACCATGCTAACCCACTGCTGATAACATATGTATGTACATATACATACATGTACACGTATGTACATGTACCGTATTTTTCGGAGTATAAGACACACCAAGATTTTTACCCTCTTTTTTGAGGGAAAAAGGTGCGTCTTATACTTCAAAAAATACGGTACATTGGGGAGATGTCTGGAGGTTCATATGTATGTTCTTAGATCTTCCTTCTTAGAATTATTTGGGAACAAACTGCGAAGTGCCAGGGAAATCAGGAGATCCAGACAGTTCAAATGATTATACAGATTTATTGCAAGCTTAAACTCTCTACAAGAATCTGAACTACTAAAGGTCCAAGCAAATTGGCAGTAGATAAGAGTCACGGGAATTCAGGGTGGGCTGGACTTAGATTTCTTGTGGGCATGAAGAGACTCATGACATGTTGAGATCAGCTTGATCATCTCCTATTACACAAACACTCCATGAGGCTTCCTTTAACCATGGCCAATTTAGGACAACATGGTGTGTTACTTCAATTGTGAAATATTGCCATTAATAAATAACAATGACAAGAATAGTCATAATCCAGAGGAGGGCAATAGGAATAAATTAGAAACTAAGTCCCTTGAGAGACTGAAGGATCACCAAATTGAACTTGAAAAGACAAAGAAAGAAATAATGTTCTTTAAATATCTGGAAAGATGTCACACAAAAGGTCAAAATCTGTTCTCCACCATATCAGCATTTAGGACAAGGAATAATGGAACTAAAGGATGCAGAATTTAACAGAATGTACAACATTCGGGGGTGGGGGGGATGTGTCAACAATAGTGGAAAAGCAATTTGACAATGGAATCAATTATCCAGATAGATGGCAGACTTTCCATTAGATGTGCTTGTATTTGAGCTAAGGCTGGACCAACATCTTTTGAGAATGAGTTATTTTGGATTTTTGCATTCAACAGGTTTGGATGGCATTCTTGGATCCTTCCAACTATACAATTCTGGGATATTACACTGATTTTATAATCAGTTAGCTAGTACTTATTTGTATGGCACTTTGATTTTCTTGCTTTAAAAAGTAGACAAGTGCAGTGTAGATGATTTCTCCTTAAATACTCACATTTTCATAGCTTTTTCTGTATTTCTATTGCAACAGTCCAGCTTGATAACAACCTCTGTCTTTTTGTGAAATGTTTCATTGTATTCTTCTTTGATGAGTTCACTAGAAAACAGTAATTGAAGCAATAAACATAGACATAAAAGCATCATGAACAGTTTTTTTGGTCTTATGGAAAAATTATCTATATCTATCTATCTATCTATCTATCTATCTATCTATCTATCTATCTATGTATATAGCGTGTGTGTGTGTGTATATGCGCGTGCGTGCATGTTCCAGCATAACTCTGGAACGCCTTGAACTATTTCAACCAAACACAGATGACTTACTCTCTGGAGAAAAATACTGTGGGGGTAATACACCCGTAACACCCCTTAGGGTGTGTGTTCTGTTAAGATACAGCCTGTTGTGCTGTAAAATGGCTTCTACTGTACAGCACAGTGAAGTTGCCATGGTAATGGATTCACAGTACTCTACAAAGGGGCTTCCTCTGGTAATGGGGAAAACCCAAATTAGAAATTACGTTTGGTCCAGACATTTTCTCCCTATAAATAAATACCAGGGCAATGCCGGGTTATCTGCTAGTCTAGAATAATCTCCTGCTCAGTGAGATTGGAGCTAAAGGGAAGTCTATTGTTGTATAACATCTCCATTGTAGTATTCTATTAACTACTCTTAAGTTTTATTACTTAACCACTCTTAATATCAGGACATTCTTTTGAATATTCAGCTTGAATTTCCTTTTAGTTTTAGTTGTTGAATTAGTTGAAACAATCCCAGGTTCAAGAGAGAACAAGTCTATTACTTTTCATACATGACACATATTTGGATTTTTGCAGACTGCTGTACTCCTGTCTTAAGTCTTTATGACATGCAATAAAAGGGCCGTGAATTGTGAACACTGCAGTAAACTATCATAGTCAGTTCAAGCCATTATATTCCTCGTTATATTCTTTCTCTGGTCTTCAAATACAATTTACCAGAACAAACATTCATTCTGCTTTTTCAGTCTGCACCAAAAAGAAATGTGAAAGATATTTATTTTTGACTTGACTAATTTTAATCTACTAAAGTAATTAATAAACTCCAGTACTATTGATGTAATTAAGAACATTAAAATTGAAAACATTAAATATTGCACAACAAACATTATTCTGCATCCACATTATATCAACTATTTTAATATTTTATATTGTGAGATAAATATTTTTAAAAATTTTAAAGACTACATCAGTTATGAAGAGGGATATTTGAGACTGTATGTCCACAGTGAATGGAGCCAAAATCCCAAATTCCTTCCTTTATGTATATGCATAGAAGCTATCAAAGAAGCCCCTTCTTCAATTCTGCAGAAAGCTAAAGAAGAACTAATTCTTGGGGAGCTGTCACTTAAAATCCTTTCAGATGCCTTGAGAAGATACCTCCTGATTGAAGAATTTTATTTCCCTTCATCTTTCTTATTAGGAATAGAAAAAAGAATGCATATTGCTTTGAACCTAGAACTTAACAATGGGTTGAAAGAAAAATGTTCAGAGTTGAATGTTTAACATCTAGGCTTTATAAACTATGGAATCTGATATTGTTATTAGCAGGTACTTGATTTGTTTGTTTCCTTTCATCAGGGAAAATTTAACTCAATATAAATACTACCTAATTTGCATCAAGTAATATCAACCAATTATTGCACATGATTGCTTACAACTGGATGAATAGTGCACATAGTTCTTTATTACAATATTACTATGTCTTCCAAGGTGTTCATGACTCAGCTGATTACATAATAGCAATAGCACTTAGACCACTTCACAGTGCTTTACTGCCTTCTCTAAGCAATTTACCCTCAACAATCTGAGTCCTCATTTTACCAACCTCGGAAGGATAGAAGGCATCCTTGAGTCGATGAGAATAGAATTGCTGAACTGTTGGCAGCCGGCAGTCAGCAGAAATAGCCTGCAATACTGCATTCTAACCACTGTGCCATCAGGGTTCTATATAATCATAAAATATAAGGTAAAGGTTCCCTCGCACATATGTGCTAGTCGTTCCCGACTCTAAGGGGTGGTGTTCATCTCTGTTTCAAAGCTGAAGAGCCAGTGCTGTCCGAAGATATCTCCATGGTCATGTGGCCGGCATGACTAAGCATCAAAGGCACACGGAACACTGTTAACTTTCCACCAAAGGTGGTCCCTATTTTTCTACTTGCATTTTTACATGCTTTAGAACTGCTAGGCTGGCAGAAGCTGGGACAAGTAACGGGAGCTCACTCCATTATGCGGTGCTAGGGATTCGAACAGCCGACCTTTCTGATTGACAAGCTCAGTGTCTTAGTCACTGAGCCACCTTTTCATAAAATGTAATCAAATACAATAAAAAAGACCCCTTAGACAGGGTTGACAGAACCACTGTCATATCCTATAGTTTGACAGTGAACAGTTAGAACAATTTTCATAGCTTCGCAAAATGCATGCAAGGTGAGGGCTCTCCTTATTTCATAAAGTAATTTGGGCCCCTATTCTCTTATACTCTGGTTGGATAGGGATCCAAAACAGCTTTTTGAGGGACAAATGAATGTACAGAGCATGCTGATTTTGTGACAGAAAGTTCATCTTGCAAGCACATGGTTGCTACATCATATAGTATTTAACAATTAAAATAAGTATTTTGAAATGGGCTGCATGCTTCACCAGGGTTTCAAACAGTCATGGAAAAATACACAGTTAATATTTATTTGAATTTATTTATTTAAATTTATTAGCTGCCAATGGACTCTTCCCATGCCTCCAACTCTTACTTAATTATCCAGAGTCAGAGCTGTTACCTGCAGGAATGACAATGAGAAAGCTGATCAATAACATCACTCACATTAGCCATCTGATTCCTTTTCGCAGGAGCTCTTGATGAAGCAGTAAGGCTCGGGCAATTCTACAGGCATAACATACCACCCCTGTTACTGCCTATAAGGAACAAATAAAATGCATTAGTTAATAAATTGCTACAGTAATTTTATTAACAGAAATTTGATATTTAGATGAAATTATATTATGAGGTAAATGGGAATATAATCCACGAAACCTAATACCAAACAAAAATAAAGATCAATTAAGTTTCTGTATTAGGTTAAAAAGTTGTAACACAAGCTGTGGAAAAAGCAAAAAGTAGACATAACTTGAAGACTGTGTATTATATTACTGAGTGATGATAGATCAAAGAACTTCAGATTAAGGTATAAAACAAGCAATTTCCTATTATATCGTTGTTAAAGCAACACTATTAAAATTACTACTTATACAATTCTATCTACCCAATATTATCTGCATTCAATACCATTAATTTATTTTACTCCTACACATCTAATATGTTACTGTTCTTAATGTTTGTTTCACTTAGTTGCAAGATCTGCTTACTTTGCATTGCACTCATCTAGTTCTTAAGAATGAAGCTTTTTAAAAGTATGATTCAGCAGGAACTTTGGTTTCTCACACTAGTAAGGGCCGAGAAGGAATGCCTGCTCCCCAGTGACCCAACTGGGTTTCATGCCTAAGGGAAAACTAGAACCTGGACCTTTCCATTCTTAGCCCAGCATCATAATACCACACTGGCTTTGAAGTATTCATTCTTATGTACATGTAATTATAATTAACTAAGATACTCACTTTTGCCATACTTACATCGCTATCCAAGTCATAACGTTGATGAACCTTAGGAAGCAAAACTGCAATAGAACAGAAGGTTTAAAAAGAAAATTAAAAATTACACAAAGTCAGAAATTAACCCAGAACATATCCTTAATATCTGAGAAAGTGTCAACGATTGTAAAAATTACTAGTGTGATTTTGGGAAAGAACAAATTCATCGTAAATAGAATATATTTTCTCTATAACAATGCAATTTGTTAAAGGAAATCATATGGTGAAAATCCTTTTCCATTAGTATCCATTTCTTTGCCAATAGAAATGTCATTATTATTGTTGTTGTGGCAGGGAGTTGCCACAGGGTATTGTATCTATCAATATTTGTAAGATGGCAGGTACAGTGTCACAAAGCATGTCCCATCCCTTTTGTACATATGTGCAACAAATAATGAGGTACTAAGGAATGGCGCTTGGATCACGATAGCACTTACCCTCTTGCCATTTTGGTCACAAATAATTCCCCCTTTGCTTATTTTATATAATTTCTGCTTTCTTACTGTAGTATTTTGCTGTGTTTTAGAACTGTTTATTTTTTATTTTGAAAATTATTTGAATTATACCGAAAATAATTTTAAGATAAAATAAATATTAAGAATCCTTTTTGAAATGTATGAAGATGGAACATTGTACCAATTCAGGACTAAACAATTTCTTAAACGAAATGAAAAAACTCTTTAATTGCAATTTCAGTAATTAATTTCCAATGAAAAATGTATAATTGATTATACATGTAATCCTATAAGTAAAATAGAATTTTGAGTCAGGATATATTCCAAATGAAATTGATTTAAAAATTTGCCCACATCAGATTGAAACCCTACTTATCTCAATAAAAGTTAGATAGGATTGAATCTGGCTATTAAGAATACATTGGGGCAATAATTTTGAGGGATACAACATAGCAAATGTCTTATTTTATTATTTTATTATTATTTAAAAATAATATTTGCTACAGTCATATAAAAATAGCATAGCTTTTAGAAGTTACAAATTTAATATAACTAAAAATATTTTAATGCTTGAGTTTTAATCAGAAAAATAATGATTCCATCATACTTTCTTCATAGAGCAATCCTATGACGTTTACAGCTTCTCTGCTTTCTACAATTATAGGATTTTCCTCTGTGGTTTTAGGGAAAGCTTGTGCCAGTCTGTTAGGTTCTAGTACTAAACGCCGTCCTTCATATATCAATTCTTGATTGTGTGAAGGTATTTTTGTTTGTTTGTAGACAAGTTCATTAAATATGGTAGCACTGTTAAAAAAGAAAAGAAAAAAATGCACGTAAGAAAGAACTCCCAATGCATTAAAATAGCCAGAGGTAAGTAGGGAAAAAAGGGGAGGAAATCTATTTAAAGGGAAACAGATCATAGATCTAGTTGTTGCCTTATGAAAATAAAATTATAGAAAACTTACTTATTATGATTGTGAATATAAATTTTGTGTGCAGTCATTTGTTGAAGAGAGAAGACATGAATAATTATCCGATGCAGTATGTCACTTGTCTCTGCAAAAAACTGATCAAATCCCCAACATTTTTCTTGATCTGCTTCAAGAATATTTGCAAGGACAGGTGTAAGAAGTACCTGCAATCCCCTAAAAAGTTACATAGAAAACAAATATTACATTAGATAATGTATTTTTATTATACAAGTGGTCTTTATGACGATTGAACCCAAAATTTCTGTTACTCAACAAGACAGTTAAGTAAATTTCCCCCTATTTACAAGTTTTCTTGCCACAGTTTTTAAATGAATCACTGCAGTTGATAATTTAGTAACACAGGTATTAAGTGAATCCGGCTTCCCCACTTAAGCTGCTTATTAGAGGGTGCAAAAGATAACTGTCATAAATACATGTCAATGTCAATACATCAACAAGGTAAAAGTAGCTGGGATGCACTTTAGTTAGAAAGGTAGAAGTGATTCTAATTGGTGAAGATTACAGATATCTTTCATGGAAATAGGGCAACTTCCTATCCAATAGCTCACATTCCTTGCAAGAAAGTAGCCGGCAGATCATGTATTTTGTACTATGAAACACTACTCATATGTACATAATATTTTCCTAAAGTACAATAAAGGAAAAAGATAAGGAATGTTATCATTGTAGTGGCACTTACTTTAAAGTAAATTAAAATTATAACATTTTAGCAAAATTTAGTAAATTAGTAAAATTGTGTTAATCTCATAGTTTATTTTATTAATTCAGTGTTGCTTCATTTGGTTAATGAGTGACCAAATTAGGATGTGAGTTTGCATATTATAATTTATGTCGATAAAAAATTATGAAATGGATGCTATCTGGCCTGCTCAAAAGAATGGGTAAGCCTCCAGAATAAAAAGTTACTTGAATTAGAGGGCCATGAAGTAAGGTTTGGATGGTACGGCTACTTATGGTATGATAAAAGTAAAGTTAATGTTGGTTTTAATCAATTTGTTAGATGTGTTATACTAAGAGTTTGGAATAAATATAAAACAAGGCTTTATACAAGTTGCCTCTTTGGGTGTCACCATTTAGAAAAAAAATGGTGGCAATCATCTTTCAACTCTGGTGACCCAGTATTAAAGCAGAGGAAAGAACTTGAATCAGAAATCATGGTTTGCAGTTGGTTTACTTATTAACAACTGAAAGAAAGATTTAAACTGGATAAAAAGTGTTATGGATTTGACTTTGTTAAAATGAATTGGAAACTACTATGTGGAAATGATGAACATAATATTGCTAAGAGTTATAAAATGTTATTGAAATTGAATTTGGAAAATGAACATGTAAAACATTGCATAATTTAGTGGGCAAGGAATTGTGGATATAATGTGATGCTTGAACAATGGGGAAATATGTGGATGAAAGGTTTAAAATTTACATTAAATTATAATCTATTTTTTTCTATAAGATAATTTATTGGAGTATGATTCATATACCGAGAGGGAGAGAGAGAGAGGGAGAGAGGGAGGGAGGGAGGGAGGGAGGGAGGGAGGGAGGGAGGGAGGGAGGGAGGGAGAAATAGAATTTTGAAAATGAGGATAAAGATGAAATTTTCCCTTTTGGGCCTAATGGAAAAAGACCTGGAGAAAAAAAATGGAACTTTGTTACTAAGTATGTTGACAGCAGTAGGACTTTTATATGCACAAAAATGGAAGGACACTTCGATTACGAATGAGCCTGTTAATTACACTTGTAACCTGAAGAATTCAGTAATGGGAACATGTGCAATTAACATGATCCCTCCCTGATTTACCCTATGCACTTGCTAATCAAATGCTCTGGTCATTAAGTGCACATGAGGATCTCAGGGTGGGAAAGCCCACGGGGGGGGGGGGGGTAGTGCTTCCAACCAACCAAGGCCTCCCCTATCCACTGAGATATCTGCTTCACACTATCCTGCCCCACCAGGAACTGAGCCTGTGGAGACTCACTCATCTTTTTAAGATCTCGATGATCAAATGCTGTGTCTTCTCCAGCCTCTCTGCTACGGTTTCTTTTCCAGTGTCCTGGCAGGCTCTGGACTTTTTGCAATGAAGATCAGAGCCTGCCAGGACAATTACTCACCCCTGAAAGCTTTGGTCAGTTTTTCTCAAGGCTTTTGGTGAAAAGAATGGAGGCCAGGAGCAGTGTGCATGCCCCGCCCAGTCTCTGTTCTTCGCGCCAAAAGCTTTTTTTAGACAAAGAAACCGGGGCAGACAGGTTGGAGTGGACACAGCTTGCTAGATCTTTGCAAGATGAGTGAGTCTCCACAGGCCCAGTGCCTGTGGAGGATTACCTGTACCATGATTTATCTACTTTCAGGCAGAAGTAATCTAAACCTGAGAGTTCTACTCAAATACTCAGAAAGTCTGTCTGGAATTGCAAGAACATAAATTGCAATAAGTATAAATTACTAAAATATTGTCATGTAAAGACTTTTTATGTTCAAGCAATACAACTGAAGAGAGATTAAGTCCTTCTGCAAACTAGAAATTTCTTTTCCACCTATCACTCAGAAATGCAGATTACTTTAATATTCTCCTTCATGTCAAGCCCTGTGCATTATCAATTCCGCAAATTGCTAAAAACACATAATTTTTCTTTCATATTCACATGACATCTTATGAGACATGGAAATCAACATTAAATTATGTAAGCAAATCAATGACAAAACGTACTTAGAAAGACTACAGGAAATAGGCATATCACGACTCCATTCAATGGGACCATTTTCTGCTTTCTGTACTCCAGATATTGCACCAGAAGGTTTTCCTGTTATAATTTTATACCTTTGAGATATAAGAAATACCATAATCAGCAAACAAACTCTATAATAAAACCATGTAATAGTAATGTGAATTACAAGCAACCGTAGACAGCTTTCTAGTTCAGAACAACTAATTACATTTCTAAAGAAGTGGCATTTTAACTGTTACTGAACTATTTACCAATTATAACAGGAAACACAGTTTTTAACTCTAAAGTTTGGGGCCATTAAAAATTTGAATAAAGTGTTGTTCTTGAAAGTTAAAATAGTTTTTAAAAGTTATTTTTTTCAACAGATTTATATATACAGATAGTGAAACAAGTATCTATGAGACATTACAAGGGTAATAATGTTTCTATAGTGGATTATAGCCAGAAAGGATAGAGCTCTTTCTGTTTATAATATGCACAGAGATCCATTAGAAGGAAGGGAAGAGGCAATCTCTACTGATTTCTTTTTCATCTGCAGCTCCACATTATTTCCTGCCACATCTGCTTTCCAAGAGGAACATGGCACAAAAGAATTGATCAGATCCACTTTCCATTCTTGCACTGGAAACATTTGTAAATAGAATTTCATTTGCGAAAAGTGAGGATCCAACTGAGGACCATTTGTTTGCCTTGGTCATCTATAACTATTGAAGAATCATACTCTACCTCAAACTAAAGAATGCAAATAATGTATACATAATTCAATTGCCTGATTATTTTTCAAAAGTTATTTGTCCGAACAGAAAACTTTGGCTGATGTGAAAATGCTGGGTGTATTAAAGTTTTACATTATTAAACTCATCAAAACTTTCTTGGCAATTCCCATAAGGCAGTAGTAATTTATGAGTGTCATGGCCCAATTGGAGCACAGTTTGGAGGAGGAGGAGGAACTGGGACTGACCAATAAGGATGGCATTTTTCCCCTGGCATGTTTGGAGAAGCCAGGGTCTGAGGATGATGCCCAGGCCCCTCAGGCATTGGGGAGATGGTTGACCAAATGGAGAACTGCCTGCCTTCACAGACACAGGGAGGAACAGCTGCTGACAGGCAATGGTGCTGATAGGCAGCAGATCCCCTCTGATGAGGAACAGCTGCCTCCTCTACTTGATCCAAGGACACTAAGAGTGGAGTGCAGGCAAGTTCAAGGAAGGGCTTGCAAGACTACTTGTGAGGTTGTTCCACCCCTCCTCACAAGGAATACCTGGAGTTGAGTGACTTAAGGAGAAGTCATGGGGATCTTTGCCAACAGCAATTGCTTGTTTTGGCTTATCCTTCCCCAGATTGCCCGAGACTCGTGCTTTTGGCCTTTCCTTGCTTTGAAAACTGTTTTGTCTTGGACCTTGCCCTTGTCTTGTGAACTGCTTTTGGCCCTTTGCTTTGCCTTTAGAACTGCCTCTTGCCTTGGACCTTGTCTTTGCCCTGAGAACTGTCATTTGTCTTGTGCCTAGACTCTGCCTTATGGATTTGCTTAGCCAGTTGGACTGGACTTGGAACCCTGGACCTTTCCCTATAAACGTGCTCCTACCCTGTGGACTTTATTGTAATATAGGGGATGTTGTTTAGGGAACCGAGTGTGGCTGCCTTCAGGGTAGCATGGTGGTGGAGATTTACCAGGAGGCTGTTTGCGGGACCATTTATTGAGACCAATAAAGGACTCTATAGAGTCTTGCCTTGTCTGTCATAACAATGAGTTGGGTTTTAAAAGTATATATAAAATAATAGCTATTAAATGTCTCTCATTTAAATATTGCCTCCATCATTAGAAAAACATACTGAGTCAACTCTATTATTGAAGTCTGCCTTCAACACAATTAAAAAACATCATTTCTACATATCTAAATGCAGTACTTTCTATGTTTAGCCATGTTAAAATTATATCTGTTGCATATCTGAGAAAGAAAAATAAATTGCAAAGCAAATAATATTGTAAGAATATAAGAATGTAACAGAATCCCCAAAGAAAATGTTTCTAGATATTGTCTAGTTTACCCTCCAACCCCAATTTTATGCACAGTTTAGTTGGTAGTTGGTGACAGAACATTTCCTCTGAATTACCTACATCACTTCCTTATTTCTGCGTGGACCTTCAAAAGGTCGAAATGGTAGACTTCCAGTTGCAGCATGATAAAAGGTCACTCCAATGCTCCACAAGTCAACTGTTGCTCCAT
The DNA here is from genome assembly GCF_964273705.1 of Natrix helvetica. Classification (NCBI taxonomy): domain Eukaryota; kingdom Metazoa; phylum Chordata; class Lepidosauria; order Squamata; family Natricidae; genus Natrix; species Natrix helvetica. The sequence continues at coordinate 48,968,060 of NC_138553.1, forward strand.
ATTTCTTTTGATGGTCCTTCCGTAATACTGCTCGCTCATACATGTCAGGATGCTCAGGTGCAAAGAGGGAAACAATACACATCATTAAAACCCTATGGCTGGCTGGAGAGCTGACGTCACGATCTTGGTGCTCCGAGATCGCAGTTGAATTCCTGCGCTGGACGGTCCATTTGAACCTAAATCATCCCGCAGAGACAGTGATGGAGAAGGGCACCTCCTGCTGATCTCAGGGATACCACAAAGTCCCTGAAAGATCCAGCAATAGCCTTTTTTTCCGGCGATAGAAACGCAGCTAATGAAGCTGCTGAAGTTGGGACAGTTCCGGAACGGGAAGAAAGTGGAAAGAGAAAGTGTGTCAAATTGGTGAGGAAATTTTATTATTAGAGGAAGAGACTACCCAAGAAAAAAAAATAAGTTAAGATTGAAGACAGAAGACTGTAGGCGGCGAGATTGATCTGCATTGAACTTAGTGTGTTATCCAGTTTCTAATTTCTTTTTTTTTCACAGATGGAACTTTTGCAGGGGCTCCCTGTTTTTTAAACTGAATGGATTAATTCTTTTTTCTTTTTTCACTTTTGCTTAGACCTATGGATTAAAATTCTCCTTCTCTTTTTTATAATGCTTGATTGGATTGTTTTTGATCTCCATTTAAGGGGTTTTTTCCTTTCTTAAGCTTGGAATATAAAGAAAATAAGAAGGATTATAAAGAGGGTTGTAACAACAGGAGGAAAAGCAGTTATACTGCCACTTAGAGGCTGGAGGCTGGATACATTGTTTTTTTCTTCTTTCTCTTTGATTACTTGAGATTCAAGGTTCAGCTTGTTTACTGACAATGATAGTAGGAAGTGCACAAGTTGTTTATACAGGTGCATTTAGGAAGTTCTATCACTAGCTATTGGAGAGAAGACAACATTTTGACTTGAAAGTTAATAAATGAACCTGTTTGAAATTTATTAAAATAGCCTTGAACCCTTTAGTGGCAGTGTCTGCAAAATTGAAAGAATGGCTCAGCAGGAAAAAGAAACTGTAACATTGCAAATGATTATGTTTGAAATTCAAAATCTATTAGTTGTGATAGAGAGAATTGAAAAGAGATTGGAGAATATGGAATACAAAACAGAAAAATCTGATGGAGAAACTGAGGATATTTACCAAATGAAGAAAGTGGAGGACAAAAGATGGAAGAAAAAGAGGAAAGAGATAAGAAAACTGTGGATTCTGACAACAAAGTGAGCGTGGTTGGTAATGGTAAGAGCAGAATATGGAAAGGGGAGATGGATGGATTGGAACTCTATCCCAGACTTCAAAGCACAGAAGAAGAAAAGAGAGAAAAAGTGACGGAGATTAGGAGAAAAATCCTGATAGAAGCACTAGTGATAACCAGAGATAAGCTGATGGAAAGAGCAGATGTTGGGTTTCAAGCTTTTGTGAAATACGAAAGGAACAGCATATTGCCAAGGGAGATTTATACAAGATTTATTAAGAAGGTAACTAGAATATTAATGCTACAAATGGCAAGAGATATAAGACCATACTATTGCTGGAGGGATACAGGTTGATGCAATGAAAATGTATAATAAAAATTAAGCTAAATTTAGTTTACTAGTAGTATGTATAAAATGAAGCGACAATAGCTATAATTAAATAATGATTAATAATAACAATACATATAGCTATATTAGTTTGATAATATGAAAATTTATATAAACAATATATGGAGATTATGAGATGAGGTTTAAAAGCTTTATCTAAAATATGCTATAAAGATGTATTGTGATTGGATGATTTTAGGATGATTTAATGGAATGTTAGCATATAATCCTATTCTAGATTTTGAATATTATATATAAAAGGACGTAAAACAATTATAGTCAAATTAAGGTTGAGATATAATAATTGTGATATACATGAATATAGGCGAATTTAAAATATGCAATTTGATATGAAAATCAGGTGGTGACTATGGAAGAGAGGCATGGAAATACTGTAACCAACTGACACACTTTCTACAATTTGTAATGGAAGATGGGGTTTTTTATTTTTATGTTTGTTTGTCCTTGTTTAAAAAACAAATAAAAATGGGTTTAAAAAAAAACCCCAATGGCTATATTATAGAGAGCACCAGAGGCCATAGGTTTCTATATACTACTTTCCGTAAAATAGAATATAGGCTTGAGTATTTTATTTCACAAAAATGAGATAGTGGCAGAATACAAATTAAATAAAATAAACAAGATTTGCCATTAACAGAAGCTATTGATTCTTATATAAATCACCAACTTACCCTGACAGAAGTTTTCTGTACCAAAACAAACTCTAATATAAAAAAAGTTAACAGCGTATATCTTTAGCAGCAGTTATCTTGTCAAAAGGAAGAATAATTAAAACAAATTTGGTCACATTAATTTTTAATCTTCGCTACATAAATGAAATGAGGGAGAAGTTTGTAATGGGATACCTTTTTTGTAGAATGCTTGGCAGGCTCGTTTAGAGATTCAACTGTGATAATTTTTGCATAAAATAACTTTTTGATTGACCCATGCATTTGAAACTATGATACTCAGGATGTGTGATTTCATCCTGGACTTTAAAAAACTGATGTATAATTTTGTTTGCTTGTTGTTTGTGAATCAGCCATTATAGTATAGCATAATTTTAAACAGATAATTACAGTTTATTTAATAAACTAAAACTTGTTTAATAAATTAACATTTCTTAGAAATCATTAAGCAAAAGAAAAAATACTGAGCTTACCAAATATTCTTCTGTTCCATAGAGAGAGACAAACTGTTCATCATCATCCAACTCTCTAGCAGCCCCAAAATCTGTGAGTTTATAAACTGATTGACCATCTTCACCTATAACACGCATTATATTGCCTGGTTTGATGTCACGATGTACTATTCCATTTTCTCGAAGATGGTTCATTCCAGCCACTTAAATATAAACAATAAATTTTTAAAAAATGTGTGTAGATTGCAAAATTATGTAGATAAAAAACATGATACTATATTAGGATACCTGCCTCTTATTTTCAATTATTTTATTTCAACATGAATTAGTAAATGCCAAGAAGGAATGAATTATAGATAAAAAGCTTTGGTTCTGCAAGAGATTATAGCAGGCAAATTTGGGTTGTAAGACTTCTGTATCTGATAAATATACAGTACACACATTTTAATAATAAAATGGAAAATAAAGAAAGCATATAAAAATAAGTTTTATAGACATCTAAACAACTTCAGCAGGCTTTCAAAGCACAGAATTTCAAATTAGATATTTTCAGAGTGGTCTTGCTCCCTTTTATCATATCCTGAAAGTATATTTTTGGGGGAGGAAGGTATCTTTGAGTCAGTATTGGCTCCTGGTGACTGCCTGGACAAATCCCTGCAGTTTTCCTGGTGAATTTTTATGGAAGTGGTTTGTCACTGCCTGCTTCTCCAGTTGAGAGAAGGTCATCCAAGTGGCTTTGAGCCAAAGGCAGGAGTAGAACTTATGGTCTCCTGATTTTTATCCCAGAACATTAATCACTAAACAAACCAGCTTTCAAATATACTTCTAATGCTATATAACCAACAAATCCTTCCAATTAACTTTATGGAACAGTAATGTCTCTGCTGAGCTGATTAAGCTTTTAAGATCAACAGTCTGATTTGGGCCCAGAATAATAACATAAAATTCCAACAGCAGCAAAATTCCTTTTTTGAAATATAGTTCCAAATAGCATTCATTCTATCTAAATATATATAGCCTGGATATAACTGAGATATGTGTCACCCTGTCTGCAACTGCTTTGCCAAAGGAGGTATACAAAGTTAACTGAGTCAGAATGTACCTAGCCATTGTTCTTTGTAGTTTCACATATTAAAGATAAATTCCTGTTACACAGCTTGGAATATGTGTGCCTACTGCAGTTAAAAGAAACTATACCCAAATTGTTATTTTACAAATCAAATACATTCTAATTAAGTTAAGTAGATGAATATTGAATGCCAAAAAAAAATCACACACTAAACTATACAGTGTTTTTAAACTTTAGGTCCTTAGAGGTGTTATTGACCATAAATCCTAAAATGAAAATAATAATCAAAAAATACTTGGGAATAAAAGTTGGAATAAGTGCAATAAACATATATCTAATGATATAACCATCACATACCAACATCTCTCAAAACAATTAAAAATTCTGTTTCTGGCAATCCATAAGCATTAGACGGCTCTTCCAAAACGGTATATAAACTGCCACATGGACAAAATTCCATAACAAGGACTTTATGTCTAGATGTTGTCTAGGGAAAAAAAGTTTTAATTTATATGAAAGACAAAATTACAAAATCAGAAATACAGTGAAGTATAGATTATGCTTTAGATTAGTGGTTCTCAAACTTTTTCAGTCCACCGCCCCCTTGCTACAAACTGATCCTCAGTGGTGGAATTCAATTTTTTTTACTACCGGTTCTGTGGGCGTGGGTGGGTGGAGGGTGTCATGCGACTGGGCGGTTTGCACAACGGAAGGAAGATAGTAACAGTAAAATTCAAAACTGCAACAATTGCACATTTATTCAAAATCCAATTTAAAAACCTTTTTAGTTAATGTTAATTCAATAAAATTGTTGAACATGATCCAGTGATACCAGGTTTTCAAAGTCTGATAGTCATTTATCAAGAAACTTAGTAACTAGTAACTTAGTAAACTCAGTAAAATTTAGTAACTACTGCACTGTTCAGTAAATTCTTAATGTGATGGATGGGCTTGATCAAATGATACCAGTTTCCCAATGTCTGGTTTTAAGTCACTTAGCAGGAGTCTTAAATCACCACGTTCAGTAATCTGGAGTCAATTTCTTTGCTTGGAGAGAAGTTGGATAACCACGCTGAAGCCACGTTCCACCAAATATGATGTTGAAAATGCAACAAAGAGCTTCTTAACCACTGTCCATAGTGCAGGATAGCAATCAGAATTTTTTTTCTGTAACCAAAACTCTTGGTACGATTTCTTAAACTTTGGTTTCAGCTCAATGTCATTTTGCAGCTCTATGAGTTGTTCCTCCACTACCCCATCTTCCTCATTATCTGAAAATGGATTTATAACCCAATCTGGAATTTCCATCAAAAGAAGATCCTGATATCACTCAGACATCTAAGTCTTAGAATGTCAGAGAAACAACTTTAGCTGGATAGTCATATCCCTGCAATAACATCATTGTAATTTTCAGTTTCATTAATTTCCACAATATCAACACTAGCTTTGCTACTAACTCCTTCCAAACCATCTGCATAGTCTTTAAGATTTGGTGGTCTAAATATAAAAAACGGTTGACTCACATCACACATCTAAGCAAAACTGAAGTACAATCTATTTTAACATTCTGCCTTTAAAGCTTACGTGGTTTCAATGGCTAAACTTCTGTTCGCCAAACCAACTATTCAAAACCAGTAATTCCGCAAGGAGAGAGGATGGGAATGGGGATATTTCAAAAACTAAACACATATCCTAAAAGAAAATCCACCTGCGACCAGCATTGAGTGGAGCTATTATAAAATTAGAATAAATGAGCTGGAAGGGACCTTGGAGGTCTTCTGGTCCAGCCCCCTGCTCAAGCAGGAGAACCTATACCAGAGGTTTTCAAACTTGGCAATTTTAAGACTTGTGGACTTCAACTCCCAGAATTCTCCAGACAGCTATGGACTTCAACTCCCAGCTATGCTGGCTGGAGAATTGTGGGAGTTGAAGTCCACAAGTCTTATAGTTGCCAAGTTTGGGGACTCCTGACATATATTATAGTAGTATATACATATAGTATACTATACCTATATCAAAGAAAGCTCCAGTGAGTTTAACAACACCCGTATTTCCAAGGATAGAAACGGAAGATTGCAATGCGAGCTTCCTCCTGCTGGTAATCCAAACCTCCCTAACCCAAATCCACACCACCAAAAGGGGGCGACCGCACTTCCTCTCATCACCCCCTTTTACCCAGCAGCGTCTCCATGCAAAGGAAAAGGATGGCATGAAATATGTGACTGTTTTTAAACCAGTGGCAAAGAGCTCTCTCGCAAGCTCAACTAGAATTCGATTGGTGGCGTTTTTCCCCCCCCCTAACACTGTGCACAATCTCCCCACCCACCGATCGGAAAAAAAAAACCTTTTCACAAGCCAAGCCGGTCGGTTAAGACGCCAGCAGTGTTGGGGGGGGATTGAAGCGGCGCGCGCCCCTCTCCTGGGAGGAAGGCAGTGTTTGGAGGGGAGGGTGGTAACATTGCTTAAAGAAAACCTGCAGCTATTTCCAGGTTTGGGTAATTTCGTCCTTCTGCACGCGCCAATGGGCTTTAAACAGTCCATCTTCTGCTCGGCAAGTTTCTCCTTTCCATGTGTGAATTAGCTAAGGGGAAGTTACCAACCTAGGGGCAACGCCCTCTGCAGCCAACACAATACATGATTTTTTCCTTGCCCTCTTAATGCTCCCCTGCCGCCGCCCCATGCCTCTTAGCGCCCTCTGCTGCCCCCTTGCCTCTTAGCCCCCCCCTAAGTCATCCCACCGCCCCCCAGGGGGCGTTGCTGCCCACTTTGGGAACCACTGCTTTAGATTAATGAGCTAACCTATGACCAAATCTATTAGAAGGACTTGTTTAATTATATACTTTAATTACAAATTGAAATGTAATTAATTTGATCATGCAATTCTGCACAAACATCAGAAAAAGCTGCATATTCTGGATTTGGATTTGGAGTTAAACACTACAAAACTAATTTCCTGTTGGGATCTCTGGCTCCTTTTGTTTTTTTAAAGTTGAGAAGTTTCATTTTTATTTCATCTTAATTATACCCTATCATGCTGTTTGAATCCAAACAAATTATTATTGTTCTTAAGTAAGGTTAATGGAAGTAGGTCAATGTAAAAACTTTATTTCCTTTCTTTTAAGCAAAATTAAGATCAATCAGTTTAGGGACTGTGAAAGATACATTAATCTATAGACAATGTAAAGTATGTGCACATTTTCTAATCTCTTTCTTGTGGGCATTCCAAAAGAGGAAGCAGGGAGATTAAGTTCATTACCATTATTATATTTCAACATGTCCTTATGAATCTCAGAATAAAATTGAGAAAGTGGCATATATTGAAATGTAAATACCAAATGCAAAACATGAATTGCTCCTCAGTAAAATATATCATTACATAATAATTACCTCCTCTTCTATGGCAAATAATTTGACAATGTTCTTATGATTTAGTTTCTTTAACACTTCAAATTCCCTCATCTGAACATCCACAGGACGAAGGAAGCTAAAGTTATTAAATACTTTGACAGCATACAAGTCTCCAGTTTTCTGTAAGAAACATTAGGTTCATTTAGAAAAAGCCCAGAATCATTAAAATTATCATCTCTGAAAAATGGACATTCCTGTACATTTAAATTGTAATGTTAATGACATTTTAAAAAACATTTCATGGAAGATTTTTCTGACAAAAGCTACAATATCTCTGTTATTGAGATACATCTGCCTTACATTTAGTAGGTAAGGTGATAAATGCCATTCAACATGAGAAATTAAGAAAATATTCTATGTTAAGCCTAGGTAAAAATCTTTTCAGCTAGCAGAATTCTATTTTTATACAAACCTTGTGTCGTCCACGAAAAACATTCGCAGTAGCTCCTTGTCCCAGGATGTCTGATAGAAGCCACAGATAATTTGATGTGCTCTGCATATTTGCTCCCAAATAGTAAAATCTTATTGGGATTGGAAAACAAAACATAACTTCATGAATTAAGTTGCCAATATGTCCAAGACAATGTATGAACTATTCTTATTTTAGATCTATAGCAAATATTCCTATAAGATAATTTTAAATGACTTCAGAAATAGCTTTTCTCCTGTTCATAGAAAAATACAAACACTTAATAATTCTAGCTTAAACCAATTGCTGTAAGGGTATTTACCTTTTTTTAATTAAAAACTGAAGAATAAAAAAGCATAAACACCTTATTTTCTAAATAGCATGCCACTAGGACCAGATACTATATATCTCAACACACACTCATATTTAAAGTATTTAGCCATCATAAAATTCCCCTGAACTGAGCTTGGCTCCTACTGATGACATGTTTCCTTTGCAACAATACAAAGGACTGCTTTGTCATTGCTTTTTTTCAGGATGTCTTTCAGGATATAGTTTACAATCATAGTTTCTTTCTCCCATTCAAATACTAACCTGATCTAAAGTGGCTTAGCTTTCTCAAGACCACTTTTTCAAGGTGCTGCAACCTGCTGTTACCAAAAATTTATGCTTTTATGGAGTTAACATAAATATGGTTTTTTCAAACATAGGAGTAATTACCAATGCTATACAGTAATCTGCATCTGCTGACCTCTACTTAATTAATTAAACATCTCAATACAGTTATGGGTTAAAAATGTTATTAACAACAATTTAAAACTTGAATTAAAGATAGCAAAAGCAGATGTATCATTTTTCCATGTCTTCAATCTATGTAAATATAATTACAACCTACCTACCTACACACTCATACACACTGTAATTATATTGTATAAATGCTGCTTAAAAAAGACAAGAACCACAACTTTATCCATATCAGTAAAGAAATTGTGTTCTTTGCAGAACTTCTAGTATTCTCAAATTTGTTAAGGATGTATATTATGCAGCTGCATTAAATTGATTTTTTTCTTTTGCATAATCTAAGATTTTTCATTTGAGGCCTGATATATTAGAGAAAGGAGAGCTACTTGTCTGTGTTACTTTTCGTTGAAAACTTACACTGCAATTTGTTTTGGCAAAGTTCCATGTCAAGGAGTTCATAAAAATAGTTAACAGTGTCACGAATTATACTGCTTGTTTTCTAAACTCAATACTCTTACCAAAAATTAGTTTGTAACCGAGTGTTAGATTCTTATTGCTTTATAATTCTTAAGAAATGTTATGAATAAAGAAAATTACAAGATAAAGGACTCCCACTGGAAAAATACTTCTTTCTGATTTATATTAAATAAGCACATTAACAATAAAGTTACATTCACACCATGGTTATCTAGATAGGCAACAAAGCAGACAAAGTGATGATGTGCAGCCGACATAATGATGTATCATCACTTGTTCCATGTTATCTACTAAGGGTAGGTTGGGACTGAATTTTAGTTGTTAAAAAAACTTGACTTCTTTCTTAAGAAAGTTTTCTCTCTCTTCCAATTAACATTCAAAGTGATAACTGTATTCAAAGCACTATAATTACGTCCACTAAATTCAATGAAAAGTCCTGTTTTCTTTTCACTGAATTGAATATTCCTCTATCCACATACACACAAAAGTAATTTAGACTAGTTGTTCTCAACTTCTAGTTCACATATCCCTGGGGTCTACAATGTCAACATAGGGGGTCAGCAAAGGTTTGAAAAAATATTATGATTTAAACCTTGAGTTAAGTCTTGGGGATCCATGGCCATAAAACATATTTAAAGGGGAGGCGTGAAGAAAAGGTTCAGAACCACTGGTTTAGATAGAAATACATTCCTATGTATATATTTACTTATTTAATTTCTACACCACCCATATTACCTAAGTGACTTTGGGCAGTTTACAACAATCATCAGTTTCTGAGCAAATTGGCTTTTTCCAAAGCAGGTTTAACAATACACTTTTTAGTAAAAAGAAGCACAGAAATTTGCAACACAATGAAAATGAGATCCTTTACATATTTCTGAGCAGTATTTCTTTATTTTGGTGTTGTCATAATTTGAAAGAGTTATCTCCTAGTCTGAACTGAATCCAGAAACAGTATTCACAATAAGGACAAGACAGTCAATTTGGCTACATTTTGGCAACATGTTGCAAGCATAACCAGTTTATACCAGGTATGCTCCTGCTATTTCATGCAAGGTATGAATTCTAATCTAGAGTATACCTTGCAAGTCAACAAGCTATTGACCATATACTACCAAATTATAAGTATTAGTACACTGAAACATATTCAATAAATCAAGCAGTTTTATCAGAAAGAAAAAAAAGCATGGACATTGTGAAAGGTGGTAAAACAGGGAACCTCCTGGAGGAGGAATACAAGTGACAAAATTATTTAGGATCTGTATGGAAGTGATAGTTATTTTTCAATCAAAGAATGAAACTGAAAGTGTTACCCTAATGAGGAAGAAAAAAAATGAAGAAAAGTCATTCAACTTGTGAGAATGTTCAAAATAATAAAGTTGAAGTGTTGACAGTATACCTGAAGAATCTGTAAAATATGGGTGTGCCAATTGTTTAATGTATGCCAAGACTCCACCTGTGCTTAACCACTGGGAAAATGCCATCACTTTTCTATGTAAAGAAAAAATAAAGTTGGCTTTGGAAATATTTGGAAGAATTATTTTTTAATATTGAAAATACATGAGAAGTGATAATGAGCAAAATTGAGAAATGTAGTGTAATTTTATGCTATCAGAGTTGTACAAATGTTTTTGCTCTTCAGCATCTGTATGAATATGAGAAATAGTTTATTATATGCGTCTTGATTTAGAGAAGCATACAATAAATTTAATACAAATTATGTAATGTTTTGTGCATAAATGGAATTTGATTCGTTGTTGAGTGCAATACAGTAAAAGCAGATTATGATAGTAATGGCAATGATTTATTAAATTTGAATGCTACCCATTCCTAACTGTTAAAAGCAGTATAAATAGGGAAGCATGCATAATAATGGAGTGCTTAGAAAATCATTCAACACTAAGCAGGAAATACAACAAGGAAGTCTGACATCCACTAAATTGCTTAATATTAACAGATACAAAATGTTTTATAATGACTTAAGTCATGTGTTGCTTAGGGATGTGAATGTCTGTACACCTTTGCATGCTGATAATGCCATGCTGTTGTTTGAAAAAAGTGAATATACACAGTAAATATTAGTGAAAGGATGTAAAGATGAAAATTAGTACCGTGTTTCCCCGAAAATAAGACAGGGTCTTATTTTCTTTTGCCCCACAAAATATGGCCTTGGGCTTATTATAGGGGAGGCTTATTATTTCTGGGGCAGGTGAGAAGCAAGGCGCGCCTTTTACCTTTCCAGCTCCATCGCGTTCCTCGCCATTGTGCTCAGGGAAGCGGCTGGTAAAAAAAAAACTTCTCGCGAGTTCAATCAAACATCTTGAAATCGCAAGGTTTTTTTTTTTTACCAGGGGCTTCCCTGAATACCATGGCAAGGAACGCGACGGAGCTGGAAAGGTAAGAGGCGCGCCTCGCGGCCCAACACTGCCCACCTCACCCCAATGGTAAAGGCAGTCTGCCTGGTTCCCTTCCCCGCCATCTCTTTAACGAGGGGTGACGGCGGGGGGAGAAGTGAGGCGTGCCTCTTACCTCTCCAGCTCCGTCGTGTTCCTTGCCCTTTTGCTGATTGAATCCCCTTGTAAAAAAAAAACTCATGAGTTCAACTCGTGAGATTTTTTTTACAAGGGGATTCAATGAGTGAAAGGGCGAGGAACGCGATGGAGCTGTCAGTCTCTGGTAGCGCTAGGACACATGTCTTGCTTCTCCCCCCCAACCCTCCCACTCCTCACTAAAGGGACGGCGGGGAAGGGAACCAGGCAGGCTGCCTTTATCATTGGGGCGAGGTGAGCGGTGTTGGGCTGTGAGGTACGCCTCTTATCTTTCCAGCTTCATCGCGTTCCTCGCCCTTTCGCCCATTGAATCCCCTTGTAAAAAAAAACCTCGCGAGTTGAACTAATGACTAACTCAATAGACTTACTAGCAGTAAGTTGCAAGTTGCGGACATGTGATGTCGTGCTTAACAGTTTTGGGTGATTTGTTCAATGACCACACAGGAACCAACACTAAGTTCAACATGGTCAAATGTTGTTTCACTTAACGACCCCATTGCTCAGCAGAGTTGCCACTTCCAATTGTGGTTCTTAAGTGAAGACTGAAGAAGTAAGGCAAGAACTTATTTCCCCCAAGATTGTGAATGTGAGAAAGAACATTGACAATAAGAGAACAAGGCTGAAGACGACCATAAGCAAGGAGATATTTCACTCACACATAATTGCACATGTTTAAGCACATGCTTAAATTTGCAACTGATATATTAGTTTATATGCAATTCATCCCTTACCTTAAATAAGAGCCTGTGGATTTTCTTTGTTATACAATATCATGCTTATAAATAGACAATATGAATCGTCCATTACAACGCTAAAAGCATGAAAGCTGCTTCTTACAGACAGGCGGTTTCATTGTATTATGCATGCGACAATAAGCACCATGGTATGAGATGCAAGAGTAAAAATACAGATACATAAGACTCAGGACAAGAGACGTAATCGCCTATCAATATTGATAGGCGAGTACAATATTATGTACAACTCTGGACAACCAAGTCAATCATAGGTAGGAACCTCAAGCTAGGTGGATGAAAAATCTAACCGGGTTGAGGCCACCAGGCACAAAGCGACGGAACCGCTTTGGCCGCCGGAGTCACCTAGAAATAAGCCCCATTGCTCAGGAGAGACAGGCACAAGCTCGAATTAGTTCCGCAGAGGAGGTTAGTTTTGTTTCTTTGGAAAGCTTCGTCATGATGTGCAGTGCCGTCAGAATATGAATCCCCGGAAGTGCCGGAACCCCGTTTTCTCCAAAGCCTCAGCAATTTTGAGGCTCTCATTCACCCCAAAGAGCAGCTGAGGCGCGGTGCCGGACTTCCCTACCTGAGGCCTACCAAGCTGCCTCCAAATGCCCCCCTTCCCCTCCTTTCAAAGAGATTTGTCGCTCAGTTCTGGCCACGGACGGCTAAGCTCCGCGAAGCGTTTTTGGCCTTTTGCTCGGCTTTACCTTTACGCCGTCCAGACGGTCCAAGCAAAGGCGCGCGGCTTTATCTTCTCGGGCTCCTTCGGCCAACCAGCCCCCGCGGTCGGCGACCTCCTCCCCTACCCCAAAGCCCACTCCGCTCTCCCTCGCCGCCCAGCTTCCCTTTCGTTTCCGGCTTCCTGGCCACGTAGGAGGCGGAGCGGAGCAGACCGAGGCTGTAGAGGGCCGCTCTTGGGTGTACGGCCTCCTTCACAGCCTTCCCGCTGGCATCGTCCACTCTCTATCCGGCGGTCGGTGGGAATTGCGACGCACACGTGTCCATAAGTTTGCAGCTTTTATTTGTATTGAAGCAGACACAGAAAATGGGATGGGTGCGGGGTGGATATATCCACGAACGCAAATCTTAATACTAAAAATATATATTTTTCTTTAGATAGGATATTGAGTATCACATAAATATACCAAAGAAAACAATAACAGAAATTTATAATAGTTTGTTTTCTTCGTTCAATCCTTTCCAAAGACTACTTGGATCACTTCCTGTAGTTTTCTTGTCATGATTTCAGAAGTGATTTGCCATTGTCTAACCCAGTGGTAGTCAACCTGATCCCTACCGCCCACTAGTGGGCGTTCCAGCTTTCATGGTGGGCGGTAAGGATTTGCTGTAACTCTGCTTTGTAAATTTTATAAAGTAAAGTTACTTCCCTACTTTATAAATCACCATTACTGTGGAATCGGTGGGCAGTTAGAAAATTTTACTACTAACAAAGATACAAAAGTGGGTGGTAGGTATAAAAAGGTTGACTACCCCTGGACTCTAACCCTAACCTTAAAACTGGAAAAAAAAGGGGGGCTAAAATCACCCAGTTGGCTTAAGGCAAAACTAGACCACACTGCCGGTTTATAGCCCAATGCCTTAAATCACTATGCCCAACTGACTCTCCAGTTGTGTGTGTACAGTTTTATATATTGGGCAGGCTTTTGTAGGAAGTTAGCACCCACCCCTCTCCTAGAAAAATGAAATATCCTGGGAAATATTGAAAAGGCGGAATATATTTCCCTGGATAAGAAATGGGGAAACATGTTTTTAGGCAGGAAACAGACTCACTCTTAATAGCCCCCACCTTTGTTAATGGGCCATTAAAAAGCCTGGGGCAGTCTATTCTACATAACAAAGACCCATCCCCTTCAGCTCCAGGGTGATGGGATTAAGGCATGATAGTATTAGCCCCTTACCCCACTCACCACATGGCATCTAGAAACTCAAACTTGGACTCAAAACACAGCCTAGAGCAGGGGTGTCCAAACTTGGCAACTTTAAGACTTGTGGACTTCAACTCCTAGAATTCCCTGGCTGGGGAATTCTGGGAGTTGAAGTCCACAAGTCTTAAAGTTGCCAAGTTTGGACACCCCTGGCCTAGAGAGTTGCCCCTGCATGGTCCTATGGGAGTCTGACAACCAATCAGAATATACAGGAGCAGGAAACACAGAGGTGGGGCCGAACAGAGTATAAAAAGCCGATGGGGGAGGGGCAATTGCACTCAGACAATTGCCCCACTTGAAGAGCTAGTAGAAAGGAACTCTAAAATCCAAACTCTGACTATGTTGCACTGGTGGTCTCATGAGTAGGAGTCCCAGGACTCATTGTGTGTAATTTTAAAATACTAAATAGCCTGGAATACACACTGATTAAACTCAATTTGGCCTCACTAAAATAAGAGCTAGGGCAGGTTCAAGAACCATCCCTTGGAAATGGGCAGCCTGTAGTTATTTAAAAGACAAAAACATGGCTGTGAAGAATTTTGGGACTTCTGTTTGCTTGTAACCTGTCTGGAAGCTCACAGAAAATGATATCAAACATCTGAAAATAATTGGCATAGAAAATTGGATACTGTAAATTTCTTTCCAAAACTTTTGCCCTGGCTGTTAGACCTTCATGGTTGAAAGCTCTCTGGGAGCCACTGAAGGATTTTTTTTCTGCGGCCTCTCTCAATGCCTCTGCCTTTGCATCAGAAAAAAATTAAATCTCCCTGATCTGACCAATTTTAATCTTTTGCCAAGAATGTATGTGTCCCATTCGCATGTTAAAAAGAAAAGAGTAGGGATTGTAGGAAGTTAGCATCCACCCGTCTCCTAGAAAAATGAAATATCCTGGGAAATATTGAAAAGGCAAAATATATTCCCTGGATAAGAAATGGGGGAAAATGTTACTACAATAGTAGTAACTGTGAGAGGGATCTTGGAATCCTAGTGGACAACCATTTAAATATGAGTCAGCTGTGTGCAGCAGCTGCCAAAAAAGCCAACATAGTTCTAGGCTGCATAAACAGAGGGTTAGAATCAAAATCACGTTAAGTGTTAATACCACTTTATAATGCCTTGGTAAGGCCACATTTGGAATACTGCAACCAATTTAGGTCGCCACGATGTAAAAAAGATGTGGAGACTCTAAAAAGAGTGCAGAGAAGAGCAACAAAGATGATTAGGGGACTGGAGCTAAAACATATGAAGAACGGTTGCAGGAACCGGGTATGTCTAGTTTAATGAAAAGAAGGACTAGGGGAGACATGATAGCAGTTTTCCAATAACTCAGGGGTTGACACAAAGAAGAGGGAGTCAAACTATTCTCCAAGGCACCTGAGGGTAGAACAAGAAGCAATGGGTGGAAACTAATCAAGGAGAGAAGCAACTTAGAACTGAGGAGAAATTTCCTGACAGTTAGAACAATTAATCAGTGGAACAGCTTGCCTCCAGAAGTTGTGAATGCCCCAACACTGGAAGTCTTTAAGATGTTGGATAGCCATTTGTCTGAAATGGTATAGGTTTCCTGCGTAGGCAGGGGGTTGGACTAGAAAACAAGGTCCCTTCCAATTCTGCTATTGTATGTTTTTAGGAAGGAAACAGATGTAGTAAGAATTGTTTTTGTTAGTCCTTTCTGCAGTCTTTGCTGGAACAACGTATGGTCCTTTGCAGATCATCCAATTCCCAGCAGCACAGTATCATTATTGAGCTGATGATTTCATATTACCATGCATGTAGTATGCAATCCATGTGTCGTATATGAGAACTAAGATGTTGATAGAGATACATTAAAAAGTACAGTGATTTAGTGCCATCAATGTAATAAGGTAGCTAATTAGAGGTAGTCCTTGATTTACAAGTTTGCTTAGTGACTGTTCAAAGTTACAATGGCACTGAAAAAAATGTTTTATGACAATTTTTCACACTTCTGACCATCACAGCATCCCCATGGTCATGTGATTTACATTCGGATGCTTGATAAGTGGTCTATACATATGATGGTCACAGCATCCTGGACTCATGTGATCCCTTTGTGACCTTCTGACAAGCAATCTCAATGGAGAAGCCAGACTCACTTAACAACTCTGTTACTAATTTAACAACTGCAGTGATTCACTTAACAAATATGGCAACAAAAGTCATATGTTGGGGCAAACATATGGGGGGGGGGGCAAAATTCACTTAACAAATGTATCCCTTAGCAACATAAATTTTGGGCTCAAGTGTGGTTGTAAGTTGACAACTACCTGTACAGTGAACCCCTCATAGGATTCCCAAGAGAATGTGATTGAAAAAAAATGTTTTTTATTTGTACACTGCGATGCTAAAAGGGTGGAATTTAGGCACTGAAATTCTGCTGCAGTCCTGCCACTTTGCTGTTTTTGTAAATGTCACAAAAATAGATATGGAAATAAATTGTGAAATTGTACTTTTTATGATTTTACTCAGTTATTAAGCTGTTCTATTTAGCATTAATATTTTACATGTCAAATGGTTCAATGTGGCCATTTTGAAACTAAGATGAAAGAAGAGGATTCTAGTTGTTGTGGTCCACCGGTGGCCTGCAGAGCTTGCAAAAGTGTCGAACAGTGAGGACATTGGGGAGGAACATGGGCCAGTGCTGGAGTCTGGAGAAGGGCTCTGCGTTGGTGGCAGAGAGGGGGCCAGGGCCATCTGGGAGTTATATGCTGCCTCTGGAGCCTCCAGTCGGACAGCAGCAAGACAGAGGAACAGGCTCCCCCTTTTCCCAGTGCGCACATGCGGAAGAACAGTTAAAACGGAAAGGACGACTCGGGAGTAAGGTTTGGAGGTGATTGGCCGCTCCCATAGGACATAAAGGAGGAGCAAATGCACATGAGCCTTTGCAGGAAACAACTTGGTTCATGCTGGTCAGTTTACCTTCTGAAAATATGTTTGGACTCTTTGCTTCGTGTGGCCTTGCCAAGCTAATGGCCAATTAAGTCTTTGGCAGCATTTTCAAAGAAGATAAAGGTGGGTGCTTATCAGCCTTATCCCGAAAGACTTTGGCAGCCTGCTGTAGAACTCTTTACTACTATTTGGAACTTATTATGGGCTGTGAATGGATAAAATTCACAGCCTTTGAAATAAAAAGAGGGTTTTTGGACTTAATCATGTGCGTTTTACTGTATCAGGAAGCCTAGGTCAGAACACTAGTCTTAGTCCTTCAGGCAATATTAATAAACTTCTGGGTCATTTCACTGCAGTAGTGCAACAACTAACACAAGTCTGTCTTTACAATTAAAGCAACTTTTCAATGGTTTTTACAATGACTGGTTATCCAACTGTAGTATTGTGCTTTATCTGCAGTAAACAAAATGCAGCAACGGCTTCAGTGAAATACCTAGCTGAAAATCATAATCCTTTGAAAATAAAAGTATTATTTTTAGTTATAGGAATATCAAAACAGAACAAAGCTTTTGTTAAAAAATGTCACAAGTAGTGGAAGGGCTCAGAAAACAGATTATTTAATAGAACTTTTTGCCCATAAAAGAAAAAAAAATCATGGAGTGAATCATAAAATAAAAAAATCATAGGTGAAAACCTAATTATACTGAGTAAAATGCTAGGACAAGGTGCCGGATGAAAGGTCTCATAGTTTTCTGTAGTTAAATGTTGGAATAGAATGTTAAGGAGATGACCAGAAGTTTGCTTTAGCAGACCCCCATCATCTCTTCTTTGAAAGCATCCTTAGGATCCTGTACTGAAAAACAACTATGATGGTAAAGAGACATTGAGTAAAAAAGGCAAGAGAATATGTTAAAAACAGTTCATTCTAAAAGTCCAGGGAACTGAACTCTGGAATGTGCGGTTCCTCCTTTAGATCATTCCCTAATAGACTGGGTCCAGGGAAAAAAATTAAACAATATGGAATTCTCAAAACAGAAAGTATGACACAAAACTAGAAGAAAATTTTATTGAGTATTGTAAATATAGCTGTATGCACCCAAGATAAATTGTGTCCTTCATTAATTTGTTTACAGAGCTTCTAAAATAAATATAAAAATTATGTTCAGATACCAGTTTTTTGAAAAAAGTTAAACAACAATTC
The DNA here is from genome assembly GCF_964273705.1 of Natrix helvetica. Classification (NCBI taxonomy): domain Eukaryota; kingdom Metazoa; phylum Chordata; class Lepidosauria; order Squamata; family Natricidae; genus Natrix; species Natrix helvetica. Next base: position 48,986,237 of record NC_138553.1, read on the forward strand.
TATTTAGTACACAAACAGCTGACTTAATGGCCAATATATAAAAATAATTTAAGACAATTTAACAATTTCATTGAATAATGTTTATTTATTTGTATAAAAAGGTAGCGCCACATATATTTCTTATCAATCTAATTAATAACGGTTTTGATTTCTGTTTAGTCCATTCAAAGAAAAATCTATCTACAAATAGAGTTTGTTTTATTTTATTCCACAATACATGAACAAATGAATGTTGCTTCTAATAAGCACCTATTTATTTTAAAATGTACACAATTTATAACCATTTCTATGTAATTTGGAATTTATATACACTGTTTAATTTTAAAATGAAAAAAAGCATTTCATTTTTGCTTTTTTACTTACAACTTATAGTTATCCAACATACAGTTTGAAACAGGCAATCAGGCACCTTAGGCTATCTTTATGCCTTTATGTGCATCAACCAGCAAAGTATAGGCAATTCTTCTGTATTATGTAAAAAGGCTAATACACATACGATTTATGCAGCAATAAACTAAAAAAGAAAGAAAGAAATTGAATGGCACAGAAGTTAGCATTCCTATAAATTAATATTTGGAGTTCCTGATTAAGGGAGACAGGCAGAAATTCCAGTAGATTCCTCAAGGTTTTGCTCTTTGAAAGAATACCTGTTTAAGAAAATATATCACGAGTTAAAAAAAAAAACCTGAAAAAATCAAATAGAAAGGGACTGTACTAATGACAGAAGCAAATTTAGAACACTACATCAAATTTCTTAGATATAATGGAAGGCAGTAAGTTGGCACAGAGCATCCAAGTTGGGCAGGATATAGTATTTCAATCTATCGATTCATAACATCAAAAACTAATAATCTTCATATATAACCTTAAAAACACATTTATCCTTCCAAGAAAGTGTTGCAGTATTTTGGTGTCATACATTTAATTATGGACTTTAATATAATGCACTATGAACAAATACATTTGTAAACGGTAATAATCAGTAATTTCTTAAATACCATTTAGAACTAAAATACGATGTGCATTTAATTGTTAGATAAAATTTAAATAATAACCTAATTGTACAATTGTCTAATTGTACAACACCAACTTAAAACTCTTCCTTAGATTTATTAACCAAGATAGACAAAAAGACATTTCAGTTCAGATGTTGAGGACATAGTGAGTGAAATTGACTTCTATTATTCGTCTATCCTTAATCTACTAAAATTGGCTCCCTTGCATGGTCTAGTATCAACACAAAATTTTGTAAGTCGAAAACCTGTCAATGAGTTTTCTTTATAAACAATTCTTTTGAAATTCTGTGTAGGAGTTTCACATAAGTTGAAGTAAGAAACCTCCAGTCTCACACAGAACTAAATATTTTGTGTATTCGAAGGTCTACAAAGAAGCATCTATATGCAGTTCTTCAGATACAGGTGTATTTGTCATTTGGACCCTTCCTGGCTAATCCTGCTGAACATGTGAATCTGAGCATCCACCCACCGAGATAGGTGACCTATCTCATAACTTATAATGAAGCTTGTATGACTATTTTTAAACCATGTGAATCACCTCTTCATGTGATACAAGAAAGCTTCTGTATTGACATACGCATCACTTTCTACAAAAAATAGAATGAGTTGAACCACATTGGTACATCTATAGCATGTTATTATGAAGCAGTTATTCATATAATCATCTTCATCTCAACTATCACTCAGTTTCACCTTTTTCAAGAGCAATATGCATACAAAGACAACAAAGGCAGAGAGAAAGTATCAGAGACAATAAGCATAGCTGAATTGCTTAAATATTCATCATACAGTTCATGTGCTATTTTTCATTTTTACAAGTGTTCAAAACTCTTTAAAGTCAAAATATAAGTATGAATTTAACCTACCTTTAAGTAGTTTTTAAAAACTTTAGCATCAGGCTGCTGAAGTGCTTGACAGAACTCCTATACAAAAAACATATTTCAAGAATTCTAAATTAGAAAAATACATACTTGAAAATTATCCAATCTGTTGCAATCTTACCTTTTTCAAGAAGAACCAGGATTGCTGTTGCTTGCTATGACAGTACACATCTCATACTAAATGCAAAATATAACCAATTCTCAGTAATCCAATTGGTACAAATACCAGATAAGAACACACTATCCATATCTGCACCAATTAGTTCAATAAGAGGAGGCAAAGGAGAAAAATCTGAATTAAAGTCATAATCAGATAGCGCTTCATGAATTCAGGGTATTTATGCACTAAACCAGGATATTACAATTTTTCATGTAATTTCATCTAACTCAGATTAATACACTGTTCCAAAGATCAGAAACCTTGCAATCACTTGAGTTGATACTTCTCAAATGAAAAACTCTGTAACACTTAGAACATTTTAGACTAGATCAGCTTCAGAATATGTCCATCTACTGCCAAAGCCACATGCACTGGATTAAAAAAAAAACAACTAACCTGTATTATTTCAGGGGCTACTTGCAATGAAGGGAGATATTCCTGTTGCAAATACTGGATACATTCAAGCCCCTAGAAAACAGTGACAGTGATTAGATATTTTATTATTTCAAATCTCCTCCATTTTACTTGATTACACCATGTTGACAAGATTATAGATTAAGCCTCTATAAAGCTCCAGGTCCAGACGGTTTTACAAACCAATATTTTAAATTCTTCGAAGATAAACTTCTTCAGCCACTAAAGGATATAATGAACGGTATTACAGAAAGGAAGAATATCTTAAACCTGGAAAGTAGCCAATTTTGCATTGCTATCGAAGGAAGGTAAAGATGTTGCAAAGATAAAGAATTATAGACTAATCTCATTATTAAACAATGACTATAAACTTTTTGCTGCGGTTTTGGTAGAAGGATTAAAGAAGGTTTTTATAGGCATATATATTCATGAAGATCAGCCTGGCTTTCTGCCAGAAAGACAGTTAAGGGACAATGTGAGGACTGTTTTGAATATCATTGAATATTTACAATATCATAATAAAAAACAGATAGCTTTAATATTCCTAGAGAAGGCCTTTGACAATCTAAATTGGGCTTTTATGTTTAAAGTCCTGGAAGAAATGAACTTTGGAGAGAATTTTATTTATGGTGTTAAAGCCATTTTATATGTCATAGCAAGCAAAAATTGTTACTAATGGTGACTTAACCAATTCATGTGAAATTCAAAAGGGTATGAGACCAGGATGCACCTTGTTTCCCTTGTTGTTTATTTTGGTGTTGAACAGAGATATTAGGCAAGACGAGTAAATAACAGGCATGAGTATCAAGAAGGAGGTATATAAATTGAGGGCATTTGCTGATGATTTGGTTATATTCCTGCAAGACCCAAAAAATAATACAGAATATTTGATGAGAAAACTAAATGATATGTTTGAAACTAAATGAGTTTGGAGTTTTAGTGGGCTTTAAAATAAACAGAAAACAACAATATTTATTAAGAATATGATCTCTCAGGAATGTGATATATTGACCAGAAAGTCTAGTTTTAGGATTGAGAAAAGGGTGAAATATTTGGGGTCATACTGACAAATACAAACACAAAACTGTTTCAAAATAACTATGTGCTTCTTTGAAATGATCTCAAAAATGATTTTTTAAGATGGGATAAAATGCATTTATCACTATTGGGTAGAATTTCTATAAGATGAATGTCTTACCAAAAATGCTCTTTCTGTTTCACATGTTACCAATACTTGCAACTTATACTCCATTTAAACAATGGCAGATAGAAATTTCTAAGTTTATGGTGGCAAGGGAAAAAAACCAAGAATTAGATATAAACTATTGCAAGATGCTAAGGAAAGAGGGGGGTTGGGTTTACCAGGTTTAAAACTGTATTTTAACGCTTGTTTGGTTAAAATTGGGTGGATCTCCAGAATAAGAGGCTGTTTGATCTAGAAGGTCATGAATTAAGATTTGGATGACACAGTTATTTATGATATGACAAGGTTAAAGTAAATGTTGATTTCAACAACCATTTTGCCAGACATGTCATTCTAAGAGTTTGGAATAAATATAAAACAAGGGTTCTTCCCCCCCCCCCCCCAAAGATGCCTCTTTGAGTGTCCCCCCCAGGAAGCCTTTTGAAGAAAATAAATGGTGATGAAGTCGAACTGGTGGACTTATGATAAAATAATATCTTTCAATTTTGGTGATCCTACCCTCAAGTCTAAGGAAGAACTAGAATCAGAAGGACATGTCTGTCACTGATTTACATATTTACAACTGAAATATTTAAATAAGACAAAAATAATTTGGGTTTGACTTTGTTAAAAATGAATTGGAAATTTTACTGTATGGTAGTGATGAATGTATTATTGCGAAGGTCTATAAAATGTTATTGAATGTGAATTTGGAAAGTGAATATGTAAATTATTATATGGTTCAGTGGGCAAGGAACTTTCAATATAATGTAATGCTTGAACAGTGCGAGAATATATGGATGAAAGATTTAAAATTTACACTAAATTATAATTTAAAAGGAAATTTCTATAAAATGATGTACCATTGGTATTTAACAACAGACAAGTTATCAAGAATATATAAAGGTATTTCAAATGAATGTTGGCTATGTAAATGTAAAGAAGGGGCTTTTTATCATTTATGGTAGACGTGATAAAACAAGGAAATATTGGAGTAGGATTCATATTCTAATACAGAAAATTCTTAAAGTGAATATACATATAAAATCAAAAACTTTTCTTTAGTTTAATGGAAAAAGATTTACTGTATTTTTCGTAGTAAAAGATGCACTGGAATATAAGACGCACCAAGATTTCGAAGAGACAAATTTTTAAAAAGGTTTTTGCATTCTGCAGGCCTCCCAAAAAAGGTCCCCCCCTTTTTTAAAAAGGACATGAATAGCCTTTAGGAGACTTGTAGAGTGCTCGGGGGGAAGGTGTAAAAACGAGCAAAAAACAGCCAATTTTTCACAAAAATGGGCCTGTTTTTTGTCAAAAGGGCACGTATAGCCTTTAGGAGGGCACGTACAGCCTTTAGGAGGCTTACAGAGTGCTCCTGGGAGCTGGGGTGGGCAAAGGTCTGCTCATTTCTGCCCTCCCTAGCCCCCAGGAGCACTCTGAAAGCCTCCTAAAGGCTATGCACGGCCATTTTGGTGAAGGGGGGGGGTTTCGGGAGGCAAAATATGCTTATTCAGTGTATAAGATGGACCCACATTTTCAGCCTCTTTTTTGAGGGAAAAAGGTGTGTTTTATACTCCGAAAAATATGATAGACTTTTTTTTTTTGAACTTTGATGTTATGTATGTTGACAGCAACAAGACTACTTTATGCACAAAACTGGAAGGACACTTCGATCCTCACAATGGATGGATGAGTGGCTGCAAAAGTTGATAGTTAGCAGAGATGCCTAAATTGACTGCTTTGATAAATTTTAAAAAAAGTATTTTTGTTTCTACTTGGAAATTGCTTCTGACTTTGTGCTTGAGGTGGAAAAAAATGAAACTTTGATTTTGGATTTTACCAATTACAGTAGAACCTCATGGTCACGAACGCTTCTGATCACAACCAAATCAGGTTCCGACCAAAAAATTCACAATATTTTTGAATCTGGTCATGAACACATACTCGGGTGGCAATCAAACACGGCTGTGGTTGATTTCTCCTTCCGCGCCACAGAGAAAGTCCTGATCTGCTGAACAAACCTGTCTGCCATTCCACATGTTAAAGTCACCCTTTAATCTCGTTCTCGCTGGCTTCTAGCTAGTTTTGTAAGATTAACTTTCTCCCCAGCCAGGCAGCCTCTCTCTCCCTCTCCTGCCACACTGGGAGACCCATGTGACGCCGCAGAAGCCTTGATCGCAGCTTTTTTGTTACTGTTGTTTTGCACACATGGCAAGGGTTGGGAACAGAGCTCTGTAGTTGGGAATTCCAGCAGCTTGGAAGCCAGGATCTCCCTTTCCCTCCCCTCCTCTCAGTCCTCTAGGAGGTGCAGAGAGCAGCAGCTCTCTGCCTCAGCAGGCTTATGACAGAAAGGTCCTGGTGCTCAGCTTTGGAGCATGGAAGGAGGGTGTGTGTTGGGCTGCTTCTTCTCGCCGGGGCTTCCTTGCAGAGAAGAAGGCGGGAGGAGCACTGCAGAAGCCAGCTAGCCCAGTCCAAGCCCTCCCGCCCAGGTTGTGGGAGAGCCGGGGTCCTAAGACAGCCAAGAGGAAGTCAGGAAGAGCTATCAGTCTTATTAAAGGATTTTACATTCTACTATTACACTATGCATAACTAACTGCTTTTGTGCTTAAAAAATCTCAAAAAAACAATATTTATATACCAGTGATGGCGAGCCTTTTTCTTATGGCATGCCACAATTGTGTGCGTGTGCGCTATCATGCATGCACATGTGCCCACACCAAATCAATCCTCCCCACCCATTTGTGCCTGCACATGCGACCTCCTCCTTGTACATGTGCGTACAACCCCTCCCCATGCTCTGGAGGCTTTCCTCCCTTTTCCCTTTTTTCTGTCCTATTTTTCCTACTATTTGCTTTTGTATTCTTGTATTTTAAATTATGAACTAATAAAAATGGAAATGGAAAAAGATTATATATTAATAATGCCAATCAAGACTGAAGTCTACAAAAACAAATGAAAAGACATTTCAGTCACTTTTAATAATTGTGAAAGATTGGAAATTTCTGATGGTGCTATTGTCAGAACAAAATAAAATTAACATGGAGAGCAAACTGTCAAAATAAATAATCCAAAATTCCCGAGTAAGACAAGTTTCAAATAAAATATTATTTTCAGGATTCTTACCCTTTTGAGATGAATTGTTTTTAACGTCACTGCACATTCTGATAAAGCCTATTAAAATAAAACAAAGGGATTTCAATTCAAATATTTGAATATTATAGTTTAAATGTTTGTAATTTATGTTTTAGGGGACTAATACAAATTATGTGAAAAATGATGTGTTCAACTTTAAAAAATCTAAGCTATTTAACAACCTTATATGTGTTTCTATGGCAGCCATCTGTTTCATCTATTTGGATGGAAATTCTACCATCAGATTATAAAGTCTTCCAGACAAAGGCCTTTTGAGGTGGAAATTTAATTTCCATGAATCAGGAATATCATTTTAACTTAAAGCCCAATGATTTTTGAGCAGGGTTTAGTCCACAAAGAAACCCTGGTGAGATCTGGATCCCAAACCTGGCAGTTTGAAATTCAGCAGAAGCCCTGCCCATGTATACTTAGTAGCATTAAAAGAGTATTTTAATGCTACTAATAATAGTAGTTGTGAATATACTTCATACACAAAAAATATGGAAACCTAGAATACTTTGAGATAACTCTTTAAGGTTTTGCATTTGGCCAGAATTCAGAGGTCATGAAAATTGACCGCCATATATTCTGGGCAACAAATGTTATTCAAGATTCCTAGTTTTCATTTAACTCCAGGTAAATTACCAATAAATAGCATAGACACATTCAGCAACTACAAGAAGTGTAAGTGTGCGATGGCTGTTTAGAACCAGACAATTCTGGAAGAAATAGATTTCCTAGTTCCATTTCAGCTGGGTTTGAGCCCATGATTTTTATCAGAAAACTGATGGAGGACAATAGCCTTCTTAATTCTCCTGGACTACTCAGTGGCTTTCACTAGCATCTATCATAATATCTTTCTGCAGAATTCAGAATTGGGCAGAATTCAGAGGTCATGAAAATTGACCGCCATATATTCTGGGCAACAAATGTTATTCAAGATTCCTAGTTTTCATTTAACTCCAGGTAAATTACCAATAAATAGCATAGACACATTCAGCAATTTGCCAATAAAATCAGATGATAGAATACCTACCAATACTGTCTGTGCATCTGCTAAGTCAAATGTTTGTTTCAAAGGTGCTAAGAAACAAGCAGGAACAATATGTTTATAGACAAAGTCAGCAAAACCCACAGGTCCATCTTTGCCTCCTAAAAAAATATGAGTGTTCTTATCAATTCGTTCATCCACTATTTAGTAAATAGGCATGCAGTAGTGCATTATTATATTAACCTACTATCAGCATATTTCAAACACGCTGATTTGAATGCACACAGTAAACATGCATTCAGTTTAAACCACTAAAATATGAATGGAGGCTTACCCCAAAGTTCCACCAATTTTGAAAGAATGATAAAGCACGTTTTCTGAGCAATAGGATCAGGATAGTCAACTGCTCCTTGGATGATTGTAAACAGTACACGCTCTACATTCTCTGCACCTAGAATCAAGAGAAACAGTATAATTTAGTAATATGTAATTAATTCTTCTGAATCATAAAAAAATATTTATAAAGACAGAGATGTTTTCTACATATAAATGGATGCCAAATTTCCCTCCTTCAACAACATACAAAAATAAATTTAAGAACTGCATCTATATTATTAAATAGTTCAGTTCAATACTGTTCTACCGTATTTATTCGAGTATAACGCGCAAAATTTTGTACCAAAAAAAGGAATCAAAGTGTGGGTGCGCGTTATAAACGAGGGCTGGGCTGGGGTGGTGGAAAAAAAAAAGTCCCCTCTTCATTTCTTCCCCTCGCTGCGAGGGGAAGAAATGAAGAGGGGACGTTTCTTTTCCTTTGCCTTTCGCTGGGACTGCCAGCGAGGGGAAGAAATGCAAAGCGAAAGGCAAAGAAAAAGAAACGTCCCCTCTTCATTTCTTCTCATTTCTTCCCCTCGCTGGCAGTCCCAGCGAAAGGAAAAGGAAAAGAAACGTAAATTATTCACTGTATCATCCAGGACTTGCTTCTCTTTTAATGTTAATCATATTGTGCTTCCAGAATTAAAAATCCTAATTTTCAGCCTTATTCAAATAATAAACTTACATTTTGGGATAATTCTGGTTTGAAAACTGCAGGTAAATCTTTTTTATATAAATAGTTATGGGTCATAAAGTACAAACAATATTAAATTTAGGGTGTGCAGAGGATCAGTGGTTAAGGATGGTGCAGTGGCTCAGAGGTTAAGACACTGAGCAACATACAATGGGGTGAGACCCCATCGTTACCTCCAGCTCTTGCCCACTTAGCAAATGTTTTTTATTTTTTTAAATATACATCAATATCAATACATGAACAGTGAGGCATCTTGGTATCATTTCTTTGAATACAAGTACTAGTGATAGTATTAATATTATTTGTTATTTAAGTCATACATATCTAATTGTAAATGTTGTTATACATATTTCTGTTAAAATATAGGCCTTATTTAATTGTTCAACATTTTAATCCCCCATTCTAATAACAATAGCAATATCATTAAGACATATAGTGTCACCATCTTTCACTATTTAATTTTTTTATCTAACTTTACTTTTAATGTATTATATTAAAATATGCATATTATTCCCCTATTTCTTGTATCTGCCTCTATTCTAGCTCCTGATAATGCCAATCTTGTGTTACAAAACATTTCCTCTATCCATCATTTCTTGCCTAATTTAATATTTCAATTCTTATTCATTTTTTGACTTGCCTCACAAATTCCTCCCCTGGGTCTTCTTCTCTACCTACATCTTTCCTGTTTAATTTTCCATTTTCTTTTCAAAATATATATTTCTATTTATCCAAAATCCTTTTTTGGTCTTTTAGCATATACTTTCCCTGAATTGCTTCACTAATTTTTATTACTTTCTCCTTCTTATCTTCTTATTTTGTTTGCTTATTTGTCCATTCTTTCTTTTCCCCTGGTCTCCCTATTATCTCCTCTATTTCCTGGGCTTTTTGATCATTATTCATTATCCCTTGTGAAGCACTTTCTAGCTCCCCATTTATATTATTCATTAAATCCATTATCTCCCTGTTATTCCTTGTCATAGAATCATAAATGCTTTGGAACAACACCATCAATTCTTTTTGCAACCCGTATAGTAGCTTATTTCCCCTTGCTGAAACATCTTGCCTTCTTTTTTGGGTAAGTCCAAATATCACTCATTAGTCTGCCAATGGTCTATCACTGCTCCAAAGCCTCAATTATCTTTGCCTTCAGAGAGTCGATCTGGAAACAATTTACTCAGTCCTGTTGTTGCTCCTCCAGGAATACAGTAATATAGTTCTTTATATTCCACAACTAGTCAATTTAGCTCTTTTTAGGTAATCCAGGGAAATTTTCAAATGTCTTCTTATGTCTCCTCTATAAATGATTTTCTTTCTTGTTTTCCTCCCAAAAAACTAAGGTGCATCTTATATTCCAGTGTGTCTTATAGTCCAAAAAATACAGTATATATTCACACATACATGTATAGTTTTTAAATATTATTTTCCCCCCCCCACTCTTTCCTTTCTGCATGTTAATACATAAAAACAACAAACCCTAAAGACTATTTAGAAAAGCAGATATATTTTATAGTAGAAAAAATAATTTGCAATCTAGCAATACAAATACCATAAATGTAAATACATTTATTTTGAGGAAGCTGCCATTCATAAACTGTGCCTCCTAACAAAGAAAATGGATGAGAAGAGCATTCCCCATCCCCCGTTTTCTAATTTTATTACAATTAAAGTATCTGTTTGAAAACGAACTCTTATCTTACCCTGATTTGCTATGACTTCACTCATTCCACTGCCAGTGACTGTTTGTAGGAAGGCAAAGTAACTCCTTCGCAACATTTGCTTTTCTAAAGCAGCAGATTGGTCATTATCTTCAGCAGGTTGGTGCAATACTTCAAAAATAGCATGCAGTAATGGCATAAACATTTGCTGTAGAAATGGGGAGACCTGGGTCTATATATATGAAAAATATGGCTAATTAAGTTTATGATGAGCAAATACATTACAATAATAAAAATGGAAAAAGTTATTAAAACAGAATCTGTCACTGCTCCATAAAATTAAGTTCAGCTGTAACTTTATGGCTTATATTAACTTGGTACTCTTCAATCTGTGGTTTCCAGGACATCCTGGACACTAACATCATGGTTCGCAGTGGGTTTCAGTCTTCAAGTCTTCAATGTGAAAGCATTGCAAGATACGCATGAAATTTACTATTTGTTTCTCATCTAGTCTCAACAGCAAGAAATGGTGGATTCAGAAGTTTTGTATTTTGATAATATACGAAGGTCAGGTGCCATATGTGCCATGCATTCTAACTGGCAATTTTTCTTTTAGGATTATTATTATTATTATTATATGAAAAGGAGTTTTTGTAACTAGCTGTAACCAACATAATAGCCATTTTTAAAAATGGGCTTTCCTCAGAGCAGCTATTTTATTAAATTTGAAATGATCAGTAGATACAAAAAGGCTGAGACATTTAAAATAGACTCTTACCTTAAACTTTGCTGTGATCTGGTTTATGAGGGGAATAAATTCTTGAAGATCTTTTGCTTCACAATCCTTGAGCATATGTTCAGAGGCTGAAGGAATGAATGGGAGAACTTCTTCCTCTAAACAAATAATCATTCGGTGAAGAAAGGTGCGTACACCACTTCTAAGAACTTCCTTCTGCAAGGGGCAGCTAAGAGCTGGTAGAAATGTTTGTAAGCAGTCCAGATACACTTCTGAGCATCCACATTGTTTGACTGTCTGCTTGTTGCTGAAAGCTTTGCTCGTACGGCTATGCAAATAAAAAAGATATATTACACTATGGTTTTGGTATGCCATTTAAAATAGTTTTCTAGGATGAATTATTTGAAATGATAATTTGGATTCTCTTCTCCTTTACCTCAATGATTTATTTCATATACAGTAGCAGCAAAGAGGTACTCAGCTTGGTTCAGAAGAATATAAATTTCTCTGAACACGATATACTAAAATTTCATTGAATTCAGAAGATCTGAACAATTATAGCCTTATTTTATTATAATTATAGCCAATATACTCTTTATCATTATAATTATAGCCAACATAGACTTTCTGGGCAAGAAATGTAAGTGTTCGATGGCTGTTTAGAACCAGACACTTCTGGAAGAAATAGATTTCCTAGTTCCATTTCAGCTGGGTTTGAGCACAGCCATGTTAACCCAATAGATTATTTTTATCAGAAAACTGATGGAGGACAGTAGCCTTCTTAATTATCCTGGACTACTCAGTGGCTTTGACTAGCATCTATCATAATATCTTTCTGCAGAGTTGTCCAAGCTAAGTGTAGGTAAAACACCTTGAAGTGAAGAGCTGAAGTAATAATTAACTAAATGTAAAAAGAAGTCTAGTTCTAACAATATTTTGTGCTGACAACTACACTGCTTTTAAATATAATTCAAATAGGCTCCACAAATCCTACCTTGCAAAGCCTACAGCATGATTTAGGCAATCAGCTAATGCCATCTGCCTGTCTTCATCTTGTGACATCACAAGCTTTTCTAGCAGCACTTTGAATCTTTCCATTAGAGGAGTCAAGAGGTTCCTCATTAAAGCCTGCTTACGTTCTCTAGAGTATTCACTGTTCACAATTAATACTCCTGCAGTCTCATAAATAAAGAGTTGATCATCACTGGTTAATAAAGCCTGGTAACCATTCTCCTGGAACCAAGAAAAAGAGAAGAGTGTTCTGTTCAACATTAAACATTTTCTCCTAGAATTAGTGTAATTTTCTAATTATTCTGCTTGCCGAGTTCTACAATCCCCCCAAGTTTTATAACAAAATCCCAAACCAATCTAAATTGCACAGAACATCCTAAATCATCTTGCCCCAAATGCTCTATGATTGTTAACCAGTGTAGCTATGCTTTCTTTGAAAACACCCCCTTCCAACTGCATATTCTAATTATAGTAACTTAATTATATAAATATTACATTTCAATACTCTATTGATGTACTATGGATTGAGGCTATAATCCTGTAAAATTGAGATCAGTTTTAGATTATTTCAATACTTTCATATATCACTGCTACTCATTGAGCTAGATTGGCATGGGGACCAGGCTATTTGTCTCCTATCCCCATTGATTCTGCCTGCTCCATCAAATCTAGCAGGGGTCTTCCCCATCAAAGAATGCCATCTTGGTGCCTTTTTTCTTTGGGGATTAACCAGGGTGTCATTGTTATGTGGTATTGTGGTGCATTTAATTTTTATGTGTCGTCCATAATCACTGCTATTAGAAACTAAATAAAGAAATCTTGATACAATAGATTCAAAATGGAAATTTGACAATTCTTGTTTAAGTAACCTTGAGCCAGTCCTTAGGAAGAATGCAGGAACAAATCACTTCTGAAAATCGTACCAAGAAAACTGCAGAGATTTATCTAGTCATCAAAAATCAACACTGACTCAAAGTCACACATGTGCACACACAGAGAGACATAGATATTTATAGAAGTACCATTCACCATTACCTTCTAGGCCTTTTTGTCCTTGCAAATCATACTTGGTTTCACCCTGACCTGCTTCAAATATTGCTTTTTGTTCTTTAAACGTCTCCCAATCTTCCTGAGAATCTTACCAATTTCATTCATCTACATCTTCCTTGACCTTACTCTTCTTGACCCATTTTCTATTTATTTATCTGATTTATAGGGCAACCCACCTCACAATACTAACTTTTTATATGTTTCTTTTGCACTTTGATCCTTGTTAATTCACTGTATATAAACACCTGGAAATACTGTTTTTATACTAGATGTGCATATCTTCATCCAGCACTATGTATTCTTGTTTTATCAAGAAACATTTCTACCACATTCAATTTACTTTTATGTTTCTCTGACATACCCAATTTTTACTGGCATGTAATACCATAGGCAGAAGGATATACTTACACACAATCATTTTGGTTTATTTCAACAATCATTCAGAACAGACTATAAAGCAATTTTCTGACATTTTTAAATATTAAAAATTCTCCATCCATTTCCCCATTTAATTAATATTCTACCAAAATATTCAAATTCATATACTTCTTACATTTTTCCCATTGATGTATAACCTGAACCCACACTTAACAGTACACATGTACTTGCACCCCCAACCAACTCATCTCTACTGTCACCATAATCATTTTTCATACATTTCTCTATAAATATATTAAGCAAGGAAAACATCACACACCCTTGCCTTCTGCTGGTTAGTGCTGAACCATTTGCTAAGTATTGCATCTATTTTCAAACAAACGTTTTTATAAACTGTTCTTATAATCAACAACAGACCTTTAAACTACATACCTATACAAATCTCTCTACTGTTCAACCCTATGCACTTTCAACTTTTTAAAATCAGAAATTACAACATGGAATCTATCATATGGGTAAATTTCTCCATGACCTACTCAAGTTAAAAAATGTAAAGAAACTACCTCTATGATATTTTCTGCATTCTATTTGCTATCTTTCTCTTTTTGTGTAAGGGAATATCAGCATTCTCCCAACTGTCAAGGCACAGTTATCAGAGTTCTTAAACCAGTCACCAAATTATTGTATAAATAAACCACATTCCTATTTTAGCATTTCTTATATTTTACTCTCTAGAGATTACTTGAAGGAGTCATCTAGTGTTTTTAAGAATCAGGAACATAAAATGTGCTACTCCAGCAAAGTCAAGACAATCTCCAGTTATTTTCATCTTCTTACTTTTATCTTAAGACAGACTAAACTAAGATACCAACTGAGCTTGTGGGTATCTTCTGTTTTTATAAAACATAAGTAAAAATTTAAGCCTGGATCCAGGACCACCAGGTTCACTTCAGATGAAGTACAGACCTGACATATTCTATGATAATTGAAAGAACAAATCAAACATATCACGTGTGGCTAATCTGAGATAATGTTCTTACGTCATGTACTTATAAATCAAATACACTAAATTGCCAAAAGTATTCGCTCACAACTGAGTCTGATTATGTGGATGGATGAGCGAATACTTTTGGCAATATAGTGTATATGTATATATTAGAAGCCAATATGAAAACAGAGTTTAAGATACTTGGCTTGAGGGAGGGAGATCCAGTTTCAAGTCCATTCCTATTTACAGAGTTCATCAGATGATTATAAGACAACCACATTCTCTTAGTTCAACCAATAGGCTGTATTATGGAGATAATACAAGGGAAGATCTGCCACCTTGAGTTTTCAGAGAAAAGATCCATTATAATTCATAAATTCCTTTAACTATCTCCAACTCTTTTAAGTGGCAACTCAGTAAACTAAACTCTCCCTCCCTCCTTCAGCAGTCCACAAGTCTGTAGTCTTCATTAAATGGAATACAAAATACTTACAGGTGGAGAAAGCTCTAGCAGGTCTTGTATTCTGTTCAATACATCTTCAATAAAAGGGTTCATTTGTTTACTAAAGGATAAGAATGTAAACCATATTACACACTTACAAATATGTTAAATAGCTCCAATATTAAAATTCAACAATAATATCACATTCAATTGTCATTAATGTGGAGATAAGAAAATCATGATTTATAATTATACCACTACAGTATGCATAATTTCAAAATAATTTATAGTTGAAGAGAAAGATAAATTATAAATTAATGATTTTGGTCTTTGGAGGTAAAAATGAATCTTTAAAATTAAGAAATGCTTCTAATATTTGTGCTGGAGAAACATCCTTTTGAGTGTATTTAGGTCTCCTTTATGTAACAAACCCATCATAGTCTATTCAGAATATTCATTTTTATTAAATTACTTAATTGTCATTAAACTTACTTGAGGGATTTGACAAATCTGGAAAAAAGATATGCTGTTCTACTTCGTACTTTTGGATTAGTATGGCGAAGACCTCTATGATCCAAGAATGCTATCTGCAATTAAAAGGGAACAATTTAGCCATTTGAATTTCTAACAAACCCAAAGTGGCAAATTGATTAGTACAATAATATTGAATATTATTATTAATTTTCAATATTATTCAATATTATTTTAAAGAGAGATACAATATTATGGACAATTTCATAAATAAATAGCTACCTACCGTGTTTCCCCAAAAATAAGACAGGGTCTTATTTTCTTTTGCCCCACGAAATATGGCCTTGGGCTTATTATAGAGATTCAGAGAGTCTTCCGGACAGAGAGTCTTCCAGCAGCCAGCCCACAACCATAGAACACACTCCTAGGTCAGTGAATGGCGTTTTGTCTGGCTGGAGAGGGGGTTTGCCGGCCGGCTGCTCATGAGCGTGGTCACCTCATGGCTGCTTTGCCCCTGAGGCTGTGCCTGGCGCTTCGGGAGCCAGTTTGCAAGGGAGCAGCCGCCCGGCAACTGTCCCCTCCGGCCAGGCGGAACACCACTCCCCAACCTAGCGGTATCCCGAAGGCGCCAAGCAACATGAGCGCCTTCCCCCCCTGGCTCCCGTGGCTTGGCACCTTCGGGATACCACTAGGTCAGTGAGCGGTGCTCTGCCTGGCCGGAGGGGGGGGGTTGTCCATGGGGCTTATTTTGGGGGGTGGGCTTATATTTTTGCCCACGTGAAAAATGTGGCCATGCGTTAGTTTCAGGACAGGTCGTATTTTCGGGGGAAACACGGTAGTATGAACTTACTAAAACATTCGGAATGTGCTGAGGTTCCAGAGAGAAAAACTTTTCATATCTGACCACAGTCTCAAAGAATTCCAGAGTTACTGATGTGTGCTGATAGGTGCTAATACCTGATGTAACCAACTAAAGAGAAAAGGAAAAGAGAAAAATGACTGAGTCAATTTTGTTGATATAAAAATTGTAACAAATTAACTGATTTTGATTCACACTTACAGTCCGCATCATATCTTGCAGAGCACTAGCTTTTGTATCACCTGTAAAGTGAACACTATGAGATACTGGAAGAGCTTCAGCTAACATGTATAACAATCTAATTGCTACTTCTACTTCCATAAATGGTTTGGTTTGCCAATTCCTATAAGAAAGGATAGAAAACAAATTAACAAAATCTAAAATTATTTTACGAATAATTTATTAGAATTCAGCTGAATTAAATATACCTATAAAACATCAATGTTTCATCAACAGATAAATTAAGCATTAACAATTAATTTCTGGGATTATCAACTACATTAGCCTTCTCCAAACCTCTCTTATCTTTTGAATAAACTTTCTCCAAGTCACTAGTTGTTGCTTATGTTGATAATGGATTATAAAATTTGAAATTTAATTGATTCATTTGGCATAAACTCTATATATTTTTACTATAATATACACTACGAATATGAACCCTAAAAGAGGGAAGACTATTCAAGTATTTTTCTTGTGAACAAGAAGAAACTTAATTTGGCATTATATTATAATGAAATTAATTCTTCCTGTTTGTTATATGCAATCCTCTTTCCCCCACATTAAAATTCTGTGCTTGTGTTTTAAATTACCAAGTGTTTTTGAAGATGATACTACTTACCGTATTTTTCAAAGTATAAGACGTACCAGAGTATAAGGCGCACCAAGATTTTGAAGAGGTAAATTTTTTAAAAAGTTTTTTCCCTCTCCGTCTACCAGGAGCATTCTACAGGCACCCCAAACCATCTGCACGCCCCGTTTTCCATAAAAAATGGGGCATGCAGAGAGTTTGGGAGGCTTGCAAAGTGCTTCTGGGGGCCAGGGAGGGTAAAAATGTGACGCGTGGGGGCTTGATCTTTTTAAAGAGTCAAGGTCAAGAGTCAAGGTTGCTTTTGTCTCTGCACCTGGCTGGATGTGGATGGGAGGAATCTGTCTTCGTGGCAGTGAAAGATTGGACCATGTGATGGACTTGTGGGTGTTGGGGCAGGATCTTGAACTTTCAACTGGGTGGGAAAACCTGGAAGCTTTCAGATTCTGGTTTTTCCGATGTGCCAACATGACATCTCTAATAATTTGGAACTTTGAGGAAACACAAGCCTCAGAATTTTATTCCGTTGGGGTGTTATTTGGAACCCTGACATTTACTAGCAATGCACTTCTTTTTCTTTCTTCCAGGAGAACACAATGGAGACACAGTGGGAGAAAGGCATTATCTTTAACATGTTTTTTTCCTCTCAGGTTAATGAACCCAATAGACTTGCAAATGTATTAACAATTAACAAAGGATTTATATAGCAAAAAACCCTATGAAATCCCTATCTACATCATAGTTCCAGTAATCAGATTTTGGCTACTAAAATGTAGTCATTATGAATCAACCAACTGGAAAACAGGTCTTAAGTATCAATTGAAATTGTCACTAAAAAGAAAGAAGCATTTACTTAATTACTAGAAATGAAAATATCAGAAATTCATTTGAAACTTACTGCAATGTAGTGTTAAAAATTCTGCGAACAGAAACTAATAGTAATTCAGGTGAGACTTGTGCAAGTCTATCCAACAACAGCTTTAGCTGTTTCCGATATTCTACAAACATGGCTTCATCTTCACCCTGTCAACATAGATAGTATGAACAGTTTAGTTCCATAATATACTAATTTACATTTGGATATTACAAGGCATTTCTTGCTAGATGATTAACAACATTAATAGATCCATCATCCTTGTTGCCTGCAATCTTATTATCCGTGAAAGTAGTCCTGCTAGATTGCAACTACATAAATGCCTTTATTATTATCATTCACTCTTACTACCTTTTGTCTCACTCTTGATTCCTGATGACTGGGTGGACAAGTCCACATACCTTTATTGACCACATTTTTAGATGTGATTTGTTCTTGCCTTGTGCCAAGGCAGGAAACAACTCATGGTTTCCTGGTTTCCAGCCTGGTACCTTTAACCACTACACCAAAATGACTGTTGTTCCTGTTCCTTTTATTGTTTTTTTAAAGTAGGAACAGGAACTTGACCTCTTGTGCCATTAATGGTAATGGAGTGGTGGGTGTGAAATAGAAGAAGAAAAGAACCCAAAGGATCAAATACTTCTCATTTCTAAAAAAACACCTATGAAAATTATTTAAGTTTGTTTTAGATCAGAATGTTAAAATAAATAATTATCTACATCAAAGTTGTTTCACCTTTATGAGAAACTTACTAATGAAAAAGTCATAGTTTTAAGACTACTTACAAGCATATGTCAATCTAACTTTCCAAAAATAGCTTTACATATTATTGCTTCTAATTCCTGTTATTAGTCTTTATAAACATTTGAGCTTAACAATATCCTGAAATTCTGAAAAATTTAAGTGACAAAACTGCATATGTATATAGTTTTATTAGTTTATAATATAACACACAAAGAGAATACAAAAGCAAATATTAGGGAAATTAGGGAAGGGAAAAGGGAAGTGAATAGTGGGGGAAAGGAAGGGGGGGGAAAGGCATTGACTTCTGACTCCTTTGGTGCAGTTGAATAAGGCATTAATATCTATGCTCAACTTTTTACTTTTTCATAATAATAGAAACTAGCTATTTCTGTAACAACAAAACTGTACTGAGACAGTTTTTCCCTTCAGTGGAAACATACAATATAAACTGTTTAGCCCTATTCATTTTCTTGGTCAACTGTTGCAGTCTTCAGAATCATATGACAACACTGGGGCACTGTTTTGCAATGGTCATTATCCTTCTTGCTGAAATATTCAGTCTATTTTGGACAGGGCTACAACGCTTTGAAGAATGCTTATTCATTCTCAGCTCTCTAGAATGACACTGGGAAAGACTGGACAAGAGCACTAATGAGTCCACTGTGAACCTACAATGTGGCTATATTTTATTTTGCACCAGTGCAGCACAGGTTACAATGGGGTATCTGAAAAGTATCCAGATTAATCCAAAACTATGATTTCTGGAGCTAGACAGCTAATTGGAATAAAAAACAGGTACCACAAGAACTGAAATTGTCAATGAATTATTTAAGGGTGACTGCTAACCTCATTTTCAAAGTTGTATTCTTCATCATATGTTAATTTTTTCATTACTGCCAGCATAATTGCCTAGAAAGATAAATCAGTGATAAAATTATCATCTAATATAAGCTTCTATTTATTAAAATAATAAAACCATGAGAAAGATTCAATAGAAATAATGCAGAGCAGAAGTAATTAAATATTGTTAAAGCAATCTATATGTTCACTGTTTTATACTACACCCGTGATGGTGAACCTATGGCACACAGCACCCACTCTGATGGCACGCAAACCATCACCCCAGTTCAGTTCTGCCACGCATGTATGCGCACCTCCTACCGGGTCTCTGCCATGCATGCGTAGGAGGAGCTCTTGGAGGGGGCTGTGTGTGCATGCGTGGGGGGGTACATGCACGAGAGCGCAAGCATGCACGGGGTCAGGGAGTATGCAGGGGGTGCACCCAGCGCATTGCATTTTGGGGTTTTGGGCATGCATTGGACACTTGGTCTGGAAAAGGTTAGCCATCACTGTATTATACCATTATAAATGCAAGAAAAGAAATAATAATTTTCAGTGCAAGACATTCAGCTGCATAGAATTCAATATAAACCAGGGGTAGTCAACCTTTTTATACCTACCACCCACTTTTGTATCTCTGTTAGTAGTAAAATTTTCTAACCACCCACCGATTCCACAGTAATGGTGATTTATAAAGTAGGGAAGTAACTTTACTTTGTAAATTTATAAAGCAGAGTTACAGCAAATCTTTACCGCCCACCATGAAAGCTGGAACGCCCACAAGTGGGCGGTAGGGACCAGGTTGACCACCACTGATATAAACCATGTTTAGCATTTGACTTATATATTTTTACTGAGCAGGTTTGGACATCAGAATAAATAATAATTTTTTTTGAGAATAAATGTACCTTCCCTTCCCCTCCTGACCATTCTCCTCTATGTTACCATCCCTCTCTCAATAAATAAACTTCATCTTTAGGCGACTGGAGACTAAAACATATGAAGAACGGTTGCAGGAACTGGGTATGTTTAGCTTAAGAGAAAGAAGGACTAGGGGAGACATGATAGCAGTGTTCCAATATCTCAGGGGTTGCCACAAAGAAGAGGGTGTCAAACTATTCTCCAAGGGACCTTAGAGTAGAAGAAGAAGCAATGGGTGGAAACTAATCAAGGAGAGAAGCAACTTAGAACTGAGGAGAAATTTCCTGACAGTTAGAACAATTAATCAGTGGAACAGCTTGCCTCCAGAAGTTGTGAATGCCCCAACACTGGAAGTCTTTAAGAAGATGTTGGATAGCTATTTGTCTGAAACGGTATAGGGTTTCCTGCCTAGGCAGGGGGTTGGACTAGAAGACCTCCAAGGTCCCTTCCAACTCTACTATTGTATTGTATTGTATTTTCTCCTCTCATAATGCTAAAAACTATGACTTGAAGGGTTCCCCCCCAAAAAATAATAATCATTGTGTTCAACTGGTGATGGAAGGACAGTGAAAGAAAATACCAGAGGTGGGTTGCTACCTGTTCGGACGAACTGGTAGTGGAAATTGGGACTGGGTCGCCAAACTGGTAGGGACGACAGGCTAGCCCAGCACCCGTACCGATTTCCCGATTGCCCATGTCGTTGCTGGCATGTTTTTAGTCATTTTATAATGTTCTGCGCATGCGCAGAACTATTTACAGGCAACTGAGCATGTACAAGCAATGTGCAGCGTGCGCACAAAGCAAACCAGCAGTAACGTTGGCAGCAACCCACCCCTGGAAAATATCACTTTTATTATATTATTAAAATGGCATGTAGCTGCATTTTGGGGAAGGGGTCCTCCTCTAAATTAAAAAAAACATAATCATTTCATGACTTGTTAGTAAAAAAAGTTATCTGATAAGAATTTAAATAAATTTGGGGATTATTTAATTTTTTAATTTACAATTTTAATGTTAAAATATGTTTGCTTTACTCAGATCTGAAATGGCTTTCCATGGCAGTTTTATTGACTAGAAAAACAAAAAGCTTCAAAAAGGCATTTCATTATTCTTACCTCTACATTAGCTTTTTGTTGTTCTGAAAGCACAGGGAGCTACAAAATAAAAGAAACAAAGCCTAGTTTTGAAATGTCTCAAGCAATGTACACATATTAATGCTGAAAAGGTTGAGGGGGAAAAATTGACTTTTCAGAATGCAAAATTTCATAAATTTACCTGTTTCAATATGTGCAGATAATCATAACAGAACCCTATTATATTTGAAGATATATCATCATCTTCATGAATCAAAAGCTGTAGCATTAGAGCCACTTTTGCTTCAATTGCTTGTAGACTATCTTGCGCATTCTTCAAATCTCCAATCTTCACAAGTTTAGACCAGCTAGCTATCAATGCCTGCCCCATTCCATTTATCAGTTTAGAGAATCTAGCTAGAAAGTCTACATCTTCTTCCTGTAAAGGTTAAACATTAATTAAACACTTTTAAAGGAAAATGAACAATTTGAGACACAGATTATATCCCTGTAAAAATTAAAATATCCCTGATGGATACTGTTATAGTAGATTACTAGGGATCGAAATGATCACTTAGACAGTAATACTGGTTGCACTTACTAGATGAAATGGCAATAAATAAAATCTGTTAGTGTTTATTCTTATTTTCCCAAAGACCACTTGCAAAAATTGAATTTTGTGATGATGGCTATGGCCTGGATTTACAGTATCCCAATTCTTTTACACATGAATACTTTTCACACACGCACAATGTCAGCATGTGAAAATGCAAAAATTTAAATACCCCACCCCCACCCAAATCTATTCAGCTGAAAAGCTTATAAAACTACACAATGTGGAGAAATTACAGACAGAGTATTATACACTGAAGCTGGATAACGGGAGCCTTACCATAGATGAAAAGAAATGCTTTATCAGTTAAACTACGGGTAGTTACTATAAAGTGCAGTTTACAGCAAACAACACAAATGACTTTTACAAGTACTGAAGACACAAACAGTCATACAAATTATAGTAATGTAACATTTCTCTCACTAAAAATAACTAACCTGATCAACTATAAATAGGCCAGCAGACTGCAAAACTTGACACAAAGTTTCTACCAACTTAGTTTTATCAATTGGATCCATTCCCTTATTTACAATTTCAAACAAGCAGTCACATGCTTCCTCTCGTAAAACTTCTATGGACATGTGACCTAGCAGCATATTTATAAACCTTTTAAAAAAAAGACAAAAATTTTGCTTTCTGGGTAAAAACAGAAATTGACAGTAAATTTTACTTTATCAGCCTTATATTCTTACATTCTTGTATAAGAAATACAAAAGCTGTATGCATTAGTGTAAGTGAAACCACATTTTAACAATCCTCATTTACCAGATTCACATATACATCATTAAGTCCATTGCACTGAGATGGTCTGAATAAGGTAGTTAAATTTACATTACTTCTACTTTAACTTTGCATCTGTGTCAATTTATGCTATTTGTATAATAACATGCAAATAACATAAAATGGTATAATTATACTGTTGTAAATCACCACGAGATACTGTTATATTTAACAGATATTCAGAAATAATAGACAATCTCCTCAAAAATAGCCCTTTAAAATTAGGTTTCACTGCAAGCTGTTTCACTGTTAGCAAGTCAGCTAGCAATTATTTTTAAAGTGGCTAATTTTCCAAACAATTACAAAAAAAAAAAAACTTTTTAAAAAAATAGTTACCCTAAAATTTCACCACAGTTTTATTACCCAGTAAGTTCATTAGTGAATTTTGAATCAATAAAAGCATTACCTTTCATTTGCAATTAGACTCAAATCTATCCAAGAGACATATGCTCCAACTACTTCAAGGCACTGACATGTCAATTCTGAATTTGTATATTGATATGTTTGCAAGATTTGATACCATGATTCAACCAAACTTGGAATGCATTGCTCCCTCATAGTATCCTTTAGTAGAGTATTTCTGCGAGCCTCCTATAAATATAAGGATGTTAGTCTTCAAAAGTAAAAACTGAGATACCTATTTCTGTTCTTTGAAAATTGAAAACGTTGGGAAAGTTAATAGTAGCAGTAATCTAATATTCATCATAAAATGCATCTCTATGGTTGATGTTTCTTCATCACTACTCTGTAATTTCAAATGTGTAGTATTTCAAACTTTGTATGACATGTTGCTTAAATGTTAAAACAAAATCACATATTAGGGATGAAATGCATTTTTAAAAAAATTCTAAGAGTAGTCTCTGCATATAAAAGAGAGGAAGTCTAAAACTCCCTTCTTGGGGGCACAATGCCAAACACATAGGCTTGAGGCAATCTCCCAATGTGGCCTTACTCAAAAGCAGCATTGCTGGGATAGATGATCAAAGAGCTGTGATATTGATTGGTTAACTGTAATCACTGTCTCAACAATCTTTACATTCCTTCTCCACCATGCTCTATGCTTTTTCGTATCTCTTACTTTTTTTTAATTGCCTGCCCTGCTTGCAGTTGGGTTTTTTTATATTCTTTCTTAACTCATGCCTCCATGTTTCATGAATCTCTCTCTCTCCCTGCCTTGCTTTCCTCTGCTTTCTCGTGCCTTCTGCTTTTTAATTCTCTGACACATTTCATCACCCTGTGCTTACCAATCTTTTTTTTTCTTGCTGCTGCAGTCTGTACATCTCTAAACGTTATTTTTGTCCGACTGTCTCTATATATGTATGCATTACTTTCTGCTTTAGAGCATGTGAATAGGAGTATCCATCTATGTATTATGTTATGCTTGACTGTTGCAGTCTGCATTAGGTGAATCTAAGTGAATTTGTTTGTCTTTCTGTTTCTTCTCTTGTATGCCCTTTTATTTATGTATACTTTTTACTTTATTTACTGTGTATATTTTTGTTTCTGGTTGGGGTGTGTGTGTTACATTTTAGTACATGTGACAATGTATTTATAGTTCTATGTGGCTGAATTGCAGAATGTTTAAATTTTTGCCTGCGTCATTTCTTTTTTACTATTTACTCTAATTGATTTTTATCCTGCCTTAATCATTTACCTAACATTAGACAATGTACATATTAAAAACCATAGAATTTCTATGTAATAAGGAGTATTATTGTCAATATATGTCAGGTATCACTCATCAGGTACAATTGTAAGAAGTGACTTTAAATGGACTGAGGATCTCTTTCTCCCTATAGAATTATTATAGCAGATGCAATTTAAGGAGGCTGAAATGATTCATAACTGCATTAGGCAAAATTTCATCAGAGATATTTTTAACAAGTGACTTTAGAAGCTAAATATTCTTTTCTACCCATTAACCTGAAAGACCAATGTGAACTGTGAATGTAGGAACCCTGGTTTTTAAATCTGTAATGACCTGTACAACGGAACCAAGCCATAACAGCTTCTGTGGTTCAGCATATAAAACATTTTTTCAGTTTCCTTTGTTTTTAAAGTAGAAATTAAACCAATCATTTTCTATTATCTAAAATTTAATAATTACTTCTATTATACATATGACGGTGAGCTCATATTGTATCACGAGCTCTATTGCAGTTTCTCCCAACCTAATATTTTGCAAGTGTGTCAGGTTTCCCAGCTAGCACAAAAATTCTGAAAACATTCCAGTACATCTGGATGGTACCAGGTTGAAAAAGACATTTCTACAGTTTCTAAATATGCCTTAAGACATGGCTTCTAAACCTGCCTTGTTTAACAAAACAGTTGATTATGAGACTGTCACCAAAAACCAACTTATTATGTGAATATTGTTACATAACCCTTAAATCAATGGGCACATTTATTTTATAAAAAAGGAACTTACCTCTGAGGTATGAACAACATCCCTATCTACAAGTTCAGCATCAACTGCCATAAGAATTCTGAGATAAAGGTCCACACCTCGAGGATTCAGGCCTACCACAGACAGAATATCAAAGAAAAACTTGGGCCATTTTGTAAGATATTCTGTAACAAACAGCAAAGCAAAGACCTGAGCTGCTTTGTTTCGTATAAATGTCTTCTCTGACTGAGAATTCATCATCTGCAAAAAAAAATGCATTTTTATCATTTTTCAAGATCTGATCATACATGAAATAAGCGGTTATAAGTATTTTTTAAAGATAAAGTAATCTATTTGGAAAATTATTGAAGCACATGGTAAATAATAAATTATATGAGAAAAAGTTACCTGTGCCTGTAGCCATGTTACTAGTGTTTCCCTAATTAGCTGTTGCTGTACTTCAGTTAGTTGAGAATACCTGAAACAGAGCATTAATATTAAAATATTTACAAACATTTCAGAGAAACATTCCTGCAGAAGCTTCCAGTATCCTGTTGGCTACATAAGATTTTGGGTTTTTAAATACAACTGCTATGGATAGGAATTTTTGCATTCGAAATTACACCGGAGTTAAATATGTAAAATAAAATACATAAACAGAAACAAGTAATTTGATCTATATATGCATACTTATATGTGTATGTTTACATGCATACATGCTAATATATAGTTCCTCTTAAGTTTCTCCCATTTCTAATTCAGATCCATTCAAAAATTGTGAATTTGGAAAGGACTGAGAAGATTATCTACTTCAACCTTTCATAAATATAAAGCAAGTATCTCACTTGTATTTAATTTGATGTTCCAAAACTTGAAAGCAGAAGAACTTGATGTGATCATCACTGAAATAGAAAAAAAAACAATCCAATAAATCTGGGATGAAAGAGTTTATTTGATATGTTTTATCTGAAGATGGTTGGGATAGGAATCTAGTCACTGATTAAAATTTTGCTTTCTTTATAATTATAATGGTACACAAATATAAAATTATAGACAAATATGTACATATGTATTCATTTACTGATTTCACTTACATTCTGCTCTTCATTTGAAAACCTAAATTGATATCTGGGTTCAAGCCAATCTCCTTCTAAATAACAAAATTGAATACTTTTTGCAGCAGAAATCATTATTCCAAACCATTTTTTGTTTAATGACAGGTTACAAAATTTAGCTATAAATACTATTAACTAGACATTGCTTCTGACCACTACAAGCAAAGTAGTAAAATATTATTAAAAATAGTCCAATTCAAGCAAGAGATTTTACATTTAAGCTATATTCCTAGAGATTGATCACAGAGTTGGGTGTAGATACTTCAGACTACTACACAGATATTTCAAGACAAACTAGAGATTATGGACATTCAATTCATATTACAACACGGGTTATGTTTAGCTATCAGCAAATGGCTTCAAACTCTAGCACGAGTGAACTAATGAATAATTTCTCCTAAAATATCTAAGAGATTGTTAAGTCTGTTAAGAGACAGAAATAGTATCTAACATGTAGGTTATGTTATGCCCATGCTGCTACAATATCTATTTAGACTAATAGCAGATTAGTCTTTTAGACTAATAGATTAATCTTTGGCTTGGATTCACATGTAAAAGGAGAAAATGCAGCATTCAGGTGCATAGAATATCTTTTAACTGAAAACACTAAATATAGCAACATATATGAAAATCGCAACACCATACATAAAAACAATCCAGTTTTTTGCTAATTTAACAGTTTTTTCCGCTATAATTCTAGTCCATAAAGTTAAACAAAGCTACATGAAGCACTCTGGAGGGCTGACAAACTTCCTGAGAAACAGAAGAGCATTCAGCTTTCATTAGTTCCACTATTTGTGTTGATCATGATATAACTGCATCAAACATTAATAGAGCTGCTTGCTTGAAATTTATATTTACAATTATTGCATATGCAGAGTAGTGTTTTACTTCATATGCAATTTCAATATGACTACAAAAATATAAACTAGCTGTTATGAATCAAGGGATCCTTGGTGCTCTCTGAGCTTGGTTGTTTTCTTGCACATTTCTTTACCCAAATTAGGCAACATCAGCAGTGTTAATGATGTTACCTAGTTTGGATAATAAAATGTCTTCAAGAAAACAACCAAGCTCAGAGAGCACCAAGGGCTCCTTATTTCAACGCTGAACTAGACATATTCCCCTTTATTGGCACTATTACGAATTATAGCGTATGTGAGAATGGCACTTATGCAATACACTCTTTCTTATCATTCTACTTAAGAAAAGAAACAACTTAAATTTTGTTACCTGTAGATTCTTTGGGCTAAAGCTTCAGCACATAGTTGCCAAGCATCAGGAGATATCTTCAACTGTTCAAAATAGGCCAATGCCTGAAATTATTTTAAAAATATTTTTGAATAAACAGATATTGGCATAATAAAAATAGTTGTTCTGATTCTCTACAACTTTGAAATAAAGTAAATTTAAGAAGTAAATTTAATCCGTGCAAAGTTGCTAAAGGAATAGGGGAAATCTGAGAGAAAATAAGTGAAGTAGAGGTCTGTGGAACAGCACTTTGGTAGAAAACTGGAGGGGGGGGGAGGAGACTGGGGTAGAAAACTGGAGAAAAAAAAAATCTCATGCCCAATAGAATAAAATATTAATGATAAAACGCACAGAAAAAACAACATGTTTGACCATATGAAGGCTTAAAAATGAGTGGAAAGCCTGACCTCTATTCTCTCTGTCATCCATATTGTCATTTGTGAGATCTGTTTACAATTCCTGACATATGAATAGGTCTTCATAAGATCAAGAATCCTGCAAATAGTGCAGAAAGATTTGCAGACCAGCAAATATAAGAGTATCTCCCTTTTTCATTTTCTAACCTAACATGGGGAGGTGAGAAAGAACATTGGTTACGAGTATGATCATTATCACCTCACATATTTTGATGAAAACCTGAAGGAAGAATTAATTTAATGCAGGTGTTGGCAAATTCCTTCCTATTGTGAATCAAGCCCCCTCCATGATAAACTGCTGGGGATCATATGGCAGATTGGCACTAATTACAAGCCAGAGAGGGATCAAGAACAAAAAGTGTGTGGAAAATCTCACTCTCTATTTAATACATATTTTAAATTTTTTGACATTGTCATCTGCTTCTCAAAAAAACATATTGCCAGTTTAACTTAATCCAATACTACCCATATCTCAGCTGGACTTTGAGGGATTGAGAAGAATACCCAGGTCACAAAAGAAAATAAACCAAAAAGAAAAAGGACAAAATTGGGGTGGTAATGACAATGCAGTAATATAAATGCAATGTTGTAAAAAATAGGAGTGCATGGAGGAGAGATAAAAATGTTAAGAAACAGGTGACCAGGACTATGAAAGCACTTGGTGAAATCTTGACAGAGCAATGAAATGGTAAGGATTGCTTAAGAGAATTGTGAACTAGAGATGAAAAGATCTTGATAAATGTTATGTAGCTTTAAAAAAATAATAACTTGGCTATAAATCAGAAATATTTATAGCAAGGTGAAATTAAAGTGCTTTTCTTACTGAACTTCTTATAAAAACAAAAATTATGGGAAAAGCATAATTAAACTTACTCGCTGCCTGAAATCTAAATCAGCATTAGGATTTAATCCTAGAAGAGCTTGCTCATCCATTTCTGCTGCTATTCTCCAGCTTCTTTAACAGGATTATTCCATTCATACACAATCAGAGATACAAACATCTATGGATGAAATAAAATTAAGATGGTAGCAAAACTCTAAATTAAAGCCAAAGTTTAAAAGTAATTTTGTCTCAATGTAGATGAACTACATCTTAGACAAAAAGATTAGATATCAGAAAATCTTACAGTCCAGCACATCTGGAAACCTGAAACAGTCAATGCTAGGCAAGATTTTTTAAAAATTCTAACCAGATATGACGCAAAATAAAAGTATCATTATCCTATGTTGTTAGCAAAGGCATAGGCAATATGTTCTTAGCCACTAGTCTCTTTGCAGAAACCTCTCATGGTACCTGGTGTGATTAATTTTAACATACAATTTTAAATAAACAAAATAAAAAGCAGACATTTTGCAAAGCAAAGCAACATAATCATATTTATTTCTAAGATTCCATCTGGCTACCATAGATATTATTAGGAAATGCAAAACATGAACACAGTCCTCTGGTTTCTTTCTGCAGACTTACCAAGAAAAAATAGAAATGATAATTTGGGAAATACAAAGCATGCTGGGAAGATAGATGGACAGGGAATTAGCCACCACTTTGCCTTAAAGAGAATGTGTTTTGTAAGTGAACAAAAGGAATCCCAAATGTGCTTTTTCAGGAGGCAACTTTCTTGCTTTTTTTTTCTTTTGAAGAGGTTTGGCTTTTCATTAAAGAAGCTTCTTCAGCTCTGACAGCTTTAGTGGGGAATGGAA
Source organism: Natrix helvetica (assembly GCF_964273705.1). NCBI lineage: Eukaryota > Metazoa > Chordata > Lepidosauria > Squamata > Natricidae > Natrix > Natrix helvetica. Next base: position 49,016,195 of record NC_138553.1, read on the forward strand.
GGATTTATATTTCTTGCAGACAGCTGATAACCTGCATCCTTTTAGAGGGTCCTTGAAGAACTTGGAGGTTTATCTGTGTCCTTGGGGTCACCTGAGTAGTGTTCCTGGTTCCTGTAGTCCTAGTAGGTTCTAGAGGGAAAATTGCAGACTACAAGAACCAGGAACACTACTCAGGTGACCTTGAGGACACAGAAAAACCTCTAAGTGCTTCAAGGACCCTCTAAAATGTTGCAGATTACCAGCTGTCTGCAAGGACTAGAAATGCTTCCATTCCCCACTAACCTGACAGAGCTGAAGAAGCTTCTTGAATGAGAAATGAAACGTCTTCAAAAGAAAAAGAAAAAAAAGTCCAGTTGCCTCCTGAAAACGCACCTTTGAGACAACCATGACCTGGATGACTGAGAATCTCTACAGACTGAAAAAAAGGAACTTTGAATCTTAATTTAATAATGAGATCTGTATGAATGCAATATGAAGATCTTATATTTTAGTGATCTAACTATTTAAAACATCAGTAAGTAATAGAAATTTATGAATAACCTTTGGAAGAAGAGAAATACTATGAATTCTTTGCGATAGTAACAGGGCTGTTAATGAGCAAAACAAGAGCCCACATGCACAAATCCTTTCTTTCTTATTCACACATCTCTCTAGCCTCCAACCCTGACAACAATCCAAATGCTCAACTTATGACTACAATTGGAATCACAATTTTGATAGTTAAGTGATACAACCATTAAGTAAGCCATCATGTTACCAGACCCAATTTTTCAACCTTTTTTACCATGGTGGCTAAGTGATTCATGTGATTAGGTGCAGTCCCCAACTGCATGTTCCCAATTGACTTTGCTCATCAGGAGCCTGCTGAGAAAATTGCAAATTGCAATTATGTGACCACAAGATGCTTCAACATCTTGTAAACATGAGCCAAGTGCCTGAATTACAATCACATATTGTGCATGTGTGTATACACACATGCTCATCCAACTGTTATAATTATGAGGAAAGGTAATAAGTCACTTTTTCAAAGGCCATCATAACTTCAACTATCATTAAATGAACAGTCATAAGTTGAGGAATATCTGTAGAAAGCAACAATTGGCTGACATATCAACTTTTGATCAGATTTTCAGGGAAAAGAGATTTACTATATTCCTATGCCATCTTTCAGGGTCCAGCCCATTTCAAAGAGGCATATGACTTCATTTAAAATTCAGCACAGGTACTAATAAAACATTAAATCAATGGTATTCATTACCATTAATGAAAAATAGGAGAAAGCAAAAAGATGTTTAAAACTATTTTTAAAATTGATAAATAAGCCAAATAAATAAAAATCATATGAGAATTTTGTATAACAATCTATAAAATAGATTATAAATGATAATCCTGCCAATAGTTAATTCAGAAAGTGAGACACTAAGGAGGACACTTGACCTAAAATGAATGTGACACAACAGAACTCTCTAGGCACCTGTGTCCTGAAATATAATTCAGTAGAATTCTGTGATAATTGTTTTCAGATATGGAAATATAAGATTGTAACCTGAGTTATAACCGTGTGATGAGTCAAGTAAGTGCAAATGCATTAATTACTGCAATTATGTCTGCTTTATTAAAAAAACACAATAGTTTAGTTTATGTAGGTTAGGCTTCTTAATCAAGACATGTTGCCTACCATTGTCATACACATTTTTCAACAGTCACCCAACACCCTCATAAATTTCTCTCTCTGAGTAGAAAATGAATGCATGAGCTCACTTTCTTCTCAAGAAAATCTGGCAAAGAGCTTTGTAGTTCATGTGAAGAGTATGTAACCAACCAATGGAGAAACAGGTAAAACTTGAATACTATCTGGAACATGTTTTCTGAGTTGAACCACCCTCCACTGATTCAATTTTCTGTAGGTTCTAAATGGTCGCAAAGAGAGGGCTGTCATGCTTTTCTTTAGCTCCTTGCCTCTGGTTTCTGCGTCATCACTGCTATTAAAGAGAATGAAGGGACATTTAAATGCTCACCAAAGTGTCATGGGTTATCAGGAGGATTTTTAAAAATCCTACCATCTACTGGCTTGCTATATCCTCAAGTCAATTTTTTGTGCTTCAAGCTGATCTGAAAGGAAGGGTAGGGGCAGGAAAATCCTAAAAAGGCAATATTGTCTGTATTAAAATAAATGCAAAGGAATTCTAAAACTCAACGACAACAAAACATCTACCTATTTTAGTACTATAAATAATAAACTCAAGTCATCCAGAGCACGGGTGTCATGTGACATATGGGGACATTTTCCCCTTTCGCTAAACTGGTCGTGGCCCCATGTTACTCATCTGGCCCGTGGGCCATGAATTTGACAGTTCTGATTTAGAGAATGGTACAGTCACCCCCTTGTCTGAATTTTGCATACAATGCTCATCTACCATATTTTTCAGAGAATAAGACGCACTGGTATATAAGACACACCAAGATTTTGAAGAGGCAAATTAAAAAAAAAAGTTTTTGCACTCACTCTGCAGACCTCCCAAAAACGGCCTGTTTTCGCTAAAACAGGCCCATCCCCCCAAAAGGGCATGAATAGCCTTTAGGAGGCTTGTAGAGTGCTTCTGGGGGCTGCAGGGGAGAAGGCAAAGTTGAGCAAAAAATGGCCCATTTTTCACTTATTTCTGCCCCCCCAGCCCCCAGGAGCATTCTGAAAGCCTCTTAAAGGCTATGCATGGCCATTTTGGTGAAGGGGCGGGGTTTCAGGAGACAAAAAATGCTGTATTCAGTGTGTAAAAGACGCACCCAGATTTTCAGCCTCTTTTTTGAGGGAAAAAGGTGTGTCTTATATGGTATATAAATTGCAGCACTTGTTCTGTGGGAAGCCCTATGGGTTTTCCAGTGGTCTATTGACTTATTGGAATTAGATCATTCATTTTCTGCTGCCAATGATAACAGAAAATCAGCAATCGCCAATAAGCTGATAGGAAAAAGAAAGAGAAAATGATGAGATATATATGTGAGTTCCAATGAATAAAGAAATCTATCTTCAAACCTATCTTCTAAAGCAAGGGTGCGAGACGATATTCCAGGGGGTGCGAAATATGGGTTTAAAATTTCAAAATTATAGTGCATATGTATAATTGTATACAAATTATATGCATATAATTATATCTGGGTGCCAGAATATATCAGAAGAGTTCTAGGAGTACAGGGTATAGAAAAGGCTGGGAACTCCTGATTTAAAGGTTCAACTGGATAGTTGTTCCATTTATATTATTGCTGGGTCCAGACTTCAAATTAATTATTGTATAATATGGGTTTTTTTTGTTTTTGCGAACCCATGTGCTATAATTTGTAAACCATTATTTATCACTTATAATGTGTGAATCAATGAATTATGAATTATCAATCAATGATTAAACACTTTATAATTAATGTAGTTTAGGAACTCACTATGTACTAGTGAGCATCACCAATGGCAGATTGCTTTATAAATATGAAAGTACAATTTATTATTGGACTTTTCATCAATTTGCAAATTGTCACTGTAAATAAAGTAATATGTAACATTTTTTCTTACTACATTTCATTATTTTAACTATTTACAATCTTCTCAAAATGACAAGTTTGTATATATTAGTTTATGTGATTGATGAAGTGGACTGTAATGTCATAAAATTTTTGTCATAATAAATTAGTCCATTACCATAAATCTTTTATTTTCTATGATTCACTTATGCATGCAAGTTATTGCTACTGTACATGTAGATAGAGTAGAAAAAGAGTTTTGTTGTCCTATTTGAGAATATCACCAAGAAAAATCTTATATTTAAAAGTATCTATTAATATATTGCAGCTATGTTCTAGATGATGATATGTGGGCAACAGGATATTAGCTTCTACAGTATTTAATAGATTAGATAACTACTTTGTATAGAATAGGACAATGATGCTTCGGGTGAAATTGCTTTTCATTTGTGACAGATTGGTCAAAATGTGTTCAGAATTATCCTTATAGTTAGCAGGAATGTTGCATGTGACACATACCACTAAGACTGGTAACTAGGTCTCACCTTCTCTATTTTATTGAAAGGCATGATGTGAAATCCTCAATGGATAAAACCAACTAGGGACATCAAATATATTGAGCCAATCTGATAACAGTGATCACACATAGAAGATTCAGTTTTGGAATAAAAGAGGAGTAAATAATAAAAGTAATGCTTGTGGCAACACCAGAGGAATATTAGGATGTGAATGAACATGCATTTCTGTAGACATTGGCAGGGTTGTTGGCTATTTGAATAATTTACAGTGACTTTTAGATAAGCATATTTATTACTTCTTGAACTGCTATCTTTATTTTGTATATTCCCATTCATCATTTGGCTGAACTATCAAAATGACATCATATATATTATTTTAAATAATGCTTTTCATTGTCAATTCAGTATAAACATGGGCATAAATTTATCATGAAATAAAGTTAATTGCTAATTAAGGTAGATGACCCAAGAAGAAAGCAACAGAAGAATATGAGACAGAAACTACATTTCAGTTATCAAGTAAAATAAAAATCTGTTTTCCATTATAATGCACAAATAATTTATTTTCCCCATCATAACACCTTCTGGTACTGGTAGTGATAAAAGTGGCTGATCATTGGGAAACTGATGCATGGCTATTCTACATAGGTCTCTTCCTCAAACGCAGATCTTTCAAATGAAGTGGGATAGCTAATCAGAATTTTCAGGCAGCTGGCTAAGAATTTTGGAAACTAAGAAGCCAGAACCTTAATAGTGCCCCAAGTTGAGCACGGGACGAAATGAAGGGCAATGAGGCACGGGCCAAGGGACAGGAGGTAATCTATGCGGCTTTAGGTTAGTAAGGCCCTAAGAGAAGGGGATCCATCCTCAAAGAGCACAACCTCCAAACTTGATCACTGGACTTGGAACACGAGGCGGCCACGCCATTGCACCATGGGGCCTCCTGGGCCAAGCGATTTCTCCTTTCCGCATTTAAATAAAAGTTGGGTAGTCCCAATCTCCTCCCGAATTTGCAAATATGGTCACCCTGGAAGCGCATTCAGCCTTCCAACAGCCCCCGTTCCCATTTCATTACCTTCCCAGCTATTCCATCAAGGAGAGCTTGTGCCTTCTCGCACTATTGGGAGGCCGCTACAAAGCAGGGGACCCGGGCAGAGGAAGCCAGGGAAGGCCACCCGCAACAGACTTGCCGCTCCGCCAGGAAACACGCAACACGGCTAACGCGCCTCTGGGGGTTCCGCAGCACCCCGATCTCTTTTCACACAGTTCCGCTCGGGAAACTGCTCCAATCTACGAACTACATCACCCAGCATATCCCGCGACACCAAACTCCAGATTCGCCAAGCAATAAACTGCCTCAGAGAAAATCTGGAAGCCAGAAACAGGTTTTTCTTACTTTAAGCTCGCCAATCAGGGGAAGAAAGCACGTTGCACACTGGGGAAAAAAGCTTTCGGCTTAGGCGCAACTCAAGATGGGAGTCATAGTTCTCGAGCCTAAGTCAGAAAAGACGAGCTATTTTTCAGCCTTTCTATTCGCTTTGCGTCCTTATCAATAGCCCACATCTTTAGCTACGCTCAATCACTATGTTGGTCTTGAATGAAAAAACCTCTTGCGTTGAATCGTTTTAGCTCCCCTACTTTTTCATCGACCGGCAGACAGCTGACCTACTTGGAATATGCCAGCGCTAGATAACTTCTATTTAAATATCATGACTTGTCTAAAGGAATGCTGGGAATTGTAGTTCTGCAAAGCGCTCAACTGCAATGTCCACGTAAACTTTCCTGGAAGAAAGTACTGAATCAATGCAATAGTTAACCTATCCGATTATTTCCTGATTTCACTCCCAATGTAGTTAACGTACAATTACAACCTAAAACTAATGTAAAACAAATTGGTGCCCGGAGCTTTAGTCGGAAAATAAAGCAATGCGAGGCTGGGACAAATCTTCAATAAAGAAGCTTATAATACTTCTAAGTATTGTAAGATATATTCCTGCAGATACACTCCTGCTTCGTTAATTCTATATTAACAGAACAGGAGCCAACAGCATCCATCTACCACCTAAGTGAAAGCATAGGCTAATTGTATTTATTTCTAATTCCTTATTTGCACAAAAATTCCCCAAAAGGGGCAAATGCTACAGTGAATATAGACCTTTTCCTATATAAAAATCAGAAATGAACAAAAATGAAGCATAGAACTAAAGATGCCATTCTCTCTCTCCCTCCAGCCCTCCACAGACACACGCGCACGGGCACACACACTTTAGACTGGGCAAAATATACCCCATCACACTCAGCTGGACTAGGTTTTCCAAGTCCATTAAATAAAATACATTCACCAAAAGTGAATGGATAAGTGGTTCAGTGTAATCAGGAATGCAGTAAACTCTTGGTATATTTTAATACTGAATAAATTATAATTAAAAGTCCAAAAATCTCTATCAGTTTGGAAATTACATTTTCTATATATGTTATCATAATTATATTCAAATTACATTTAAATTTGGATCCCAATTCAATTAGGCTAGTTATTGATGAGATGGAGATTGATCCTGCTGGATGCAGCCTATTTGCATTTTCTCATAGGGTTCTTCGTTTTCTGTGACATATCTAGAGCCAACAACTGGTAATATTATTCAGTCTATAGGGAAAGTTGGATTTTAAAAAAGCAGGATAGGAAGGGTACCAAAACTCTTCTGATGTTGGAGAGGACTCCCAAGAATACCATGGACAGCCAAGAAAACAAACAGATCACTGAACATATCAACTCATTCTTACTCAAAGCACAAACGACCCAGCTTAAATTATTATCCTACACTTTGGATGTATTATGCAAAGACCTAGCCCTCTGGGAAAGGCTGTAATGCAGTTTTTTAAATTAATTTTTTAAACTGAAAACAGTATTCTAGTTATAAATAAAGGTACCTTTAAGCGTCATCCTTCTCTCAAATAATAAGTCTATTGGCACAGTTTTTGACTGGACTCTGGGATTCGTTCAAAAGAAGAAATAAAGCTATGCAAAAGTTTCCAAATTACTTATACATTTGTTACATTGATATACCATCTTCCCTTCAAGATCTTTGAGAAGCATCCTGTTCCCTCCAATATTTCCCCACAACACCGTGAATTAGGCTAGCAGAGCAAGAGTAATTCGGCCCGAATCGCCCAGTGAGCTTTGCGGTTGCACCACGCTGGCTGTCATTAGGGAGCCTTCACTTCCACAAAGGCTTTAGATTACCCTGCCTAGTCGTTTCCAATCCGCAGCTTGTAGCGAACCCACCATTGCCTTTTTTTCCCCCGACTGACGGTCTGCACCAGTGCAGAGACCCAGGCGAAATTGACTTCCGCGCTCCAATCACCCAGTTAACTATGGCGTGTTCAGAAATCCTGTACATTAAGCAAGCCATAAAGATAAAGGTTCCCCTTGCACATATGTGCTAGTCGTTCCCGACTCTAGGGAGCAGTGCTCATCTCCGTTTCAAAGCCAAAGATGTCTCTGTGGTCAAGTCAAGTCAAGTTTTATTGTCATTTCAACAATATACAGTACAGTACACAGTGAAACGAAACGTTTCCCCAGGACCAAGGTGCTACATCAGACAAAGCAGGACACAGAGCTACATATAGCTCTGAATTTAAGAACTTAAAGAGAGAAAAAATACACAAGCTAAAAAAAAATACACAAGCTAAAAACACAAAAAATATACAAGCTAAATACACAAGTATTTATGGTTCCAGTTTCTTTGTGTTGAGGAGTCTGATGGCTTGTGGAAAGAAACTGTTACACAGTCTGTTTGTGCGGACCCGAATGCTTCTGTACCTTTTTCCAGATGGCAGGAGAGTAAAAAGCATGTATGGGGGGGGGGGGGTCAGCCACAATGTTTCTGGCTTTATGAATGCAGCGTGTGGTATATATGTCCATGACAGCGGGAAGAACAACCCCGATGCTGTCCTCAGTATTCGCTTGCGATCTAAAACGGTGCAATTCCCAAACCAGGTGGTGATGCAGCTGCTCAGGGTGCTCTTGATGGTCCCACTGTAGAAGGTTGTGAGGATGTGTGGTGGAAGCTGTGCCTTCCTGAGTTTCCTAAGAAAGTAAAGACGCTGCTGGGCCTTCCTTGTTATGGAACCAGTGTTGCGGGACCAGGTGAGATTCTCCGCCAGGTGAACACCAAGAAATTTGGTGCTCTCTACGATCTCCACGGAAGAGCCATTGATGTTCAGCGGGGAGCGTGGTCATATGGCCAGCATAAGCAAGCCATAGGTTCATATTATGTAGGAATAAAACTATTTTAGCTGTTTAAACAACAATATAGCAAACAGCAAACAAACCAGCGAAAACTAATAATAGCACTGTTGGTCTTCAGAAGTCATCAAAGCGGTTCATTAACCATGAGAGAGAAGGGGGGAGGGGAAACACACCCGCCCAAATCGATTAGAGAGGAATCAAAGCTTTGCCTAAAACGCACTTGGGCGATTAGAAGATGGTGAAACCGGGCTTTTTAAGACAGACATTTCTTATATCCAATAAGAACGCCCAATAGTCGGTAGCCGCTGGTAGGCAAGGCGGTACTTCGCCTCGGCAATGGTCACGTGTGCGTGCTGCGCCTGCGAAACTTCTTTTTCTGGGCGTCCGTGAGAGAGACGACACCATGAAGGCGTCGGGGACGGTGAGTGCTGCGCGTGTGGCCTTGCTGGGGGTCTGGTGCGGGGAGACCTCTGCTGCTGCTTGGCCGAAGAAAGGCGAGCGAGGCGAAGAATGGTAAAAAGGCGGGGAAGGAATCTCCGTTCGAGAACCTACTTGCAGTCGTCTTTTTCCTCTGCCACGAGTGAGCACCCAATATGGCCGTCTCCCCTGCTAGTTCCTGTAGCGTGGGCCCCGGTCGCCTGCTCAAGTCGGAGGATTCAACTCGCAACATCTTTACCGAACCCAGGATGCAATATAGTAGAAGGAGATTAATTGGGAAGAAAATGAAGTTGTAGCCATCCTACTCATATCATTCTTAGGTTCTTTTCGCTCTAGTCCTCGTATCGGTTTCCAAAATGGAACTCGAGGAGGTTTCAAATAGATAGTAGGTACTCTACCTCTGTAATTATTGTTTTTGAGAATCTTTATAGCTGAATTTACAGAGCACTCGGGAAGCGTGGGTTTTGTTTGATTTAGTAAAGCAGCTAAATAACACCTTTTTCTTATGGTAAGTGCATCCCTTGATCAAGTTTGATTCTAAAACGAGAATGGATTTTTATTAATATTTCTTTGTCTTCTTTTTTTTAAGCTGAGGGAGTATAAAGTTATTGGGAGATGCCTTCCTACTCCCAAATGTCCAACACCACCCCTCTATCGGATGCGCATCTTTGCTCCCAACCATGTTGTTGCAAAGTCCCGTTTCTGGTATTTTGTCTCACAGCTGAAGAAGATGAAAAAATCTTCTGGGGAAATTGTATACTGTGGACAGGTATTATAATAGGAAATGGAATAGATTTAAATAAATATTGAAAGCGTATTTTCTAATAGTGCTTATCCCTAATACTTATAAGTACCTATACTCATTGGATTAAAATGGTTTTCTCAAAAAGTTTGCCTTAAACTTTCCATTATTGGTACCATTATGATGTATAAAATTCTTAAATTACTTTACGCTATTTCATTTCATGACTGTTGATGAAATGAATGACCAGTTTATGTCCAGCATGTAGAGACACTTAGTTGATCATTACTTTGGATAGAATGCTAGAGAAGCAAACCAGTCCTGGTTTCTTCAGAGAGCTACTGGTTGATTCTATGTGGTGCCTATGCTAATGAAGAATTAATCTGAGGAGGCCTTCCATAGGTCTATAAATATGTTTATAGAGATAAATCTGTCCTCAACAGCAGACCATGAAATAGGTGAAGTAGTAATAAATGGAACCAATTTTGTGTCTGCTGAATTCAAAGCACTTTGAGTGGGCAAAGAATCATAGTATAATGCATAAAGATAAAGATTTCAGTTTGTTTCAGGATTAGATTCATGTAATCTTGGGTATGTTTTTTTATCCTGTCTAGTCAGATTCAGGGAAAATCTAATGTATTCTGTGGAAATTGGATTACAGCTTTAGGATGTTTGTTCATTGTAGACTTGACATGCTAATTAAAACAACACTGATTAGTTTTCTGTTGTTTTATCATTGGTATTTTTATACTGTTAGGTTTTTGAGAAGTCTCCTCTGAAGGTGAAAAATTTTGGTATCTGGCTGCGCTATGATTCTCGTAGTGGAACTCACAATATGTACAGGGAGTACAGAGATTTAACAACTGCTGGAGCTGTTACACAGTGCTGTAAGTAGAGGCCATTTCAGTATTCATCTTAAGATATCGCTATCATAAAAGAAAATAACTGTTGCAGAATTGGTATTCCTCAGTGTTGGTTTTACAATAATGTTCCTGTTACTTTGACTACTAGCTAATGTATTCTGTCTTTTTACTAAGAAGATAGTAAATAATGGTTTTTTTTGTGGTGCCTTTAAATCAATTTTGACTCCTGACAACTGCCTGGATAAATCCAAGCAGTTTTCCTGGAAAGATTTCAGAAGCGGGTTGCCATTGTCCCCTTCTTAGGGTTGAGAAAAATGACTGGCCTGAGATCACCCAGTTGGCTTTCATGGGATTTCTGCTCTTTAGCCTGCTGCTTTAACCACTACACCAAGCTGGCTCTCAAATGGTAATATAGGTAATCCTTGACTTACGACCACAATCAGGCCCAAAATTTATGTTGCTGAGTGAGACAGTTGCCAAGTGAAATTTGCCCCATTTTACCACTTTTTTTCCAGTTGTTAAATGAATCACTGCAGTTAAGTTAGTAACATGGTTGCTAAGTGAATCTGGTTTCCCATTGAATTTGCTTGTCAGGAGGTCACAAAAATGATTACATGCCGCCCGCTCCCCCCAACACTGTAACCATCATAAATATGAGTCAGTTGCCAAGTGTCTGAATTTTGATCACATGATTCTGGGGATGCTGCAATGGTCGTAAGTGTAAAAAATGGTCATTAATCACTTTTCATTGCTTTTCTAACTTCGAACAGTCACTAAATGGACTATTGTAAGTCGAGGACTGTGTACTGAATGTTAAAATTGAATTGTTGAAATGTGTTATATATTGCAATTTGGTAGAGTCATATCTCATATTACGATTAGTTATGACTTATAGGTTATTTTATACAGTGCCATTTAGACAATTTTAGTTTGATTATTGACTAAGCTACCTGACATGTATTTCAAATCCAAATTGTCCATCAATTCAAGGCCATTTGAGTGTGTCCCAGAAGGCCTTTATTGGTATTAGACAATTATTGCCAAAGTAAAAAAAAATCAAAAATTAATTTGGACAATATGCAAGAAATTTGCTATAGATACTTGGAGTATGTCCATCAGTAGCTTCAAAGTTTTATATTAGATAAGTTTCTAATACCCAAAACATTCATTCAGTTCAGAAAAAGTCTTTATTGGCCTAGTTGAGTTAGTCAAAGGATGCTTTAAAAAGGTTCCCCTTCTATGCTGGATATGTAATAAATTTGAAGAAAAATATGAAATAGATATGTCCACTTGTAATTCCTTCTCAGTTTTATGCTAATGTTGAACCACATTCTTGGACAGATGTCAGTGTTTTGTTAATTATCCTTAAAACTGGGAATCTTTTAATCTGTGAGGAATTTAGGGTAGATTGGTGTTGAATTTGCTGCAAAAAAAGTAATATATTCTTGGAAGCTACTTGTGCTCCAGAAGTTAAAACTTGTTTTAATTAAAAAATGTCAACTTTCTGCTTTCAAATTAGCTTTGTTCACAAAGATAGGCAAGAATTGATAATATTATTTATGGTCTAGGCTTAATTTATTGCTTAAAATTAAAGGAAGTTATATAATTTGAATAGTTTGTGTGTTTCGTTTTATTTGTGGTTACTTTTAAAAATAAATTCCTAACTACGTTTGTTTATCTCCCTTGCCCCGGTTTCCCCCTTACAGTTTTTAATAGGTTTCTTTTTAGCAGTGTATAATATTTTATAAAATAACAATATGATTAATTTAAATATAACACAATATTTTTTTTACAAAATGTTATAGTTTGTAAAAATAAACTTGGAGAGCCACACATTTCCTTGGGAAAGCAGTTAAATTTGGCTATCTTAAGATAGATAGATCAAGGATTACATCACAACATAATTTAAGCCTTTCTAAATAAATTCAACATATTGAATTCCTATATAAATGTTTATTGCATATTTAGCTTCCTTTAAACCTGAAATTCAAGTCCACCTGATTTTAAAAATTATAAATAACATGCCATGCATTAATTCATTAAAAAAATTTAAACATTATATTCTTGGATACAAATGATTGAATGTAGTTATTGTACTTTTCATTTCTAGAACTTGTTGATTCTCCTCTAATTAAGCTTGCTCAGCTTATATGGCAGAGTCATAAATCATTACTAGTTTTGAAATTTTTTAACTGCATACAAACCCAAAGAGCATTGTTTATAATAAAATGTTCTTGTCATGTGTGCAGATATTAAATGTTTCTTGTCGCCTTTCAAGAGCTGAAGTGTTTTTGAAAGTGAAATTGAAGATTCTACAAAAATAACTGTTCTTATATGGAGATTAGTGTAAGAGAATTTAGATCAGAACTAATTCTTTTGCTAAAATGTATAATTCAATCGAATTGCAGATCGTGATATGGGAGCACGTCATAGAGCCCGTGCTCATTCTATTCAGATCATGAAGGTTGAAGAGATTGCTGCTAGCAAATGCCGCAGACCTGCTGTCAAACAGTTCCATGTAAGTAAAGCAAATTTTAAGTGTGTGTGTTCTCAAACTACAATTTGGAAATTTTTCTACTTTATATGAAACTGTTCATAATTCTGGTCAATGACTATAAGAAGGTTGATTGAACACACACATATATATAGTGAAGTTCCATTAATTTGGAGTCACAGACTGTTCAGGTAACTACAGAACAAATGGGTCACATCTTTCAGCTCAAATTACTGCAGGTTTGTTGGAAAAAAGCTGAAGAATACTTTGTGCATCAATTTGATCTTCTAGAGAAAATGAGATGTTAAGCTAACAAGCACATAATATTGAAAATGCTAATATGCCAGAGTTCTAATATGTAGTATTTTTTTTAAAAAAAACAATTTTCCAAAATGATTCAGTTTCTTATTTAGCATTATATGCTTGCTTTTAAAAGTATATAATCACTTGCCTTGTTTAATTTTTTTTTTTTAATATAATTGTGTTCTAAGAAATCCATCCTTTATTTTGCATAGAATAAATAATCACTTGGTACTAACATTAGAAATATGTGTGCTTTCACTAGAAAGTGTCGTTCTTAAAATTTTCTGAACATTACCCAAACTGATGAAATTTTATTTGGGCTTCTAATGAAATTTAATCTCTTTCTACAGGATTCTAAAATTAAATTCCCTTTGCCACACAGAGTGTTGCGCCGCCAGCATAAGCCACGCTTTACTACCAAGAGACCAAATACATTCTTCTAAATGTAGGCTTGATTGATATGTTCCATGTATCAATAAAGTTTTTTGAACATTTGATTGTGTTTTAAACCATATTTATCCTACTCTTATTTATATGGCTCTTCACCAGTGTGACTCTGAATGGCAACAGTTTTAAACATTTCAAACGTTTAGCAATAAGCATTAACTAGCAACCAAGACAAATACCAACACAACAGGTGTACAGGCTCCGAATCCAATCCTTCCAGCCCTTGCAAAGGCCAACAGATTCAAGGCCAATCTGAATTATGTTCCACAAAGCAGATGCCATAACACAAAAGTCTCTCTTCCTGGCATTTGCCAGATGAACTTAATTGACAAAATCCATAACATGTTTCTCATGTCATACACGATGGAACAAGTGGACATAATCAAGTAGAGGTGGTTCTGACTTTTGCAAATAAAATGCATCAAAAATTCAATATTCTGATATATCACCTTGGAATGATGTATTCTGGACCCAGCTCTACTATACCCTAATTATGCAGAAGGCTGAGGTGGTAAGAATTTTAGATCTTGCATAATGTTCACAGAGCATGTTTATTCACATCAATTTTCACAAGCAATTTCAACTTTATAAAAGCAAAACTTAATTTCTGTCTGCCAACGTGCTAAGTAAAGAGGCAGAAAACTCAATGTTCAATTGAACAATACATTTTCTCAAAAATAGTACTACAGTTGGAAGAAATATCTACCTGGCTCAGTTTCAAGTGGGGAGAAAGACGAAATATGGAGGGTGGTTGGAAAGTTGGTTTATTGATGGGTTTTGAGGTCCTGGGCAGCTGATCACATGGGGTGGAGAAAGGTATTTCTCCATAGCGCTGCTTGGAGAGTACAAGGATTGGGTTAACACAGCCTGTTTGCCCATGGACTGAGTAGATTTTTCCCCTCTGGCCACGCCTCCTTTGCCTCTTCTGGCTCAGTTTTAAAAACTCAGTCCGCCCGATAGGACGAGTTTGGGGAACACTCAGCATTGAGCAAATAGGCTGGGTTCTCCAATAGTAATTTTATGTGATATTTAGCTGTTATTAGGATTTTTCCCCAGGTTTTATTATTTTGATTTTTTATTTTCCCTTTTTTCTATTTTTTATCAAGAGGATTTACCTAACTAAGGCTGAGGCAGCGATCGGTTCCACAGCTGCTTAGTCGCAGCTGGGGGAACAAGCGAGGCCGCTTGTCCGGCGTCTGCTGGCAAGCGCAGGGAAGGACGGCAATCCCCGTGCTTCCCTGGTCGCTTTGGAGGAGAGGCTTTTAAAAAAGCCCTTGCTTCTCCAAACGGCGTCTTTTGCCGATCGGGAGAGCGGCGGCCATTTTGAAAAGCGCTGCTTTGGCGCGCTTTTCGGCTGCAGCCAATGAGAAGCGCCTGGCCCTTAAGTGAGGCTTTTGGCGCGCAGAAGAACCGGCGGCCATTTTTTTGAGTCCTTTTTGCCTCCGGAAAGCAGCAGCAAGCAGCAGAGCCTCTCCGCCTCAACAGACAGCCGCAGAGGATTGCGAGGGCTTGTCTGGGTCTCCAGCAAGCCTGAAGTTCCCCAGCCACCCAAGGGGAAGCGGCAAGGAGTGTCCTGGTGCCTGATCCAGCCTCCCATCTGAGTCTGCAGACGCTTCTGGAGCCGTCGGGCCAGCGTCCACTGCCCTTCCCTCAGCAGCGACCTCTTCGACTCAAGATCAACCAAGGATGGCTGATGAAGGTTTGGAGCGAAGGGAGGAGCTGGCAGGGCCATCTGCAAAGCGCAGTAGGCCAGATCCCTCAGGCCAGGGGAGAAAGGGAAACAAGGGCGCTGGGGGGAAAGCTTCCCACTCTGCAGCTGGGAGCAAGGCCCCCAAAATTCAAGGGGACAAGGGGCAGGACTCCCTGAAGGATAAGTCTGTTAGGCCCCAGGTTCCCTCTGCACCCTTACCAAGTGAGGCTGGGCCAGTTCCTTCCCCACCCATCCAGAGGGAGATAGAGCAGGGGGAGGAGATGGGGGATAGATCCCCATCCTTCTGTGATAGGGATTCCATGTCAGGATCCCCTGCAGCCTCTCTGGGTTACCCAGGTTCTCCTAGCTCTTCAGTCAGGGAGGATCTCCCCTCCTTTCAATATTGTTTTCATGCAGAGGATCAGAGAGATCCTCCTAGGGGTGCCAGGGGACAGGCCTATGCCCAAGCCAGACCTGTAGAGGACAAGGGCCCAGCTATGTCAGCAGAGATGAGGGATCTCATCACGCAGGCTATTTCCCAGGGTGTGGTAGAAGCCATGAGGCTACAGGAAGGCAGGGGTGGCAAGGCCTCTAGGCCTACTCGCCCCCTGGGGGAAAAGAGGACCAGAGTACTCGATTCCCCGGGCACTTCTATCACCACAGAGGTGTCTACGTGGGAGGAGGAGGCTGCTGAGGACTTTGCCCTCTCGGAGGATGAGGACATGCCTCCAGACAAGCCCTCTTTCACTGGTCTCTTTAAGCCAGCCCTATTCAAGTCCATCTTACACAAGGCCAGAGCCTCTACTGAGCTTGGTGCCAAACCTAAGGACAAGGAAGTCCCCTCTACTTCCCAGGACCTCATGGCAGGGTTGTTCAGCGAAACAACCCCTGACCCAGAACTGATACCAGTCCCTGACATGTTCATGGAGGTTATTCAGCGCCAATGGGCACAGCCTGGTACCCTGGCCAATCCCAGTGGCGCAGACAAATCTCTGTACCCTTTAGAACCTAGACTGGAGGATGTTTTGAAGCCTCCAGAAGTGGATGCCCCTGTGGTCTCTCTGACCTCTAATTCTAATCTCCCGGCCGAGTTATTAGAAGGGTTAAAGGCAGAGGATAAGAGGGCAGAAAAGGCTTGTCTCAAAACGCACCAGGCGGCTGCCTGGGCGATCAAGACCTCCACTTCGGCCTCGTTCTTTACGAGGGCATCCTTATTATGGCTGCGCCAACTCAGATCTCAGCCCCCATCTGAAGCATCTCGTTGGCGACATGATCTTAACAAGATCATTACGGCTGTGGAATACGCCTCTGATGCGTCCCTGCACGCAGCGAAATTCGCCTCCAGGGCACTAGCGTCCAACATCACTTCTCGCCGCCTGCTTTGGCTTCGGCACTGGCAGGCGGACATGAAGGCTAAGTGGAAGCTGGCTTCAGCTCCTTTCAAGGGAGAGAACCTCTTTGGGGATTCCCTAGAGAAATTCCTAATTGAGACAAAGGATAAGAGGAAGGTTCTTCCTTCCACCTTCAGGAAGCATGACAGGAAAGGTCAGGGCTCGTTCAGGAAACAGGCCTTTCGGGCACAGGAAGGTGGCCAGGCCTCTTCCTCTTCTTATTCCTCCCAAAGACAGTTTAACCAGTCCTCTGACAGGTCCCAGGAACGAAACAACTTTTCTTCCAGGGGCAGACAATCCAATCAGGGGTCCTTTCGGAAGCCCTTTCGTGGGGGAGCCCACAACCGTCAGTTTAGACGTGGGAAGTGACCGTCTGGGGTCTCCTCCCATCGGGGGCCGCCTGCAATTCTATGCAGACCGTTGGGAGGAAACAACCTCGGACAAGTGGGTATTAAATACCATCAGGAGGGGTCTAACCTTGGAGTTTCTATCCTCTCCTCCGCGGACCTTTGTTCGCTGCCCACTATCCAAGAACCCGGTAAAGAGGGCTCTCATGCAGGCAGAGATAGATCATCTTCTGCAGATCAACGCAATAGAGGCAGTTCCTCCAGAACAGGAAGGGAGGGGGTTCTATTCCATTCTCTTCCTGGTCCCCAAGAATTCAGGGGGGTGGAGGGCCATTTTAGATCTGAAGCGCCTGAACAGGCATCTGGCCTACAAGCGCTTCAAAATGCAGTCTCTCCAGCCGATCCTAAGCTGCATGCGACAAGGGGATCTGCTCACTTCCATCGATCTCAAGGAGGCGTACCTACATGTGCCCATCCATCCTGCACACAGGAAGTTCCTGCGCTTGTGTTACAACGGAAAGCACTTCCAATACAGGGCGCTTCCGTTCAGACTTTCTTCTGCACCCAGAACGTTCACAAAGCTTCTTGCAGCTGTGGCGGCCCACCTGCGCAAGCTTCCAGTCCGCCTGGAGTGCTATCTGGACGACATCATCATCCATTCAAGAACTCAGCAGCAAGCGGTGAGAGATGTAAACGTCACAGTTCACACCTTACAGGACCACGGGTTTTCCGTAAACATGGAAAAGAGCAACCTGACTCCTGCCACACGCATACAACATCTGGGCGCCATAATAGACTCGGTGTCTTGCCAGGTGTCCCTGTCTCCGGAAAGAATCCGCAACATCAGGAACAGAATCCGGTTGTGTCGCAGGAACAGGTCCTGGCAGGTAGTGCAGCTATCCCAACTGTTAGGGATCATGATTTCTTGTCTCAACATAGTTCCCTGGGCACGTCTTCATGCAAGGGAACTGCAATGGTTCTTACTTCCAATGCAAAGAGCAAAGATCAGCAACTCCACCAAGCAAGTTCGCATCCCACCAAGAGTGACTCGGTCTCTGAGTTGGTGGCAGTCTCGAGCAGTGGAGAAGGGTTGCCTATTCAGAGAACCCGACAGGATCGTGGTAACGACCGACGCCAGTCTCTACGGTTGGGGGGCGCATTGCCAAGGCCAGCTGGCGCAAGGCAGGTGGTCCAGCGCGGAGGCAGCTCGGAGCATCAATTGGCTAGAACTCAGGGCAGCCCGGCTTGCGCTGAGGAGATTTGCAGAACAGCTGAGGGGGCACCACGTTCTGCTGCTGACCGACAATGTGGCCACAAAGGCTCACGTGAACCGACAAGGAGGGACCCGCTCCAAAAGACTCATGTCAGAGGCGGAGGCCATAGGACGATGGGCAGAGATCCACTTAGCGTCGCTGAGGGCGGATCACATTTCCGGAACCAGCAATGTGAGTGCGGATTGGTTGAGCCGTCAGACCATCGACAACTCGGAGTGGCAACTTCATCCGGACCTGTTCGCACAGGTGGTAAGGAGGTTTGGTCTCCCACAGGTCGACCTGTTTGCCTCGGCGGCAAACACACAGCTCCAGCGGTTCTTCTCCCGCTACAAGTCAGCACAAGCGGAGGGGACGGATGCCCTGAGGTCCAACTGGCCTCCAGGGCTTCTATACGCGTTTCCGCCCCTCCCTCTGATCCCGCAGGTGATCTACAAGCTGCTGAAGGAGGGGGCGGAGCTCATTCTGGTGGCTCCACATTGGCCCAGGAGATCCTGGTTCGCGGACCTGGTCGATCTGTCTGTGGAGCAACCGTGGAGAATTCCTCCAGACCAGGTATCCTTGCGTCAAGGGGCCATCAACCATCCAGAGCCCCAATGGTTGCAGTTAGCCGTCTGGCACTTGAGAGGCAGCTCCTGAAGGACCAGAGCCTCTCAGACAACGTCATTAAAACCATCCAAGCTTCCAGACGTCCGGCCACTACTCGCATTTATGACGCGACTTGGGCTGCCTTTTCTTCCTGGTGCAGCAAACGGGACATTGACAGTGTGGAAGCGTCCATCCCTCAGTTATTGGACTTCCTACAAGAGGGCTTGGACAAAGGACTGGCACCAGCCACTCTCAGGCGCCAGGTTGCCGCATTATCCACCATCTTAGCCAGACACCAACCTCAATCCCTGAGTCTCCATCCTCAGGTCAAGAGCTTCTTGAAGGGGGCCTACAACATCCGACCCCAGGTGGTGCACAGGTACCCGACCTGGAACCTACCCTTTGTCCTGCAGGCATTGACAGCGGCTCCCTTCGAACCTTTGAGGAAGGTATCTCTTCGACATCTGACTCTTAAGACTGCCTTCCTCATAGCCATTACTTCAGCCAGAAGGGTATCTGAGATTGCGGCCTTCTCGGCCAAGGAAGAGCTGTGCATCATCCACCCAGACAGGGTCATCCTACGGTTAGACCCCGCCTTCATGCCGAAGGTGAATTCTCATTTTCACAGGTCTCAGGAGGTCATCCTCCCGAACTTCTGTCCCAGCCCTCAACACGCCAAGGAGCGCAGGTGGCACAAATTAGACGTGCGAAGGGCAGTCAGTATTTACCTGAAACGAACTAAGGATATCAGGCACTCCGAGGCCTTCTTTGTGTCTTTTCAACCAGGTTCCCTGGGTCGCAAGGTGTCGTCTTCAACCATAGGTCGGTGGCTGCGAGCTTGCATTAAGATGACATATGACCTTCAGGGCAAGCCGGTTCCACCTCGTGTAACGGCACATTCCACCAGAAGTGCGGCCACGACCGCGGCCTGGGCGACTCAAGCATCTATTCTGGACATTTGCAGAGCAGCCACGTGGGCGTCTCCCACGGCTTTCATTAGAAACTACAAGATCGATTCCTTTGCCTCTGCCGAAGCCTCCTTTGGCCGTAGAGTATTACAGAAGGTTATTGAGGCTCCGGACAAGGTCACTTCTTCCCGCCCTGGGACACAATAGCTTGGGCATGTCCCAATCCTTGTACTCTCCAAGCAGCGCTATGGAGAATGACCGTTGTCTTACCTGAACGGTCGTTCTCATGGCGCTGCGGAGAGTACAAGACCCACCCAGGGTGATTGTTTAGCACCGAGATTGTATCTTTGCACAGGTGTGAGCTGAGAACGTCTTCGTCGGACAAGACCTCGTTTTTAAAACTGAGCCAGAAGAGGCAAAGGAGGCGTGGCCAGAGGGGAAAAATCTACTCAGTCCATGGGCAAACAGGCTGTGTTAACCCAATCCTTGTACTCTCCGCAGCGCCATGAGAACGACCGTTCAGGTAAGACAACGGTCATTTTACCCTCTCTTGGGCTTTAAACTTGAGCTTCCTGTTCCTGTGCAAGAACATGTATTCTATTGTCTTCTGTCACTCCCATGGGGCTATGCAGGGGTCATAGCTGAGGTCAGATAAGTTTGGTTGAACCTTGCTGGGTGATTCCTGATCCTTAGGAAATTTTAAAATGCAGTGAGCCATGCTGCTTAGATGGGTAGAGGGCTAATCTTATTATGTTTTGAGGGCTTATGTCTTAATCCATTACCCTGGAGCTAGAGGTCTTGTAGATAGGCTGGCTCAGTCTTAATGTGCACCAAAATATCTGCTGGGGGTAGGGAACTGGGGTTCTATCTCCTTTTAAGATTTTTATTCCACTTTTAGGAGAAATATTTTATCCTGCCTTTTAAATATTTCCTAAAATATTTCATTCTAGGAGGGATGGATGCTACACTACCTGTTTTAGAATTACACGTGCCTCAATACTGAAATTATAAGACTTGGAAAATACATCAGAGATCATGTAATGGACCCTCTTCATTGGGAAAATCCATTGCATTGCAATTGTATTCTAAAAATAGCACATTTACACACTGAAAGCAAATCAGATACAGCCCAGAAAAAACTTCGTTGATGTCACTTTTCTTTCAGGTATACTTTTCTTTCAGTCCTGTTGTTCTGGAAATAGATCCTCCGCAGCTTTTATGTCTTGAGATCTAGAATTTACAAAAAGTAAGCATAATCATGTATCCAAACTGAATGGCACTAGACTTACATACTGCTTCACAGGGCTTTACTGAATCAGCATATTGCCCCCAACACTCTGGATCCTCATTTTACCGATCTCGGAAGGATGGAAGGCTGAGTCAACCTTGACAGCAACTGTGGGCAGTCAGCAGAATGCGTTGTATCCACAGCGCCACCAGGGAGCTCTTCCAAATAGGGGGGAAAGATCTATGGCTCTCATCCAAACTTCATACTTTTCCTTTGCATCTAAGATCACTAGACCTCTATTACCACTTAATATCATAGGGGTGAACTTAATTTGGGTTAGCATCTATTATGAAAGCGCTGAAAAAAACTTCAGCAGGAAAAAGCTTGTTAGGTACTGAAACAGTCAATCAGTGTTTGATTTTAAAAGTCTTCGCTGAGCAGACGTTTTCAGCGTTTCTCTAATAAGTGCTAACCCTGAATTAAGGTCAGCTCTGTGACCTTAATTAATTGATTAGTACTTCCACGCAGGCTGTTGTTACTGTCTGAAATGGATGAGACCTTAATCAGTTACGCGCGGAAGAACGTTTTCCGTCTAACCAATAACAGAATCAGTTCTCCGCTGCTTCCTCAGACACCTCGTGGCCACGCCCTTCCCATCCCCCGATAAGTCACGTGGGGCTGAGCCTTTGAAAACCGCCTCTCCGGAATGGCTCCTGAAGGGGAAGGGGCTGGGCTCACGCCTGTTATGGCCTTGCCTCTCGCTCACATGACTGTCCTTCCTTGGATCCGGGGCTCTCGCTTGGCGCAAAGGCTGGCGAGTGGAGGCAGTGGCGGCGGCGGGCGGCGAATGGGGGAGCCGATACCCGTGGGAGCGCCAGTCCCGGTGGAGCAGGCAGTGCTGGAGACGTTTTTCTCCCATTTAGGCATCTTCTCTTACGACAAGGCCAAGGACAATGTGGAGAAGGAGCGCGAAGCTAATAAGAATGCTGGGAGCAGCTGGCTTTCGCTCCTAGCCGGGCTGGCCCATTTGGCGGCGGCTGAAAAAGCCTATCACAGCATGACCTTCCTGGGCCAGAAGCTAGGTACCCAAACGTGGGCTGCTGCTGCTAGGCGCTGCATCCCACCTTGTCCGTTCTGCTTTGGGGCCGCTTGCCTGGGAAGGAGCCCTGAGTCATGGGCAGGGCTAGAGGAGGATGGCGGCGTAGTACTGGGTCTGGGGAAGAAACCTGTTCGTCAGCTGCCGAGCCCCGCTCAAGGCTTGCCGAAAGTCAGAGCTGGGGAGGCTTGAATCCCAACGTTTCTTACAGAACGGATTCAGTTTTCCAAATTCGTGCGTTTCTAAATTTATCCGAAGCCCCTTTGCTCCCTTCAGAATGACTCGCTCTCTTTTCTTCCTCTGCATCTTGAGAGAATATATTTGGAGTTGAGGTCTTATAAAACCGTCTAGCCCTTGAAATCTCAAAATTGGTATTATCGATAGGCTTTCTTCTGGATTATATTGCTTTATGTAATGTGGGTAATTGATATAATCTGTAGTATTGCTAAATATGCACTAAGGATAGCAAAAAACTATCCTGACTTAGAGACACATAATAAAAATTACAGATCAAAGAAAGAAAGGAAGTTGGAGAGAGAAATGAAACCATGTAGTTGGAAAAGGAAAATATTAAAAAGAATCGCTTGGTAATAAAATGACTGGCATATTCTGAGGGAAGTAATGAAAATGTCTTACTATTTAAGAGAAGATAAAGTGCAAGCAAAAAGTATGCTAATTTAAAATTGGTTCTAAATCTGCAGCTACCTATGGTTCTATCTTCATGGAAGGGTTATTTTTCTTCTTTAATTCTCTTCATGGTTATTACAATAGTCTTGTCACTTTATATGCAAGTCTTCTACTACATATAGCCATTATATAATCTTGACTGCTATATAGTTTCTTTCATCTTCTGCTTGGTCAAAAAACTGAACCATTCTAGAGCTTTTAGTAGCAATGTGAAGTATCAACATTTAACAATGGCTGTTTACATTAATTCCTCATAGAAAGCTCTTTTTCATTATCACTAATTTTAAAGTTCTAAATTTGTGGAAACAAAGGTTGGATTTTGATAAATGTGGAAGTTTTTTAATAGATAAATCATGCTGATAAATCATAAGTTAATATTTTAACTACAGTATGAATATATACAGGTATTAAGGAATAATGAAAGTGGCTATTAAAGTGTGCCCCCTGACTATCAATCAAAAGAAAATTTGCATGAATATTGTATCTTGTTCATTTCATTCCTATCTTTAGTGACACCTTATTCTTTAACAACAATAGGTGGGCAATCATTCTTCAGCCGGAAAGATTCTATACGAACTATATATACGTCTCTGCATAATGAGCTGAAGAAAGTGGTAGCAACTGGTCGGAATGCAGTGGGAGGAACAGCTCCTCACCTTGAAGAATTACTTTCTCATCTTTCTGAGCAGCTCTGCTTCTTTGTCCAGGCTCGGATGGAAATTGCTGACTTTTATGAAAAAATGTACAGCCTCAGTACCCAAAAGTATATAAACTCTGAGGAACTGATAAATGTTTTGGAATCCATCCTCAAAAGATACAGCTCAAGGTTAGTATGTGTACACTGTAGAGAATGACTGGAAATCTGAAAAATTCTTATTAATATGGTAAAGGTAACAATACTCTCAAGTTGAGCTCTTGGTAACTGTATTTGCACAGTTATTCTGCTAACAGTAAGAAAGTGGTTTACTGTGCTTTCAGGATGTTTTAGGACATTCCAGTCTAGCCAATAGCGCTGAAATTCTGCTGTTGTCTACTATCTAATTCTAAACTTAATTAGGATTCACCAGATCAGCCATTGGATAAAATGAAAGCATGTTTTAAATTTCAAAACTAAGATTGTTTAGTTTCTATTCTTATAAAATATGTAATATATTCATAGTATCAACAGGGTTTAGACAATATTCAGTTATGTATATTATAATATTTAGAGTTAAAATTCTAAAGCAAATATAGCACTGTTTTCATCTTTACATTTCTAACCAGGAAACCAGTACATGTGTACACATTGCTTAAATGCAGACCATAATCTGACCTATGATTTGCATAAAACTGAAATACATATAAGCCCAAATGTGATTTTTGAGCCAAAAGTGTTTTGAGGAAAGTGGGGAGGAAAGAGGGGGAACAAGAAAAATTGATGTCATGGAGTACAATTTAATTACCATATTTTTCAATCTATAAGATGCTCTGGACTATAAAACGCATCTAGCTTTTGGGGAAGGGGAAAAAAATCTGCCTCTGGCTCCCAGCAATTTGCCTCCTTGCAGCAAACCGCTTGGTCAGCTTCAGCACAGCCTGATTTAGCATGAGCAGCTGATTGGCAGTTAGATCGGCCCCCCAGAATACCACCTATCAGCTGTTCCAGGCTGCAGGGATCACAGCCGCCAATCGCTGCTGCCACCTATCATACCTCTGCACGCCCCATTTTCTGCCTCCGTGCCCCGTTTTTGGCGCTGCATGTCCTGTTTTTGGCCTTCGCACATCCCATTTTCTGCCCATTCCAGGTGGTGGCTATATGCGGTGGCAGCAGCGATTCCTACCACCAGGAATGGGCTAAAAACAGGATGCGTAGAGACCAAAATGGGGCAGGTGGACCAGTGGTGGGTTTCAAAAAAAATTGCTATCTATTTTGTGAGCATGGCCTATTTTGTGGGCGTAGCTTAGTCATGTGACCGGGTAGGCATGGCCAACTTGTAAAATGTGGTGAAACTCACTTAACAATGCTCTTGCTTAACCAAAATTTTGGGCTCAATTGTGATCATAAGTTCATTCGTTCTTCCTTCCCTCCTTCCTTCATTTCTTTCTTTCCTTCTTTCCTTCCTTCCTTCTTTCTTGTGTCTTTCTCTCCATCTTTTTCTTTCTATCTTTGTGTCTCTCTTTTTCTCTCTTCCTTCCTGGATTCCTTTCTCTTTCTTTTTCTCTCTCTCCCGCACCCCCCTCTCTCACACACACACATCCCTTCCAGTTGGCAAACATTTCTGTCCTATTTTCTCTACAACAGCAACCTTGTGAGCGGGGTTGGCCTGAGAGAGAATGACTAGCCCAAAGTTGCCCAGCTGCTTTTCATGGCTGAGGCAGGACTAGAACCTAAAGTCTCCTGGTTTCTGGCTTGGTGCCTTAACCACCAGACCAAACTGGCACTGTAAGTTTAATTTTTGTTAGAAACAGTAAAAAAAAGTGTGGTATTACAACTTTCATTAATTGCTTTCTTAGAAATACTATCAAGGAATGATAGCATTCTCCTTTTATACTATAAAGATATACTGTAAATAAGAATATTGAGTGCATGTGTGTGTGTATGTGTGTCTATACTATACACACTATACTATACTGTATATACTAAAGTATATATATTGAACTAAAAAGATAAATGGCTTGTTGAGATAATGCCTTTTATGTACTATTTTTCCACCTTTTCTAGATTTCATCACCCAATCCTTAGTCCTCTGGAGGGCAGTTTCCAGTTAGAAACTGATGTGCTTATGCATCTTCTGAAGGCTCAGGCCCAGATCTCTGAATGGAAGTTCCTCCCATCCTTGGTCCACTTGCACAATGCTCACACCAAATTGCAGACATGGGGACAGATTTTTGAGAAGCAGCGGGAAACAAAGAAGCATCTCTTTGGTGGGCAGTCTCAGAAAGCTGTTCAACCTCCACACCTTTTCCTGTGGCTAATGAAACTGAAAAATATTCTCCTTGCCAAATTTAGCTTTTACTTTCATGAGGCACTTAGTCGACAAACAACCCTATCTGAAATGAAAACTTTGACTGCAAAAGCTAATCCTGATTATTTTGGGAAAATCTCTAGCTTCATCAGGAAATACGATGCTGTTAATGTTTCATTAATCTTCGACAATCGTGGCTCAGAGAGCTTTCAGGGACATGGTTATCATCACCCCCAGTCCTATAGGGAAGCCCCAAAGGGTGTAGACCAGTATCCAGCAGTGGTATCGCTGCCCAATGACAGGCCTGTCATGCACTGGCCTAATGTCATCATGATTATGACTGATAGAGCTTCTGATCTGAATACTTTGGAAAAGGTTGTCCATTTCTATGATGACAAAGTTCAGAGCACATATTTCTTAACCCGACCTGAACCTCATTTTACCATTGTGGTTATTTTTGAATCCAAAAAGTCTGAGAGAGACTCTCATTTTATCTCTTTCCTCAATGAAACATTCTATTCTCTTAAGAACTCTAAAGCTTTTGCAAGCTTGAAGCCGGGATCCAAAGGGTAAGAGGTCTATTAAGACAAGATAGACAACAGTAACACAACACATTCCAAGCTTCCTCAAATAAGCATTTGTACATGTCATTATTTTAAAAAGTATTTTAAAAAGTATTTAATGATGAAAATTAATTATTAAGCATTTTTGGAAGGAAAAATCAGAATTATATAGAATTGAATGGGAACATGCAAATTACACAAAGGTGCACTAAAATTATCAGTGGAGTTTTGATCAACTTTTTTTTTATCTGTGACCCTTCCTTGTTCTTCCTATATGCACTTTATCTTTTGTTAATTCTTTGTTTAGGGTCTGCAGAAAATTTGGTTTCAAATTTTCAACCCGAACCCATGGTCTTCTCTTAAAGTGTTTTTCAGTCATAGTTACTGGAAAATGCTAGAACTTAGAAAGAAATAATTGCAATAAATGAAATGCATTGTAGAATGAAGTATTTTATTTTTCCATTGCTTCTGCACCTTTCAGATAGTTGTACAAACTTGGTTTGGCATTCTGTATTTTTCTAATGTGATACAGACCTAAAAGTAATTATTCTGAAATTCCTTACATTTACATATTGTATAAGAAAAGAAACTTTTGTACATTTTAAAGCTGCAACATTACTGGTAAAGTTGAGCAGCAGTAATTTTCAATCCTAAAACTAAATGCTGAGGGTGAACAAGTGGAGTTTTTAATTGAATTAATGGCATTCTGTAATTAAATTTTAATTTTAATAAAAATTTAAAATTAGAAGGGAGAAATAGAAATATGAGGGTATGTAAAATAATACAGAAGGAACTATATAGTATTATAAAAATCTGGTAAAGTGATTACCAGGACAAAAATTACAATTCAGGATTAGTATTTTAAATACTGAGCTAACTAAAATAATAAATGCTATTTTGGCTCTGTTTGGATTATTGTATTTTAGATTAATAAAATAAATTATGTATGAAAGCATTTTAGTTAAGCAGTTTGGTTAACACTTCTTTGTAAAAGCAGGCAAACAATTCAGTTCTTCTATTGTCTGTACTTTTCTGTTTCATTCAAGTTAGTAACAGCTTCAAAATAATCCTGGGTTAAACCATTAGACTGGGTTAGAATTTTGGTTTAAGTTTATTTATTAAATTATTAAATTTGTTTGCCACTCATCTCTTCACAAGGGGATTCTGGGTAGCTTACAACACTAAAAGCAAACCATAAAAATAAATATTTCTAATAAAAATACAAATTATAATTAAAAGATGGAGCAGAACAGAAACAGGATGTGCAGGGCAAGAGGTGGGATCATCTATTGGTCCATTAACCACCTCCAGCATGATACTTCCCCTTGGGGCCCCAAGCCAGCTGGCAGAGTCAGATCTTCAGATCCTTATGGAAGGTCAGGAGAGTGGAAGCAGAACTCACTCTTGGGGGCGGGGGAGATGTTCCAAAGGATAGGAGCCTTGGTATATATTGCTCTTCTCCTGGACACCATTCCAACTGGAACACCTTGACAAACAAGTTCCACAGAATGCTTTCTCTGCCAGGGTGAGTGGGGCAGGCCAGTCCCATTGGGATGAGACAATTCCTCAGGTAACCTAGACCCATGCCATACAGGACTTTAAAGATGATAACAACTTGAATTGCACCCAGAGACGAACTGGCAACTAGTACAGCTTGCAGAACAGTTGTAACATGAGCCATTCTAGGTGCCTCAAGGACTGCCCAACTTGCCACACCACACACCACCAGTTGTAGCTTCCAAATACTCTTCAAGGGTATTTAGAGCATGTGGTAGTTCAGGCATGAGATGACCTCGGCTTGAGTGGCTAAGTGCAGAGACTCCTGATACAAGGAGGGGTGCAACTGACACACAATGTAAAGTTGTGCAAAGGCTCTCCTAGCAGCAGTCATGAGTCCAGGAATTGCAGACGGGATGTCTGGGATAGTGACATCCCATCCAGAACCAAAGTTCCTGATCTTGAAACTCCATGCACTTGAAGCCATTCAGTCTTACCAGAGTTCAATCAAAGCCTGTTATCCCCTATCCGAGTGCCCCCAGGCACCAGACATCACTGGAGAGCAGTGACAGTATAACTTCGATCACTGTGGGTGAGATATAAAGTTGAGCATCATTAGCTTACTGATGATACTTCAACCCATGGTGGCAGATGATCTCTCTCAGTGGTTTCATCAGCATGCTACAAAAAAGCCTGGAATCTCTCCCTATCAACACCAATTGTGACTGACCTTGGGGAAAGAAAATCAGCGCAGGATTGTGTTACCTAGCCTCAAACTCCAAAGCTGGCCCTACATGGTACCATGGTTGATGGTATTAAAGGTTGTTGAGAGGTCAAGGAGAGCAAGGATGGTTGTATTACCTCCATCCTGCTCTTGCGAGAGATCATCAACAAGTGCGACCAATGCTGTTTCTGTCCCACAACAACCTGAATCCTAACTGGAAGGGGCCTAGATAATCTGTTTCATCCAGGACTCTCTGAAGCTGCCAAGTAACCACCTTTTCTATCACCTTCCCTAAAAAGGGAAAACAGGAAACTGGGCAGAATTTGTCCAGGCAGGTGGATCAAGTGATGACTTTTTTTAAGGAGGGCATGAACCAAGGCGTCCTTAAATGGCTCTGGGAACGTACCCTCCTGCAATGAAGAATTTATTATTTCCTGAAGCCCCTGACAGTCACTATCCTAAAGGTTGTCACTAGCCAAGGGGAACTAGGATCTAATTGGCATGTGGGGTGCTGACAACCTCAAGGACCCTATTCCTCAGATTCAACCAGATTGAACTTTTCCCAGATACCCAAGCAAGACCAACACCGTGCATGGGTTTCAATTGGAAACAAATCCAAGGTTGCTTGTTTTTATATAACTGAAAATAAAATAATAGAAGACTGTAAAGAGCTAATGCACAGCTGAAAGAATCATATAGCTAATTAAACTGAGACATTGTTTAAATGAAACCTTTTTCAGTACATCAGCATTTCACAGATAATTGGCATCCACTGTTAGGGAAAGAGTGATGAAATGCACATCATGACACTGCAAGTCAGTGCATAGCTCACACCACACTTGTTTCTGATGTTGTAGTACAAATATGAAATGGCACAGCTTGCATTGTGGGATGCATATTTTGGCATCATGGCTAGCTGTGAATGCCTACAGATAACAAAATAGTTCTGTTACATGAAACCAGAAATTGGTGATTCTGTTCCTATCAAGATGTTTTTGGGAAACAAAATGTGAAAGTGACAATTTATGTTCATTATTGGCATAGTGTTATTGGGATGCATAGTAGCCAATAGTATTTTTAAATATTTTTACCAATATCCTCATTTCTGGATTCTAGATGATTTGTTGTGTATTTTTAATAAAATAATGCAGAATGTAAAACCACATACAGGACTAAGTTCTACATTGGCAGCTCAGGAATGAATCCTAAAATGCTCTCTGGAAAAACCAGGTCTTTACAACTTCCCAGAAGGCTATAAGGGTGGGAGCAATCCTTACCATGGAAGGTAAAGGTAAGTTCTTCCATTGGAAGGGAGTGTCTATAGAGAATGCCTACTATTGGGCCTCTTCCCATCACTCCAATGGTAACTGAGCAGGCACTTTCTGACTGGATGAGATAGTATTTTATCAGGGGCTACAGTCTGTTAAATTCTCAAGATTCATCCTGTTAATATTTTACAGGTTGGGCAACTCCCATAACAACGGTGTACAGTATCTTGTAAGCACTTAGTGCTTCTCAAGCTTGACAACTTTAAAGTGCAAGAATTTCAAGTCCCAGAATTCCTCAGCTAGCCAGGTTGGCTGGTGAATTTGGGGAATAGAAGTCCACACATCTCAAACTTGCCCTGCTTGAAAACACTGACTTGCAGGCTTCTGCATTATGTACCACCTGATTTATTTTTTTGATTGTTTTTGGTAGTTTTCAAGTGGAGCCCCATATAGAGCAAATTACAATAATTAAATATTTACTTGGGGCTAAACACCAAATGCTTTGCAATTGATTCACTTCTTGTATTTAAGCAGCTACTGTATATGCAATGGGAGCCAGAACTACTGAATGTGAACAACAAAATGTGGATGGATATGCTTCTTTTAGTCAAACTTTAGACAAAATACAGAGGAAAAAGTGAGACTGTCTACATAATGATGTTTCTTACACTTCATATGTCTTATACATCCCCTTGATCTCAGAGTATTGTGGATTTAACACTGGGTTTTGTCAATATGACAATGCACAGATTGAGCTCCACAGGCTTTTGAAAAAAACGCTGAAGTGAAACAGCTGCCCTGCTTTATTTAGGTGCAGCAAACAATAGATTATTTGTTTTTGAAGTGATAGCATTTCTTCTAAGTTTATTTCAGAGATAAATTGGGGGAAGGGAGAAATTGCTATTGCTTTGAGACAAGAAAGATAACATTCCTAGACTGTTACACCTTGTTTAATTTCCAAATGTAGTATTTTAGATGTGTATAAGGCAGATGTTCTATCCCACATTTGCTGAATAGAACAGTTAATTGTAAACAGTTAAAACTTTAACAGTAACATTACATGGACAGGTAATATGGGATATCAGTTGCCTCTATTGCTTGATTCATCAATTGCAATTACTGAATGCTGCATCATAAAATGATTGTGTTTTCTGCTCTTCTATGATATATTTCCCCATTTTTACCTTGTCTAAAATTGACACCTGCTTTTTCCTCTTCCAGTTCCTTTAGTTTTTTTTTTTTTTGCTATTTTCCTTATAAACAATGTCCAGCTAATTATTTAATTGCACAGTCTTTCAGGAAATATAATTTTAAATGTCTATATTAATGTTAAACGTAAAAGCATCTAGTTTTGGAAAAGAGGTACAGATCCTGTCTTGTTGTAATGAACTCATATAAAAAGATTACAGGATAAGTTGATAAAATGTTTGAGCGTCAGGTACAGTGACGTGCAGTCAGGGGAGGCAGGGGAGGCGGAGCCTCACCACTCTCGTCATGAAAATAAAAAAGAATTACTCCAGGAAGCCGTGAAAGTGGCTGGGAGAGGCGCGCGGCTTGGTTTAGCCTCCCTGGACATCTCAGCAGCAGCCCCAAGTGTGCCGATCTCGCCATTTTTTATATCGGGCGAGCCCAGGATCCTTGCAAGGGGAATGGGACGTGTGCAGGAGGCTCCTCAGCTCCAGCCTCAATCAGCGCAGCCGCGGTCCCCTTCATCTTGCCTCAGGAAGGAGGGGAAGGGGACCACGTGTGCAGGGGAAGGGGATCGCGGCTCTGCTAATCTGAGGCTGTGTGCTGAGGAGCCTCCTGCACACGTGGTCCCATTTCCCTTGCAAGGATCACAGGCTCGCCCAATGCAAAAAATGCCTGGGTACCGTGTTTCCCCGAAAATACAACCTGTCCTGCGCTCCCTGACCTAGCGTTATCCCGAAAGCACCAAGTTACAGGAGCCGGGGGTGGGGGGAACGCTCACGTTGCTTGCCGCCTTCAATATACCGCTAGGTTGGGGAGTGGCGTTCTGTCCGGCCAGAGGGGAGAGTTGCCGGGC
This sequence comes from Natrix helvetica, assembly GCF_964273705.1. Taxonomy (NCBI): domain Eukaryota; kingdom Metazoa; phylum Chordata; class Lepidosauria; order Squamata; family Natricidae; genus Natrix; species Natrix helvetica. The sequence continues at coordinate 49,048,003 of NC_138553.1, forward strand.
GGCTGCTCTCTTGTGAACTGGCTCCCGAAGAGCCGGGCACAGCCTCAGGGGCGAAGCAGCCATGAGGTAACTATGCTCACGAGCAGCCGCCCGGAAAATCCCCTCTCCAGCCGGGAAAAGCGCCATTCACCAAGCCCTTGCGCAGCTCTCCCAGGCGACCGCCGCTGGCTGCTGCTGCCCGCCGCCGCCCGCCGCCCCGCCGCTCCGCCGCTCCGCTCCGTGCATAACTTCCAAACTCCAAAACTTCCAGCATCGCCCGCTCTAGGAGTGCTCTCTATGGTGGGCCGGCTGCTGGAAGACTGTCCGGAAAACTCTCTGTCCAGCAGCAGGCCCACCATAGAGAGCACTCCTAGAGCGGCCGATGCTGGAAGTTTTGGAGTTTGGAAGTTATGCACGGAGCGGAGCGGGGCGGCGGCGGGCAGCAGCAGCGGTCACCTGGGAGAGCTGCGCAAGGGCTTGGTGAATGGCGCTTTTCCCGGCTGGAGAGGGGATTTGCGGGGCGGCTGCTGAGGTCAGTGAATGGCGCTTTTCCCGGCTGGAGAGGGGATTTGCGGGGCGGCTGCTGAGGTCAGTGAATGGCGCTTTTCCCGGCTGGAGAGGGGATTTGCGGGGCGGCTGCTGAGGTCAGTGAATGGCGCTTTTCCCGGCTGGAGAGGGGATTTGCGGGGCGGCTGCTGAGGTCAGTGAATGGCGCTTTTCCCGGCTGGAGAGGGGATTTGCGGGGCGGCTGCTGAGGTCAGTGAATGGCGCTTTTCCCGGCTGGAGAGGGGATTTGCGGGGCGGCTGCTGAGGTCAGTGAATGGCGCTTTTCCCGGCTGGAGAGGGGATTTGCGGGGCGGCTGCTGAGGTCAGTGAATGGCGCTTTTCCCGGCTGGAGAGGGGATTTGCGGGGCGGCTGCTGAGGTCAGTGAATGGCGCTTTTCCCGGCTGGAGAGGGGATTTGCGGGGCGGCTGCTCAGGTCAGTGAATGGCGCTTTTCCCGGCTGGAGAGGGGATTTGCGGGGCGGCTGCTCAGGTCAGTGAATGGCGCTTTTCCCGGCTGGAGAGGGGATTTGCGGGGCGGCTGCTCAGGTCAGTGAATGGCGCTTTTCCCGGCTGGAGAGGGGATTTGCGGGGCGGCTGCTGAGGTCAGTGAATGGCGCTTTTCCCGGCTGGAGAGGGGATTTGCGGGGCGGCTGCTCAGGTCAGTGAATGGCGCTTTTCCCGGCTGGAGAGGGGATTTGCGGGGCGGCTGCTCAGGTCAGTGAATGGCGCTTTTCCCGGCTGGAGAGGGGATTTGCGGGGCGGCTGCTGAGGTCAGTGAATGGCGCTTTTCCCGGCTGGAGAGGGGATTTGCGGGGCGGCTGCTGAGGTCAGTGAATGGCGCTTTTCCCGGCTGGAGAGTTTCCCGGCAACTCTCCCCTCTGGCCGGACAGAACGCCACTCCCCAACCTAGCGGTATACCGAAGGCGGCAAGCAACGTGAGCGCTCCCCCCACCCCCGGCTCCTGTAACTTGGCGCTTTCGGGATAACGCTAGGTCAGTGAGCGCAGGACAGGTTGTATTTTCGGGGAAACACGGTACCCAGGCATTTTTTGCATTGGGCGAGCCCGGGATCCTTGCAAGGGGAATGGGACCACGTGTGCAGGCGGCTCCTCAGCGCACAGCCTCAGATTAGCAGAGCCGCAATCCCCTTCCCCTGCACACGTGGTCCCATTCCCCTCCTTCCTAAGGCAAGATGAAGGGGACCGCGGCTGCGCTGATTGAGGCTGGAGCTGAAGAAATTTCTCCGTTTGGGCTGCGCCCCTGCGATCGGAGCAACCACGTGGTTTGATGACGTCACCAGCCTCACCAGTCATAAACGTCACCGCACGTCACTGGTCAGGTAATATCATACCAAACTATATATATATAAAAGCCAAATACCACTCACTCATCACAAAATCTCCAGAACCAAAAATCCAAAAACTTGAAATTTGGCAGGTATGCTCCTCTTGGCTTTTAGGTGCTTGCTAAGAAAAATTTTTTTGACCTAGAGCAGTGGTGGTCAACCTGGTCCCTACCGCCCACTAGTGGGCACTCCAGCTTTCATGGTGGGCGGTAAGGATTTGCTGTAACTCTGCTTTATAAATTTTATAAAGTAAAGTGACTTCCCTACTTTATAAATCACCATTACTGTGGAATCGGTGGGCAGTTAGAAAATTTTACTACTAACAAAGATACAAAAGTGGGTGGTAGGTATAAAAAGGTTGACTACCCCTGACCTAGAGAAATGGCAAAAACTGTGGTCTCAAAACTATAAAATGACAATGTCAACTGCATATAAAGAGAATTTGTATAAGATGTTTGGCACTTATCCCCCACAAGAATAACAAGAATGTCTAAGAACAAATTGGAAAAATGCTGAAAATGTCATCAGACGCCGGGCTCATATTATCGCATGTGATGGACTTGTACTGAAGCTAAACGATATTGGACTAAAATCCACATGTGATTGGAGAAAATGATACATAAACACATAGACTTAAAATCAGAACTCTATTTATTGGGAATCATACCAGAAACATAAACAAGAACTTGAAATATTTGATTGTAAATGTCTTAACAGCTGCTAGAATTGTATTTGCAAAAAACTGGAAAAATGAGAAAATACCAACACAGGAGGAAACTATTCGGAAAATAATGGAATGTGCTGAAATGAGTAAACTTACATTTGTAATTAGAGAACAAGAGGACGAGCAATTTTATAAGGTATGGGATTTGTTTTACCAATGGTTAGACAAAAAAACTTGGAAATGAAATTGTTTATCTATGTATTACTAGAAAGTCATAGTCATTGCTATGGAAGTTTTTTGCTATGAAATAGAGTGCTTGATCATATGATATATAAAGGACAATAATGAATCTAATGTATAAGAGTGGGATGACTTGAACGTTATGTATAATTGTAAGTAGTGATCATGTTATACTGGAAAGATTTTTGTATGTTAAATGGACTAATGATGATGTAATGAATAATTGATACATACATGAATTGAAATATTCAATAACTACTTGGATTAACAATGGAAAATTATTACTGGAATTGAATATATCACATTATAAGTATTGTATACTCTATGGATGATTGGTGACATTGTGGTTAATTGAAAGTAATGATGTACAATATGAGTTGATGGGAATTTTTCTTTTGTAAGGCCAGTAGATAGAGACAGGTGATTTTATAATTTTATAAAGATTTATTGTTGCTTAATAAATAATTAAGGATTTAAGGAAATAAGATTTGTTTGAATGAAGTAATATTAATGATAACATGAACACATGATGCTCAATGATAGTGATGTATTTAGTTATGTTTGATGGACAACCAGTGATCTTATTTCTAATTGTAAAAACGGATGCACAAAAGCTTGTAACCAAATGACATGCTTGATAAAATTGAGGAAAGTCTTTTTGTATGTGTTGTTTTGTTTTTGTTTGTCTTAAAAATAAAATAAAAAATAAAAAAAAAGATTTATTGAAATGACCATCAGATCATTACTAATTCGTATACAGTAATTAACACGCTCTGATGCTAATGAGTTCTCCTCCTCCTCTGCACTTTAAAAGAACTCTGTTCCAACTGCCAGTTGCCTTATATTAACACACTCTGATGCTAAGGAGTTAGACATTCTACTCGCCCTCCCACCTCAAAAGAAGTCTGTTCCAACTGCCAGTTGCCTCACATTCCATTACCTCAGGCTGGCAGATGTTCCACTGCTTCACTCAGGAGCAGTCTGAGGCGCCTTACAGTACTAAAAGTTGTTATCTCATCAAAATGCCCATGCTAGGCATCCTCATACTATGGCCCGTGGACCGGATACGCCCCACCAATGCAAAGTATCCGGCCCGTGGAGTGGTGGGATGAAAACCAGCTGCCAGCTTGTAAAGAAGTGTTTTATTTTTTAAAAAAAAGTTAATTTAATTTTTTATTTACAAACATATAAAATACACACATACAGAACTTAGACGTACACTACATTTACACAGTACGTTGAAACTTCCTGTTCCTTCTAATACCAGTTTCAATTCGATACAATTCTCCCTATGTTATTTACCCTTCTAATATATTTCATTTGAGTTTCACCACCTCTTATTTTACTCATCTATCTGATATACTGGGTGATTACCTCTAATAAGTTTAAACTCTCTTTATATGTGTGTGTGTGTGTGTGTGTGTGTGTGTGTGTTTGTGTTACAAACCCTGGTATGCCCAAATATGGGAGGGAGCTCACTCCTCCCTCTTTCTGTCCTTCGGCTCATCACAGAAAACCATCCAGACAGAAACCCATATTTTTATTTTTAATGTTGCCTTTTTATATAGCTTGAAATGGATCCATACTAGTCTCCCTTTATTTATTTATCAGCACAAATACAACACAAATATAAAAAGGCAACATTAAAAATAAAAATATGGGTTTCTGCCTGGATGGTTTTCTGTGATGAGCTGAAGGACAGAAAGAGGGAGGAGTGAGCTCCCTCCCATATTTGGGCATACCAGGGGTTGTAACACAAACACATACCTATTTCCCTGGCTTAGCTGATAAAAGGAGGAGAGCCTGTGGTGTAGTGGCTAACAAATCTGCCTAATATGTAACACATCCCAGGTTCAAATCCCAATAAGGGTATGGCTAGCTGATGAGAGCTAAATAGCTTGAAATGGATCCATACTAGTCTCCCTTTATTTATTTATCAGCACAAATACAACACAAACATAGCAAAGGCAACATTAAAAATATGGTTTTCTGCGTAGATGGTCTTCTGTAATGAGCCGAAGGACAGAAAGGGGGAGTAGTGAGCTCCCTCCCATATTTGGGCATACCAGGGGTTGTAACACAAATATGTATGTATGTATGTATGTATGTATGTATGTATGTATGTATATGTATATATATATATGCTGGTTTTGTTGTATTCCGGTCTTTTCCCGTGTAGGATTGAGATTGTCTTGGCAACGTTTCGGCAAGATCTCACTTGCCATCTTCAGGCTTGGGCTTAAAATGCGATCGGAGCTGCCGTCTTTCTGTAAATCTTGGTGGGAGGGGATGGGGTGCTGGCTTTGTTTCAGTAAGTGGAATGATTGGTTGTGTGGTTGTATCATGATTGGTAGATTGGCGCTGATTGGTGCTGGCTGTGTGTGCATTGTTGTTTTGTATTGTAACGGCCTGGGTGGTGGGTGGTGTTCGTTTGTTGACTAGGGCTGGTTTCCAGATGTTTGGTAGGCGGGAGGTATCATCACGTTTATTCATGTTGTGGGGGTGTTTCTCTATTTCGATGGCTTCCATAATTATTCTCTTGTTGAGGTGTTCTGTTTTGGAGATTAACCTGGCTCCTTCAAAGTTGATTTCATGTCCTGTAGCTTTAAGGTGCTGGAAAAGGGAGGAAGTTTTTTCTTTTTTTCTTACTGCGTTCTTGTGTTCTGTGATGCGTGCATTTATTCTCCTGTTTGTTTGTCCTATATATGTTGCCGGGCAGATTTTGCATGGCATTTCGTAGACTCCTTGGTTTTCTAGCTGGATTTTGTCTTTGGGGTTTCTTAAGATGTCGGCCATTTTTTGGTCAGTGGTGAAGGCTGTCTTGATATTGTGCTTGTGGAGAATTTTGCCGATTTTATCTGTGGTGCCTTTGATGTAAGGGAGGAGGGCGATGCCATTGTCCTGTTCTGTGTTTTAGTTTTTTGGGGGAGTCTCCTTTTGGATTAGGTTGCTGATTGTTTTTCTTTGGAATCCGTTGGAGATTAATACATTTGTGAGTTTGTGTAATTCAATTTTCAGGTAGTCTTTGTCGGCTAGGCGTTTGGTTCTGGAGATGAGGGTCTTGGCTACAGAGTTGATCTGTGCAGGGTGGTGATGGGATTGTGCATTTAAGTAGAGGTTGGTGTGTGTTTTTTTCTGGTAGATGGTGTGTCCTAGGGAGCCATTGGGTTTTTTGTAGATTAGGACATCCAGAAAGGGAAGTTGGTTGCTTGTATATATATGTATGTATGTATGTATGTATGTATGTATGTATGTATGTATGTATGTATGTATGTTAATTCTCCTTAACTTCTATTTTTGGCCTTTATTGGCTTCTTTCATTGATCCTTGTTTCTTTCCTCCATCCACCTATACTATTTTTCCCATATCTGATAATATTCTGTTTCTTCTTTTCCCTGGATTTCTTTTGTTAATTTGTCCATTTCAGCACAGTCCATGACCTTTCTTATTATTTCATCTTTGCTCAATTTATTTTTCCATTTCTGAGCAAAGGCAATCCTCACCACCGTAATTATGTATAGAATTAAATACTGGATTTCTTTTTTATATTTTGTTGTCATTATTCCTAGTAAAAATACTTCTGGTTTCCAATCAATTTTGACTCCTGTTATTGATTCTAGCCAATTTTTAATCTTTTTCCAATACTTTTTGGCTTCCTCACACATCTACTATATGTGATAATATGTTATGTGTGTTGATTCACATTTCCAACATTTTGGTGAAATATCTGCTGAGATTTTTGATAACCTTGCTGGTGCTAGGTGCCATCTGTAAAACATTTTGTACTGGTTTTCCTTGAATGCAACTGATAGTGTCATTTTTAAATTTGTCCCCCCAAATATTTCCCATTTATCTAATTCAATATTGTAGCCAAAGTTCTGCACCCATTTTACTATTTGTTCCTTCACAATTTTTTCTTCCATTTTGTACTTCAGAAGAAATTTATATATTCTCCCTATCATCTTTCTTTCTGTGCTTTGAATTATTTTGTCTAATTCGTGTGGTTCCATTTGGATGTTGTATAATTTAGTATCGTTATTATGTTTAGCTTTGATTTGCAAGTAGGTTAGCCAGTTGACTTTCAGTCGACTTTTGTTCTGCCAATTCTTTGATTGTTTTTAAATTTTCCTGTCCTTTAATTAAGTCTCTGTATCTTAGCACATTATTCATATCTATAAAATTTGGGTGCGTCGTCCTTTCTGTCGGGGATAGCCAATTCGGGATTTTCACATAGTGGTATTTTTTTAAATTTTGAGCCAGTTTTGCAATAGCGCGTTTCTAATTAGATGTTTTTGAAAGTATTTGTGCGTTTTGTTTTTGTCATCCCAATGTATGCCAACCTACTTGCAGATCATGGCCTTCTAAGGTCAAGATTCTTTTATTTTTAACTCCATCCAGTCCTTCAACCATGTTATTGTTACTGCTTGTGCGTATAACTCCCAGTCTGGTAATGCTAAGCCTCCTCTCTCCTTGCTATCTTGCATTGACTTTAGTTTAATCCTCACCTTTCGTTATTGCCAGATGAACCTAGTTTGTTTAATTCCTGGAAAAAAGTTTTAGCAGGATTTATAGGTGCGGCTTGCAACAAAAATAAAATTCTTGGTAAAATATTCATTTTAACTGTGGCTATACGCCCCATTAGTGATAGCTGAATATTTTTCCAACTTTCTAAATCTTTCTTTATTTGTGTCACTAGTTTATTATAATTATCATCTTTAATTGTAGAACATTTTGCCGACAACCAAATCCCCAAGTATTTCACTTTCTTAATTGTTTGTATTTTAGTCACTAATTCCAATTCCTCTTCTTGCTTTTTTGTCATATTCTTAGTTATTATTTTTGTTTTGCTTTTATTAATTTTTAATCCTGCCACCTCCCCATATTCTTCTAATTTTTGAATTAATTTCGGACTAGATTCTAATGGATCCTATAAAATAAATACTAAATCATCAGCGTAAGCTTGGGTCTTATATTTTTCATTTTTAAGTCTTAAACCTTTTATTCCCTGATCCTTCCTAATTTCATTTAACAATATTTCCAGAGTTATTTATAAACAGCAAAGGAGAGAGGGGGCATCCCTGTCTAACTCCCTTTTTTATTTCGATCTTCTCTGTTCTCCGTTCATCAAAATTTTGACTGTCTGGGCATTATATGTTTTTCTATCATTTTTGTAAATTTTTCTCCAAATTTCATCCTATCTAATTGTGTTGTTATAAATTTCCAAATTATGTTGTCAAATGCATTTTGTGCATCAAGAAAAACCAGTACCAATTATTTTTCTGGATGTGCCTCATAATATTCTAATATATCTAGGATGACTCTCGTATTATTTCTAATGTACCTGTAAGGTAAAAATCTATTTTGGTCTGGATATATTAGTTCATTTAGCACTTCTTTAATTCTTCCTGCCATAATTGCTGCAAATAATTTATAATCAGAATTCAATAGTGAAATTGGTCTGTAGTTTTGAATTTCTTGTAAGTTAGCTTCTTCTTTAAGGATTAGCAATATTATTGCTTCCGTCCATGATTCAGGCATCTTGGCTTTTCCTAAAACTTCATTAAATATTACCACTCCTAGTTGTTCCAATATTATTTGATTATATTTGTATAACTACACCAGGATTCTGTCTGGTCCTGGGGTTTTATTCTTCTTCTGGTTTTTCAGGACTAATTCTACTTTGGCTATCGTTATCGGCCTGTTTATCGCCTCCCTTTGTTCTTTTGAGATTGGAATTATCTTTTCTGGGTTTAAATATTGTTTTATCTTAGTTTCCTCCATACTATCTTGCACGTATAATTTTGTGAAATATTTTTGAATAATTTGCTTCTGTTCTTCCAATTTATGTTGAATATTTCCCTCATCATATTTTAGTTGATATATCATCCTTTTTTCTCTTTCATTTTTCAATCTGTATGCCAGCCATCATCTAGGTTTGTTGGCTTGTTCAAAGTAATTTTGTTTGTCTTTAATTATCTGCACTAATTCCTTTTGGGTTATTAAGTTAATCTTATGTTTTATCATCTCTCCTTTTTCTTTTTTAATTTTATTCTTTGGGTCTTTCTGTAATTCAGCTTCGGCTTCCCTAAGTTCTTTTTGCATACGTTCTTGTTGTTTTTTTTGTTTTCTGATTTTTCTCGCTATATAGGTGATTGTGAGGCCTCTTACGTATGCTTTCATGATATCCCAGAGATTTTGTATTGAGGTGTCTTCTTTTTTGTTTGTTCTAAAAAATAATTTTAGTTCTTTCGCTAGCATTTGAGTGTATTCTGTTTCTCTTACGATATTTGGGTTCATCATCCATCTTTTCCTTCTTTTTTGGCCTTTCCATTTTAATTTTATTGGGTTATGATCCGCCCACTCATCTGTTTCAATTTCAATTTCCTCTAATTGATTACATAGTCCAGGTGATATCCAGGCCATATCAATTCTTGACCAAGACTGGTGGGGGTTTGAATAGAAGGTATACTGCTTTCTTGTTTTGTGCCTTTCTTAAATATCATGTAGTTTATATTCCATTGCCATTTTGAAAAAGGATTTAAGTAATGTATTTTTTTTTGTCTTATTATTATTATTTTTACTTTCATAGTCCATCTTTTTTATCTACTATTGTGTTATAATCCCCAATTGAGCAAATATTTTCATACTCTAATTCATTTATTTTGTGTAATTTCCTGTAGAATTCCTCTTGTTTCTGATTTGGTGCATATATCACTATTAACAAGATCTGTTTTTCTGTTGTCTCTAATTCAATCATTAGAATCCTGCCTTCTTCATTGGAGTAGACTGCTTTGGAGTATTTTTTCCTTTATATAGGTTGATATCCCTCTTTTTTTATCTGCCAGTGCTGTATATAGTTTCCTTAATTTTTTGTTTTCCAGTAAATTAATATATTCCCTTTTAATGTGCACTTCCTGAATACAGGTTATGTTTGCCTTCAGTTTCCTAAGTTTATTAAACACCTGTGTTCTTTTCTTTGGCCCGTTCAATTCATTCAAGTTTACTGAGATAATTGTTGTTTCCTGGTCTATCTTTAGTTGGGGTGTTTTTTATTACTTCTGGTTGTATCTGACTTTTCCCTCTCGCGCCTTCCCTTTTTTGTAAAAAAAAATTGCACGCATAGTCTTTAGGAGGCTTATAGAGTACTCCTGGCGGCTGGGGTGGGGCAAAATTGAGCAAAACATGGGGCATTTTTCACTCATTTCTGCCTTCCCCAGCCCCCAGGAGCTCTCTGAAAGCCTTATACAGGCTCTGTATGGCCATTTTGGTGAAGGAGCAGGGTTTTGGGAGGCAAAAAATGCTGTATTCAGTGTATAAGACGCCCAGATTTTCAGCCTCTTTTTTGAGGGAAAAAGGTGCATTTTATACTTTGAAAAATACGGTAGTTTGCTTCTGGGTGTGATTCAAGATGCTGATTGTTATCCATATGATATGGTTACTCAAGAGTCTCTCATTATACCTGCTCAACTGATTTGATCTGGCAGGCCTTTGGTACTTCAGATTTGTCTGATAAATGTCTTATCATCTCTACTGCATTTATTGCTTGTATAATTGTCTAGAGCGGGGGTCCACAACCCTTGGTCCATGGACTGGCACCGGTCCACAGCATGCCAGAAACTGGGCCACACAAACAAGCAAAGCTCCATCCGTGGGATGCAGGCAGCACACTCTCTGGTCCATGGAAAATCCTCTCTTCACAGAACTGGTCCTGGTGCCCAAAGGTTTGGGGGTCACTGGTCTAGAATACCCTCTTAGGATCTGAATAATTGACTGCTGCTTTGAAATCATGAGCATTTCAGATTTAAGGCTTGTAATGCATTTTTAATTGTAAATTTTACCAAAATAAAATAAAACTATTACATAACATTCCAAGGACAAACATTAAAAAGCAACAATAAATAAGGAAAGATAACAATATAATCAGAATACGTTTAAATGCCACTTTAGAAGATTGTCTTTAAAAAAGGAGAACCTCCTAGTAATACACAATACATATTCTACCACAATAGATAATTATTTTCTTGCCTAACTGCAGCTGTAGCTAATTTGCTGGTGTTGACAATAACAGAACATGCTGTCAAACTCCACAGAATTAATGCTTGCTTTGAGTTGATGTCACTTTATTTTTAAATTACTATTTAATTAAATAGGTTTTAAAACAATTATAGAATTTGCTTTATCTTTGATTTTTTGGGGGGGCAGGTTTGTTTTTAATGATTGTTGATGAATTATGTTTATGCAGACAAAATAGAGGGCACAGTGCTTCTCTTGGGTGGGGGAACGGATTGCTGTTCCACAAATAAGGCATGTTTCCCAGAGGTGGGATTCAGCCGGTTCGGACTGGTTCATGCGAACCTGTTGTTAATTTTCTGTGCAGTTTGGCAAACAGGCTGATTGCACCACTGGCTGGCCCTACCCCGTCCTGCCTGGACTCTTGCAGCCATTCCTTATTTTGCCTTGACCACTTGCCTAGAGTCATGCCTGCGGCCTAGCTGCTCTCTGGTTCCTCACCCAGACCAACCTTAGATCTGCAGCACCACCTCGGCCCCACCCCCTGAGTGTGCACACAGGAGGTGGTGACCACACAGGCCCTGGCATTCCTGAGGACTGCTTGCTGAGTGTTGCCCTTCACCCAGATCACCAGCTCAGCCCTCACATACTTGGAGACTCCTGTGTGAATGCCCAGGGGGTGGGGCCGAGGTGGCAACATGGATCTAAGGCTGGCCGTGGGTGGCACTGACACCTTCATGCCCCGCTTGCTGGCCTTTCCCTGGGACCATCCCATCCCCACATGGGAAAGCCGCGTCCCTACCTGTGCATGAAGGAAGGAGGAGGTAGGAAGGAGAAGGCATGGGACCCAGGGGGCTTCTGCCTGCCAGTGTGCCATGGGCAGTAGGAGATCGCAAGCTGCAAGGACTCAGGGGGGCACAATCATGGAAGGCGAATGGCAGTGGTGTGCGGCTTCTGGCATTGTGAGGGTGGAGGGAGGGGCAGAAGCAGAACTGTTCTTTCAGCATCAGCATGGAGGTAACAGAGAGGAGGATAGACAAAAAGGGAAGTTCTGCAGGTTTTTTTTAAATGGACAGAGGCTTCCCATTTTGATCCCCTTCCCCTGACATTGCCTCTGTGCCTGACGGACCTCTGCATGACTCTCAGCTCACTTCTCCAACCCATGTGCATGTACGTGTGTGTGTGCGTGTGTGCATGTGCATGTAATGCATGTTGGGGGGGTAGGGGGAGTTGTCTCACTCATTGCAGCCTGCAAGCTCATTGTAGGCTGCAAGCTAACGAAAGCTCTTTTTTTGCAATGTTTATTTTTCTCAACTGCTCAGCCCAGCCTCTCCCAATCTTTTCCTCTCCAATGTCATAGTGCTGGGCTGCAAGGGGCTCACACGCACACAAACAAACATGTGCACGAGTCTGGGAGATGTGATCTAAACACCAAGCTGAAACAACGATTGGGGAGGGGTCAAAATGGGAAGTCTCCAGTGATGTGCAGTCAGGTGAGGCAGGGGAGGCACAGCCTCACCACTGTCATCATGAAAAGAAAAAAAATGTAAAAGGAAAAAGGCGAGAGCTGAGGTCAGGCTGAGCTAGTTGCTGCCTCACCGTGGATGACTCTGCTTAACTGTTTTAAAAAGCCTCTAAAAAGCGCCCTCTACTATGAGGCAGGAGAACCTCATCTAGTCTGACTTTAGGCGTTTTTGTTATATACTCAGAGCGTCCACCAGCAGGTGGCGCTAGAGAAGCCTTGCCAACGCTCGCTCAGGATTGGACAATCCAAACAGTTTCCAGGGCGGCACGAGCTACGAGCTCCTATTGGTTACCGGCTTGACAGCTGGAGAATATAAATAGCTGTCAACCGGCTTGTTCTCAGTTCAGTTACTAACGTTAAATAAACCAGTTAACTGTTGCTGTGGTCTGTCCAGTTATTACCTGATATTTAATACTGGCGACGAGGACGGTCGGATCCGACCCAGCAAACCCAATTACAATGACGACTTCGTCGATGTTCGCCCCATTCCGTGTGGAGGCAGAAACCTGGGAGGCGTTCGTCGAAAGATTTGAATGCTTTCTCCTTGCGCACGACTTAACAAGCCTATCGCTAGAGAGAAAAAGAGGCATCTTTTTAAACTATTGTGGACCAGAGATGTTCGCGACCGCAAGAGCTCTCTCAGCTCCCACCCCTGTACACACGGTGCCTTGGGAAACGTTAATGGCAAAACTAAAAACCCATTATGAACCAGCACCTTCACATTTTGCCAGGCGACAAAATTTTCGCCACTGCATTCAATTAGAGGGGCAATCCATAAGCCACTACGTGGCTGCGCTCCGTGCGGCTGCAATACCTTGTGAATTTGCTGATTTGGACGAAGCCCTGTTGGAGCAATTCATTTACGGGCTAAAAGACGTTAATTTGCACCGCCGAATTCTATCCCGGTCAGACCTTACTTTGAAAATTGCCGTTGATGAGGCTTGCGCAGCGGAGATGGCCGAACAGTCAACCCCTGACTGTAGACGGTTGCCACAGCCTTTGCCAACGGGTCTACCGGTTCCAACGCCTCAAGTCAACCGTCAGCAACTGGCCCCCTCTATACAATCAGAAATTGACTTCGCAATAGATCGTCTGCAATCACTAAATTATAAAGACGGTCGTACCTGCATGAGCTGCGGCGGCAAGCACGCACGCTCAACCTGCCGATTTAGGGCAGCTATCTGCCGAAAATGCGGAAAAAAAGGACACTTAGCAGCAATATGCCGCTCGGCCACTCCTGACAACCGGCCTCAAATTCAAAACGCTGCCTACCGCCCTTCTGCACCTGCTCCACCAAATCGCCACCTAAATTCTCTATCTTTGGGAGACATCCAAGAGTATAACCCCGAATGGGTTGTCGACTCAGCATCCGCATCTGCAGGAGGTCGCGGTAAGATGCACCTGACTATTTTCCTCGAAGGCTGGCCTTGCTCCATGGAGCTAGATACAGGCTCAGCTCGTTCAATCATTTCTTGGCAAACGTTGTCATCTATTCTACCCCACTACAAATTACAGCACCTCAGCCCTGCGAACTGCCGCCTGAAAGACTACCAGGGAAACTCCATCAAGCTCCTAGGCTGCGCTAAGCTACAAGTCACTTATGGCTCCTTCACAGGCCACCTACCACTATTAGTGGTTCAGGATCCCCTGGCCTCTTTATTGGGGCTCGATTGGTTCAGTGCCCTGGGGTTGTCAATAACTGGCATCCACGCAACGCAATACTCTTCCTTACCTGCTAACAATTTCACCTCACTAATCTCGGAATTCCAAGATGTATTCTCACCATCATTAGGCTGCTACAGGGGTTCCCCTATATCTTTAAACCTGTACCCTTCAATAGCTCCCATCCGGCTTAAGGCCAGGCGTCTGCCATTCGCCTTAAAGGCGAAAGTAGACGCAGAAATTGACAAACTCCTGGCACAAGGAGTTCTACAACCAGTCGATTTCTCCCCTTGGGAAACTCCAATCGTTGTTCCCCTAAAATCTGACGGCTCTATAAGAATATGCGCAGATTTTAAAACAACAATAAATAAAGCGCTCCAAGCCCATCCCCACCCAGTACCGGTAGTCCAGCACGTATTACACACATTGGGACGCGGCAAGATATTTGCAAAATTAGATCTAGCCCAGGCATATCAACAGCTGCCTGTTGATGAAGCCACTGCACTGGCACAGACAATAGTGACCCACCGCGGGGCTTTCAAATGTCGCAGGCTGCAATTCGGCGTCAGTGTGGCCCCAGGAATCTTCCAAGGATTGATGGAGCGGTTGCTCCACGGCATTCCTGGGGTCACACCCTATTTTGATGATGTGCTCATCGCAGCCAAAGACGCCCCAACGCTAATAAAAACCCTACGTGCGGTCCTCCAAAAATTCCGGGCTGCAGGCCTCCATCTTAAGGCATCAAAGTGCAAATTGGGAGTTCCTGCCGTCGAATTCCTAGGATTCCTAATTAATAAAGATGGAATCCACCCATCGCCAAAAAAGGTGGAGGCAATTCTTTCCGCACCAACCCCAACCAATAAGGTCGAGTTGCAGGCCTTTCTAGGCCTCCTCAATTTCTATTCGTCGTTCATCCCCCACAAAGCATCGTTAGCAGAGCCCCTCCACCGACTTTTAGACTCTTCAGCACCATGGCTCTGGACCAGCCGCGAAGCGCAGGCGCTCGCGGCTGTCAAAAAGGCCTTGACAGCTCCACCAGTGCTAGCACAATACAACGAGAAATGGCCACTGCTTCTAGCTTGCGACGCCTCTCCATTTGGAGTGGGCGCAGTGTTGAGCCACATATATCCTGATGGCTCAGAGGCCCCCATAGCCTTCTACTCCCGCACCTTGTCCAAGCCTGAGCGTAATTATAGCCAGCTGGACAAGGAGGCGCTGGCCGCCGTTGCGGGAGTAAAACGCTTCCACCATTACCTGTATGGGCGGCCATTTACCCTCCTAACGGACCACAAACCACTCCTAGGTATTTTAGCTGGCGACCGCCCCACCCCAGAAATTATATCTCCCCGCATGTCCCGTTGGGCGGAATTCTTATCAGCCTATAATTACACGCTGACCCATAAGCCAGGCATTACAATGGGAAATGCGGATGCTTTGAGCCGCTGCCCTTTACCGATCCCGGTATTTGACCCAGCACCTACAGAAACAATCTGCCTTTTAGATGAATTGCAACTTCCACTATCTGCATCAGACATAGCAGTACATTCCAAAGCAGACCCTATCCTATCAAAAATAATTTATTTCGTCCACAGCGGATGGCCAAATTCTGCTATAGACCAGGCAGTACTGCCATTCTATCGCCGCCGCACGGAACTGTCATCCCTCCAAGGCTGCCTGCTTTGGGGACACAGAATAGTCATCCCAAGCAAATTGCGCCAGGCACTGCTCTCCCGTCTCCATGAGGGCCACCCAGGCATTGTCCGTATGAAATGTCTGGGGCGCAGTTACGTCTGGTGGCCCTCCATGGATGCGAACATTGCAGCATGGGTACAGAAATGCTCCCAATGCCAACAGGTCCGCCCCGCACCACCATCAGCCCCATCCAGAGAATGGGAACAACCCAGATCACCGTGGAGCAGACTCCACATGGATTTTTTAGGGCCAATAGAGGGAACCACCTTCTTCTTGGTAATTGACGCGTGGTCAAAATGGGTGGAAATTTTCCCTATGCATTCCACCACATCTGCAGCCACTATAAGAATTCTAGACAACTTATTCACAACACATGGGTTACCTGATATTATTGTGTCAGATAACGGGCCCCAATTTACTTCACAGGAGTTTCAAACATATCTCCAACGCCAGGGCATCCGCCACGCTCCCGTGGCTCCATTCCACCCGGCGGCCAATGGAATGGCAGAGCGCGCGGTGCGCACTGCCAAGGAATCCCTGGCACGCATGACTCATTTGCCAATACAGCAACGAGTAGCCACATTCTTAAGATGCCAGCACACCACCCCTTGCCCAATAACTGGCAAAGCCCCTTCCGAGTTGTTAATGGGAAGGAAACTCCGTACAACGTTAGATAGATTGCATCCCTTCTACACTACCCCTTCCTCCCCCTCCTCTCCTCCCCCTAGGGTTTTCATTGTGGGGGAAAGAGTGTTCGCTAAGAACTTTGCAGGGGATCCTAAGTGGGTGCCTGGTGTGGTATCGGAGCTAACAGGGCCCTGTTCCTACAGGGTCCTCCTTGGAGATGGAAGAGTGTGGAGGAGGCATATAGATCAGCTGAGGCGAAGAGACGCTGACGCCGCATCAAACAGTTCAAATGTTCCAAACGCTGTTCCAAGTTTACCAAGACCTAACGCCGCCGCACATCGGCCCGACACTGAGTGAACAACTAGCTCCGGCGGCCACATCAACGATCCGATACCGGCGAGCTATCTACCTGGTGAGTTGAGAGGAACTCCACGGCTTGGGCCTTCATGGACACTCCCCCGAAGCGATCCTCCCTCTACAGCGACGGCCACTCCTCAGTTAAGAAGATTGCAGAGCGTGCGCAGAAGGCCAACCAGGTTGCAGGATTACGCATGCGCGGACAAGGGGAAAGGAGTGTTATATACTCAGAGCGTCCACCAGCAGGTGGCGCTAGAGAAGCCTTGCCAACGCTCGCTCAGGATTGGACAATCCAAACAGTTTCCAGGGCGGCACGAGCTACAAGCTCCTATTGGTTACCGGCTTGACAGCTGGAGAATATAAATAGCTGTCAACCGGCTTGTTCTCAGTTCAGTTACTAACGTTAAATAAACCAGTTAACTGTTGCTGTGGTCTGTCCAGTTATTACCTGATATTTAATAGTTTTATGATCACTTGAGCAGAGTTAAGCAAGGGTTAAAAGCCTAAAAATTCCTGGCGTAGGTGAGGCACGCTGTTTTCCTGCCTCATAGTAGAGGGTGCTCGTTTGGGCAGGGCTTCTTCAGAGGATCCGAGGCAAGAGCAGAGTTGAAATCCTCTCTGAAACAGCTGGAAAAGGTACATGTGGGTCGGAGGGTGTGGGAGGAATTCAAACTTCATCCTCCTGGTGCGGGGCTTTGGGCAAAGGCTGGAGGGAAGGACTCTGGATCGCTTGTGCTGCTCTCCCTCCCCAAGTGTAGTTTGATTGCAGGCAGAGCCACGTTGTCTTTTCAACCCTGTAATCAGTGAAGCTGGGCTGGATCCTTCCGCGGCTGGGGGAAAGTGTGTGTGCTCCAGTATGGCTCTTTGACTCCTCCTGTGGTCTCCTCGCTGGTGCTCTTCCCTCAAATCCAACTTTGTGTGTTTGTGTGTGTTTGTTTGTTTGAGAGAGAGTGAGTGAGAGAGAGGGAAGGAGAGATAGTCCAATCCAACTTCTTTCTCTGTGTGTGTTTGAGAGTGTTTGAGAGAGGGGGGGAGGGAGGGAGAGAGGGAGGAAGGAGCGGAAGGGAGAAGAAAAAGAAAGAAGGAACCTTTTTTCGCAAAGGAGAAAAACAAATGCTGTCACTTTAAATCGGAACTGAGCATGCCTGGCTGGGGAATTCTGGGAATTGAAGTCCACAAGTCTAAAAAAATTTGAAACCCACCACTGTGTCAGTGCCTCACCAGCCATAAACCTCACCGCACGTCACTGGAAGTCTCTGGCAGGAGCCTCTGGCAGCTTAAAAAAAAGAAAAGGGGGAGGGAAAGAGGAAGAAGGGAAGGAAGGGAATAGAGCAGAGGTGGTATTCAGCAGGTTCTGACCTGTTCTGGAGAACCGGTAGCTGAAATTTTGAGTAGTTCAGAGAACCGGTAAATACCACTTCTGACTGCCCCTGCCCGCATCTATTCTCTGCCTCCTGAGTCCCAGCTAATCAGAAGGATGTGGGGATTTTGAAGTAACCTTCCCCTGCCATGCTCACCAAGCCACGCCCACAGAACTAGTAGTAAAATTTTTTGAATCCCACCACTGGAGTAGAGGCAACCTGGTTGGAGATGCCCCAGTTCAAAGGAGAAAGCAATATTGTGTTCTGTTTTTCACAGATAGAATTTTGTTGGCAATCCAAGTTAATCCAAGGAGCCCTTTGAATTGTGAGCTCTTAGGAAAGCATCCCCTCCTAGTGTTTTGCAAACAGCCATTTCCAGTGGGGAAAACAGGACAAAGCAGAGTGGGGAAAACATTTTCCTTTGCTATATTACCAGTCTGAATTAGACCATGGCATGTTCCCTATAGGAGAGCCCTTTTAAGGATTATGTATTAACAGAAAAGCAACTAACTTACCTCTGTTCCTAAACGCTAAAGCTAATGTACATAAAAAAAACAGAGGAGCTCTGATCAACTATCACAGCCAACATTTTGACAGTTTTGCTGTTGTCTGTGGACTCTCCCACTAGATGCAAGCACGGGATAAACTGGTTTGTTCTCAGTCTTTGGCCACAAACTACTAGCAAACGTGGCATTTGATCACAAGGCAAGGAGACATCTAGAAATGTTTCCCCTTTTGCATTTGAGCATCCAAGAAGGGACAGGAAAGACAAGAAAAATAAGGAAAGAGAGCAAGGAAGGGAAAACATGGAAAAGGGGAAGATAGAAGAAAGAAAGGAAAACAAAGAGGGAAGCAAAAAAGAAGGAAAAGAAAAAAGAAGAAAAGGGAGGGAGGAAGGGAGGGAGGGAGCGAGGAAGGAAGGAAGGAAGGAAGATTATAATGAGAGGGAGTCAGATTCTGAGGAAAGTCCTGCCTTAGCACTTGGCCACCAGCAGCCCTGCTGCCCTTTTGCCATCCCCTTGTCCCCTCCTCCTGATCTCTCCTGGTGGTCCCCCATCCTATTGCTGAGGATGCTTTGGTTACAAAGCTGGGTCTCTTCACATGGAGAGGGAGTGGACCTCCCTCTGACCCACACACTTTGCCCTCCAGCATACACCACAAGCAACATGCCCAAGGAGAGTGAGCACAGCAGCAGCAGCAGCAGCCTTGAGGAGGAGGTAAGCACAGCTGGGCGCCCCCTCAGGAAAGCGGGGCTGAGTTGTGGGGTCCCAGTGTCCGGGAGTCCTTTGGATGGTCTGAGAAGGATGGAGAGGCTCCTCTGGAGGACAAGCATTTGACTCTCACTCTGGTCTCACCTTTCTCTGCTGGAGACAATGGATCCCCCCAGACCTGCCTGGACCAGTACAGGCACCCCCCAACATGAGCAATGTCGAGCTGGCTACACGATGTCACCCTGACCACATCCACTCAGTTACATGCCCACTTAGCCACGCCCACCCAGCCAGTTGTTAGGGCAGAGAACTGGTTGTTAAATAATTTGAAACCCATCACTGATGTTTCCTCAGTGATGATAACATTTAAAGAGATTTACTGATTTAGATACAAACATCTGGAAACAAGGAGTTTCTCAGGTATTTAGGCATTTAGGGATTTATAATTAATAAGCAGCACCTTGAATCAGAACCAATGCAGCTTCCATAGCAGTAGTGACACACGGACATGGTGACAGGCACTCATTATTGCTTCTGGTATTGCATTTTGAACCACCTTTACCTTCTGGGTGGTCTTCAAGAGTAGCCCCATGAACAGTACATTGCAATAATCACATTGTGAGGAAACCAGGACATGAGTATGTGGAGTGTCTTCTGATTGAGGAGAGGTTGCAACTGTCTCACTGGGGCCCCCATACATAGGCCCTCCTGTCTCTTGCTCTTTGAGTAGTAGCTGCAAGTCCAGAAAGATCCCAAGTTTGCACCTGTCATGAACTGGAAAGTGCATCCAAGCCAAACAATGGTAACAACTTTGACCCCAGGGAACCAAATGACAGCCATTGGGCCTTGTCATGATTGAGTTGAAGTCTTTCTATCCCATCCAGATCTGAACAGCCTCCAGACACTGTCAATACATTGACACCTCTACCCGTGTAGCTCTGAACATTCCATTCTCAAATTAGATTTGCAAATCCTTAGCTGCACTCAACTAAATACTTGTGGAAATAAAAACTTTCTTCACCAAGTCAGTGTTCAAGGCTATCCCAACTTTTTCTTTCCCTTGGAGCTTTCTGACTTCACAAAAAGGATTGATTTTAATGCAATCTAGGTAGCTTTTGTCTAGTATCCAGCCTTTTTTTTGGGGGGGGGGGAGATTGTGGAGAGTAATTGTATGGCAACTGCAGAGGTTCCTGGATGAGGTGGATTATATACACCTCTTTCAATCAGGATTCACCAGGGTTGGGCCTGAAACAGGATGACCTCTGGAGGGAAGGGATGGAGATAGTGCATCCATCCTGGCTCTTCTTGACCTCTCAGAAGCTATTCCATATCACCAATCATGGTGTCCTTCTGTCTGGCTTTGAGAATTGAAGGTGAGTGGCACTGCATTGTGTTGGTTTTCTTCCTTTCTTTAGGGACTGTTTCAGTCAGTGTTGATGGTGAGGGCGTGGGGGGAAAGAGATGCAGCTCATTACAGCAGAAAAGGTCCCTGAATAAACTGGATCATCTGGTCCTTTCTCAGTCAGTTCAGGTTGAGTTGCAGGATTGTGACTTACAACCAAAATTACAAGATTAAATGTGGTCATAATTCAAGAGCTACCTGTACAAGCAGCAGTACAAATGCTGAAGTATTTCAAGCATTTTTTAAATTCCAATTTTTACATTGGCATTTCCTAGCTCATCCCTATGGCCACATCTTTTTTTAAAAAAAATGATTGTCCAAGCCTTCTTTTATTATAGTAAAATGCTTTGGAACCATTGGTAATAAGAAATGATATAAAATATTTGTAATTGTTATTAAAACAAGGCACTGAATCATTATGGATAGGTCTGGTAGACAGTTGGAGTAGTGATATGCAATAATAGTCTAGTAGAAGTTTTTAACATGTAACATTTAAGGGTAGTTTTTTCCTTTTTGGCAATATTTGTAAAATATCTATTCATGGCTCACATTAACATGGACTGGAATTTTAAGTAGTGTTTCCTCAGTTTAAATTTGGCAGGGAAAGTTCTAGTCTTTTGGCAGCAGCCTGTGCACTTCAGAAATATTACATCTGATGCTGCACCACCGTGACATTGGCTGCCTGCTCAACTAATAAACCCTCAAGGAAAGAATCTGACACTCTAAAGCTACTTTGAAATTTACATTTAGGAATTGATGAAACAAAAAATGCAATGTGTCTGATCTGTGACAGCTCTTATTTACTGAATAGGCAGAAAGGATCTAGAGGGCATCCAAGAATAGAAAATGACTGACAGATATCATTCAACCAATATATACTCTGACAGAACTATCCTTATTTATTATAAAGTTACACTATGAGAAACAATTTTGAAAGTATATGGTACATGCCAAAATGTACAGTACTATACATCAAAGTGCATTGTCACAACAGCTTAACAGTACGTTTTCTTCTTTTTTTCTTCCAGAACTGTGCAATTGTAATTCCTTTTTTTTCTTTCAGAATGGAAGTAATGTTGTGGGAACACAGCAGAACAAAAACAACAGAATATGAAAATAAAAATGCAATAGTATAAGAAGCTAAGCCAAAGCAGCTTCTCTAAAAATGTAAAGGCACTTTCACATGTACATACTTACAGATGTACATTGACACAATTAGGTAACAGTCAACAAGCAGGAAGCTACCAGCACTGCAATCTATCTAACTGACAGTCAAGGACAATACTGACTTGATTAGTATAGAGGCATTTAGCCTTCACTATGCCTGTAGTTGTATCCATTTCCCTTTACATATCCACTTACTATACTTGAAGTAGCTACAATATACCATCAAACTACACACATTTTAACTCAAGTGAATGTTCTAACTGGAAACATTCACTAAACTCACTGTTCGTAATATTTTTCTTCACTAAACAATTTCTAATATAAGCAGTATGGAAGCCAGTACAGTTATATTCAGACATACAGAATTTCCTTATGCACTTTCAAGATACAAGCACCCATCTTTGTTATACCATATGGCCTCTTAATAACAACAATCACTAGGGTAGAATGCACTTAAAAGAAAGCTGATATTTTCAAGTTTGTCCCACAGGTCTCAGATTTGGTCTAGCAAACAATTCTCAACCTTACACGGGTCACTGTCATACTTCACAAGTTTTATATTAGCTGAAGCCTCAATACTGAGTGTGTGGTCTTAGTTAAGTTTCCAGGGTAGAGACATTTTGGTGACCCCATTCAAAAATATGAAAGCTTTATTGTTTCAGTCTATTGAGGGCAAAAATATAATTCAGCATTGCATATCTGAATATCCCTAAGTGGATTCTTTGTCTCACATTAATGAATATCATTAATTTCTAATTTTGTTTGCTAAATAGCTATTATGTCATCTGGGGCACACAAAAATTGGTCCCCCAAAAATAGGCCTGCAAGTTTTACAAAATATAATACTTAACAATAGATCAGAAATAACTACTGAGCAGCTGATTTTCAGTACATTAGGAAACAGCAACTTTTGTGAACTTACTAGCTAAACATAATTTAATGAGTTTTAGCATTTATGATCACTTAACAAAATGAATCAACTTCACTTAGTAGCAGGGAACAATGCCTTTCAAATGTTATGCAATAACAAGTGTGTTCACATATTAGCTAGTCTTCTACATTTTGGAATTTCGTATAGTATAAAGAGAAAAAATGTTCAACTGGAAGAACTGCAAGTTTCTATTGTGACAAGAGCTATGTGAAAATAAGTATTTGGTTTCAATTTTATATGTGTCAATGGATATAAACTGACTCCTCCCCTACCCCACATTTCCCTAGACTGTGTTTTAAAAAAAATTAATGACAAACAGTAGTCTTATTTAGAGTGCAAAGGTAAGCTATAAAACATTCAGAGAAAGGCCATGGCTTAAGTGTCAATTTGTGCAAGAGTTGTCGAGACAGGTCACATATAACAGAAACGTTCCTAATGATGTAGCATTATGCCAGTTCAGAGCATTCATTCACACATGAAAAAGATACTGACATAATTAGAAAAAAATAGTTCTGACCCATTTTATTCAGATTGTAGTACAGTAGAAAACAATGTTTTGCCCTGTGAATAAACCCTTGCCTTAACTGAAGGAGCTATTCCAGTTGAAAAAGAGATAATTCAATTTAAATAAACTAACAAAAACGCAACACAATTCATCTGTATGCACTGTGTTTCATAATCTTGAAGATGCAGCAGCTTTAAAGTATTAACAAGTTACTCAATTAGTTTGCAGCTGTCCATGAATTTTTTGCTACATATTATTGATTAATGAAACTTGTCCAGACAAGTGGCTCTTAGGAATGTAAACAGTTTTTGAGTTGAATTGATAGCAAAGAGATTCAGTGCCTAATGTCTCGTTTTATTGCACTGCAATTGGCTTGAGTGGGAACATTAGAAACAACCCACTTTCTTCAATAGAGTCCTTCAACAGGGTCAGAACACAATTCTCAGTATTCCTGGCCAGCCTAATGAAGGTGTCTGCTGGATAGCAACCAGAGGACGACTGCAATTGTCATTCTGACCACAGACTTCTACTGGTTTAGAAAACTGCTGTTTCCTAGAAGCAATTTAATTCCTCATATCCTGTCAGTGAGCTGCACTAGGACTGTCACATGCATACTGAATAGCTACTATAGAAGGCAATGTCAAGGTGAGCCTCCTTTCTGCATTGACTTTGACAGGCTGCTTAGTAATTCTTAAAACACAGCCTCAGACCTTCTGAAAAATGAACTGGAACCAGGCAGCACTAAAAATGAACCCTATTTCTTAACAAATTCATTTCAAATAACCATAATTCTTTGTGAAGTCTTAAACCATTCTCAAGTATACATTGTTAAATTAGTGTGATGCTGGCAGTGACTGTGGTGTTTTCAGCAGAAAAGGTGCAGTGTGGAGATTTCAAGTAAATGTGTGTATTCCTGTTGCTTTAAAATGGCATACACAACACATGTAATTTTCTGCCTTTTTGCAATACACTGGATCATAAACTAACCAAATAGGCTGGGTTTCTGAAATGTGCTAAACTACACCCCCCAACCCAATCTAATCAAGCTCAGCATGCCGTAAAAATGCACTCACTGAGTCTCTAACTGTGTTAAGCATATATTGTAAAAGTAGACACTGAATGTTCCAGTTTAAAAATTGAACCCAACTCCTATTAAATACCCATGTTAAAGTAGGTAGCTCAAGACTTTAACATTTTAAAAAACAAACCTCTCCTTTTCTAAATATAAACTAATAATATATTGGAATTCAGACAGATACATTCTTTTGGTAGTTCACTCCGCACTCGGGTTTCTTGGGTTCTACATCGTGCAAGACTTGTCAGCTGGGCCTTGGGAAGGAGAAGAGGGGCCTATGCTTGGGTTTGTTTTTGGAAGAACTATTGGCTTTGGTCTCAGTGCAGGTGGCTTCAGCTGCACCCCCATTCTTGGTGTCACCATGGGCTTGAAGGTACTCATAGTATCACTGGAAGAACTAGTGCTACGGTGAATCTGAGGCTCGGCATTTCTTAACATGATGCTGTGAAGAGGACTCAAAGATTCTGTTGAGGTGGTGCTGGTGGGAGAATTCTTCATTTGTTCTAAGGTATCAAGGACAACATCTGGAGCATGTTTTGCAGAACTCTGGCGTTCCAGTTCCCGAAGTTCATTTAGAGCCGTATTCATTGTCTCTTCAATATCCTATTAAGAGGGAGAAGCAAATATGTTGACAATTACTACAGAAATAGGAAATTCAAGCTTTGTAAATATTTTTTACTTTTACATGAAGCAACAGACGCATATAAATCCTGCATTTGCATAAATGTGTGTGTACCCTGAATTATTTATACAAATCATATACAAAAAACCATAATTTACTTTGTCTTATATATGCATATACACTAGCATTCAATTCAAGTGATATTGATTCTGAATTCTGACAACTGAAAGAAGGAATAGGAAAGGCCACCCCAAGAAGAGAATTAAAAACCTTAACTGCGAAAGAAAACAGACAAATGTTCATGGAAAACAAAGGAAAAAGGATATATTTATTTCATTTTATTTAAAACTAGCTTTGTTTAAACAGGTTTAGCACAGTTTACTCACAGCAAATGCAATATCAGGGGTTTCCTGACTGGGTGAAATATAATACTGATGTTTTGATCAAAGTAAAAGTCTGAAGACCTTTATCTGAGCTTTATATTTAGTGTTATATTGGGAGCTTCCTTTATGCTTGCAAAGGATGAAGATAGGGAGAGTCTTTCAAATTTAAATGACCGACATTATCAAAGCATTTTCAAGTTACGGTTGTAGAGATACAGGTTATGTAAGAAGGCATGAATATGCATGCATGTGCATAAAGTCCACACTGGACAACAATTGGAGCTACACAATTGTACAATCATGTTCTGCAAAGCATTATATGTGCAATTAGGATCAGAACTGTACTTGCCCTAACAACAAAATATTGAGAGCACAATATTAAAAAGCTGTTTTTTGTAGCAAAAAAGCATTTCCTTACAGAAATGTATGCAATTCTTGAATACAATTTAGGCACTATTTTGTATCAATAAATGTCAATTAAAAAGATCTTAGCAAATAGTAATGCAGCTATACAAATATGGACAGGAAATTCAGACTAAGCTACAATTCAGAGAAGCTGCTAGAGAGTAGTTTTTATTATGTGCCATCAAGTTGTTTTTTACTTTTAGCAACCACATATTTAGATTTTGTCCATGACGATCTATTCCTAAGCTGTCCTTTCAAGTCTCCCAATGATGCACTCATCACTACTATAACTGAGTCCATCCATCTTGCTGCTGGTTGTCCTCTTTTCTTTTGTTCCACCTCTCCCAACAACAGAACCAGGGGTGAAATGCTATCGGCTTGGGCCAATTCGCCCGAACCAGTAGTAAAAAATGCCACCGGTTCACCCAAACCGGTAGTAAAAAAAGTGCTATTGGTTCGGGTGAAATGGTAGTCAGCTGTGTGACAATCAGCCGTGCTGCACAATTTATATTAGCTAGAAATTGTGCGACACAGCTGATAGTCGCACAGCTGATTGTCGGAACTTTTTTTTTGGAATCCCTGTCCAATTTGGGGATTTTCACTCCAACATATCTAAAGGGATTTATGATGATGAAAAGATATATATTGCTTGATGCAATTCACTTCCCCCAAATCGTTTGTATGTTAACATTACATACCTGAGCAATTGACTCTGGGTCAAGTGGCTTGTGGTCATTGAAAACAGGATACTGGCCAGATGAGGTTGATCTTCTAATTGGAGGACTGTCACTTTTTTTCAGAGATTCATGTCTACTAATATTGGTGAGGCTGCTGTGGCCAGGTTTCCGTCTCCTTTCTGGGCTATCTGTTCTGAGGCTGTGGTTCTGAAGGGCAGCTCGAGAAGAAGTGTGGCTTGCCATAATGGGAGAAACTAACTCCATTGAGGAATTAGTAAGGCCATGTGGTGTATGAACTGGACAGTGTCCATCACTGGTCCTGCCAGGACGTCTGCCAGAAAGTGGGAGTTCAGATCTCTTGCGCTGCCTACAAGACAGGGCAAGAAAAGGAAGTTCCAGAAGACAAAATAAAGAACGTGCAAATAATTCTTTCAAAACCTTCCCACACCAGGCAATGATGCTGCAGCATGATCTTGTGTAGAATTTGAACTCAGAAAGTTGCCCCTTCAAATATTAACTTACATATGACTACCATATTTTTCAGAGTATAAGACACACCAAGATTTTGAAGAGGCAAATTAAAAAAAAAGTTTTTGCCCTCTGTAGACCTCCCAAAAATGGCCTGTTTTTTGTCAAAAAAGGTCACGCATAGCTTTTAGGAGGCTTATACAGTGCTTCTGGGGGCTGGGGGGCAAAAACACCCTGTTTTTTTGCTCATTTTGCCCTCCTCAGCCCCCAGGAGCACTCTATAAGCCTCCTGAAGGCTATGCACGGCCATTTTGGTGAACGGCCGGGGTTTCAGGAGGCCAAAAATGCTATATTCAGTGTATAAGACACATCCAGTTTAGCCTCTTTTTTGAGGAAAAAGGTCCGTCTTATACTCCAAAAATACGGTAGTCATTATTCCTTAATTTCCAAGTTTTGTGTGTAATAAAAATGATATATGTTACAAGCATTCATGACTACTATATGTGAGGGAAAATAGATTTCAATATTTTGAAGTGCAATATAAATGAAACAGATTTATTTAATGACAAATAAGTGTTTATATTTACCTTCCTAGATATACTTCAGAATTCAAATCTGTTGGTGAACTCATATCTTTGGAAGAAGATTTGTCTTCAAGTATTGGCCCACTGCTGGTTTCACTATCTGCTTTTTGGCTCAGTGTATCTGAGAATGTATCATCCCTAAACATTAAAAAAAACTTATTTTGCAAAATTAAGGTATGTAGCTTTAAAACAAGAAAAACATGCTTCAATTCAGCCCCCGTTTTATATCCCCTTATTTCCATCTATCTTCTCTTCACTAACAAATGTTTTGCATGGGATTCACAAGGAGAAGCAATGGGAGCCAAAGACAAACTTTTATAGTGTTATTATCATGCAAATACTGCAATGTGCATATTTGCATCAGAGATTAAGATATATCATGGCAGTATTTGCAGGATGAAATCTTTGTGTTTGTGTCATTTTGCTGTGATTGTAGTTTACTGTAGTTGCCACTGTTATTGTTACTATTTTCAGAGGCATTTGTTACATGCATAATCAAACATTGACCAATACATGGCTATCAAAAGCCTCTGACCAGAGTACTTTTCAATTCAATATTTAGTTTCTAGATACAGCCTTTATTTTAGATGCCTGCCTAAATGACTTGATATATTCAAAATGATACAATTATTTATTAATTGTTGAGTAAATAAGGTATAACTTCAAATTAGCCTTATAAGGAGGCTGATGTTAAGAGACAGCAAACTAAAATTAAAATCACAGAACAGGAAATCTTATATTTATGACAGAATGGCTGGGAGAGACTAATCCTCAGTTGCACTTGCAACAGTTGAGCTGTAAAGATTTCTGGTATCCTGTAATTTGGAATTTAGATCTGTAGATCTCCCACCAGAGGAAAATGCTGGTCTGAAAAGAGTAGCTCTGGTATTACAATAACTTTAGCTGTTTCTTACATATCTTGAACCACTATATATTGGTGGGGTACAAGGCCATCAATTCCATTATGTCTTCCTTCCCACCAATCATCAGAAGCTCGATGATATAAAAGCAGTGAAGCCCCTTTCTTAAAAGAGAGTTCTCGTGCAGATCTTCCAACATAGTCAAACTTGGCTATAGCTTCTATTGGATCACATTCTGTGAAAGATAAATCACAAGACTTTAAAAATAGCTTATAACAGCAAGGGACATGAATAGATAATAAAAATTAGCAAAGTTGAATGAAGAAAAATATTATTATTCAAATAGTACATTTTAGGACCCAATAATCTCTGAGGAATAAAGCTATCTGGCTAGGACTAAAGGATGTCTTTTCATGAAATTACCTTATACAAAACTATGGTACAACCACCTTGAAATATTGTACATGGTTCTGGTCGCTGTACCTTAAGAATTCATTACAGTTGGAAAATAGCAAAATAGCACAATAAAAAAGAACCGGAATATCTGCCCTATCAGAAGAGATCAACCAACTGTGGCTCTTCAGATTGGACTGAAGGAAAGAGAAAACAACATTGAGATGTACCAACATGCATAATACGAAGAGAAAGTTGTCTTTCTTCTGGTCCTACAGTGTTATAACTTGAGGTTAACAACTGAAAACAAATGAGGATAGATTCAGAACTGACAGAAGGAAATACTCTTTTACACAGTAAAATAGAAAAATTCCCTACCAGCAATCATGGTAATCAATTTGGTTTGCTTTAAAAAGGGTTTGGGCAGAATTATGAAGGATCAAGCAAACAGGACTTCAAATACTATGTATGTGAAGCTGTTGGTCTGAGCTCCGAGCTTGGCAATTTGGCTCGAAGCTCAGATCAACAACGCAACTACCAACTCGAGCTACTTATATTCAAATACATTTCAACTATTTATGTCAATTACTTCTTGAATACTAATTGCAGGGAAACATAAGTTGAAATGGGTCTTCACTTTCTAGTTGAGCCTTGTGAGTTTTCCAATCTGGCTGGCTGCAGAATAATTGCCTACATTCTGTAGATCTATGGCGTGATCCACCAAGATCTTATGAAAAATCTTTCTCATATAAAACTTTGATAAGCTCACAAAACATTATTTTTCTTCAGTAAGTTTCTTTTCTTGCTGATTCTTCATAATAAGGAAGATGGTGCCCAGAGATTTGGCAGCTTCTTCTTATCCATGAACCTAGTAATGCATGACTGAAAATATGTAATGGTCAGTGGTGGGATTCAAATAATTTAACAACTGGTTCTCTGCCTTAATGACCGGCTGGATAGGTGTGGCTGGGTGGTCATGTGACTGGGTAGGTGTGGCCAGGGTGGGCGTGACACAGGACTTGTGTCATGCTAAGGGAGGACTTCCCTGAGACCCTCCATCACTCTCATTATACAGGTAATCCTCCAGTTACAAATGTAATAAAGCCTGCCAATTACATTTGTAACCTGGGGATTCGTTTGATTGAATCACGTTAAATGAATGTGATCACTCCCTACTTTCCCCAATGCACTTGTTAATCAAATACGCAGGTCTTTAAATGCACATGAGGAATCTCAGGCTGGGGAACAGCATGTGGGGCCTAGTGCTGGAGCAGACCATCCAAGGCTTCTCCCAATCTACTGAGATACCTCATGCTCCCCTGCGGTCTCCACAATTGCTTCCCCCACCCCATCCTGCGTGCTGGGTCTCCACAGATTGGACCTGCTTTGCTAGCATCTCAGATTCCACTTACTCTTTCCCACATCATTTCCCATGGATTACTTACTTTTTTCTCCCTACAAAAATATAATTTTTACTGATATCTATTCTGTTAATATAACTAAATAAGCCATTATACACTTGAAGCATTGTGAAATGCAATCTGAAACAAGAAATTTGACAAGCCTAATGTACAATGCTTGATAGTAGCATTATAAAAAGACTTTTCCATGAAATGTTTAAACACTCAGAATTTTTAAATCTGGCAATCTTATAACAAAAATGGCTAAAATGATATGAATAACTTTGAAACATTGAATTCTGTGACAAGAACTACAAGACAAAATTACATTAGTTGTTCAGTGAAGTCTCATTCTAACATTAGCGAACTGTTTCCACAGACTCTCAAGCAAATATAAAAACTTGCTGGATTTGTGATTATTCCCCCCTACATTGGAAGCTGTTCTGCTAATGGAATGACCATTGTCTTACCTGAAGGGTCCTTTTCAGGGCGCTGCAACGGAGAGTCCAAAGAAGGGTTAAACACAGCCAATCTGCCCAGAACTGAATTGAAACTTTAAGCCACGCCTCTGGTGCCGACTCTCCTCAGATTTATTCAATGAAGACGTGGAACAGTTGTGCGCTGAAACTTCAACTGGAAGTCTAATATGGAACAAGTCAAACATAGTCCAACAACAATAACAGAAACAACAAACAACACTGTGACTTCACAAACACCAGCGGAGAATAGACCCCAGGGCGGGGTGGACTCTCCGTTGCAGCGCCCTGAAAAGGACCCTTCAGGTAAGACAATGGTCATTTTCCAGGGCGCTGCTCTGGAGAGTCCAAAGAAGGGACATGCCCAAGCTAACTGTCACTAGGGCGGGAAGGCTCAGCCATCAGGGTCGCTCCGCTGGTATGGATGCCCTGAAGAACACGCCTCCCAAAGGCCCCTTCCGCCGATGCAAAACTGTCCAGTTTGTAATTTCGGACAAATGGAGACAGAGAAGTCCAGGTGGCCGCCTTGCAGATCTCTTCAATTGGTGCCTGTGTAGACCAGGCAGCTGTGGTGGCGGCGCTTCTAGTCGAATGTGCTGTGATATTGCGAGGCACAGGAACGGACTGTAAAACGTGGGCAAGAGCAATGCAGGCTCGCAGCCATCCGCCGATGGTAGATGAAGAGACCTTCTTGCCTTGAGAAGCTGGTTGAAAGGAGACGAATAGAGATTCGGATTTCCGAAAACTGGCCGTGCGCTTGATGTATCTGCGAATAGTCCTGCGCACATCCAGCATGTGCCAGCGCTTTTCCCTCGGGTGCCGAGGATGCGGACAAAAATCCGGAAGGACCACCTCCTGCGCCCGATGAAACCAGGAATTGACCTTCGGAATGAAGGAAGGGTCCAACCTCAGGATTACTCTGTCGTTACGAATGAGACACAAGTCCTCTCTGACTGACAAGGCAGCCAGTTCCGATATGCGACGAGCAGACGTGATAGCGACCAGAAAAACCGTCTTGAATGTGAGGTGTCTGAGACTGGCCGTCTTAATGGGCTCAAACGGGGGCCCGATGAGGGACCGCAACACTACACTGAGATCCCAAGATGGGTATCTGTGGACCACTGGGGGTCTCAGGTTGGTCGCTCCCCTGAGGAAACTGCGGATGGTCGGATTCCGGCCAAGAGATGCGTAGCCCTCAACTGAGAGGATGGTTGACAGGGCTGCTGCCTGGCGCCTCAGGGTGTTAGGTGCCAGGCCCTTGTCCAAACCTTCCTGCAGGAAGTCCAGGATGACAGGAACCGAAGCAAGGGGCGCAGGCGTACCATGAGCCGTGCACCAGCTGGCGAAGGATTTCCAAGTGGCGTCGTAGATGCGCGTCGTGGACTGCCGTCGTGACGCTTGGATGGTGCCAATCACCTTGTCTGACAACTTGCCTCTGCTTAGGAGATCCCTCTCAAGTGCCAGACGGCCAGCTGCAGCCACTGGGGTTCTGGATGTTGAAGGGCCCCCTGGCTGAGAGAGATGTCCTGTGGAGGAATCCGCCACGGTGGTGTGATCGAAAGACTCACCAAGTCTGCAAACCAGGTTCTCCTGGGCCAGTACGGTGCTACCAGCAGCACCTCCGCCTCCTCTGCTAGGATCTTCCTGATGACTCTGGGAAGAAGAGGTAGCGGGGGAAAAGCGTAAAGCAGACCTTTCGGCCACGGGCCGTGCAGCGCGTTGACTCCTTCCGCCCTCGGGTCGTGGAACCTTGTGAAGAACCGCGGAAGATGCGCGTTGGCCGCGGTGGCGAACAGGTCCACCAGCGGGAGGCCGAACCTCTGGGACAGTTGCTGGAACAGCAGCGGATGTAGACGCCACTCCGAGTGGTCGACTGTGGATCTGCTCAGCCAGTCCGCCTGGGTGTTGCTCGTGCCCGAGATGTGCTCCGCCTGAAGAGAAAGGCGATACCTCTCCGCCCATCGACCCAAGAGCTCCGCCTCCTTCATCAGGGATCTGGAGCGCGTTCCCCCCTGTCGATTGATGTGCGCCTTGGTGGCGACATTGTCTGTCATGATGCACACGTGGTGGCCCTGAACGGTGCTTTGGAAGCGCTTCAGCGCAAGCCTGACTGCCCTCAGCTCCAGCCAGTTGATGCTGTGAGCGGCTTCGGAAGGGGACCACCTGCCCTGTGCGAGCTGGTTGTGGCAGTGGGCCCCCCAACCGAACAGGCTGGCATCCGTTGTGATGGTGAGCCTGACTGGCTCCTTGAATGGCGACCCCTTTAACAGGGCCGGAGACAACCACCACTTAGAGAGCGACGTACCTCTGCTGGAACTGGAATCAGTCTTGTTGAGCTGCTTTCGTTTGTTCTTTGATATGGAAGCAGGAGCCACTGAAGGGGACGGGAGTGAAGTCTCGCCCAAGGCACGATTGACAGGCACGAGATCATCTTGCCAAGGAGCTGTGAGAGCTGAACCACCTTGACTAGACGTGACTGCTGCACCTGAACGACCATCTCCCGAAGGCTGGCCACCCTTTCCGGGGACAGGGATACCGTGCCCGAGGTGGTGTCGATGACGGCCCCTAGATGCTTCAGTCTGGTCGTGGGAACGAGATGACTTTTTTCCAGGTTGATGGTGAACCCGTGGTCCCGGAGGTAATGGAGGCCCGCGTAAGAGAACCTCAGGAACTTGCGGTGGGCTTTGCGGATAGGGATGTGGAGGTAGGCCTCTTTGAGGTCTATGGACGTTAGTATATCGCCTGGCCTGATGCCCCCAAGATGGACTGGAGGGACTGCATCTTGAACCTGCGATATGTCACGTGGTGATTGAACCTCTTTAGATCTAATATCCCCCTCCACCCTCCTGAGTTTTTGGGGACCAGAAACAGGATGGAGTAAAACCCTCTTCCTTCCTGGCCTGCTGGGACAGGTTCTATGGCCCTGATCTCCTTGAGGTGCCTT
This sequence comes from Natrix helvetica, assembly GCF_964273705.1. Taxonomy (NCBI): domain Eukaryota; kingdom Metazoa; phylum Chordata; class Lepidosauria; order Squamata; family Natricidae; genus Natrix; species Natrix helvetica. Next base: position 49,081,513 of record NC_138553.1, read on the forward strand.
ATCTCCTGTTCCATGAGGGATCTTTTGACTAACCCTGAGGGAACTGGACACCGGATGAAGTGGCGGGGAGGGGGGGACCAGAATTCTAAAGTGAGACCCATGCGGACCGTTTGAAGAACCCACTGGTCCGACGTGGTCTGCTCCCATTTGGCGTGGAACAACTGCAACCGCCCTCCTATGGGAGCTGACCTGTGATGGTCATTTATACCTCCTAAAGGGTCGGGAGCCGGAGCCCCCCCGAAATGGCCGCTTGGAGAAGGGCTGCTGGCGACCTCTGTCTCGAAAGGACTGACGGTCCTGAGACCGCTCACCCTGCTGGGGATACGCCCGATGATAGGGGGTGGAGCTGGTGGAGGGCTCATTGTTCCGAAAGGCCTGCCTCCTGTAAGAGCCAGGACCTTTACGATCAGGCTTTTTGGTGACTGATGGCATCACTTTCTTTTTGTCCTTGTTTTCCACAAGGACTGGATCAAGGACCTCACCAAACAGCTTGTCCCCTTTAAAGGGGGCAGTAACAAGCTTCCATTTGGAGCGCATATCCACATTCCAGTGCCTAAGCCACAGGAGGCGTCTGGAAGTAACATTAGACGCTAGGGCACGCGAGGCAAACTTAGCAGCATTCAGAGTGGCATCAGCAGCGTACTCTGTGGCTGCCATGATTTTATTGATATCCTGCCTGACTTTAACGTCCTTGGCAGGTATCTTCCTCAACAACTGCCTCAGCCACAGGAGAGCCGCCCTGGAGAAAAAGGAGGCTGAAGCGGAGGACTTAATGGCCCATGCAGCTGCCTGATGGGTCTTGTGACAAGCAGTTTCGGTTCTCTTGTCCTCAGCCTTGAGCCCCTCCAACAGGTCAGGAGGGAGCACAGAAGAGGAGGTAAGAGCCGCTACAGGGGGATCGATAGGAGGGAGCTTGAGCAGCTCCTCCAGGCTGGCATCCACCGTATATAGCTTCTTGTCATGGCTGCTGGGGGTAGCCATGGTAGCTGGCTGCGCCCACTGTCTTTGAACTAAATTGAGGAACATCTTGGGTACAGGAACTATTTCCTGGACCGAAATGGGTTCCTCAAAGAGATCCCCAGATAGATCATCAGGGTCTACAACCACCTGAGCTGGGGGGGTGGACCCCATGTGAGTTGAGATCTTAGCCTTATCTAAAATGGTTTTGAAATTATCCAAATTAAATAAGCCTGAAAAGGCCGGCTTTTTGGCGGGGCTTGCCTCATCCCCAGAGAATTCAGCTTCCTGCCTAGGAAGAAATTCCTCTTCTTCCTCCCAGTCTGACTCATCGGAGGCCACTGAAGAATGCAGGGACGGAGGTGGAAGGCTAGGAGTCATCTCTCTGGAATCCTCGTGGGGTTGCAAATGGTGGATCTTGCGAGTGCGCTTGCCACCTTTTCGCATGCCTGCCTCAATGCCCTGGGAAATGGCCCTGTTAATTATTTCCTGCATTTCAGTGGATAGGTTAGGCCCTTGGTCCTCAATGGGGTGAACCCTTTGAGTGGACCCGGGGCTAAGGGCCCCATTGGAGCTGGTCCCTCCTCCATATCAGAGGGACAGGCAAAGAGATCAGCCTGATCAGCCATGGAATGGCCTGGAGAAGTTGCCATGGCCAAGGAATCCCCTTCTTCTTCACTATCAGAAATGGGGCCTCCCTGGGCTGGAGGAATTTCCCTGGAGGGCTCCCCAGGAGACACCGAAAGGGAAGATTGGGCCTGCTGTTGGGCTTGGAAAACTGTTTTTCTAAGGCCTTCTGTTGCCTTAATGCATCTTTGTCTAGGCCTGAGCCCTGCTTGGGGCCATGCCTGGAGTAAGGCTTATTCCCTCTAATGGCCTCCCTGGCAGCTTTCCCGGCCTGTCTTACAGGGGCTCTGGAAGAGACACCCTCAGAAGTCTCAGGGGCCTGATCTGCCATGGTAACAATCACTGGTTGGGGCAGTAGGGGGATGGGAAAACCACCACTCACCACCTCCAGAAAGCCCACCGCAGCACGATGCTCCTGAGGAGACAGAGAAACTGCAAGGCCTGAAGTAGCTTGGAATCTTTTAGGCGCGAGCAGAATTCGCTCCCAGCGCCTGCAGGAGAGTAAGGGAGGCGACCCAGCAGGCCACGATCCCACGCCGCTATCACTTGCTTGGATTGGGGCCCAGGTCGCCGGTCACACCGGCCAAGTCTGACTCCACGCGGCTCCTGCAAAGAGCCAGGCACCAGGCAGCTGCGGCAAAAAAACTTTTAAAAGTAAAGCCGGAAGATTGCGCAATCCAAAATGGCGGCTGGAACTCACCGGAGCTTTGCGCGCCAATTTTAAAGAGGGAAGAAGCCAAAATGGCTGCCCTGGAAGCCCACGCAGCAATTTGACTTGCTAGAAGCACAAATTGCAACGGAGGGCTTCCAGTGGGAATCGGCCCCCAGTAGGGGTGCCCCAACAGCGCTGGCGTCGGCACTCCGACCCACACGCTTCCCCCAACAGCTTCCTGTGGCTTCTAGGAGCCAGAGCAAAGCCCCGGACTCCAGGAGAGCCGAAAGGGTGAGAAAAACCCAATTAAAAAGGGAAAAAAACAAATTTAAACTCACCAGCCTGCTCTAAAAATCCTTAAATATGCTGTTTTAAAAAATTATTCTTCCTCTGGAGAGTCCAAGGAATCAATCTTAGAACTGGAGAAAATCTTAAAGCGTCTACTGGGCTAGCTGAATTGAAAAAATCTGAGGAGAGTCGGCACCAGAGGCGTGGCTTAAAGTTTCAATTCAGTTCTGGGCAGATTGGCTGTGTTTAACCCTTCTTTGGACTCTCCAGAGCAGCGCCCTGGAAAAGCAGCTATCTGTTAACATAGGTACCATCTAAAATTTTAGCAAGTATGAGTATATATATTGGAAACAGTAGTAGTTGTATTTTAAAGTCCATCCTGATTCCATCGCTGGCCATAGGGGGCGAACAATTGCCCCCTGTGGAACGGGCGCGCAATTTGGGCGTCCTCCTTGATGCCCGGCTGTCAATGGATGACCATGTGGCAGCCGTGGCAAGGGGGGCGTTCCACCAGGTTCGCCTGGTGCGCCAATTGTGCCCCCTACTGGACCGGGATGCCCTGCGCACGGTCACTCATGCGCTGGTGACGTCCCGCCTGGACTACTGCAACTCTCTCTACATGGGGCTGCCCTTGGGACGCGCCCGGAGACTGCAGTTAGTTCAGAACGCAGCCGCGCGGGCTGTGATGGGGAGTACTAGGTACTCCCACGTAACACCTCTCCTGCGCGAGCTGCACTGGCTACCTGTGGTTTTTCGGGTGTGTTTCAAGGTCCTGATTACCATCTTTAAAGCGCTCCATGGCACAGGACCTAGTTACTTGCGGGATCGCATCCTCCCACACACATCCCTGCGGCCAATTCGCTCACACAGGGAGAGGCTTCTCCCTGTGATGGGCAATGCCAGCGGGCGACACCAAGGAGTAGGGCCTTCTCTGTGATGGGCCCAACCCTCTGGAATGACCTCCCCCCCGACACAGAACCACCACTGACTTCCGCTCCTTCCGGCAAAAATTGAAGACTCACCTGTTCCGATTAGCGGGCCTGGCATAATTACAACTGTTACCTCCTGGTAGACGTACTATTAACTGGTTATTTTAGGGGTATTGTTTTTAATTTAATTTGTGTGTTTCTTAGGGGTTTTAAAATTATATTTATATATACTGGCTAACTGTACAGTTCTTTTTAACTCTATTTTTAACCTCCTCCATATTTAACTGTACATATTTAATTTTTCTATTTATTGTATTTTGATGTATTCTTTGCATGGACTGTACACCGCCCCGAGTCCCTTTTGGGAGAGGGGGCGGTCTAGAAGCACAGTAAATAAAATAAATAAATAATAAAAAGTCATTGTACTAGCTTTTTACTGTCATAATAAGACCACTTTAGAGAGACCATTCATTACATAGCTGTAGGGATTTTGCTCCCTTAGGAATTCTGTTGCCTTTTTTTTCTGCTTTCTTTATGTTGTTCTAAATAGGCAAATTAAGAAAAATCAGTTAAGGAGTAAAGCTTTAAAGGATGGTGAGAGGGATTACTCTGAAGAAACAGATTGATTCTCAATGAATATTCACTTTGCTTTTATCAAAACAAAAATGTACAATTTGCTACAAAAATCAAAAGATGGACATAAATGTTTTAGTTGCAAATCAGGGACATTTTTAACATATAGTTCTTTTATAATTTTTAAACATACCCTTAATAGGTTACATTCATACTAACTTAATTACCTTTACTTCCCACTGAAAATAATGGAAATGTTAATCATGCCATTTACTTTATTACTTACTTTTTGAAGATCTTACTTTTTTTGAAGATCTCCAGAAGTCAAGAAGAGGCTGACCCACTGGCAGAGAAGCCAAAGGGTTTTATTCAGATGATGGTGAAGCTGTAAGAATGTGAAATCTAAGGAAAACATTTTCACAAGCTTCTGAGTAAAAGACTTCGGCAGAGGCCATGGTAGTAGAAAAGGCCTGGACTGGGCCACAGCAGCTTCCTGCTTCAGGGATTGAAGGGGAGATTGCTTTCTTTGTCTCATTGGGCTGAACTGCAAGGCCCTTTGTTGATTGGCTGCCATGCCCCAATCCCTGAAACTGCTCATTCGAACTAGCCAGTCAGCAGCAAGCAGACTGGACCCAAACTAAGCCTGATCAAACTGGATAAAAACTAATCCTGCAGGCCCTCATGGCAGAGAAGCCAACGTCTTTTATTCAGGTGGGGAGAGCTGTTTTCCTTAAACCTCACATTCTTACAGCTTCGCTGGCTTCTGAATAAAAGACATCGGCTTTTCTGCCATGTGGCTGAGCTCTTCTGCAGCTCTTCAAAAAGTAAGTACAGTAAAGCCATGGGAAATGGGGCGGGGAGGGCAGATTGGGCCCAGGGACCCCCCATTTCAGCCTGTAACAAGCCGGGGGAACTCTAGGAAGGCCCGGACAGGGCCTGGGAGAGCGGATTGGGCCCATGGACCCTCCATTTCAGCCTGTAAAAAGCCATGGGAGCCCTAGGAAGGCCTGGATGGAGCCTGGAGGGCGGATTGGGCCCAAGGACCCTTCATTTCGGCCTGTAACAGGCCGGGGGAACCCTAGGAAGGCCCTGTAACAGGCCGTTCGCAGTGGCAAAGAGACAAAGGCTCACCAGGCAGGTAGTTGGGTAGCGTGGGAGGCCGGGGTGAAGGCAGGCAAGTGGCCTGGGCCACTGGGGCCACATGGTCAAGACAAGCGAGGGAGCCAGAGAACAGCAGCTGCTATGCCATGGCCAAGGTGGGTGAGGCAAGATAAGGAGTGAGTTGGAGGGGTGGGGTGGGCCAGCCAGTGGTGCGATTAGCCGGTTCTCTGAACTGCACAAAAATTTAACAACTAGTTTGCCCGAACTGGCTGAAGCCCACCTCTAGTAATGCTACTATGCCCTTTATACTGGCAGTAGAAATTGTTTTTGCTGCAGTACTTATTTCCACCCTGACTGTGTTAGTCAGGAAAAAAAAGCAAAGAAACAGGTAAGAGTATTGTACAAAAAAAATCATTTAATATTATAGACAATGAAAAAATGTGTATTTTCCCTCTGGGAATGGTATACATGTGAAATTAAAAAGAGGTACAATGTCATTAGAAAGAGCAAAAAACAGCATACCATCATCACTGGTGTGTACTTCTGCTCCAGCATCCAGATCCACTTCTTCTAAGATACCATGTTCACTATAAGGGCTGTCACTGTAGAGAAGGAATACATGAATTTATTTGATTGTAGGATGAAACTATAATTTAAAATTCCAATAAACAGGTCATATTAATGTATTCTTTTTTCAAATATAACTTTTCAGCAACACTTGATTAAGTACTTTTCTAACTTTCTACACACACACACACACACACACACGCACACACTGCTAGGTATACAATACATATCCTTAATTCAAACAGAATCTCTTTTTTTCATGGGAAAGAAAATCACTCTGTAATGTCACATAAAGAGGTAATCCCAGCAACTCCCTCTGAAGGAAGGGAAAGAAATGTTTGAAACTTTTAAAAGTAAGGCAGAGTTGAATAAGCTGAGATTCAAGATGGAAAAGGAATCTAAACAGCTTTACACAGACCGCTGACAAAATATGAATATATTAGGAATTAGAGCACATCAAGGTACTTGAGATAGAGAGTGTTTCAAGGAAATTTTAGTTCTTAACTAATGGGCAAAAGGTTAGACAGGAATTTAGGCTAAAATGCATTTATTATGTGGTGTTACATCTCTGTATGTCTCCATATAAATTACAGAATCGAATCAGTCACCAAATTGGTCATGGTGATAATATTAGTGTCCTGGATGGAGTATTTTCAAATATCTATATGTAACATCTAGTTTGGTCTAAATAGTCATAGCCTGCATCTTGATTTCAAACACATTGGTGGGAAACCACCATACAAAAGAATCAATTTGAAATCAAGATATCAAAGAAGAAAGAGACTGGCTGCATCTTAAAATTAGTTAGGCCAAGCCTACTAAGCCAGTCCCATCTAAAATTTCCTCCAGATGCACAACATAGTCTTGGGCCAATGTGATTTAAAATCCACTTTTTCCTCTTCTTGGCTATTATTTGACCCTGAAAAATTTACTGCCATTTTATAGATGATCTTCAACTAAATGTGGGTCTCTAGTCTAAGAAAGGATCATGTTCCAGACCAGTGGTTCCCAGCGTGGGACCCATGCCCCACAAGGGGGGCACTTTAATTTTTAATGAGGGCAATTTGAATTTTATTTAAACCAAGTTAATGGCCTTTTAGGCTTCCTCCACGTGAGGAGAGTTCACTTTTTGAGTAAAGTAAGAATTATATGTCATGGGGGGGGGGGGATCAGGAATTTAAAGATGCTTAGGTGGGGCATGGCCAAAAAAAGGTTAGGAATCATTGATCTAGATTCTAGACTAATCTCATGTACCTCTTATCCAATGTAAAAGAGGCCATGTGACAAGGCTTCATACTAGGTTAAGTGATTAAACTTTGCAGTAAATAGATTTACTGCAGTTAGGAAACCATACAGACAAATAAGTTGTCTTATATCACTCCAGATTTCTGCTGTTTATATATGTTAGTTCCAGGATTTAAATCCTAGGCCTCTCAGTGCTGCTGCATTTTTGAAGCACTGGCTGTGTAGCTGCTGCATGTTTTTCAGCCTTGAATGTTTCTGCCATCTGTCCTTGTTTACACATGCTTTTTCCCCTGGCATGAGTGATTCCTCCTCCACCAGCATCAGCCCTTAAAGGTAAAGGTAAAGGTTCCCCTTGCACATATGTGCTAGTCGTTTCTGAATCTAGGGGGTGGTGCTCATCTCCGTTTCAAAGCCGAAGAGCCAGTGCTGTCCGAAGACAACTCTGTGGTCATGACCAGCATGACTAAATGCCAAAGGCACATAGAACATTGTTACTTTCCCACCAATGGTGGTTCCTATTTTTCTACTTGCATTTTTACATGCTTTTGAACTGTTAGGTTGGCAGAAGCTGGGCCAAGTAATGGGAGCTCACCCTGTTATGCGCTGCTAGGGATTCGAACTGCCGAACTGCCAACCTTTCTGGTCGAAAAGCTCAGTATCTTAGTCACTGAGCCACTTGTGTCAGCCCTTACATCATATTTTTTTAAAAAACTGGTTGCACTATAGACAAATTCCTACATATAATTTACCTAGACTGGCAGGCAAATCACAGGGTTTTTTTGCGGTAGATGGGAGCAAGATTCTTCTAAGCTGCTCACAGAATAATATAAGTTTGTTAGGTAAAAGACTGAAGGACTTACCAGTAGTCATCACCTGCCATACATTTTTCATATACTGGGCCATCTAATTGTTAGGTAAAAGACTGAAGGACTTACCAGTAGTCATCACCTGCCATACATTTTTCATATACTGGGCCATCTAATTCCTTGCTATCTGGAAAAATGATCTCCTGGTGAATGATAATGGTTTTAATGATTTCATTAACATGAGCCTGGCATGACACTTGTTCTTGTATATCTGGAATTGGCATCAATGTTGGGCCAAAACAAATGGCCAGGTTATAAGGATCCATCATATTTTCATCACTGTACTGAGAAAGGCTGTTTAAAAAAAAGAAAAAGAAAATAAGCATTTTGCAAGCATGTTATTGGATGGTTTTATAGTTATTTTCCCCCTAAAAAATTCCAGTTTGATTTCAATTGAATTGTACAGCTCATATATTATATTAAAGTGATTTATCATGGTCTGATTTTTTTACATCTCAAAAATCTGGCATATTAACAGGGACGTGTAGACTTTCTATAGGCACTGCATATATGAATATATGGTAATTTATAATAACATTATACTTAGACAATATATCTAAAGCAGATCAACAATTTTCAGGTAATTCAAAATGAGCACTCCATGCCCCTCAGATACTTGAACTATAGGTAATCTCAATATTTCTATATCTGAATGATATGGAAAAGAAAGAGCTGTTCTCTAACCTGAAGGAAAGATAATTGGTTCTTGATCTTAATGGACAACGCTTTCAGTTAAAAACAACAACAGTTCAGTCTAGTGGACCTCTTAACATTTTTCCTTATCCAAAATGACTCACTTCATTACATACTATTTTTTTTAAAAAAATAATTACCATTTTTACCCAGTCTATGTACGGGATTTTAATCTGTCTGCATTCAGAGAATTTCTTTTTGCCTTTGAACCATTCTCATTTTTTTCTGAATTCTTTGTCCCAACATCTTTTATTGCCACAATGAGGTGTTTTCTTTATTACCACATTAAAAGCCAAATAGAATCTTATTTTTACACTGCTTTAAAAGAAAACTACATCTGCCTGTCTGGTAAACCATTTCCTTTGCTGAGAGGATAGATGGGGGAACTCATCAAATTTGCAGACAACACCAAGTGGCAGGAATAGCCAACACTCCAAAAGATAGGCTTAAGATACAAAAGGAACTTGACAGATTTGAATATTGGGTGCTTTCTTACAAAATAAAATTCAATAGTAAAAAAAGTAAGTATCTACATTTAGGCAAGAAAAACCAAACGCGCAGGTACTGTATATGTGGTACCTGGCTCAACAGTAGTAACTGTAAGAGGGGTCTTGGAGTCATAGTGGACAATCACTTAAATATGAGCCAGTACTGTGCTGCAGCTGCCAAAAAAGCCAACAAAGTTCTAGGCTGCATTAACAGAATGGAAGAATCAAGATCACGTGAAATGTTAATACCACTTTATAATGCCTTGGTAAGACCTTGGAATACTGCATCCAGTTTTGGTCACCATGTTATAAAAAAGATGTTGAAACTCTAGAAAGAGTGCAGAGAAGAACAACAAAGATGATTAGCAGACTAGAGGCTAAAACATATAAAGAACACTTGCTGGAATTGGGTAAGTCTAGTTTAATGAAAAGAAGGACTGGGTGACTTGATAGCAGTGTTCCAATATCTCAGGGGTTGCCACAAATTGAATTCCTTCTTTTTTTCCTTTTTCTGTTCACTATTCCTTAAAATGCCTGAAAAATGATGTGGCTACTTTAATGAACAGCAGAGATATGACTTTTTCATGTAACATTTGAAGCACTTTTCCAAAATCATTTTCAAAATGTCATAGTCCTCCTACATACTGTAAGCTCAAACATGAAAATGAAGTCTTAAAATGAATCTCTCTACATACTCAAATATGTTGATGGATGCCTGTGCCAGACAGAATTCCAGTGTGCTATATAATTAGACTTAAATGGACAGATAATAGAGTGGATAACACTAAGGAATTCCAGACTATTGACTTTAGAAGGACATGACCTATTGTTGGGATGGCATGCTTTTTTATGGTATAAAGGTACTAAAACACAGAGTTATTTTAGAAGACATTACTTAAGGGAGGCTTTGTTATTGAATTGGGAGAAGATTAAAAAGCAATATTACTTAAAAAGACCAGTCTGGCTATCAACTATTGAAGCTTTTTCATATCAAATAATATACAAAAAAGGAACAAACGATTAGATATGGTGAAATTTTGAATGTAGAGTGTAAACTCAAATCTTTGCAAGAGCTGAAACAGGAAGGAATTGAAATGAATTGTTTTTCATATGTGCAAATACAATCTAGATATGATAAAGACTGTAAAATGGAAGGTTTTTATGATAAAAAACCTGAGTTAGATAAAATCTTGACAAGTACTGATGAAAAAGTAATTAAAAAACTATATGGACATTTACTAGAGGTTAAACTAAAAGAAGAACAAGTTAAAGAACGTATCATAGCTTGGAGAAAATTTTTTGGACATGGGATTGAACTAGAGAAATGGGAGAAATTGTGGTCCCAAAATTATAAAATGACAATGTCAACAGCTTATAAGGAAAATTTGTATAAGATGTTTTACAGGTGGCATCTACCCCCAACGAGAATAGCAAGAATGTTCAAGAACAAATCCGAAAAGTATTGGAAATGTCATCAGACTCCGGGATCATTCTACCACATGTGGTGGACTTGCACAGAAGCTAAAAAGTATTGGACTAAAATCCACACGTGGTTGGAGAAAATGACACAGAAACTTATAGACTTTAAACCAGAGACTTTTTTATTGGGTATTATACCAGATACATATAATAAAGACTTGAAATATTTGATTGTAAATATTTTAACGGCAGCCAGAATTGTATTTGCAAAAAATTGGAAAAATGAGAAAATACCAACGCAGGAGGAAGTTATTCGAAAAACAATGGAATGTGCTGAAATGAGCAAATTGACATTTGAAATTAGAGAACAAGAAGATGAACAATTTTATAAGATTTGGGACTTGTTTTATCAATGGATTCAATTGCCATAATTTTGAATTGTAATAATAAAATGTGATAGGAGATACTATAACGACATATTCTTTTATATAGACTGTATAGATTTATAATAATGTAATGGATTATTGGTATATATGTGAATGGAATATTTAGAATATTTTGTTTAAAATGAAGAAACAATAATTGTAGTTGAATATATGAGACACAATGATAAAGATGTATTTATATATATATTGGATAGGTATTTTATGATTTTACATATAACTGAAAGTAATGATACACAAATATAAAATGTTGGTGAACTTTTTTTTTCTTTTTTATATACTGCAAGAAATACCAGAATAAGATAGATGATACCATAAAGATATGTTATTATTAAATAGATTTACAATGATGTAACAGATACCTAGCATACATATGAACACAATCTTTAGAATACATGTTTAAAAGGAAGAAATTATAAGAGTAAACTGAATATATGATTCATAATGATAATCAATGTATTAATGTATATTGGGTTGATAACTGTTGATTTTATATGCAAATGTTTGTGACCAAACGACATATTAAATGGGTATGTAATTGATGATATTTTTTATGTTATATGTATGTTTTTGTTTGTTTTAAAATAAAATAATAATAAAAAAATGGACAGATACAAGCTGCTTAAGGCAACAGCTGAAATGTACTTTTTTGAGCTCATCCTGTATTAGCATTGTGGACGCATATCTTTTGTTAAACTGCTATTTTGAAACTTAGATCTGTGATGTTTACAAAGACTATTATTATTTTATAAGTTATTGGTATTCCAAGCATAGGAATACTGCATTTGCCTTCTGTGAGTCAGAAAATCTTTGTCTTAAAACGTTCACACTTATTTCCCAGACCTAAATATTCATCATCTTAAGAGACTGAGATATCACTTTATATATTGTTTAAAGCCTAGATTTCCAAGGAAGTCCATAAGGGTAACAATACATCCACAATTTGTTTCTTGGTGCCTGCCAAACTTCTTGCCTAATACAACCTTATTTTAACAATGTTTTAATTAAAAAGTGAATATAATTAACCAAGAAAAACCCCATGCTCAAACATAATCTGCTGTACTAACAATGCCTGTGTATGTGCGTGTGCGTAGTCCAATGCTTATTTTGAAACTAGCTACCTGTCAAATTAAAAAGAAAAGTAAACTGGAGTGACAGGAAGCATCCTCGTATTCTAGAGCAGCATTTCTTAACTTTGTGTGGAGCAATTCCCACAGAATTCAAAATGTTGCTGGGGTTCAGCAACGCTGAGGTAGGCAGAATAGACAAACAATGGATAAATTCTGATTCACCACACCATTAGAGTAAGTTCCTGTAACATCCACTCAAAATTTCAAATGTTCTCACTGTCCCAGTTAATGACCAGGAATCTTGTTTATATTATACACTGACTGAATCTGCATTATCTCTTATCTATGCCTTATCTATGCCTTATCTCTAAGGCATAAGAGATAAGGGGGGAAAGTTCTCCTTAAATTTCTATATATTTCACATGAATACAACTATTTTCAAGAACAATATTTACATTCAGTGTCTAATACATTCTGGGATGATGGAAATTAGAACTTTAAACATTGTTATTCCATATTAAGGTACATGTAAAGATATTGGTGATGCTTTCTTTGGGAAAAAAACCAACAAACACAATGTTCCAATGTACAAGTATTATCATAACTTCTATTTTCAAGCTTTCCATACTGTTTCAATGGTGTTGTCATTTAAAGAGCTAATTCCAGTTTGCATGAAAATCATTCCTCTTCTGTCAATTAAAATAGCACACAGTCTTTGTTAAAATCAAATTCTTTCTCCCCCCCCCCCTCTGGTCTCACTACCACCATGTTCTTTTTCTCTGTCACACACAACTTCCTTAAAATATAGAAAACTAAAGCAACTTACTGATTGAGGAAGGCAAAAAGATATCTTAGTAATATAAGGACTGATCTGGGCAATGTCAGCAAAAGTTTACGTATGTGAAGAGCTCTCTCATAGAGATTTTCTGTTCCTGTAACATCAAGTAGAAAAATTAGTTATGTTTGGCTATTAAAAGTATAGAACTTTCCACTGCTGATATGCTGGATAATAACTCAAGATGTGTTGGGCCATATGTCATTTGGCAACTATGGAATTGTACTGCAACACATTTGGAGAATACCAGATTGGAAAAAGTTTGTATAGACTATACAAGAGTGCAAAATGGACATATTATTCTGTTCTAAGATTTCTTGTTGATATTAATTATATGAGCAAGTTTCAAAGGCCTGTGGATGGTTAATTTATCCAAATAGGATCTTTGTCTTTATCTGAAAGGAGAAAAATATTCTTCCTTGCTTAAACTCTGTCCTTAACAAAATGCAGTACATTAATCAAACCAATGGTATTTGGGAAGGGGGTTATCTGATAAGCTAACTTAAAAATCTATACAAGGGAGACATGTATATATGTGCTGAGTGCTATGTATATAAAACATACAGTATACTTTGTTCTTATTGAGGAGAGAATGTAAATTCAAAAACACACTTGTTAAAATGGATGCACATAAATAATTATGATAGCAATAAGCTGTCCTATATAAAGCTGTTGTAAAATAGAAATGTCTGAGCAAATAATACAATTTCATCCATTAAAGTGACCATTCAAAACACATGAAAGAAATAAATTTAACTTACTGACACAAGAAATAAGATCATTAAATCTTTCCTTAGGAAAAATAGGATTCTCTAGCCCTCGGAAATAAAGCTTCAGTACTCCAGCAACTGAGTTAATATCATGGTTACTTTGGTCATCTGCCAAAGGATTTTCACCTACAAAAATAAACCAGATTAAATACTTACAGGCTTTAGATCTTGACAGCCTTTTTCTATTTAAGATTCTGAGCTGTACTATATTGGTCATCCTGAAATTAGAATGAATGCAGCAAGATCTAAAATATTGTTCAAATATATACCTTCCCCATTGGGATATGAACTTTAATTTCATTCTTTTTTGAGTTACAATTGGAAAGTTGGGTAGTGATATTAATTGATTGATTGGTTGATTGATTGATTAAATAAATAAGTGCACAGCAGAATGCCACAGGTGGTTAAAATGCTAGATTGTCCAGGCAAGAATGCAGTCATCCTTAATCTAAGCATGATCCAGATATGTAGATATCAGAATTCACAAAATTTTCCTCAAATACTAAAGAACTCTAGGAGGTAAAGTCTTCATATCTGGAAAGCATTCAATATAGGAAAGTCTGATTTGGGTAAATGAATTTAATTAGGCTGAATGGAATTCTAGTATTCCTGTGAAGATGAGGAATGCATTGATTAAATATATTGGGTTTCACAACTATTTTCATTAAAGTTACATACCATACAAATACTGACATATTCAAACTTACATTTTCTTTGAGGTGAAAAAAGTAATTAAAAAGATTTTTAGAAAAACATGTTCTGCATTCCCTTGTGATTACAAAGAATAGATTCTAAAGCCAAACTCCCATTGAAAAGATGATGTTATTAAGAATTGTGGAATATGTTTTAAAAGAATACTGGTACAAGACTGAATTATGTAGCTTTAACAATGTCCATTTAGTAAATTCATTTATTAAATGACTAATTTAAACAAAGTTTTAAAACTTGACTGGTAATAAGTAATTAGCAATAAGTAACAAGCAAATTCTGTTCATTAAGCTAGAAAAATACTGTATTCTTTTTTTTTTGGGGGGGGGGGGTCTACTCACCAAAATAATATCACATAAAATTTAAACATATAGAAAAAACTTTGCAGGTGTAGATTAGTCTAGTCTAGCAATTTATTCTCCCCTTCCGCCAATGATCAATAAAGTATTTGAAAAAAACCCAACCAGAAGACATGTCAAAGAAAGCAGCCTATATTCAGAAAACACCTTTAAAATGATGGAAATGCAGTTGACTAGCTATATGCAGTATTATTTCATTCTCCATTAATTGGTATACTTACCTCCGAAAAAGATGACTCTGAATTTAGGACAATTTCACAATAACTAAGTAATGAACACAGAAATAAATCCTGTACAATACCCAATTTCCCAGTCTTCTCCATCTAAGATTTCCAATTCCAGCTGAAACCCATCATGAGATTTTAGTCTTTTTAAATAATTGTGTATATAATTTTAATGTATAATCCATACATATCTGAAAGAATTTCCTAAACTTTATTCTACCTCACCTCCCAAAAAATAAGGAAAAAGGGGAGGAGGAGAAAGTAAACAGAAAAACAGAACACAACTGGATGGCACTGAGATAGATAGGGGAAGAAGTACAAAGAAGGAAGAATCTGCCTATTTAAAAATTACAAAAAAGGTGAAATTCAGGAATTAGCCACCCTCTGGGCTGCAATAATGTGGATGGTCACAAGATGACAGCAGAGCTACATTAAACTCTTTTTGCTGTCATTTAGAGCCTATGAAGTTTAAAGATCTCCAAAGCCAATATCCAAAGCTATCTAAGTTTTTAAAGATCAATTGTGCTAATTTCTTTGTTTTTCTATTCTTCTCAATGAATAAATGTTCTCTCCCTTTCATAATAATAATTTAGGAAAATAATTTTTATGTTATGATGATATATATGAACAGAAAAATAATCACCTCTTTCAAATGAATTTTTAATATCATTAACCTCCACCTGAGAGCCCGACACCCTGAAAATGCCCTGGTGTTGAAGACCTGAAAAATAATAACAGAAAAATATATAAACATAATGTTTCAAATGAGGGAAAATACTAACATCTTAGTCCTTTATTATCACATTTATATATAACTTTTCACCCAGACTCAACAAAGTAGCTTACTGCATTTTCAAATGCAATGCTAACTGTTTCCAAAGACCAAGAATTCCTTTTCTTGCTTGATTCCAGCCCACTTCCTTCCTTTGCTCTATGGCTTCATACCTTCCAATTATTTTTTTCTTATTGCTGTCTGAATTAATATTCTGCCCTTTCTCTTTTTGTTTTATTTCCCACGAAGCCCTTCCCTTTTTAAGTTTTCAACAAGACCAAAGTTTCATTATACTTCCTAACTCTAATTGGAAAAGGATTAGAACATGCCAGAAAAAAGCATCATGATTATTAAGCACAAAAGTCTTCAAAATTGGGATTAAATTAAAAAGTACTTTAGAACTCACCATACAAATTGATAAATCGGATACAGCTTTCTACAATGAGAGGGATTATTTGTCCTAAATCCTGGTGAGGGGGAAAAAATAATCCAAATAGTTTGCAAATTGTATGAGATAAATGGCACTTAATTATCATTAGGAAACCATGGTATCCTTATATTATCAGACATGTAATACTCTATACATCCAAATCTCACTAGAATGATATCTATACCGATTGTGCCTCTTGGCTATTTAACTATTTCATAAAACTAGCTCTTCAGCTAATTGTGTTTTTCAGTTTGGCCAGGAAACAAACACTAATGCTCAGCATCCATAGCCAGTGCTATACATTTCTACTGATAGTAGCTAGCAAGTCCCATTTAAGAGGACCGGTAGATGCAATAATTGAAGGCACATTGAAAGTAATAAATCTTGCCTGCTAGAGTGTTGCTGTTATTGACTTTAATAAAACTTAGCTTATTTATTTAAAAGCTAGTCAATTTTTCATTCTTCTTCTGTTCCTCTTTTGTTTTGTTTAAAGCATCTTATTATTCGAAGGGTTCCTCAAACACAATTTCCTGTTACAACAGAACTGATAAAATGTTATTTAATGTCTGATTATTTAAAAAGATACAATATCAAGATCGTATTTTGAATAAAAAAGTAATGAATTATACTATACAAGGAAAAAGATGATACAAGAGGCACAGTGCACAGAAGTTTATTAAACTGATACCCTTACACCTGAACTGCTCCTATAGATTATATGATAAGTTTGGCTATTTATGTTTATGTAACTACCCTGTTTCCCTGAAATGAGACTATCCTGAAAATAAGACCTAGCATGTTTTTCCATGTGTGCCTAATACAAGCCTTATGCCCAAAATAAGTCCTCCTTAAGAGCCTGTCAGCCACCCATTCTGCCTGATGGTTTTTCTATTAACCTACTTCAGTTCCCATCATTCTACAGATAATTGACCAGTTACAATACAAATAGAATAGTATAGTATAGTATAGCTTTTATTGTCATTGTACATATGTATACAACAAAATTGGTTTGTCTGACAGGATAGAAACTACCGTATTTTTCTGAGTATAAGACGCACCTTTTCCCCCCCAAAGAGAGGGTGAAAATCTGGGTGCATCTTATACTCCGAATGTAGCCACCTGGGTCATCTGTAGAAGGGGGAGGTGAAGCGGGCACTGCACAGAAGGCGAGGCGTAAGATAAGATGGACTTGCCACTTGGACTCCCGTTTCTCCAGACAACCCAGTCGGAGGGTGGTTGGCTTCTGCTCCTGGCCCTGGAGATGGATCTGGCTAGGAGGAATACAAGCCCCATTTTTTGCAATCAGGGAGGAAAAAGAGCGTTTCAGGCGCTGGGCAATCCTTGCAGCCTGGAACTGCCTGCCGCCTGAAATGCTCTTTTTCCTCCCCAATTGCAAAAATGGGGCTTGCATTCCTCCTGGCCAGATCCATCTCCCAGGCCAGGAGCAGAAGCTGACCACCCTCTGACTGGGTTGTTTGGAGAAGGGGGAGGCCGAGCAGTGAGCCACCTTGCCTTTCACCTCTTACACAGCACCCGCTTCACCTGTCCCTTCTCAAGACAATTCCAGACAGTTGAGATCACTGCGCTGCGACCTGAAAATGCTGTTATTGCGCTCTCTGTCATGCAGTATTAATTGCTACTGCTGCTATTGCGTCCAGTTACCATATCTCTTTGCTGCATGACAGATCTGGGCGGATTGGGGGGGGGGAAGCAAAGGAAGAGGACCAATCTCCTCTGCATGAAGGCTTTTCTCAGGACACTAGATCTCCACTTTGTCTCCAGAAAAAGCTATTGGCATTGTTGGGATCTTGGCTAGTGGAAGAAGCATGGGATGGAAAGGAAACTTTGGAATGCAGGAGCTCCAGGTTGGGAGTCTCCTTGGAACTTGGCACCTGCTTTTGCCCCAAGACTTAAGGAAGCGGGGTTGCGAAGAAGGCTGTGAACAAGCCTGGTTGTTCAAGGAGGCAGCCTTGCGGGGTCGTTTCCTTTATGCTTCCCTTTTGCCACTCAGGCACCGCTGTGAGGAACCATTAATCCAAATGGAAGGGATCCCCACCCCTCCTCATCCAACGGGCTATTCCCAGTGAAGCACAGCAGCAGCAATTCAGCAGCCCTCGCATATCTTTCCCTCCTCGCTGAAGAGAAGAAGCGAGCTGACTGCTGCTCCTTGGGCTAAGCGTCACCACCAGTCTGAGGGAAGGGGGGGAAAATAAAACGCAGAGAGAGATGTTTAGTCCTGCCTTACCGTGGGGGGGGGGGGTAGAGAAAAGTGGATTTGAGATCAATAAAAGCCTTACTCTTTTAAGAAGATCAAAACCCCACATATTGCATTTTTGCCCTCCCCGGCCCCCAGAAGCATTTTGCAGGCCTGCCAAACTCTCTGCATGCCCCATTTTTCACAAAAAACGGGGCATGCAGAGGGTTTGGGATGCCTGCAGAGTGCTCCTGGGAGCCGGGGAGGGCAAAAACTGTTTAAAAAAATTTACCTCTTTAAAATCTTGGTGTGCATCTTATACTCTGAAAAATACGGTATTTTTAAACCTATTTGTTTAGCTGGCTATGCTTCGATGTCTTCTACCTGATGGTAGAAGTGCGAAGAGACACTGACCAGGGTGTGAATAATCTCTGAGTATCTTCCTAACTTGCTAAAGCAGAGAGACCTGGTGATGTCATCCAGTGGTGTTAGAGGGCAAACAATGGTTTCTTGTGCCGAACTGCTTACTCTCTGTAGTGCCTTCCTGTCTGCAGCAGTTAAACCAATGTACCATACTGCAATGCAGTATGTGAGGACACTTTCTATCATGGACTGATAAAAAGAGGTCACCAGCCATTGTTCCACCTAATTTTTTCACAGGACTCTAAGGAAATGAAGTCTCTGCTGGGCCTTGCCAATCACCAGGGACGTGTTGTTTTCCAGGTGAAATCTTGATTAATAAACACTCCCAGGAATTTAGGAAACCCTCTCCACACAGCCCCCTCAATATACAGTGGGGAAGATTCCTCTCTGTGCTTCCAGAAATCTGAATATTGAATATAAATTTGAATACAAATAAATTTCCAGGATTACAATGTAATGCAATAGTCTGAAATAGTCCTTCACCCCTCATCACAAGCGGGAGTGAGGAGAGTCAAGGCTACGAGGAGATGCTTCCCAACTGCACCTCCCATTTTGTGGAACCACCACTTGGTATGTTCCTGCTACATCCTCATAAGTTGTCTGAAATACAAAGCTCTTGCAGAGGGCTTTTAAAAATCAACAAGAAAGCACTGTTAGAATTCCTAATTTTTACTAGAATATCATGAAATTTTTCTCCAAAGAATGATAACTTCAGTGTATTACACTCTTAATACAAAGGCGCTTCTATTTCCTTCATGATTCTTTGAAGGAATCCTGCAGTCAAGCGTCAGATGCTACTGGGAAAACAATAGTTCTTTTTCTTTTCTGCCTGATAGTTTTGTCACTTAATAGTCAACAGCATTCTTGAATTTGAATGAACCAGAATGCTAATTTCTCTGTATTACAAATCCAAATTCCTGTTATTATGATAGGTGGGCAGGGACATTTTTTCCAAAAGTAGGAATTTACCAGCATGCAGATGAATTCTTTATAAACCATGGCTGAATCACCAGTAAAACTGACAAGTTATAAGTTTTACTTCCAAACAGTACTTTTATTGTTCTCACAGGAATGAAAATGAACTATTTATTTTCTATGGAAAAAAAGTATAAAGAAATGTACTTGTTGACATTATTTCAGTAAGAACTAAACATTTTATATAGGACAAATTATTTTCCTCTTTATGGTTCTCCTATTCTTTCCTATAATATTCAATAGGAACAAGTAAAAAACTAAACCAACACCTGTCATGTTGGATTCTGAATATATTATGTCAACATGGGATAGAATTATCACGTTTTGGTATCATGTGTATTTTGGTCCTTAGTTTATTTCTTTTAAATATCAATTATATTGGTCCTTTAAAGCACTTAGCAAGATAATTAATAAAATGAAACAAAAAAGGAATGTACACATAGCTAATCACTGAATTGACTCAAAATCAGATTATCATTATCCAATAATGTTTTTGTAATGTACAATAACGTAATTGTCCTCTGTCTCTCCCACCCTCTCTCCTACATCAGTATGTGTATATATGAATTTGTGTCAAACCTCACAAATTTGGAAAAAATAAAAACCAAGAATCACACAGATTTTCAGTAAGATATCTTTAGTAAATACAGAATATGATCAGACTCTCATTTATAGTGAGTTAATTAAACTGAATCTCTTTGAAGGATTAGAAATGCTTCTTTCTAGTTTCTTTCTGCCTGGGGTAAATTGCTGTTTATCAGAAAAGTTGTCAATTGATTCACTTGTTATCTGTTTACTATTTTTTTTCTACTTTCTCTGCTATTCCTTTCCCAGCCTTCCCTCTCACACTCTATTCTGTTACATAGATGGTGGTTAATATGTTAGACTAAGACCATGGACATCCAGGTCATCAGCCTTAGTTTCAGAAAAGCACTTGAAGCCTTTGTATTTTTCACTCTTTCACAAATCCAACCTACTTAGCAAGTTTGTTGTCATGGAAATTAAACAAAGGGGATCTCCAGGTAACCTACCATAACCTCTTTGAGGAAAAGTGCAATGAAAATCTTTTAAATAAATAAAAAATATGAAACTGAACAAATGCATCCAAATGGTTTCAGCTTGTGAAGCTTCTTTGGTAAGCAAAGTTTTCTGTTAGTGACATGGAAAGTTGAGCAATTTTAGATTTCTTTAGCTTTTTTGTGCTGCTTGTAGGAAAGAATGGGAAATCACTGAAAAATCACCTCACTATTATGTCAGGGAAAGAAGACTGCTGGATTAAAGAGCTCTCATCAATGGATAGACATTGACTAGAAATAAACCAAGCCTTGCTACCTTTTTTGGACCAGAAACAGAGATTAAGGAAGAATAAGAATTGTCTACGGGCTTGAATGTCTTCTGGAGATCAGTTTTATGTAAAGTACTTTGTTTTAAAAGCTTTTGTTTTCAACAGCCACTATCTGGAGATGAAAGATTTTACTCTATTTTTCCTTTACCCACTGCTACAGGAAAAGAGAATGTGAGATATGGGGCTCTGTGGGAATAGAGAGTTCTCCATTCCATTTCTGAACTGAGAAACCAATTACTTCTCACATTACCTGTTTGTGAATTTTGTAAAATACCCCATGGTTACATTCCAAAAAGAATTTACAACTTCAGATCTATCTTAAGATCTATCCAGCTTAAGAGTGTAGTAGATACTTTTGATAAGTTATCAAATTCTACATGATTAACTTTAAGGAACATTTTGTATAAAATGTTATACTTGTTACTATGTTTCCTGACAAATTTGTGGAAAGTATATTCATCCTTGATAATATCTTGGCACTGGTAAAGAATGATGCTAAAAATATAGTTTATGAATGTCTTTAATTTTTAAAAGGCCACGGAGGATCTAAATGCAAAGTAAGGCTTTCGTTTAAGTCTTCTGATACAATAAAAACACTTTATGTGATATTGTAAATTGCATTCGTAGGCAAAAAAACCCCATAACAGGATTCTCACAGTGAATATAGGTAGGATTGTTACACAAAAAGCCATAACAAGTGTGTCATTGCATGTATTTATTTCTTGCAATGTAAGTGCTGTCTCTATATCTCTTGTTGAATAAAATGGATATTATAAATACACTAGATGAAGAATACTTGAGCCATTAAAATGTTAAAAGATACTTGCATACTTTTCTCATTGCTGGATTCAAACAGTTCCCAATAATTGTTAATTAAAAAAAAATCAATCAAAATAATGTTAATCAGTTCATTAGCAGTATACCTGATATCTGGTGTGTGAGTTCCTTCTTCCTCTGCTGTAAAATGCAATTAGAAATAAAGTACATAAAAACAGGATGAAGAATGTAAATACAAAAGTCATAAAATATAGATATTCATGAAGCTTAAAGGGTTGTTAGAAAATAAAAACAAATACTGGTTTCTTAGAACCAGAGTAGCATAATAATGATTGGATGTAATCTTCCTTGTGAATTTAATCAGGACATTATAAGAACATACATATGGTATAAAACAATCTGCATAAAGCAAGACATTTAACCAATGGAAAAAAGGAAATTATAGAGCAGTGATGGCTAACCTATGGCATGCGTGCCACAGATGGCACGCAGAACCCTCTCTGTGGGCACGTAAGCAGTTGCCCCAGCTCAGCTCCACCGCACATGTGTGCGTGCCTCCCACCAGCCAGCTAGTTTTCGGGTCTCTGCCATGCATGCACAGAGAGCACATGTGGGAGATGTGCACACATGTGCAGGAGTGGGGGTCGTGCGCACATGTATGGGGTACACACAGGTCACATGTGCATATGTGTGGGGCAGGGCACGTGGGGGGTTGCACGCGCATTGCATTATGGGTGCGCACAAGCAGGCTTTTGGCACGCGACAACAAAAAAGTTAGCCATCACTGTTGTAGAGAATGAGGTCAAATTCTGTTATCCAAATGTACTGACAAATGTGTACATAAAATCGTAGAACTTTATTCTCAAGCACTATTTTGCTCAAAGATGTTTCTTCCTTGTCTCATGTTCTATGTATAGTAAAAATATTTTCTTAATCTTTTCTATAACTAGTTTCTAATGTTGATAATTATTAGGGCAAAGAGAATTACAGCATTACAAATTTTCTTAACATTCTTTGTCGTGTTGCACAGTGATTTGCCCATATTAAAAACTCAATCTAAGGCTGAGAATTCTTCAGTGTGATACATCCAAGTTTGTTTCTAACATTAGAAAAGATCTTTTTACTTTGGATAAATGGGTTGAATAAGATATTGATGGCCATGTTGAGTCCAGTAGTAGCAATTGCAGATATGGAAGTAATGGGAGGTAGGGTTTATAAATAAAACAATCACACAATATGATGGTAAATGCATGAGTGAAGGGTTTGATAGGTTTTGGATAGGAAAATGTTCAAGGGATTTTTGTAGGAAGAGCTCTTTGGGGTAAATCAATTATGCTAACATAAATCTCACAATAGCCTTTAAAAAAATACAAATCATGAATTGCTTTAAAAAGAACTTGCAAAAATGACAAAAAGCTAGAATATAAAATGATAGTCTTTCAATGGAATGATCATGCTAATCTATCTGATAATTCAATTATTATTTTTATTATTTCTCATGCTATGCATGTATGTGTGCATATGTATTCTGGAAGATTTTGTATTGTTTAATTAAGACCATGTTTGAGCACAGTCACTTTAACTAGAAGTAGTGACTGAGCCAATAAATTGAGTTAGCACTTACTGAAAGCTTATTTCATTTCTAGTTATGTCCATCCAGAAATTTAGCAGAGAGGACTGAAGTAAAAATAAGCAATTATGTAGAAAAAAGGAAAATAAGAATTTCAATTTAAAAAAAAAAGATTTATTTATTTATTTAAGAGTTGTGGTGGCACAGTGGTTAGAATGCTGTATTACAGGCTAATTCTGCTGATTCCCAGCAGTTTGATCCTGACTGGCTCAAGGTTGATTCAGCCTTCCATCCTTCTGAGGTCAGTAAAATTATGACCCAGATTGTTGGGGGCAATATGCTAACTCTATAAACCTCTTAGAGAGGGATGTAAAGCACTGTGAAGTGGTATACAAGTCTACATGATATTACTATTATTAAGCTATCTTCTTCAGTAAAATTTGCTATAATTTAAAGTCCTATATCTTTTTTCCCAAGCACAATGCATCTTAAGGATACTGTTGTTTGTGAATTGATATACAAAATTTACACATTTTTACGTCCCCACATGTAACTGCAACTATCATAATTCTTTTGAGACCCATTGGGAAATTATTGGAGATGTGATTATAATCTGGAGGGTTTAATGCCCTATTAAAGTTTTTTCCTTTTTAAAAAAAAGGGATATATTAAGCCTTTCTGAAACATAATATTCCTATTTTATAGCTTTCAAAAAAAATACTTTAGGGAAGTATATTTAACAACTTACCTTGTAGTCATGTATTCTGCTCTATGACCTAAAGGATAAGAGAAATATAATCAGAAAACCAACAGAACCAGAAGTATATTTCTTATATAACTGTACAACACATATGTTAACCAGATTTTCAATCCTCAATTATTTATAATGTAACTTTCAGAAAAAAGCATTGTATCTTATGCAAGTAAAGAATATTTATGCTATTAAGTTAAGTTAAGCAAAATAAAATTTGAACCAGTGGTTACCAGCCTGTGCATGCGTACATAATGAATTATTCACAGAGAAAAGCTTGCCAGTATGCTTTGGGGAATGAACATATTGCCAACTTTCATAAGTTAAAAATAATTTAGGATGTAGCTCTACTTAGGAAAGTAAATATTTAATGATGCCACAAAAAGATATATGACTTTGTGTTAAATAATATAAATATCTGGTACATATAAGCCCAATAATGTTCTATATACGCTTTATACATTTCAATTATGTATAACTTAGCAACTCTGCAAAAGTCCCTCTGAAATAAATAGACAGTTTGTTGTACACAAACTGTTAGAGATGGATAATTTGTAGAAATCAAGACAACAAAAACAAAATAAATTTCCACTACAGTAGTTTACCAAATAAAAAATCAGGGGTCCAAATTGTACTCAATAAACATAATTAGGGTAGTTTGATGGGGAAGGAATTCATTTTTGCAAACAGACAGTGTACATTAATATGGTAACTTGATTTAGTTATAATTAACCTGAAACAACTATTCTAATATTTAGCACTACTCATGTAAGTTCCTATAACAGCACTGATTGCTGTTTTTCATAAATGATTACTTAGATTTTGTTTCATAACACAATTCCCATAAAGATAATTCTGGTTGTGCAAGAGGGAAAAAAAAGAAATACAATCATATATAGTACTTTAATCATATTTAAGACTAATGAGCTGGTCTTAAAAGCAGCAATTTAATTTTTTAAAAATCATATAAGCTTATCTTAAAACTGCAAAATAGCAGGTATCCCTGTACAGAGATCATGACACATCGGCAGACAATACATTTAAATATTAAATTCAGTGGGTAATAAATTTTTTCTTTTAAACTTGATTTTTGCATATCTGGAACAGCATGATTATAAATCCCATTTAAAATATGAAAGAGATGTTCTGTGATTCATGACAATGCATGGAATCCCACTGTTAGAAAAATTACTCTGCAGGAGCACATTTGGAATGAAAGACATGCTTTCTCAGTAATATAATGAACAAAGTGGCAGCCCCATGCTTTAGCCCAGAAAGTTTGTAATAAATTCTACTCATTATGAGGCACTGTTTGAGCCTTCAGGGATGTAGTTAATAAATACTACAGCAGAAGATGCAAAGTAATGTTGTTAAGAGAAATGCCTTGACTCTTAGGAATTACAATATAAATCAATTCACACAGTAAATTGGACACTAAATGGTCGTGCCCAGTGACAGGCACCCTTCATGCCGCCAAGCCACCCCAAGACATGCTGCCTCAGTCGCGCCACTGCTGGTCGGGCCAGGGCAACCCGCCTGCCCGTCAAGCAGTGGCTGGGTGGGTGCCGGGTGAACTCTGCTGCCCCGGCCAAGTGGTGCCCCCGCTCGCCGCACACCTTGAAGGCGACATCGTGGAACTTGCTGCTGCTGCTGAGGGAGGGCCGGCTGGGCAGCACCCCCTGTTGGCTGCCCTCTCCTGGACTCTTCCCCCACCCCTGCCCAGCCTGCCCGCCAAAGAGGCAGCAGCAGCAGCGCGTTGCTGGGTGGCAGGAAAAGGCAGCCCCCCTTGCCCTTGGGGCTCTTCTTGTGGGGCATGGTGGCTGGAGCTGCTTCAGGGGGCCCTGGCCGCCAGCTCCTCCACGTGCAGCCTGGCTCCCAGCATCGCTGGCATACCAT
Organism: Natrix helvetica; assembly: GCF_964273705.1. Lineage (NCBI taxonomy): Eukaryota > Metazoa > Chordata > Lepidosauria > Squamata > Natricidae > Natrix > Natrix helvetica. Next base: position 49,107,460 of record NC_138553.1, read on the forward strand.
CCGGTGCCCATCCTTGGCAGCACAGTCTGTTCCCCGCCCCCTCCAAAAGACCCATTGCTCATCTCTCCAGATCTTGCGGCTTTTTCCGGGTTTTCTTTTTAAAAAACGCCTCTCCAGATGATCTTGAAAACCTCCGAGGTTGCTTTGGGAAGGGACAGACAGACAGCATTTCCCCCCCATCCCTAGGCGCCTGCAGCCTCGGTCCCTGCAGCAACTTGCACAGTAAAGGTAATTAAGAACTTCTCACACTCCCAAGAAAACTTTTTTTTACTGTGCAAAGGCTTGCTTTAAGGCTGCAGGCTCTGAGGCTGCAGGCACCCAGGGACCGTGGAGGGGGAAAATGCTGCCCGTCTGTCCCAAAGCAACTTCGCAGGTTTTCAAGATCATCTGGAGAAGCGTTTTTAAAAAAAGAAAACCCCGAAAAAGCTGCAAGATATGGAGAGACGGGCGGTTGGTATTTTTTTGGGGGGGGGAGGGGAATCTCCAGAACCAGGTTGCCCAGCAACTTGAAGAGGTCTGTGCGTGGTTCCGGCGGCTGCAAAGCGTGGCATGAGGGGCAAAAGCTTAGGCTCCCCTGAATCCAGTGGGGAGCCTAAGCAAAGGAGGAGGTGGAGAGCTGGTTGGAGGAAGGGGGAAACTACTGTTACTGCTGGAACTGTGTTGCCCCGCTGGGTTTGGGGACTTCTGCCCCTTGTGCCGTACTTTGTAGCCGCCACAGCCCTGCACGGACCTCTTTGGGGTCCTGGGCAACCTGGTTCTGGGGAGAGAGATTCCCAGAACCAGGCTGCCCAGCACCCCAAAGAGGTCCGTACAGGGCTCCGGCGGCTGCAAAGTGCAGGCCTAGGGATGGGGGTGGGGAATGCTGCCTCACAGGTTTTCAAGATCGTCTGGAGAAGCTTTTTTAAAAAAGAAGACTCAATAAAACCCGGAAGATCTGGAGAGATGGGTGGTCGGTATTTTTTTGGGGGGGGGTGAATCCCCAGAACCAGGTTGCCCAGCAACCCAAAGAGGTCCGTGCAGGGCTCCAGTGGCTGCAAAATGTGGCACGAGGGGGAGAATTCCCCAACCCAGTGGGGCAACGCAGCTCCAGCAGTAGCAGCGCGGCTTCTTGCAGCAGCACGCCACCCTGATCAACCTACTTTATGGTACCCTCTGCAGCCCGCTCTGTGTGGAGTTGAGTTGGTGGCAGGCAGCCCTCACTAGGGTTTCCCCCTTCCTCTGTCCAGCTCTTCGCCTCCTCCTTTGCTTAGGCTCCCCGCTGGATTCGGGGACTTCTGTCCCTTGTGACATGCATTGCAAGAATGGTGTGGACAGGTGGGGAGAGAGAGAGAGAGAGATCGAACGGTGACCGGGTGGGTGGGGGGAGGGAGCGGGGCAGGCCAGGGGAGGGAGTGTTCTGGTACGGGACCTCTGGAACAACGGGTATGGGAAGGCACGCTAAATTTCACCATCCGGTACAGCCGTACCGGTCCGTACCGGTTGAAACCCACCCATGGCACAAATCAAAATTATTATTTAAATATATTGCAATCATGAAAAAAAATAGTGAATTGTTTGGATTATTAGTTTTGAATTGTAGGATTATTGGTGTTCTCTGAGTTTGCTATTGATATCTAATAAGAAAGGTCTATGCAGCAGAAACCTATATTACCTATAATAACTGACCGAATCCTAATTTCAATATATGTCTGTAATGTATTTTGTATCATTTACCTTCTCCAAGAGTCCGCTGCAGTGAATCATGTTTTGCCTGAAGTTTTGTGATAAGATTGCTTCCTTCCAGGTACTCTCTGAATTTCTGTAGAGACATAGATCTGTGTTTCTTATCTGAATATTTGTAATAAAAATAGTGGGATTTCAAGGAAGAAAACAACTACAATTAGGTCATATTACATAGTATGTAAAGCATCCAACATACCATGAAATAGAACTGTTCAGTTTCCTGCTGGTTAGCTCTTCTTTTAGCTATGCTAGGCTTGCTAAGGTAGGTCTCAGAAACTGTTGACTTCACAGACTCAGTTGAACGACTGTGCTGGAAGCATTCAGAAACATCATAGTCTTCAATGGTGACCATATCTTGTATTGTCTGTGAAGTAGCTTCTGTTGTCTTCTTAACCTGGGGTTAACAAGTCCATTTCATCAAAGAGAAAGGCACATCAAAATAGATTTCAGAATTAGAATGAAGAAGGGTTGAAGGAAATCAATCCTCTGATAAATCATCTCGGATTGAACTATGGGATGTGAACATAAGAAATATGAGGTTTCACTACATTCGCTATATAGATTCCTCTTTTGAATCATCAAAACAAAGACAAAATCAATTAATACATCAAATTATAGTCTTCAGTTTGTTTATTTCATTTATTTCAGAAGTATATTGTATTGATGTTTCTTGTGAGAAAGTCTGTTGGTCCTACCTAAACGGTTGTTCTCTGTGCTGCGGGAGAATCCAAGCATGGGTTAACTTCTGTCTGGTTGCCTAGAGACTGAGAAGAAACTTTTAGCCGTGCCTCATCCACTCGGCTATCTTCAGGTATTTCGATGAAGGCATGGACTCCAAAGACACTGACCAAGAATATGTTCATCTCACCCTGACACTGGACCAATGTCACACAGGGTGGGTTGGATTCTCCCGCAGCACACAGAGAACAACCATTCAAGTAGGACCAATGGTCTTTCTCCTGTGTGCTGCTTGGAAAATCCAAGCATGGGATATATCCAAGCTTAGAGTCTCAAGGGAGGGAAGTTGATTGGTCCAGGGGTCATTCAGAAGAATGAACCCTCTGAAGCACTCACCAACCATAGGAAGCTTCCACCGAGGCAAATAAGTCCAGCTTGTAGTTCCTGATGAATGGCAACGGTGAAGCCCAGGTAGCTGGCCTTCCAATTTTCTTCATCCGAGGCCTGAGTGGCCCAACCTGCTGGTGTAGCCGCACTGGGAGTTGAATGGGCTGTAATATGCCTCAGAATGGGATGAGCCTGTTACTCGTATGCCAATGCTATGCAAGCCCTCAGCCAGTGCCCGATAGTTGATGGAGTCACCCTTTGACCCATGGATGTTGGCTGGAATGAAGTGAAGAGTGACCCTGTTCTTCGAAAAGATGCTTTCCTCTAGATATAACGATGGAGAACCCTCCAAACATCTAAGGTATGCCACCACTTTTCTAGATGGTAGGTAGGTCTTGGGCAAAAGTCTGGCAAGACAATCTCTTGAGTCCTGTGAAACCATGAGTTCACCTTTGGGGTGAATGACAAGTTGAGATGTAGAGTGACTATACTGGGTCTAAAGATGCACAGATCCCCCAATATGACAGGGCTCCCAACTCCAAAATCCTTCTGGCTGAGGTCGCAGCCACAAGGAAGGCCACCTTAAGGGTATGTAGTCGAAGACTGACAAAATTCAGGGACTGAAACAGAGCCAAGGTGAGCGCCTGTAGGACTATGGAAAGATCCCATGTGGGATAACTATGAACTATGGGGGACCTCAAGTTCCATGCACCCTTCAGGAAGCTGCGTAGCCTCAGATGATGCGAAATGGGATGTTTGTTGTCGCCGGCCAAAATCGTGGACAAGGAGATGCCTGTCATCTGAGAGTATTGGGTGCTAGACCCCTGTCTAGGCTGTCCTGAAGGAAGTACAGGAGCTGAGGTATTGACACTGAAAGTGGGTTCACATGACTTCCGGCGCACCATCTGCAGAAGGTGACGCAGGTTGTGTTGTAAATCCGATTGGTTGATTAGCGTCTGGAGGCCTGAATAGTCTGGATGACCCTCCCAGAGAACTTACCCCATCTCAAGATGTTCCTCTCAAGTGCCAAACAGTCAATTGGAGCCACTGAGAATTATGGTGGAAAAGTGAACCCTGGATGAAAGAGATCCTGTCTGGGGGAATTCTCCAGGGTCATGACGCTGAGAGACTGACCAGGTCCACATACCAGGGGCGTCTGGGGCAGTGGGGCATGACAAGGAGAATCTCGGCCCCCTCTGCAAGCACCTTCCTGATGACCCTCAGGATGAGGGGAAGCGGAGGAAAGACATACAGGAACCCCTATGGCCAAGGGCTGTAGAGAGAATTGATGCCCTCTACCCTTGGTGTCTGGAACCTGGAGAAGAATCTCGGAAGGTGAGAGTTCTGTGAGCTGGCAAAGAAGTCCACTGTCAGCCGACCAAATCTCTCCGACAGACCCTGGAACAAGTATGTATGAAGTCTGTTAGGGATGTAACCCTAGGCTTGGCTTGACAATGTATATAAGCTATGATTGTTACAAATGTTACTGTTACTTTAAATGTTAGAGAAATGTAATTGGCTTGTTTCCTCAAGCAGCCATAAGATGGAGCCAGAATGGTTGTTAGATCTCTCTCTCTCTCTTTTGTTAGATGCTGATAGTGGATACTGTTCGATACTGCTCGTGAGTTACTGAGTCTTGCTACTGTTTAGCTGTTTTGTGTGTTAAACTGAGAATATTGATAACTGAATTACTGAACCGTGTATGACTTGGACTGATAACCGGACTCTGAATACTTCTATATTTCTACATAGTAAACTACTATATTTTTATACTATTCAGTGTCTCTATATGCTGGTTTGTTCGTGTTATTCCATATCACTCTCATTACGCTTCTCTGCATACTCGCTTTTCTAGCGGGGAGCTTAATTACTTAACAAAGTCGCCATCCGGAATGATCTATGGTCGTTCTGCTCAGCCAGTCTGCCTGAATATTGGCAGTGCTGGAGATGTGCTCTGCCCGTATTGAGAAGAGTTTGTGCTCCGCTGAAAGTCCTAGCTTCTCTGCTTTCCGCATGAGAGCCCTGAAGTGGGTGCCCCCTTGACGGTTCACGTGTGCCTTTGCTGTCACATTGTCTGTCAATAAGAGCACATGCTGACCTGCAATCCTGGGCTGGAATTTCCGAAGGGCCATGTGAGCTGCCCTGAGCTCCAGCCAGTTGCTATTGTTCTCCAGCTCCTCCTGGGACCACCTTCCCTGAATCATGCGGAACTGGCTGTGGGAACCCCAGCCAAAGAGGCTGGCGTCTATTGTTATGGTCACGTGTTGGGGCTCCTTGAAGAGACATCCTTTCTCCAGGGCTGGAGAGGTCAACCAAAGGAAGAAATTGAGGACCCTTGGTGGTATCCGAACTGGGGATTTGGAGCTGCTCCTGACAGATCGTTGATGTGGTAGCAGGAACCATTGCAATGTTTTGGCGTGCAACTGTTCCCAAGGGGTGATTGCAATGCATGAAATCATTTCCCGTAAGACTTGGGAAAGCAGAAGTAACAGCACTGACCTCAATGTCCGGATTTGGTTCACCATCGACCATATACTGGAGCAATGCTCGGGAGAGAGGCAGACTTCACAGGTCATGGCGTTGATGATGGCTCCTAGATGTAGCAGGCTGGTTGATGGAATCAAAGTGCTGTTTTCCCAGTTTACAGAAAAGCCATGCTTCTGCAGAGACTTGAGTGTGATGCATAGGTCCCGCTGTGCCTGCTGGTGGAACGATTGGATGAGGATGTCATCCAGGTAGAACTGTTATCTGCACGGGTTGAGACCTGAAGTCCATGGCAACTGCTGCTAGAAGCTTGGTGAAGGTCCTGGGAGCTGAGGAGAGGCCAAAGGGAAGGGTCCTGTATTGGAAGTAGCGACTTGCACAGCAGAACCCCAGGAACCTCCTGTGCAATGGATGAATGGGCACAAGGAGGTACGCTACCCTGAGATTGATGGATGTTAGCAGCTCTCCCTCTCGTATGCAGCCCAAGATGGATGAAGGGATTGCATCTTGAAGCGTTTGTACGCTATGTGGACATTGAGTCTCTTCAAATCCAGGATAGCTCCCCACCTCCCTTAACTCTTTGGAACTAGGAATAGGATGGAGTAAAACCCTAGGTTTTCCTGTTCTGGAGGAATTGGCTTGATTGCCCTGATGTTTAAGAGATGTTGAATCTCGGCTTCTAGAAGTCCCCTTTTGGAAGGACAGTTTGGAGTTGGGCACTGAATAAAGTGTCTTGGGGGGGTTGGACATAAACTCTAGGGTGAGACCCAACCTAACTGTCTGATGGACCCATGCATTAGTGGTCATCGCCTCCCATTGGTCAGTGAAGAGTTGTAACCGTCCACCAATGGGAAGGCTGTGAAGGGAGTCACTTGTTCCTGGGATAGGGCCTGTTGCCAGACCCTCGAAATGGCCTTTGGGAGTAGGATTGCTGCCTACCCCTGTCACAAAAGGACTGCCTCTCCTGAGGGCAGTCACCTGCCTGGGTATACTGTCGTTGGAACGGAGGAGCATGGAAACCAGGGTCCGTCACCCAAAAAGATTGCCAAAGAAAATAAGGCAAGGGCCTATGTTCTGCTCACCTGTAAGAGAAAGGTAATACCTTCCTCTTGTCCCTGCCCTCTACCAAAATAGGATCAAGAGACTCCCCAAAGAGGTTGCCTCCCTTGAAGGGAGCCGAGGTAAGACATCACTTGGATCTCATGTCCACTTGCCAGTGGTGGAGCCACGAAAGATGCAAATTTAGTTGCATTAAAGGTAGCATCTGCCAAATATTCGGTGGCAGCTACCAGCTTATTAATGTCTTGGCACAACCTGATGTTGTCGGGAGGAACCCTGGCTTGCAGTTGGTGAAGCCAGATGAGAAAAGACCTGTTAAAGAAAGATGCGGCCATCACTGTTTTAATAAACCAGGCGGCCGCTAAATGTGTTTTGCAGAATGATGACTCTGCTTTCTTATCCTCCACCTTCAGGTCCTCTGATAATTCAGATGGAAGAATCGCTGAAGAGGCCAGAGAAGCCACTGGAGTGTCCACTTTGGGCCACTGTAGCAGCTCCTCTAACTCCAGTCCGGTGGTATATAGTTTTATAGTTTTCTATCACTGCCACTGGGGGCTGTAGCTGACCCTGTTTGGCTCCTTTGGCATTGGACAACATCAATGAACAGCTGAGGGGATGGAATAATATCCTGCTCAGCCACTGGTTCCTTGAATAACTATTCGCTGGGGTCCTGAGAGGATAAGGCCATATCTGCAGGCTTGTGTGACACTCCCACCAGGGCCACAGCCTTGGCCTTGTAGAGGAGAGAGTTAAACAAGGCTGGTTTAAATAGGCCGGTAAAGGTGGGCTTGTCTCAGGCAAGGCCTTCATCTTCTGACAACTCCTGGTCACCCTGCTCACCTTCCCCAACGAAGGAATCCTTGCTATGGATGGATGGAGGAGGGAGGTTGTGCTCTCTGAGAGAAATCAAATCCGCATCTATCTGGGTCTGCAGATTGGGCAGGAGGACCTGCTCCAGAATGGGAGGATGTAGTTGGCCTCTGCTAGAGAGAGCAGCCTCTATACCCTGAGAGATGGCTTTCGAAATGTACATGCACAATCGGGGGGAGAGGCCAGAGCACTGACCTTCCTCTGATCGGAGACCAGCTGCTGTGGGAGTAAAGGTTGCTTCTGGAACTGACTCTCTAGTTCTGCCTGTAAAAACTGCCCCTGCTGATGCTAAACAGTCGAAGGGGGTAAAATCCTTCTCAAAACAGATAGCATGAAGAGGTTGAAAATCAGAGGGACCTTCCAAGGGCCAATCCTGTCCCTCTTCCTTTCTTGATTGGGGAGAGGAGTGAGGAGGGGATGCTGGCTGTGGAGGAATGGGAGCCTCTATCATCGCCATATTGGTTTGTTGAGCCTTGGCGAATTGCTTCTCCAACGCCTTCAAGCAGCATTGGGCATCCCTATATGGGGCTGAGGGGTCCCTTGAGGAAGAAGAGCCCTGAGTTATGATTGACTTGGAGATACTTCTGGTCTTAGCTCCCCTGGGGCGATTGCTGGAGGAGCCAGCTTCTGAGGCCTCTCTACTGTGGCAATCCGCCATTTTGAATCTGGCTGGACCTGGTAGCCTCTATGTGGCTGCACCAGTTTAAAATGGCAAGGCCTAACCCCACGGAGCCAATCTTGATGCAGCCAAAAGGTCCGAAGTCACGGACCACTCACCACCTGCAGAGGAGGAATAACTCCTGTACAGACTGCCCACACAGTCCTTCTGCAGTTAATTCTGTGTCAAAATGTCCAGAGCATGACAGTTTTCGGACAGAGGACTCCGGGTGTCAAAAAGTCTTCCGTGCGGTTGTGGCAGGCCAGAAGGACAAGCACGGTGATTTGGAGGCTTCCTGATGCCTCTGCTGGCTGCCCCACATGGAAAAGCTTCTTCCTGCCTCACTAGCGTGCCCGAGCAACAGGTGACACATCGGAGGGATCGCTGGGTGTAAAAAAAAAAAAAGGTGAGCAGCGGCTGGTCCGAGATGTTTGAGCCAACCAGTGCTCACGCCTGAGCTGGGAGGCTCAGAGAACCGTGTGGCGGTTGAAACTGCTCCTCCCAACTCTCTGCGAATCTACAGAAGCTGCTTGTGAGAAGTAAGATGGAATAGCTACTATCTGAATGCCTAAGACTGAAGAAGAATTTGGCTTACATCTGCTAGGCTCGTCTGGGAAGAAAGAACTGAAGATAGCCGTGTGGATGAGGCGTGGCCAAAAGTTTCTTCTCAGTCTCCAGGCAAATGGACAGAAGTTCCCATGCTTGGATTCTCCAAACAGCGCACAGAAGAATTAAATTCTTTTCAGAGATTACACTTCAATATCCCACAGCATTATGAAGGGTCCTTGGTGATCTCTGAGCTTGTTTGTTTTCTTGCAGATGCTTCATTAACCTAACTAGATAACATCATCAATGCTAGTAAGGAGTGCTGTTTGCTGTCAGTTTATTATCTGGCGACTTGCCTATGTGGGTGGGGGCCGTCTTAGAGATTCTTTGATTGGGCTGTTTACTAATGGCTTTTGGCAGTTTCTTGATTGGGGTATAGCTTTTTTGATAGTTGGTCAGAAGTTGACTTTGAGGTTAATCTATTTTGATCTGAATGCTGATTACTGGTGGAGAGGAGAATAGCCAAAACAAAACTCTGTAGATGAGCATTCAGCCTCGTTAATGGCAGTTGGCAAATGGAGACCATAGTTTTATGTCCTCTATGTTATCCCATTCTTCTAAAACAGTGAAAATAGGTGAGAAAAGTTTACTTTTGCATGATGAAGCTCTATACAGCAAAATCACTACTGAAGAGGAATGCAATTAAATATATATATAACTATAAAGATTTGCAAAAAAAATTGGAGTCAAATTGTGATTCCAACTTAGCAAGTATATCTTTTATATCACTAATAAGACAAGTGTTGCACAAGGAACTTTATAAACCAATTTGATAAACAGAATTATTCTAGTAAAGGTATGAAAAGTTTATTACAAAGAAACGTAATATGGTTGCAAAATATGGAATGAATCTTATACGTGTAAGGCACAAAACAGAAAGATATGCTACCCATATTAAAAATCTTACCTCTTCATTTTCAATTTTCAATGTTGTTAGTCGAGACTGAAGTTGCTGATATCGAAGCATGAGTTCTCCTTGAACTGGCTGTTGGGCACTGACTCGAGAAACCTAAAAAAAGCAGGAAAAATTGAGAAATCATATGAAAAGAGAAGAAAAGGAAAGGAAAAATGTACACAGTTGTAATGGGCTCCTACAATTGCTGTGGTGGCGCAGTGGTTAGAATGCAGTATTGCCAGCAGTTCTATTCTCACAGGCTCAAGGTTGACTTAGCCTTCCATCCTTCTGAGATCGGTAAAATGAGGATCCAGACTATTGGGGTTAATATGCTAACTCTGTAAACTGTTAAGAGAGGCCTGTAAAGCACTATGAAGTGGTATATAAGTCTAAGTACTATTGCTATCACTACTTTACAAAGTGGAACAAAACTTCAATCATCAAAACACAGAATAAGATATATGATGCTAATAATTTTCATTTAATTTAGAGTCTATAAGAGTTTACATTAAATGAATATTCTTGGATATTCATTATGTGGATAATTATATATGTCATTATGGATATGAGAACATGAAGACTGCTATAGTGCTTACATATGAGATACTAAGAAAAAACTATGGTGCTGATCACCATGGATGTCTGGGTGTTCTCAAACTGGTATTAATTAGCCACAAATACCACAACTGAAACAGGTGGGCTGACTGAACTGCCAGAAGCTTGATTCTCAGAACTGTTTGAAAAGTGGCAACCCTCTGTAACATATGGCTTTCCTGATGGCTATACTATGTGTGACTAAGAAAGGATCAAAGATAAATTGAGGCAATTGTTCATTCTAGAATGCAGCTTAAATATCTACAAATAGAAAAAAAGTAATGTTTTTTTGAATGATTAGTTTTGAATGATTGTAGAACACTCTTAAAAAGTTTGAATAATATTGAAACACATAGAACAGAGATGGTATTCAACAGGTTCTGAACAGTTCTGGAGAACCGGTAGCAGAAATTTTGAGTAGTTCAGAGAACTGATAAATACCACTTCTTACTGGCCCCGCCCCCATCTATTCTCTTCCTCTCGAGTCCCAGCTAATCGGGAGGGAATGGGGATTTTGCTGTAACCTTCTCCTGGAGTGGGGAGGGAATGAAGATTTTATAGTATCCTTCCCCTGCCACATCCATCAAGCCACGCACGCCCACCAAGCCACACCATGCCCACAGAACCAGTAGTAAAAAAATTGAATCCCACCACTGATATAGAAGCAACTTTTCTCTTCCTTTACTTATTGGTTCAATCTACAATTGATTCTCATTATTCATAGTTCTGCATGTGCAAATTTGCAACATTTATTTGCAATTCCAAATCAATATTCTTGGTATTTTTACAGTCATGCAGATTGGTGAAAATTTTTAATCACCTAATGTGCATGTTTTTAGCTAAGGTTTCAGTATTCACTAATTTAGTGTCTGAAATTTGTTTACTATAGCAAAAAATGAAACTATCGCAAAAAACGAAAAATCTTTGTATTTGGTCAATTAACAAAAATATTACCAACCTTTTAAAACAGGTTTTTATTTTATTTTTTACAAACAAAACAATGTGTGAATGGTGTGGCACCTGTGTGTCATATATTCTAATACAAATAAAACTAATACAATTAATCATAATTATTACATTCATCCAACTTACATATTTCTAATAGTAATACATATTTATATTAAGTTGCAGTCTATCATTATTCAATTATTCCATATTTTCTCTTATTACTCTTATTTTATTATATAAAATGAATACATTAATATTCTCTTTCTCTTATTTCTATCTCTTATTCTAACTTTTAATTATGTCACCCTTTATTAAAAGATATTTTCTTTCTATCCTACCTAACTTCTAGTCATGTTACCTACCTAAAAAAAGGAGTGAAAAAGAAAAGCAAATCAGAACATCAACAATAAAGAGAAATCATCTATCCATCATCTCTTTACCGCTTCAATACTTTAATTGCTATGTTTTTTTTTTACTAGCCTCCCATATTCCTCTCTTGGATTTTTGTCTCTGTCTGCATTTACTTTTGGCTGTTCAATCTAGATATTTCTCTCATCTCTACCCTTTTCCACTGCCTAGTTTCCAAAATTTCTACCCAGGCCCCTGTCTCCCTTTCAAATGTATCTTCTTGTATCTCCAATTCTCGTTTCAATATATTTTCCCCCTGATTTAATTCATCAGTCACTGTTATTTCCATTGTTATCTCCTCCTTGTCTTCTTTTATTCTCTGGTTCTTTGGCTCAGTCTCTTCCTCCATTTCTACTGTTGGCTCCTCCCTTTCCTGGGCGTCTTGGGCTTTACTCATCATCCCTTTTATAGTACTTTCCATTTTCCATTTTTTCCAAAATTCTCCATGATGTCCTTTAAGTTTTGAAAAAGTAACGCCAGGTCCTTCCAGATTCCACTCAATTCTTCCTTAAAAAGCATCTTATTTTATTTTAAAAAGTTCAACTTTTGTCCAGCAGTCGAAGCACCATTTATTCACTCCTTAAATTGCCCTTCAAGGAGTGCACTAATCACAGTTCTTTGTATTCCATAGGTAAATAATAAATTCAATTTAAATAATCCCAGAATTCATCAAAAACCTCTTTATGTCCCCTTTACAGTTTCAATCTTCTAGCATAACATTCAGGGGTCCCTTTCATTAAATAGTTTCCTTGTTTTCGTATTTGAGACTCCAGTAGTCATGGGGTAGTTGGGAATAATCCAGCAGATATTTTCAATTTTTCCTTTCATCAGCAGATGGCAATCTTAACTTAAAATTTCAGTATTCACTAGTCAATCATCATTTTGGTTGTAAATCAATTATAAAAGTAGAATACGTTTTATAAGAAAATGATTCCAGCATTTTAAAATGCGTTCCCAATACCACTTCCCAGTTTAAGAGTCCAATTTTCTGTATGTTTCAAAATGTATTATTTTTGCAATGTTGTGCGTTGGGAATAGATGAGGAGCCACATTCCAACAATGCTGTTTATTCAAGATAAGAGCAGACTATAAACCAACATCCAGTTTCCGGCTGACAGCTCCTTTTAAGGGAAGCTCTCAGCCAATTAACCGTTTTTTAAAATAAATCCCACACTTGCATGGCAGTAGGAAAAGCCTCTGCTTGTGCCTGCGTGGACATAACACCCCTTCCCATCCACGGGATGCTCCATTAATTTCGTACTATACAAACATAATTGTCCAAATACATTGGTTTTCGACGGCTTCGTGTTGACTTGTGGGTCTCTTGTATTTTTATCAGCCCCCCCCCCCTGTTGATTGCATCTTTTGCGCTTCTTCAACTACATCAGATGGATTACTAATGCTCTCCGGGGCCTCCAACTGGGCATATCCCTCAGCTGGAGATAAAGAAGAGCAAGGTGGACTCCGTGGCAGTGGAACCTCAATAACAGGTGGTTCATTCTGCACTGGACTTGGCCCTTCCGATACCATTTCACTGCATTGTTGTCCCTCTCGCTCCTCTGGATCCCCACCCCGGTTCGCTTTTTCCAGCTCCCTAGCAGCTGTCCCCATTGCATGGCTCTAAAGCTGGTCAATATGTCGGTGCCACTGTTGGCCATCCTCGAGCTCCACTTGATATGAACGGGGACCCGTGACTTCTGTGATATGTGCTGGCACCCATAGAAGTTGACCGGTATAATTTCGGGCATATACTCGGTCACCTTGCTCAAATGTTCTGAGTGTACTTACCGAGTCTGAAAGGGTTTCTATCGAATAATCTGGATGTATTCTATCTAAGTTTGTTCTCAGGCGGTGACCCATAAGTAATTCGGCTGGGCTCCTACTGGTGGCTAAACAGGGAGTGATGTGTTAGTTGAACAAATACTTATTAAGTTTCTCGTGATAGTCCCCGTGGCCCATCCAATGCCTCTTTCATCATTTGCACCATTCTGCTTATCCATTACTTGCGGGGTGAAATGGAGCGACAAGGGCGTGATGTATTTCTTCGCTAGGAATACCTCGAATGCAGTTGCTGTAATTGAGGCCCATTGTCTGATACCAAGATGTCTGACAACCCATGTGTTGCAAACATTTTGTTTAATACCCTGGTAACAGCGTCTGTCATAGTTGACCTCATCATGGCCACCTTCAGCCATTTGGAATATGCATCAATGACAATTAGAAAAGACATTCCATTTATCGGCCCCGCAAAATCAATATGAATTCTAGACCACGTGCCTTTCAGTGTTTCCCAGTCCCATGGTGACACTGAAGGAGGTGCCGGTCTCGATTCCTGGCATGCTTTGCACAACGCCACCCATTCTGCAATATCTCTATCTATATTTGGCCACCACAGATAGCTACAAGCCAACGCCTTCATCCTTATGATCCCAGGGTGGCCTTCATATAGAGTCTCTAGCAGTGATTTCCTTAGCCTTGAGGGTTTTACTATCCAGTTTCCCCACAACAGGCAACCCTTTTGCACAGAAAGTTTTTGCTGCCTTGCACGGAATGGCTTAAACTCTACATTTCCTGTCTCTTTAGGCCATCCCCTCCACACCCAGTTTAACACTTGCATAATTTCTTGACTGGTTTGCCACTTCTGCAGCTGTAACCAGTTTGGATGGTATAGTCTCTATCAGCAATACCGATGCTGCTGGAGCTGGATCCTCCACTAGATTTGGTAGAGGACAACAGCTTAGGCTGTCAGCACGGCCCAGTTCCGTGCCAGGTTGATGTATAAGTCTATAGTTATATGCTGCTAAAAACTGCATAAAGCAAGTCACCCTTAGGGATAGGACCTTTGGTGTTTGCCGGTCCCCTGCAATTAATCACAGCAGTGGCTTATGATCTGTTACTAAATCAAATTTCCTTCCGTAAACATATTCATGGAATCTCAATACCGGCAACCACAGCCAACACCTCTTTATCAAGCTGGCTATAGTTCCTCTCAGCTGACGATAGTGTCCTGGAAAAAAACATTATTGGAGCTTCACGATTGTCTGGAAGGCGATGACTTAAAACTCCCCCAACTCCAAATGAGGATGCATCACACGTCAGGACTAATGGCAGGCATTCATTATATTGGACTAGGACACTGTACGAGGAAATTAATTTTTTCACCCCCACAAATGCGGCCACTTCTCTGCATCCTTAAACCCATGGCACCTTTTTTCCTAACAGCTGATGTAGTGGTTCGGCCACTGATGCCTTCTGTAACAAAAACATGCTATAGAAATTGTGGAGTCCCATGAAGGCCTGAAGTTCCATCTTATTCTTTGGTGTTGGCGCAGAATGTATTGCTTGTACTTTCTCTTTGGTAGGGTGCAATCAACCAAGTAACCCAGAAACTCGACTTGATTTAGTGCTACTTTACACTTTTCTTCCTTTACCTTTAGCCCAGCCTCTTGGAATCTTTGTAACACTAGTCATAGTCATTCAAATAGTTCAGGTTTACTGGCAGTGGATATGAGCACATCAACCCAGGGATGCTGTGTAACAACTGTTCCATCAGGCTTTGGAACAAACCCGGGGCCACACTTACCCCAAACTGTAGGCAACGACAACGGAATGCCCCCTGATGTGTTATAATAGTTTGGGCTTCTGCAGTGGCATCATCCATGGGGAGTTATTGGTAAGCTTGGGCCAGATCTAACTTTGCGAAGACCTTACCTCCCCCCCTCCAGCAAATGTAACAAATGCTGCACCACTGGTAACAGATGTCTTCTGTTGAAGAGCCCTATTCAAAGTACATTTATAATCAGCACAAATCCGGACCAGCCTGTCTGGTTCCACTGGCGTCACGATGGGGTTTCCCACTTGGCGTGGTCCACCAGTTCCAGTATGCCTTGTTGAATCAATTTATCCAGTTGTTCACCAACCTTGGGCTTTAATGCAAATGGCACCCTTCTTGGTTTCATTCTTACTGGTACCACTTTAGGGTCCAAACTGAAGGATATTGGAGTACCCCATATTCTCCCAACTTCCCATCGAACACATCGGTGAACTCTTTACTCAACTCTCTGTTGTTTTCTCCCAGGACTTTGTGAACCCCAGTAATGCCTAACCCCAAAGCCGCAAACCAATCCAGTCCCAGGGGGTTAGGCAGTTACTCAACTCTCTGTTGTTTTCTCCCAGGACTTTGTGAACCCCAGTAATGCCTAACCCCAAAGCCGCAAACCAATCCAGTCCCAGGGGGTTAGGCAGTGAGGCTTCTACGACAACCAATTTAAGTGGCATGGAGAAATCTTTATATTCTACGTGGACCGTTCCACTTCCTTTGATGGGGATGTTATTTCCCTGATAATCTCTCAAACGGATACGGCTTTGTATAAGCTTCTGCTCAGCTTTGTGTGGCAACAATCTTTGTAGGGTCTGCCAGGATACAATTGTTGTTGCCAGCCCTGTATCCACTTCCATCTGGCAGGGCGATCCTGCAATACAGACGGTAATGCAAATTTTACTACTTTCCAGAATCCTGGTTTGATTGCTCACTCTCTCTAAATGACAGGTGTCTGTATTAATAGTACAACACTCATCCTCTGGGGTTCTCAGTCTTGGCGGGGCCTGCTTTCCCCCAACCTTATGACTTGGAGTCTGTCCTGTTGGGGTGGCAGGCAATGCAGCACGGAAAACTTGCGCTAGATGACCCTTCTTCCCACACTGTCTGCAAATGTTATTTTTATGGCGACACGTAGCTCTCAGATGGTTTCTACTGCAACCTATGCACGAGGAGGACAGCATCCAATCCTCGGTCACTCGGCCATCTTTGTTGGCTGCCTCAACCGATGGATGTCAGTGTGATTATCTTCCTCATCTTCAGTGTCCCCCTGCAATTCTGTCTCTCACCGATGGGCAGTTGCCCCCCTTCTAGCCGTCTGTGAGTGCCTGACTTCTGTATCTCTTAAGTCGATCTATTTGACGATTCAGCAACTTGCGCCTCCTCTACTGCTGTTTGTAGGGTTAACGTCGGTTTTGCCAGTAATTGTCTCTGTAACCGAACTTCCCAAACCCCACAGACCAATCTCGAAGGGCTTTGTCTAAGTTGCTAAATTCGCAGTAGATAGCTGCCTTCTGGAGGGCTGCCATATAACAGCTGATAGACTCATCCTCCACCTGGTCCCTATGGTAAAAAGCACGTCTTTTAGCAATGCAAGATGGTCGGGGGGGAGCGTAATGTTCCCGCAGTTTACCCAATAATATGTCCCAAGGAACCGTCTGAAGAGGTTGGGGCGCAATGAGATGGCCCTTGCCATCTCAAACACTTCTTTTCCACAAATGCTCAAAAAAAAGCGCTCGTCTGCAATTATCTGTGATATATCATTAGCTTCTAATATACAGTCAAAAAGGATTAAGTAAGAATCCCACGTCTGTGTTTCAGGATCAAATGGTGCAAACTGTGATGGGTTAGCCATTATCTTTTCAAAACAAAACAGTTGCCACTCACACGAGCCTCTTAATCTCTGCAGCCTCTCAATTAGCAGTTCTCAGTGTTGGCTCCAAGCCCAGTAATCCCTCCTTAGTCGGCAATGCAATGTTGTTTCCATGGGAAAAGACGAGGAGCCACATTTCAACAATGCTGTTTATTCAAGATGAGAGCAGACTATAAACCAACACCCAGTTTCCAGCCAACAGCTCCTTTTTAAGGGAAATTCTCAATTAACCAATAACTTTAAAATACATCCCACATTTGCACGGCAGTAGGAAAAGCCTCTGCTCGTTCCTGCATGGACATAACAATTTTTCTCTCTTGTGTCTTCCCCTTCCAGTCTGGTATTTTCTCAGAATGCTTAAACACCACTTTAACAAATAGTTCTGAGCAAACAGTTCTATATTATTCCTTGGGGTTAAGTTTAAGACAAAAAAAAAAATCCTCTCCTCCAGTTCCAGTCACTGTTCACCTCCTTTGTTCCAGCATCAGTCTTAGTTGTTCCTCAGTTGTCCCAGCTTTGTGGTAGCCATCTTTAGGCTGTCTATTCTCCCCATTGTGGCTGAAAGGGAAAAAGAACCCTAGGTCGGACAGGAGAGATGTGAGTCTCCGTGACCTCATAGGGTGCCCCTCTTTGCTTCACCACTCCTACCAGGGGGCTTTGGCTCCTCTCGGAGCCCACAAACAGGGAGAACACAGAGACCGTTTCCTATGTCTGATATCGCTGCGAGGTCAACCGGAAGTCAAGATTACCAATCTGGTGGTACAGTGAATAGACAGTGAATGGTTGATGTGGCCTGTAATATATATAATATAATAGACTATCTAATGAATTAAGTTCTACACAAAATGTTAATGAGCAGTATTCTTGATATAATTTTCTTGGCCATATTATAGTATCTCTAGAAACAATACTGGCTCTTAGGCTACCAACTCTTTCCTCAGATAAATAAAAGATAGAAACTAACAAAAAGATATCACAATAAATATCTAGCTGCAAACAAAAACATTGTTTAAATTTTATCCTTTCTGGAAATTTTAATTGATCTAAATAACAAATTGAGGTATTTGGGAGTTTATTGGCTGGTAAGGGGAAGAAGGAGTCTGAGTAAGTAAATCACCTCTTAGATTTGTTTTGCTATTTTTTCATATGTCTAAGTGGGATAGGAGGGTAGGAAGGTTGACATGGAGGTATGGTACCATGTGAGAGATGGGATGGGGAAGGAATAAAGGTGATTTTTAAAGAGGAGAAGATGAGAGGGAGGGGGCAAAAGAATACCATTGCTATATATGCTCTTCATATTATCAGGCAACTTTTCAATAGATTTTGTGGGGATAGAGCTTTCAATAATTTTATGCATGCGAGATACTCTTAGCTCCATAGAGAAATTAGATAGAGACATTTAAAAAGATATAAACAATGGGGAAACACTGTAAAATTATTTCTTTATGTGTTAAGAGATCTGGGAGTCCTATTAAAAGCAAAAGAATGTTAGTTATGTCAAACAATGTAAACCTCATGTGGCTATGTTATGTGTAATAGATTCAATGTTAGTATGACATGAGCCTGATTTTTTAAAAAATCAAGTAAGTTTTATTTAGAAATTAATAATGTATTACCAAATTATATTAGAACAGGATTAGATAGTATTTCAAACAAATTTGTTTCCAGCAAGCAAAATCAATGGGAAAAGCTGGAGTCACTTATTCACTTAACAAACATAGCAAAAAAGGTTGTAAAATCAGGCACAACTCACTTAACAACTACCTTGCTTAGCAACAGAAATTGTGACCCTAATTGTGTTCATTAAGATAATTTTGATCCTTAAAGTGGATAAAGATTTTGGGTTTGGCATTTTGTAAGCCCATTTCCTTTCTCAGTAAAGATTATAAAGTGTATAATATAACTGTTAGTTAACTGATTAAAAAAGTGATTATAGATAGTCCTCAACTTACGACACAATTGAGCCCAAAATTTATGTTGCTAAGTGAAAAATTTGTTAAGTGAATTTTGCCCTATTTTTTTACTTTTCTTGCCACATTTGTTAAGCGAATCACTGCAGTTGTTAAAATAGTGACATGGTTCTTAAGTGAATCTGACACCCCCATTGACTTTGCTTGTCAGAAAGTCACAAAAGGGGATCACATGGGGATGACTGTGATGTGGTCACTGCAACCGTCATAAATATGAGCCAGTTGTCAAGCATCCAAATGTAAATCACATGACCATGATCATAAGTGTGAAAAATGGTCACTTTTTTCAGTGCCTTTTAACTTTTTTCAGTGCCTTTGTAAATTATTCTTCCGTACGTTGGAGAGATTGCCAAAAAAAGGGGTCATTTTTTCATTTGTGGTGAAACAGGATAAAGTCATAATCTCTGGGCATAAAATATTTGGGGAAATAAGTACTATCACTAATGGAACATTCCCTAGAGCTAGGTTTACTGGACTTATTTACAAGACCAAACTATAAGATTCAAAATAAAGACATTTATTTATTTAATCTTAGCAAGCAAAATAAAAATTGTGCAATTGTGACAAGCAATCTCTAGGCTTCAACACATTGAAAGCTGCTGGTACTTTGTGAGGCTTTGCCAGAAGAAAGCTAGGTCAAGAGTGAGCAAAGTGATATGTGGTAGTGTGGACACCTGAAAGACAGAGCTGGGAGAAAATAGGCAGCTGAAGCACCCTGTGGTCATAAGTGTGGACGGATTCTCAAGGTTCAAATTTTGATTGTGTGACTGTGAGGGCAGTGCAACCACTATAGCTTTGGGGAACAATCATAAATCCATTTTTTCAGCACAGTTGTAAGTTCAAACAGTTGCTGAATGGATGATCATAAATGGAGGATTATCTTTTGACAAGATATGGTTTTAGAGATTTCATTGGAGTTATATAACAGGAGAACAAGGAAATGGACATTATGTATTCTTACTAGTATAAAAGAGAAGGCTTTACAACAATGGAATGATATCCATTCTCTATAAATTATACACTGGTTGAAGAATTTACTTCTTCCAAACTTGATAAATTTTCTACTATAGGAAATCTTCAGCATGGAACTATTTAAACATTTGGTCAACAATTACTGACCTCATCACCCATATGGGGCTGAAACTCAAATTTCATTGGAGGACAGAAGGCTGTAGGGTACATTTCCATGAATCTCTGCTTGTCACTTCGGGGCTCTAGATTGTCAACAGCATTTTCAATGATGTCCAAGCCCTCGTGTCGTGAAGTTTCAAGGTTATATTCTGCAGAGAGATATGTTCTTAAGGCTCTGTTCAGGCTTGCATGATATCCAAGATCGCAACACTAACAGAATATCCAAAAGAAGAAAATACATTTAGAAATAAAAATCAAATTTCAATGCAATAGCTTAAAGCAACAGCTATCATATTCACAGATAATAAATCTTTATAGCTTATTTAATAATCAATTGGCTGATGTTATTAAATATCTTAATTAAAAAACCTATATAAAAATTACAATTATGGAATAATTATTGGATAAGGAAGAACTGTAATGGAAACTAAGTTACTAAAGTTATGCTTCTTATAATAATTTCATGATAAATTGTCATATTGATCTTAATAGATATTACTCTATTAATTGTATGCAGGCAATGGTGAGATTTAAAGACATGTCACTTAATCTAACATCGTTGCATTGACTGTAGGAATATCAGTCAATAATAGTATGGTGACTTTCATAAATCTAATCCAATATAGATAGAAAATATTATTATTGTTCTGATAATATTTTGACATCTAATTGGCTTAGCAGACCTAGGTTCAAAACATTGCCATAATATTTGTGCAGAGTTTGAAATTATATTTTACATATTTCAAGTAAAAGTCTAAACTAGTTGAATTAATCTCTGTTACTTTATGTATTTCACTTGTCTTTGAAACACACTCATTAACTGGATTGTTTTCTGAAAAGATTTTCCAGCTTTTGAAATAAGGATTATTTACACAATGCTATTTCAAATAAATATTGTATGTTTTAAGTGTACCCTTAAAATGTTAAGTGTTGATAGTCTGGCTCCCAAACAGGAGCACATCTGATGGCAAAACCCAATTTATATTATATAACATCTGAAACATATTACTACATCTTAAGCAGGGTGATAAGAGTATTAATGAAATATGAATATTTAGAATTTAGTGTGGAAATCAGAGCAATCTGGAAATTAGCAATAAACTTAAATCTTGGAATTTGAAAAGGATATCTAAGAGGCTATGCAAATGCCTTTTTGCTTATTAATTTAAATGGATTTATCTGTATCACTCCACCTGTATTAAGTTAGCAATGTTAAAATTTACTTACAGAAATACTCATGATCAAGAAGTAAACAATACTTCAATCAAGGAATTGTTAAACAAGTTCACAGTAAACAGCCCAACTAAAGAACCATCACAACCATTCCAACCAAAACTGACAAGCCTCTAGAATATAAAATGAAAGCAAACTTCACTCTTTACTTGCACTGATGAGGTTACCTATTTTGGTAATGAAACTTCAAGAAAATAACTAATCTCAGAGAGCACCAAAGACCCCTCATTTCAATCATGAGCTACAAATATTCTCCTCTATGGAAGTATTTTCATAATAAACATGTTTCTTACTCAGTTGAGTAGCAACAGCAATACTGCTTTACAGTCCTCTCTATGTAATTTTACAGAGTAAGCATATTGACCCCCCAACAATTTGGGTCCTCATTTTACCCATTTCAGAAGGATGGACAGCTGAGTCAATCTTAAGCCTGGTGAGATTTGAACTGCCAAATTGCAGATAACCAGCAGTCAGCACAAGTAGCTGCAGTACTGTACTGTAACTACTGTGCCACCGTGGCTCATATACTAGTAGTAGTCCTAATATTTAGTCTGGGAACCTGCAGTTAAGTAGGAGTAGCCTATACTGTTATATGTTTTCCATATATTTCCCTATACTTCAGTAGAACAAAAGGTGACACTAAATAAAACAACCCTTTTATAACTGTGTTTAACATAATACTAATCATACCATTTTAAAGAACAAAAGGCAGACCCAGAATTCTAAACATGATCCAGTAGCATAAGAATTTCAGAAATACCAATTACTTACATCAATCAGGTCTGAAAGGTCATGAATATAATATTTGAAAACAGAAGCATTTGTTGCTTCAAGGGTTAGCAGATATTCATTTCTGGCTTTAATAGATTTCAGTTTGTTTTCAGAGTATTTTGCTTGACGCTGAGAATAGAAATAATGTAAATACATATTAAAACACGTGCAAAATTATAAATTTATGACACTATTTTACAAAATAGCAAAATGGCACATGCACTATATGTAAACAATGACATTCCTTTTCTTAAAAAATGTATGTAGTTATATGCAAATCTTACTGGGGGATTATTTGTTTTTATTGTTTGCATATATTGTTTTTTCCCTGGGATTTGACACACCCAGAAATTGGTCTAAGATGGGTTGATCTATTAGTTGATCGACATTGTTTTCACTTTCCTCTTGCTACAAAACTGCTATATGACACAGATCATGGAATTCTGCAACAAACTGAACAGAGTTGTTTCCACAACCAGAGAGACAATGTTTTAACTGATATGCAAAATGGCTGTGTGACCTGCCATAATCTGTAACTACAGAAAACCATATTGACTAGTGGGAGTCCTGATTCATTAGCCACAGCATTCCAACAGTGAAGGAAAAATAAGGATTTCCTCTAACAGGGGGAAAAAAAACTTTGCAGGAATGAAATAAAGAGGGTAACAATGCCCATTACTCTGTTGATAATGTTTGCGGGTTTATAACAACACACTGGTATATTTAGTTTTAGATTTCAATTTCTAACATTGCTTTTACAAAAGGTTTTAGTTGCTTTAAGTGTAGAAATACAACCACACCCCTGAAGACACCAATGAACCATCAGCTTCCCCATCTCTACAGGAGAAGACCACTCATGCGAGTATGACACTATTTTATCTCCAGCCCAAATTAGTCAATTCTAACACAAAACTATGACCAAAGTGTAAATGACTTTTAGAATTACTATCATTTTAATTTCAAACAATTAAGGCAAACTGATCCTTACTTTTTCCTTCATTTTTTCAATTTTCTTCACTGAACTCCGTCTTTGGTGTCTTTCCTCCAATCGAATGTGAAAAACAGGATCTCCTGATCTGCCAATTTGTTTTTCTTCTTGCTTTTCAGCCTCTTTCAATTTACTTTCTGCACTGATGCTCTCGGTATGATACATATGGTATGTTTTCATAACCTGGGTCCAAAAGTTAAAAGTTACAGATAAGATTGGAAAATGAATAAGATTGCATCATACACTATTTTAAATTATTGCTTTGTCTGTTCTGAGGCTCAGGGCAGGTTATAAGGGTGTCTGAGTTATATGATAAAACCTATAATTGGAAAAAACTACATAATTTTAAAAAAGTATATAATTAAAAGTATCTTACTTGTTTAATTTAATTCTACAGCACTGTACTTTGCCTAAGGATTTATAGTTTATTTTCACAAAGCATTTTTAATTTCAGTTTAGGAAGATCATCAGCTATTAGGGAGGTAAGCTCTTAAAAGAAAGAAGTATCAAGTATAAAGTATGCAACCATGTATCAGTGATATTTATTTATTGAATTAAAATGTTTATGATGACTCATTTGCCATGCAAATCTAGATACGTAACAATAAATATGCAAATTTGGTCACTTTCAGATGTTAATATCTATACAACCATGATTAATTATTTGTAGGTTCTTATTCCCATTCCAAAAACCACACTTTTAACTGTATGCTGTAAACAGACTTACAACATCTGTTCCTGTTGATTTAGTATGTACAATTTACAGGTAGTCCTCAATTTACAATCACAATTGAGCCCAACATTTATGTTAAGTGAGAAAATTGTTAAGTGAGTTTTACCCATTTATCACTTTTCTTGCTACATTTATTGATTTACTGCAATTGTTAAATTAGTAACACAGTTGCTACATGAATCTAGTTTCCCCATTGACTTTGTGTGTCAGAAGGGCACAACAGGGGATCATATAACTCCAGGACACTGCAATTGTCATAAACAGGACAGTTTTTATGTTTATCAGTTGTCAAGCATCCAAATGTAAGTCACATGACCATGGGGATGTTATAATGGTCATAAGTGTGAAAAATGGTATGTCACTTTTTTCTGTGATGTTGTAACTTTGAATTGGTCATTAAATGAACTGTTGTGTCAAGGACTACCTGTATATTGTTTCTAAAATCATATAAAAGATAGTTTAGTGTTTTGTATGGTGCATCACTTCAGGTAATAGAAGTTCTGTTAATATCCCCAAAAATAGTATTTGTATTTTTTTCAAAAATCACTCCAGTAAAAGGATATGGAGATGAAACACATTAGCTGTGTCATCTGCAACTGTCCTGTACTACAGAAAGTCTCAACCTATGGTCACTTGCTTAACAATGAATTAACAATGGCCTCTGAAAAAGTCAGTTATAGCCTAAGTTTGAACTTATAACTGTTGCCCTCCCCTCATATTGATATGAATGCAATTTGTGCACTTGGCAACTGACTCACATTTACAACCGGTTGCAGAAGCTTACTGTCACGTGATCATGATTTGTCAAGACTGCATAACTTAACTTACCTGACTCAATTTATGAACACAATAAAAATGTTTATAAAATTGGATCTGACTTGATGACATGACTTACGACCACTATAATGGAAATTCCAGTCCCAGTTGTGATCATAAATCAAGGACTACATGTACTGAGGAATATCAACAGAAATTTTAGCCACCCCACTTCTTGGTCAGCTAACATACAAAATTTTCAACCATAAGAGAGAACAAGGGGGAAAAAAAAACCCAATGTTAATATTTCATGTTCACCTCCCAAAAAAGTGCAACTGTTTAAGAATCACATTAACATTAATGAATCCTTAAGGTAGCTGCACTTTTTATAAGGTATGGGCTTAATGTAACGCCTAAAGCAGTTCTTCCAAATTATTATTTAAACAACACGCTTTAAAGTAACATTATTATGCCTTAGCAAGTGGCAGAACTTTCCTTCCATCTTTCCCAGCAATAGAACTTTCTCTTGGGAGCTACTATAGATTTTCACATAATAGGATAATTTAAGCCTGGTTATTTGGGCCTTGAAAGAATACTCCGGATTGATTAGTTTGATGATTCAAAAAAACACCTTTGGGTCATACTCAGATTGTTAATTCACTGCACTTTTGCTTGAGCAATACAGATTTTTTTCCCCACCTTAAAGCATTAGAACTGGAGGAGGAGCTGACGTCGCAATGACACGACCTGCGATCTTGAAGTCCCAAGATCGCAGTCGATACTTTTGCTGCTGGACGGTTTGTATGGACCTAAAACGTCCCGCAGAGATGGTGATTAGGAAGAATACGTGTTGCTGACCCTACAAAGTCCCTGATTGATCCAAGAGAAGTTCTTCTAACTGGCGACAAAAGCACAGCCACAAGCTGATGAAGTTGGGACAGCTCCGGAACGGAAGGAAACGGAAAGAGAAAGTGTGTACAGCTGGTGAGGAAATTTTACTGTTTTAAAAGAGACTGCCCCAAAAAACCTTTAAAGCTAAATTACATTTGAGAACAGAAGAAATAAGCGGTGAAATTAAGCTACATTGGATTGCATTGGACAGTGTGTTATCTTTCTTTTTAAATGCTATTTTATGGATGGAATTTGCACAAAGTTTTTTAAAGTGAGCGGATTAGTTTTTCTTCTACTTTTTTATTTTTGTAACCTATGGATTGAAACTCTTTTTTTCATTTCTATATGAGTTTTTTTTCCCTTTTTTGCCTCATTTAAGAATTTTACTTCTTTTAAACCTGAAATACAAAAACGATACAAAAGGAGTACAAAGAGGCTTGTAACATTAGGGGGAAAGAAAGCAACACTGCCACTTGGAGGCTGGAGGTTTGAGCCTTGGAAACATTGTACTTTCACTTCTTTCTTTGATCATTTCAATTTTGCACTTTAAGACCTTGAAGCTTGTTTACAGAGAGTGATAAGAAGAGCACAGGGTGTTTATGCAGGTGTTCTTTTGAATCTTATTGCCAGCTGGAGAAAAGTGAAAACAAGGTATTATTGTGAGAGATTATAAATGAATTTGTGGTTAATCTAATAAAAAGCCTTGAAAGCCAGAGTGGCAGTGTTTACCAGTTGAAAGAATGGCACAATATCAACATCAAAAAGAAACTCTAATATTGCAAGAGATAATGTTTGAAATTCAAAAATTATTAGAAGTATCAGAGAGAATTGAGGAGAAACTGGAAAACATAGAGCATATAACAGCAAAATATGATGGAGAATTTCAATTGGAAAAAGTGGAGGCTAGAGTCCTAAAAATTGAAGAGAAAAACGAGCACAAAAAGAAGAAATTTGTTGACATCTACGGTGAATGGAGTGTGGTTGGAAATAGAGAGTGGAATATGGAAAGGGGAGCTAGATGGCCAGGAACTCTACCCCAGATGGCAAGGTATAGAAGAAGAAAAAAGAGAAGAATTGATGGATTTAAGGAGAGAAATCTTATCAGAAGCACTGTTGATGACCAAAGATATGCTAATTAAAGAAACAGATGGAGGGTATCGAGATTATATAAGAGATGCAACAAGCAATGAGCTGCGAAGAGAAGTCCGCAAAATATTATCAAGGAAATAATCAGAAGATTAATTCCACAAATGGCAAAAGACATAAGATTGCATTATTAGTGGAAAGAGACAGGTTGATATATGAAAGCTTATAACAAAAAATAGTTAGCCTCAGCCCCTCCCCGCTGATCTAATTTATCATGTTCATAAGCAAGGAGGAAGGGGGGAGCAATCGGGATAACACCACTGCGTGGGGAGCGGCAGCTGTAGAGACCCCAGACCGTGCGTCCTGCCACCATCGCCGACCATACCCACGTCAGCTGTAGAGACCCCAGGCCTGGCGTCCCGCCGCAGCTGCTGACCACACCCCCGCCGGCAGCCACCGACGCTCTCCATTCTCCTTTCACCGCTAACCGCCCCATTTCATTCATGATGTTCCGGCTATAAGGCAGGACATCGCAGCTCAAGGGTATCCCCAAGGTCCCAGGAAATTCTCATAGCTGGACCTGGAACCAACGATGGAATAGGGTTCTCCTGCAAGCCCCAAGAAGGACAATCATCTCCCCGAAGCTCTCCTCAAACACGACAGGACACCATCTTGGGCATGTGTAGTAGAATATGCCTCTCCAACCATTTTCAAATGGAATACTTATTTTGTTGGTTTCTCCCACCATACCAAAGTTGATCACATTCTGTTCTTTTTTTGGAATATTATTCTGCTATTTGGCTTATGGTCAGATGGACAGAGTCCTGAGCCTTTTACATAATTTGTTTCCAGTATTTCATAGGGTTTGAAGGAATAATAAAAGCAGTTAGTCTTAAACTCAGTTAGAAAGATACAGATTGTCTTTGGAGTCCAAATCAACCATATTAGTTGTTTAGATATCTTCAGATTAATATTAATATTATTATTAATAATATTAATATTATTATTAATATTATTATTAATATTATTATTATTATTATTATTATTATTATTATTATTATTATTATTATTGTTATTATTATTATTATTATTATTCTAAGACAGGTTGACTCAACTGTAACATTTAAAATTATGTAAAAGAGGATTTTCAGTCAACAAGTCTTTCCTTCAAGCCAAATCAATATGCTTACCGTGTAAAGCTCATTAAGAACCCTCATTAAATCCTCATGAAGCTGGAATGCAATTTCTTTGCTCTGTAATTAAAAAGGAATTATTAGGAAAAGAAACATAAAACTACCATTGAGAAAAAACTAAATGAATTATTGTTTACACTAAACATATTCGTCCATTTTTTGTTCTGCCTTATGAACAGCAGAAATTTGTCCATGTGACAGGTGTCAGAAAACAAAACACATTGCATGACTCTTGTGAAGGCAATTAAGCAATATTACTTTTGTTATTCTGTGACAATTAAATCAGCCATAACATAGCGAAATAGAGTGTTGACAGGCTCCTTTCATAACAGGGCTTTCTTTCTTCTCCCTGACATTTATTAATGGTAAGGATGTTGGTCATACTGCCTATTTGCAAATTAGCCAACTGAATAATTATTGTAGCCACTCCGTTGGCAACTGATTGCTTGCCAGGTTTTCTCAGCTACTTTAAAACTAGAACTCTTGTGACAAAAAAAAGTTTTTGCAAGAGTTAAAATGGAATGTTTTACTTTTTGTAAAGCCACTGCACTTTTACTGAAAAAAATAGGTTCTGCTTTGTTAGATCCAAACTAAAGCTATTCAATTTAGCATTCTTAGCAAGTGAGCAATTAATTAGAAAGCAACAAGTGGACCCAACATCCTCCACTGGCCATTCTGGTTGACAATTGTGGGGTCTGGAAACCATAATTTTTAAGCCTTTTGTATGCAATTAGAACTGACAATTGTTCAAGGACATATTAATTTATTATAAGTAGGCAGTTAATGTTCATGAGTTTGTTGATACATTAAATAACTGCATTTATATTAAAAATACAAGTAGCCAACTTTTTAAAAAGGTTGTAAAATTGTTTTAAAAGGAGTCAACAGATGATATATTTGATAACACAGTGATATCCTGGGGAAAATTCAGAGTTTTGGGGAGACAGGGAGAAGGTTGTGTTATATTTAGGGGATGTGGTGGTAAAATCAGGAGGTCGGCAATTCAGCGTTCGAATCCCTAGTGTCGCATAATGGGGTGAGTTCCCGTTACTTGTCCCAGTTTCTGCCTAACTAGCAGTTTGAAAGCATGTAAAAAATGTAAGTAGAAAAACAGGGACCACTTTGGTGGGAAGGGAACAGTGCACCTGGCACCTTCAGCATTGAGTCATGCTGGCCACATGTCCACGGAGACATCCTCGGACAACACTGGCTCTTTGGTTTAGAAACAGAGATGAGCACCACATCTAGAGCCGGAAACAACTAAGATACATGTGCAGGGGAACCTTTACCTTATGTTATATTTATTCTTTTACTGTTTTAATATTTTACAATATGTTTTTATTATATTGTAAGCTGCTCAGAGTTGCATGGCAGTGAGATGGACAGCATATAAATTTAAGAAATAAATAAAAATAATTTTGTACATTTTTCAACAATTCACAATATTTTGCTTCATTTGGCAACACAAACTGTGTGTGATATCAGGCATTAGCATACATATGGAAATAGCTTGCTTTGCATTTTTGCTTAGATCTGGAATCAAATCACATTGTTTTCTCATCTCCTTTTCTGCTGCTAAATCTTTCTACCATTCTGCTTTTCTTCTGTCTGACAATACCATCCTGCTCACCACATTTCTTATATCTTTTACCCTCAAAATTTCTGGGTATTTCTAACTGGCAATACTGTTTACATTTTTAAAGTCCTTAAATGGTAAAAATATTCATTTAATTAACAAAAGTCCAATATAATGGAGAAGAACAATGCAATGGTTGAATATCTAGTAAAAACATTCATGTCTTTGCAAAATATTGACATAAATTGACTGCTTCAAATATGGATAAAAATATTTTAAGTGTTGCTACGGCAAATGGAACTTGGAAAATTGGAAGATTTGTTTAGCCTAAAGGATTATTATTTGCCGAAATAAGTAATACTTATAAATGTAACTTGGGGGCTTTACCTTGTCCAGTTGGTGGGAGTGGTAGGTGCAGGCCAAGTTCATTCAACATGCATTGAAATGGAACTTATTTCACTAACTATTGCTTGTGGACATCCAAAGGAAATATGTCCCCTACTTCTTTTTTTCCAAATTTTTCCTAATTTTCAAGGACAAGATTCTTGGACCCAGGAGCTTCAAACACTTTTCTAATAAAAGTACAGATTTCTACACTGTACTTAAGAGTAAAATGCCATATTTATGTTTATGTCTCTCTGAAGTTCTTTCTAGGGGTTCTAATAACCCAAGGGGGGAAAATATGGTTTTAAAAAATAAGTGACCTTTGAAATGATCTAATATCCACTTGACATTTATGCTGAAAAGCAAATGCCAGCATTTCTACTTAATTGGATCCTATAGCCACTAAGCACCTCACAGCTCTTCTAGTAGACTGAAAATTGAAGAACTGCGCCTTTCTCTGATCATAATCAGAGAGCAGATACAGATTTAATCAAATTAAGTGTATGCGTGTGTGTTGTGTGTGTTGTAAAAGATAAATGTTTATTACTGGCACAGAATTAATAGAGCAATTAAGATAAAACTCTTAATTGAAGAAAGAAGATATTCTAATTAAATTAAATGTGGAGGCCTTATATAGCTCTTTCCCCCCCTACCAAGCAACATTAGATTTCTTAACAGGAAAATAGGCAATATTAAGTGCATACCAAAAGCTATTAGCAAAGTGACATTTCAAATTTATTTAGAACATCTTTACTATTCCACTGAGTACAATAAAGCTTTCTCCCAAATAAATATAGATACAACTGCCACCCAAAATGTTAATTTGTTGTTACTTTGCCCTGATGGGTATCTAAAAGTTCTTATTAACTATCAGAAACCCTTGAGAAGGAAACACAGCCCAGGTTACATAAATTTAGATTTAATTACTTAATATCAAATCATAGTGTGGGAAACATCCTTAAATGTGATCACTACATTGCTAATTTACACAAACTCATTCCCTGTTGTGATTTTACAATCTCCTTTGTTTTATTCTCAAAAGCCACCTAAAGAATTTACAAAGGTGGAGTTTTTAGCAAGATTGGTAACAGTTTTCTTTTTCATTGAAAATGTAACTTCTCCCAAGTATTGAAAAAATAATAGAATTATCTTTTACATTGGGTAAGATTTGATATCCATAGACCAGGGGTGTCAAATTCAATTTCAATGAATGCCGCATCAGGATTGTGTTTGACCCTGGGGAGCCAGGGTGGGCTTGGCCAGGGTGAGTATGGCCAGCTCGACATCACTTGTGTTGGGGCACCTGTGGTGGCCTGAGCAGTCTGCTAACGAAAACGGGCTCCCAAGCTCCGTTTTCAGTTGGGAAGACCTCCTGCAATTCTCTGTCAGTGAAAAAAGAGTTCGGAGAGCCGCACGCAACCATCACCGAGTTCTGTTTTTGTTGGCAGAGGCGCTGTGAGCCAGTTCTTTGCTGTCTCCAGGTTGACCCTGCTGGGCAGATCTAAGCACCCAGCGGGCTGGATCTGGCCCCTGGGCCTTGAGTTTGCACCCCTGCCATCTTTCCTTTGTTGGAGATAACACAATATACCTGTATTTAAAGCTAAATGCAACCCAATATGTTGCATTTAGCTTTTTTGCATTTAAAATTATATATTCTTGTCACTTTCACCAAAAAAGTGAAAGTTTTTTTTATTTTTTTCACCTCTTCTCCATATTAATAGTGAAAAATGTCACAATGAAGTCAATTACTAATCTCAATCTTCTGCAGAGTATTTGGTTTCAAATTATGTCTTTTAGATAGTTCTATTTCACTGAAAAGAGAAAAACAACATTATTATACCTTCTTGAACACTCTGGTGGAATCTTCACTTATCTGCATAAAACGCATGATGACATTGTTCAGGTAGATATCACTCAATGTCGCATGGTCTTTGCTTTCTCTTCTTACTTGGTTGAGTAGTAAATACCAACAGTTTACTGGAGATAGCAGATTCTGGTCTTTCCTAGTAGCATACATATGTTATATAGTTTATATCATTGCAGGCACCATTCTGTTTTATTTATTTTAATTAAAATATTTGCGACCATTAAATTATATAAATACATTCTACATAAATTATAAATAAAAACAAAACCAGCATTTTCAGGATTGTATTTATGTGTGAATTATATCTTAACATTCATTAAACACCCTTTCAATGCTGAAAATCAGCATTATGAAAGAATAGTAAAGCCATCCAGTGCATATTTAAGGACAGTTGAGATTTTAAACTAGGTTTAAACATAGGTTGCAATCAGATTCTAAGTTTATATTTTTAAAAATAAAGGCATAAATAAATATGTGCCATTTTGAAAGGTAACATACATTTATTTATCCTGTAAATCTGCTTTTATCAGTAGCAATCATATTTATGCAGGAAGTTAACAAACAATAGTGAATAAGGCCCTGTCCAGATGGTATGCTTTAGTGTTTACAGTTTAGAGCTGTAGCATGAAACATAGGGAAGCTAGTCATAAAACTGGAAAAGCTATTCTCTAGGTGGCACAAAAAGTGAAACAAGCCGAGACATTCTGGTTTTACTCAGTAATGTCTGGAGGAAAAAGATGATTCCATGTCAACCTTTATAACTTTACATAATGATATAACTACTTCAAAAAACAGTTTTGCTGTTGTTTTATAGTAGACACAAAGGCACTGTATTTGACATAAACTTTGGAGTTGGGTATCCAACTAATTTAAAACATAGAATATTGCTTCATTTCTCCACCTCTAAAACGTTTATTTTCTCCTGGAGAAAATTCATTTATGTAGTCACTAAGCATCAACACTAACACTGAAAATCAATAATGGATACTACATAGTACAAAATATAGAATATTCCAAGATTTGTAAGGGAAATTTGTAAGTAGTTGAAATCACCAAATTCTCAAGTGCTTATACACATTAAAAATCAAAATGCAAAAGGGTAAATATTGCTATTTTAATAAACAATATTGAGATTAAACATTATGCAACTCTCAAATGAAAAACATTTATAAATGAAACAAATGAATTGCATTCAGATTCATAGTTTTAGTCTAATATAACCTGACCTAGTCTAGGAACAAATCACATATCTGGATATTCTTCCTAGGCAATACTGCTTTCAAATACTTTGGTATCCTTGTTAGGTCTGGAGTACAGTATTAATAACCAGATTATAAAACAAAAATAAAATTATTTGTTTCACATCATAATTTAGAAATCATCCTTAGAGCATAGCTGAAATTTCATGGAGAATATCTATTTTTCAAAAGGTTAGGATGTCTTTAGAAAAATTGGCTGAATGCAAGAAGCACATAAGATCAATTCTAGTCCAACAAACCATGGTTGATTGCACAGCAATTCTGAAAATTAATTTAGCCTTCAATTGTATAAGGAACCTCAGCTTACTTGTACTGTTGATGATCTTTAGTACTTCTTGTTTTTGCCATGAATCTTTCAGCTAACTTTTCAAGACTGCGTGAATATTCTGTTTCTATTTCTGCCTTTTTACGAAAGAAGTCTTGCAAGTCTTGAAGAAGCTGCACTCTCATCTCTGTTTGCTGCTCCAGGCATTTTTGTTGTTCTATTAGCTGAGCTCGAATTTCTATATGGAAATATAGCAGTTTGGTTAGAAGTTTACTAATTTACCAGCAATCTTTCTCATACACATACTTTCATAAAGTTTATACCATACAATTTAGGAATAATCAGATCATTAGCAAGAATGTACAAATGGTTCATGGACAGGCTACGTTTGATGCTTGTCAAAGGAAACATGTTAAACCTGTAATTCATTGGTTATCAATGAGAATTTTGGAGAAATTAAAGGAGTTGCAGTGAAATTAAATATATTGTTTCCACATTGCATGAGATCTTAGGAAATACTGCTTTCGGTATAAATTCTGGTTTTACTCACAGTAATGTCTGAAGGAAACAAATGATTCCATGTTAATCTTCATAACTTTACATAATGATATAACTATTTCAAAAACAATTCAAATTTTGCTGTTTTATAGTTGGCACAAAGATATTGTATTTGATGCAAAGTTTGGGGTTGGGTATTAACACATATAATATCTTCTTCATTTCTCCATCTCTAAAATATTTTTTTTCTCCTGGAAAAATCCATCTATATGGTCATTAAGCATTAACACAAACACTGGTAATCAATAATGGATGCTACATAGTACAGAATACAGAATATTCCAAGATTTATAAATTTCCTGGCATGATTAGATCATTTTATAAATGATGTATTACATTGTTTTTATGTGCTAAGCAATTATATTTCCTTGATCGTTATGAAAAGTGGAAGCTTTTTGGTAGTGCCTTGTCTAAGATCATCATGACCGTTCATCCTGAAATCCAGGCGGCCTTCAAGTGAATTAGCTGCTGAAACTTTTGGAATACTATTGTAAATCTGGAAATCTCTTCCTCAATACTTAAATATCTTGTTTGCTGAATGAAGGACAGTAAAAAAAATAGATCTGGCCTTAACATTTAAAAATGAGGGCCAAGGAAAATATTTTTTAGAACTGATGATGCTGGGTCAGACCTCTTCCTTACTTGCTTCTTTAGAAAATATAACAGGTTCACTACATTATACATTTTCTTTTAGCAGATGTGTACAAAGTAACACATCACAGAATGACATGATGTGTTCTTTATGTTAAACACTGCAAAGTGAGAGGAAAATTCATGTTGTAGCAAACTCCATATCTTATAAATGTTCAGCTTCTTTCATATATTTTTTTCTAAATGCAAATAAAGCGCACCCACAAAACACAGACAAAAGGACATTGTTAGTCTTAGGAATAAATATTAAGATTCTCTTCCCCCTTCTGATCTTAAAACTTGTTCATAATTTTCCACAAGTCATGGGAATGTATATTTTAGTAGGAAATTAACATTACAATAATATGTAATTATGTAACACATGTTGACAACAGTAGAAATCCAGAACATTAACAAAAATTCACCAAGCTTCCAATCTGCCTTTGAAAGAATTTGAGGTGATTTGAGGAACATAAATCAGAGTACATTCATATAGACAAGATACCAGATCCAACAGCTGCAATGTTAAGTGAAGAAATCAGGCATGATAAAAAGAGCTCACAGTCCAAAGCTCTAGAGAGCTCTTATAATATCAGTTATCCTCTCTCCCCAAACAATATTTTTCTATGGAGGAAGCTGACAAATACAGATGTAAGTCACTGAATGATGAAACATCAAGTAGTTTATATTTTATGTATGACTCATTGGACTCAGAAACAAATTCATCACTGGTCAGTCTACTTTCCTTCCTAGCCATATTGTTCATTTTAAATCTAATCTTAGCTTTTAATATTGCATGTAGGCCGGCATTCCTGTGAGTTTTGAATTGTAGATTCCAGACTTTCTTTGGCATTCTGAATTCAATGATGTGTCCCTTCTCTCTTCAGGGTATTCTGTAAAACATCTCCTTTAACACAATCCCTTCAGGGTGTTATCTGAGTAGAAGGTTGCTCAGCAAATGCTGGAGGAATTGTTTATAACTGGAGCTGGTAAGAACATTCCTAAGGGAGTATCACCATCTGTCTTGAGAGAAAAACTAAACTATAATTCTTCGTATCATTTTTCTTTTTTTCTTTACTTCCAAATGTTCCTCGGTGCAGAATTTTAACCATCCAAGGTACAAAACTACTTATAGACAAAATAAAAGGATGAATTTCAGTGGTTCTTGAAATAATGAGATCATCATTAAGGTTTCTTCATTTTGATTTTGATTGTTTTTTAAATTGCTGCTAGAAAAAACTAAGGAGTTTTACACTATAAAAACCAAATACAGAAGCACTGACTGAATATTAAATAATTTTTATAACATTTTTATTTCATTTGATAAACATTATAAAACAATGGAATATATGTATCAACTTACATATGAAGGCATACAGGTAGTCCTCGACTTATAACCATTCGTCTAGTCTAGTTCAGAGTTACGACAACATTGCCAAAAGTGACTTACGACTATTGCAGCATGGCCACATGGTTAAAATTCAGACACTTGGCGAGTGATTCATATTTATGATGGTTGCAATGTTCTGGGATCATATGATAACCTTTTGTGACCTTCTGACAAGGAAAGTCAATGGGGAAGCCAGATTCACTTAACAACCATGACAAGAAAGGTCATAAAATGGGGCAAAACACACTTAACACACACTTAACAACTGCCTTGCTTAGCAACAGAAATTTTGGGCTCAATTGTGGTGGTAAGTTGAGGCTTTACTTGTATTTCATCAATATTGGAAATTAGATTTATCAAGAAATGATAAATAGTCAACTCAGCCAGATATTTTGATATTACTCATAGTATGTCCCAAACTATAGCAAGATGAACTGTTGTCGAAAATGATGTTTTAAGTACAGACTCCTTTCCAATCCATTCATCTGAATTTTTATTTTCTTTTAAAATAATAAATTAGCATGTTTTGTTGTTGCCGTGCATTTACTGTATAACCAATAGTTTCATTAAATAAAACTATAAAACAACATATTGTGGACACAATCATTCTGAGATGTGAATCTCAGTTTTGGCTTGTCAGACATAATGAAGTTTGAACAAATTTGACATTTCCTGTTTTGTTCAACTGCTTGCCATAATTTAGTCATATCATGTATGGAAGCATGGATTAAAACCAACAACAATAGCCTATAAGCCTGGGAAAGAAAGCTTGTCCTGTGGATTTGTCAGATGGACCTTCCATAACTGTGCAAGAGTAAGATGACAGTGATACAGGATAAACTTCCAAATATTATGTAGAATGGAATTGAAGAAAAACTGGTTTATATAATTTTTAATTTTGTATGCTTCCCAGAGTTACCATGTATGATTTGGGTGTCCATATAAATTTGTTAAATAAATAAATAAATAAAAATACTGTTAACCTGTTCTAATAAATGCTGTTATAGTTGCCTCAGAGTGAGTCCTGCCTCATCCTTCGGCTATTTTACACTGGCGACGAGGATGGGATCTCTGACAGCCATCTAACAGCGTTCCATGGGGAGCGAACGAAGTTCCCTCAGCCGACAACCGGTTGCTGTCTATTCCGCATGCTTCACCTCACCGGCGCAGCGACCGCTGCTATGGCATCCATGCCACCTTTTGCTCCATTTGGAACTGACGGTGAGACGTGGGCCGAGTTCATGGAGCGGTCCGAATGTTTTTTGATAGCTAATGGCAACCAAGACCTGCCCACAGACTGCAAAGTTAGTTTTTTTCTCAGTTGTTGTGGCCCGGCTATGTTCAATTCAGCCAGGGCTCTCGCCGCTCCGCTGCCGGCTCACGCCCTCACATGGGGCACTCTGACAGCCAAGCTGAGGAATCATTATGCCCCGGCACCCTCGCGGATCGCCTGCCATTCCGCGTTCCGCCAGTGTGTGCAAAAGGAAGCTGAGTCGATCAGCCAGTTCCTGCAGGCATTGCAAACGGTGGCGATTCCATGTGAGTTCGTGGACCTGGATGACTCCTTAGTGGAGCAATTCATTTGTGGGGTCAAGGACTGCTGCCTGAGGCGGCGAATGCTGGCATGGCCGGAGATCACGCTGTAGCAGGCGGTGGAAGAGGCCAGAGTCGCGGAGCTCTCCGACCTGTCCACAGCCGAGATGAGCCCTAATCACCTGCCGCCCCTACCCAACCGGACCTGCTTGATTGATGAGTTCGTGCCGCTGGATGAAACCGAGGAGGAGGACCAGGTGGACCGGCTGGGATCCACACCTCGGCACTGGCCGCAGCAACCTTCCCACCAAGCCAGGAGTGCCTGCCTTGGTTGCGGAGGGAACCACAGCCGGGTCGCATGCTGCTGCTGCCATAAGAAGAGCCACCTGGCCCAAGTCTGCCAGGCCGTCCTACCATTACCACAGCGCCCCGAAATCCTCGGCCAGATGTCCAGCCAGCCGGCACAGCTTTCCTTCCAGCATCCTCGCCGCCAACAGCGCCGCAGAGACGACTGCTTTACTGTTGAGCCAGACCTCCCTGCCACCCCTGCAGTGTCAGTCAGCCACGCATCCACAGGTGCTAAGAAGATCAAAGTCTCCTTGCTGCTCGAGGGGTCACCCTGCCAAATGGAGGTTGACTCCGGGTCCTCCCGCTCCCTTCTCTCCTGGGCTGACTTCTCCCACCTCTGCCCTGGCGTCACTCGGGGCCAGATGTCAGCCCCAGACACGACCTTACGTGACTACCAGGGGACTCAAATTCCCACCCTGGGTTGTTATGTACTAGGGGTGGAGTATGGGGGGTTTAATGGGTGCCTGCCAGTCCTTGTTGTGGAGAAACCGGGGCCTGGATTGGTTTCCCGCATTTGGCCTATCCATAATGGGGGTACATCATACTGATGACACCCCCCGACATCGAAGATGTCTTGGCTGAATTTGCCGACGTCTTTGATGGTCAGCTGGAGAAGTACAAGGGCACCCCTATCTCACTAAACCTCGACTCCCAGGTTGCCCCAATTAGGCTGAAGGCCCGCAGGGTGTTTTTTGCCTTGAGGGCAAAGGTTGATGCGGAGCTAGACAAATTGTTGCCGCAGGGCGTGCTGGAGCCCATCGACCACTCTAAATGGGAGACCCCAATTGTGGTCCTTGTCAAGGCTGATGGGTCCGTTCGCATCTGTGCTGACTATAAGTCGACCATCAACCTTGCCCTCCAGGCAAACCCCTATCCAGTCCCTGTAGTGCAGCACCTGCTCCATTCTGTGGGGCAAGGCTGCATTTTCGCCAAACTGGACATGGCACAGGTCTACCAGCAGCTTCCGGTGGATGACAATGCGGCGGCTGCCCAAACCATCGTCACCCACTGTGGGGCTTTCCGCTACCGCCGCCTTCAATTCGCCACTTTCGTTGCCCCGGGGATCTTGCAGAGCCTCATGGAGCGGCTGCTCCATGGGCTCCCTGGCGTTGTCCCCTATTTCGATGATGTCCTGATCGCTGCGAACAGCCGCTCAGGGCTCATTGAAATACTTCGGAAGGTCCTCAACCGTTTTAGGGGCGTGGGCTTAAAATTAAAGTGCAGCAAATGCTCCTTTGCTGCTCAGAGTGTGGACTTCCTGGGCTTCTCCATAGATGCCCAGGGCATCCACCCTACCCCTTCCAAGGTTTCTGCCATAAGGAACGCCCTGACGCCTGCCTCTAAGGCGGAGCTTCAGGCGTTCCTCGGCCTTTTAAATTTTTACGCGCCATTTTTGCCGCACAAGGCATCACTAGCTGAGCAGCTGCATCGGTTGCTCGACCGATCCGCGGCCTGTCACTGGGGCAGCCGCGAAGTGTATGCGTTTGCCGCTGTCAAAGCCATGCTTACGTCATCGGCAGTCCTAATACAACATAGTGACAGGCTGCCTCCGACGCTAGCATGTGATGCTTCTCCCGTGGGCCTGGGGGCTGTCCTGAACCATGTCCTCCCTAATGGCTCTGAGGCCCCCATAGCTTTTTATTCCCGGACACTATCTCCTGCTGAGAGGAACTACAGCCAGGTGGACAAGTAGGCTCTGGCTGCAGTGTCCGGGGTTAAAAAGTTCCACAATTACCTCTATGGACAGCATTTCACGCTCTTCACCGATCAGAAGCTTCTCCTTGGACTTCTGGCCGATGACCATCCAACCCCTCCCATCCTTTCCCCACGTATGACCCACTGGACGGAGTTCCTAGTGGCATACTCCTACAATTTGCTGTACCGCCCTGGGAAACAGCTGGGGCACGCTGATGACCTCAGCCATTTTCCCCTCCCTGTCTCTGATCCACAGGCCGTCCCTTGCCTCTCTGTCCTCTCTATCGCTGACTTAGACCTGCCACTGACTGCCAGTGATGTGGCTGCCCTTTCCAGGGCTGACCCTGTCCTTTCGCAGGTCATGGCTTGGGTCATGAGGGGCTGGCCTGAGGGGAGGATTTCTGACAAGTTCCACCCCTACAAGACCCGGCAGCTGGAACTGTCTCTCCACAGTGGGTGCCTCCTGTGGGGGGACAGGGTGGTTATTCCACCCGACCTGCGCCACCAGGTGTTGTCTTGTCTCCATGTGAGCCACCCAGGCATAGCGCAAATGAAGGCACTCGCCCGGAGCTATGTCTGGTGGCCTTACCTGGACGACGAGATTGCGGCCTGGGTGGCCAGGTGCTCCCCCTGCCAACTGTCCCGAACGGCTCCTCTGGCGGCTGACCCTAGGGAATGGGAGCTGCCCAGGGGTCCCTGGTCACTCCTACATCTCGATTTTGCGGGCCCCTTCCGTGGCCAGGTGTTCCTGGTCATCGTGGATGCATACTCTCGCTGGGTGGAACTTGTCCTTATGGCTTCCACCACAGCAGAGGCCACTGTCCGAGCCTTGCAGGTTCTGTTCGCCACACATGGCCTGCCGGACGTTGTCATCTCTGACAATGGCCCACAATTCGCATCCACGACCTTCCAGGAGTTTCTGGCTGGGCAGGGCATCCACCATGCCCCGGTCGCCCCGTACCATCTGGCCAGCAATGGCCAGGCAGAAAGCGCTGTCCGCTCTGCCAAGGAGGCCTTGGGCAGGATGGACCGGGGCGACTGGCCTGCAAGAGAGGCTGCTTACCTTTTGGGTCAGCATTCCACCCCTTGCCCCATTTCTGGAAAATGCCCGGCGGAGCTGCTAATGGGCTGGTGCCTGCGGACCACCCTAGATAGATTGCACCCGCTCTGTTCTGGGGAACAGCCGGGCAACCTGGGACCCTCCCCCCGGTAGCTTCCGGGTTGGGGACCTTGTCTGGGCCAGGTCCTACTCAGGGGATCCAAGGTGGGTGCCTGCCACCGTCACCTCCATAACTGGTCCCTGTTCTTACAGGGTCCACCTACCCGATGGCACCGAATGGCGGTGCCATGTGGATCAATTAAGGCGCTGCCTACCACCGGAGACCTCCTCTCAAACCGATCCACCGAGGCCGGCCACCGCCATTCCGCAGCCGGCCCCCTGCATTCTGCAGCCCGCGACCTTACTTCCTGGCGAGCCTCGTTCACACCTGGGCCTCCACTCGCCACAAGCCGTCTACTGACCAGCGCTCCTGGGGCCATACCTTCCCGGGCACGCCCCTCCTGGGTTGTCCCATCTGGAGGCCTTCCCCCAGTCAGGCCTCTCCTGCTCCGGCACTGCCCTCCGGCAGTCACTCTCAAGCCCGCCTCCAACGGCCGGGCCCCCTCGCCCAATCCTACCTGAATTGCAGGCTCCGCCTTCTGGACCGGACCCCGATGATGACACCCGGAGCTCCACTCCCTTCAGGGAGGAGCTTCCATGGGCACAGCCTCCTCCGCCGATGACTTACTCTCAACTGGGCGGATCCGGCGTCACTCCGCCTATCTTCGCAATTATGCTTGCGCGATTTCTGCATGTGTGTCCTTGCTGGGGGGGAAGAAGTATTCTATCCTACGACCGGTCTGCCTCG
This sequence comes from Natrix helvetica, assembly GCF_964273705.1. Classification (NCBI taxonomy): domain Eukaryota; kingdom Metazoa; phylum Chordata; class Lepidosauria; order Squamata; family Natricidae; genus Natrix; species Natrix helvetica. The sequence goes on from NC_138553.1 coordinate 49,148,404, forward strand.
CCTGACAGCTAGCAACAGCCAAGCCATGCCTGATTGGCTAAGACGTGGCTTGGCTGAGCGCGGGCTATTCAGGCTGCTTTCATTGGCTGCCCTGCTTGACAGCTCCGTATAAATAGCTGTCAAGCAGGGAAAGGTGCTGAACTTCGTCTATTGCTGTTAACGTTCTAATAAATACTGTTATAGTTGCCTCAGAGTGAGTCCTGCCTCATCCTTCGGCTCTTTTACACTTACCTTGGCCCTGTCTCTGAGCACAGAACATCTTGTACTTCTGGACACTCCAGGTAGGTTGCAGTTCTGAAATATGACAGCACTGGAGGTTAATGGGTCCCTGGTAGGTTCATGTTTGATTCTTCTCAAATCTTCGGCAGTTAAGGTACATCTTTTTTTTCTCAACACGTTTCTTGCGACCCTGTTGACTCTTTGCAACAAAATGTTTGATAGTTCTGTGATCACGCTGCAATATCTTAGCAATTTCAAGAGTGCTGCATCCTTCTGAAAGACCTTTTACAATTTTTGTTTTTTCAGAGTCAGTTAAATCTTTTTTTAGCCCATTTTGCCTGTGGGAAAGAAGCTACCTAATAATTATGCACACCTTGATATAGGGTGATGATCTTAGGCCACACCCTCAGCTCATTACACAAATACACATCATATGATCTGCTTATATCCACTAAGCATTCAAGTTTATCCAGCTTGGAGGTGGAAAATATGCACACAAAGGATGATATGGTCAAAATAGTCACTTGCCTAATAATTGTGCACACAGTGTATACACACACACACACACACACATACACACTTCCACTATACATCTTTTTAGCCCCTGCCATGAACTGGAATTGAAAGTAAAAGTTAAAACCTGCTAGATCTGTTGCCTAATAAACCACCTTGTTTCCGAAGTTATACAATAATCTTTGGGGTTTATTTTATTGCAATAGATGAATGCATCTATGCTTCTGAATTAAGAATTAATTTTCTATCCCCACAACCAATTCAATTCTGGCAAGGAGCCCTTGGTCCTGCTGTTTAGTCTGTAGAAAGTTCTACTCATTGGAGTAATAAGGGTGCCAAAATATTCCATGTAGTTGCAGAGATCTTTGATTCTCATTCTTGGCCATTTGTAATCACAGCTGAGAGTCATTTGGCTGCCTATTCTCTCAGACCTTTGAATGGATGGCAGTTGGCCCACCCACAATCTGGTAGGCCTAAAACATCATAGTGGAATACTGAGTAACATTTTGAGCACCATCGTAGAGCACCACTCTATTGTGGAAACCAGCCATCTGTGCTAGCAATGAAGTGTTGGCACCACATCTGTTCATTGCAATATAACAAAGTCTGTATTCTGCTCTCTGCAGGGAGGGACCTGGAAATCCAAGGGAAAGAACAGGGTCTTTTTATGCTTTAAACCTGTGTTTCTCATTTCGAAGTGTAAACAGCTGAATAAAAAAACATAGATGTACATTAACACCCATTCCTACTTACTTGTAAATTCTAAGTTTAAGACTGGAGTTTAGGAGTTTTATTAAATGAGTTTTTCACTAAAATTCACATTGAAAATTAAATTGGAATGAAATGCTGCTTTAATCAGAAATAACCTGGCAAGGAAGAATCAACACACATTTGCTTCTTAATGTTTCTGAGTGCTGGAAACATAATTAAAGCCATTAATGCATGGGCAGTTCCAGTGATACGCTACTCAGCTGGAATCATCAACTGGACTTCGGCTGAACTGGAAAACCTGGACCGGAAAACGCGCAAACTTTTGAATATGTACCATGCTTACAGCCTGAAGTGACACCAACAGGTTGTACCTACCAAGAAAAATAGGGGACAGGGGGCTACTGCAAATCCATCAAACTGTAGAAGAAGAAAAATGAAGTTTGAATGATTATGTGAGCCAAAGTACAGAAAAATTGCTGCAGGCTGTGAAAACAGAGAGCCATTATGTCATCTGCAAACTTTATCACAATGTTGGATGGATTCGAGGATATGCAGTCATGTGTATACAGCGAGTACAGGTAGGGGCTGAGCACACAGCCCTGAGGGGTGCCTGTGCTGAGCTTCAGGGTGGAAGATGTCGAGGACAGGACCATTACTGTGTGTGGATGGTCCATCAGGAAGTCTTTGATCCAGTCATAAATGAGGGAAGGGAAATTCAAGTCAGTCAGCTTTTCAATGAGAATAATAATAATAATAATAATAATAATAATAATAATAATAATAATAATAATAATAATAATAATAATAATAATAAATATTTATTTCTTAGCCGCACCCTCTCCCGAAGGACTCATGGCGGCGTACAATGAAACATATGAAATAAATATGGACAAAACAAACATATGACAGAGACATATACCGAGACATACACAAGGAGGAGGTCGGCTGATAAATAAAACAATTAAAATACAATATTTAAAAACCCCTAGATAATTAAATATAATTAAAATACCCAGTAAAAGCCCGTCAGGAGCGATATGGTTAGATCAAAGTTGAGCCAGGCCAGCTGCTTGGAATAGGTGGGTCTTAAGCTTAATACGAAAGGAGCGGAGGTCAGAGGTATTCCTAATATCCGGAGGGAGGTCATTCCACAGGGCTGGGCCCGCCACAGAGAAGGCTCTACTCCTAGGCGCCGCCCCCCGACACTGTCTTGTGGACGGCACCTGGAGGAGGCCCTCTCTGTGCGAGCGGATTGGTCGCAGGGAAGTATGGGGCAGAATACGATCCCGCAAGTAACTAGGTCCTGAGCCATGGAGCGCTTTAAAGATTATTATCAAAACCTTGAAACGCACCCGATAGACTACAGGAAGCCAGTGCAGCTCGCACAGGAACGGTGTCACATGGGAGTACCTAGTACTCCCCATAATTACCCGCGCGGCTGCATTCTGGACCAACTGTAGCCTCCGGGTGCATTTCAAGGGAAGCCCCATGTAGAGAGCGTTACAGAAGTCCAAGCGAGACGTCACCAGCGCATGAGTGACTGTGCGTAAGGCGTCCCGGTCCAGTAGGGGGCGCAATTGACGCACCAGGCGAACCTGGTGGAACGCCTCCCTTGCCACGGCTGTCACATGGTCATCCATGGACAGCCGGGCATCCAGGAGGACGCCCAAATTGCGCGCCCGCTCCACGGGGGCAAGTTGAATGCCCCCAATGGCCAATGATGGAATTAATTGGCTGAACCGGGGAGCTGGTACCCACAGCCACTCCGTCTTGGAGGGGTTGAGCTTGAGTCGGTTGTCATCCATCCAGATCCGTACGGCTTCCACACACCGGGACATCACTTCGATGGCCTCGTTGGGGTGGTTCGGGGTGGAAAAGTACAGCTGAGTATCATCAGCGTACAGATGGTATCCCACCCCGAAACCACGGATGATCTCACCCAGCGGCTTCATATATGTGTTGAAGAGGAGTGGCGAGAGGACCGACCCCTGTGGCACCCCACAAGTAAGGGGGCGTAGGGTCGACCTCTCTTCTCCTGCCAACACACGCTGCGTCCGGTCAGAAAGGTAGGAGCCGAACCACCGCAAAACGGTGCCCCGGACCCCCAGCCCCTCCAGCCGGCGCAGCAGGATACCATGGTCGATGGTATCAAAAGCCGCCGAGAGGTCTAATAGGACCAGGATAGAGGAACAACCTCTGTCTCTGGCCCTCCAGAGATCATCCACCAACGCGACCAAGGCCGTCTCCGTGCTGTGACCGGGGCGGAAGCCGGACTGGCGCGGGTCTAGATAATCATTTTCCTCCAGATGTCGTGGAAACTGGTAGGCCACCACACTCTCTACAACCTTCGCCAAAAAGGGAAGGTTGGAGACAGGACGATAATTGGCCAGCTCCAAAGGGTCCAGGGAAGGCTCCTTGAGCAAGGGTCTCACCACCGCCTCTTTCAAGGCGGCCGGGAGAGACCCCTCGCTCAGCGAAGCATTCACTAGGCCCAGGAGCCAGTCTCGTGTAACCTCCCAGGATGCCAGTACAAGCCAGGAGGGGCACGGGTCCAATAAACATGTGGTGGGTCGCAGTCGTCCACGCAATCTGTCCAAATCCTCGATGGCAACCAAGTCAAACTCCTCCCAGATCGATACCTCAAGACTCGCCATGGACGTCTCCATTGGATCACTGACAGGAACCCAATCCTTCCGGATTTGAGCGATTTTATCCTGCAGATATTTACCAAATTCCTCTGCCCTGCCCTGTAGGGGGGCCTCCCGCGGCCTCTGAAACAAGAGGGAGCGGGACACCCGAAACAGGGCAGCAGGGCGGTTCTCCGCGGATGCAATGAGAGTAGCACAATATTGGCGTTTGGCCACTCTCAATGCCACAAGGTACGTCCTTAAATGGGCTCGTGCCTGTGTTCGATCAAATTCGGAGCGAGAGGATCTCCAACGACTCTCTAGACGTCTCTTGCGGCACTTCATCACCCTTAGCTCCTCGGTAAACCAAGGGGCTAGGGTGGATCGTTGCCGCCGGAGAGGCCGCAAAGGCGCCACCCGGTTCAAGGCCCCGGTAGTTGCATTATTCCACGCAACCACCAGGTCCTCTACCCGGGGGCGGGTCAAGGTTACAGGAGGTGGCCCAAGCTCCGTCTGGAACATATCAGGTTCCATCAGGCGCCTGGGGCGGAACCATCTGGAACTTTCCGGTTCCGCCTCCCCGCAGCGGGAGGTAGCACCAGGGAAGTCAAGACGGAGGAGTGAGTGATCTGACCATGACAGGGGAGTGATGGTTAAGTCCCCTCCTCCCAGATCACTCAGCCACTGGCCAGAGACAAAAACAAGGTCCAGAGTGTGTCCTCCCTCGTGTGTCGGGCCCTGAATCATTTGAGTCAGGTCCATGGCTGTCATGGAAGCCATGAACTCCCGAACCCCCTCTGATGCTTCTCCCATCGATGGCAGGTTAAAATCCCCCATCACTAAAAGTTTGGGGGTCTCAACCGCCACCGATGCGATCAGCTCGAGGAGTTCGGGCAGGGCCGCTGATGTATAGCGAGGAGCCAGGTATACTATCAGCAGGCCCAACTGTCTCCCAGGCCCCCATTTCACAACAAGGGATTCACATCCGGACGTCTGTGGCACAGTAGACTCCCTCGGCTCTAAGTCCTCCCGAATAATTGCTGCCACCCCACCGCCCCTTCCCTGGGCCCGGGGCTGGTGAAATGCTCGGTAGCCTGGTGGGCACATTTTGACGAGGGGAAGACCTCCCTCGTGGCCCAACCAGGTCTCCGTTATTCCCGCGAGGTCCGGCTCCCCCTCTAAAATTAGATCGTGAATGAGGGGGGCCTTGTTAACAACGGACCTCGCATTGCATAACAGCAGCCTCAGGCCTTGGGTCTGTAACTCTTGACCACCTAGAACGCGGGGGTTGGTACAAGCGACCGGGTGTAACCAGCAACCACGGTCTCCCAACCGACTGTAGATTCTTAAGCTGTCCTCGTATCTGCCCCTCCCTGCGACCGTTGGAATTAAAGAGCCCTGTATAGGAATGGTGTCCTCCCCCTCCTCCTCCCTTCCGCCCCTTCTGCTCGCGACCACACCTGGAGGCCCGGCTCTCACATCGCTCCTGGTCTGACCCACCCACCCCCCCTCCCTGGAACCCCCTAAAAACAATGTAAAACATTTAACTAAAAATCCCCTCAGCTTCCGTTTCTTCCACCTCTCGGGGTTCACAAACCCGTCATCAAGGCAGGCCCTTGTAAGAGCCAAGGGCCATACCTGCGAGAGAGGGGCCTCCCGCAGGCGGAGCAGGTCTTACCTTGAATAAATTGATAGAATATTAAAGCCCAATTGGGTAAGGGTGCAGGTAGTAAAAGTCAATAGCCGGAGGGCTAAGGTCTTAATGGGATACTAAAGCTGGAGGCTTTAGTATCCAGATAGTACTTGGAAAGAGGGCGGGGGGGAAATGTTCAAATATTCCCAAAGTGGAGCAAGGCAGAGATGTCATAAAAATGGGAACCAGTCTAAGGTGGTTGAGGATAGATATAATTACAGATGTGGGATCCTTAGTGGGTGGAGGGGGCATTCTGAGCCCAGCTGTTTTTAATCTAGGCAATCAGTCAGGCCCATCCATAGCCCTGAAACAGGCCTCCAGTGGCCTCTGAAGTTCTAGGCCATCCCCAGCCGTTATTTTAGTTCCTCTCCTCACTTCTGGTTGCCCAACACATTCATCTTGGTCCCCATCCGGCGCCTCAGTGATCATTGCAATTTGGGTAAAGCTCTCAAAAATTGTAGGAATATTCTCCAGGTTCTCCAGGTTCCCGGGAGCATGGGAGCAGCCAGGCTACAGCCAAATGTCCTAGAGGAGTCCCTGGCTGCAGCTCTTTCCACACCTCCAACGCTGCAGCCATCTCCCTTTGCTGTTCCTGACTGTCTCCTGATCTGCTCACCTCTCCGGAGCCTCCAGTGCCTCATTGTCTTCTCTGGAGTCGTAGGGAGAACCTTGTTCTCTTTGGTGCCATTCTCTTGCTTTTTTCCCATTTTTTTGCATTTTTTTCGCAACGCAGTTCAAATTTTGTGCCTTCGCGCCGCTGCGCGCGCCGCCGCCATTGCCTCCCGGCTTCCTCCTCAGCCGCTCACAGCCGCTCTGCTCCTTCCACTCTCGTTCTTCTCCGACCAACCCTGGTGGGCTAAAACGAGCCCAAAACAAGCCAGGGTGGTCGGACTACCCAATTCTCGGCCCTCCGATGACATGAGGGCCGGCAGCAACCTCCTACCCAGTCGGGACGCTCCATGGCAAGCTTAGGAGCTTAGGAAGGCGACCGCCATCGCCGGAAGCTCCTCCTCCTCCCAGGTAAAGGTGGAATGCCAGGTAAAGGTGGAATAAAGCAGCCTCAATGAAGGCAAACATGGAATAAAGCAGGCTCAATGACATGAAATATAAAATAAATAACCAGAACCTTTTTAGTGTAAACAGGCAATCAAATGTTGCTTCAGTTAGTAATTACAGCTGCAATCTTACTCATCCTTCCCTGGAAGTGAAGTCCTCTAAATACAATGGATTGAATATACATCCATAGGATCTGCAATATTCTGCACAACTGCCAGGGATTAAATCTCATTAAATATAGGGAGTCTTAATTTCCACATAAATATGCCTGGGATGGGATTATCGGACAGCATTCTAGTTTTAGAAACAATGTCAAAATAAATCTGTTTAGAATCCAGATTATTTTTGATCAGGGGTCCTCAACAGACATTGAAAAAAGTGGCTATCTCTCAACTCAATGAATGATTTTCTATGAGCTTCAGTTTGACATTTTTGGAGGGCATGTTCAATTCATTAATGAAGTAATTGCTCTTTAACACATCTATGTAATTTTAGATTATCTTCTGAACCTAAGGAAGAGATTCTGTATGTATGTTCAAGGAGGAACATTCAATGCACTGAACCAATATGTGAAAAGCAAAGGCAACACTATCAGTGTCATTTCTCATTCACAAAAGTCTAACATGAGCAACCCAAAGGCACCCAAATAGTTCCATATCTGGAAAGCAAATACACAATGGAGATGTTCCAATTTATAATAATTCATTATTCCCAATTATAATTCTCATGCCATATAAAAATGATTTCTGAGATTCTCCCAATCCTTAAGAATTAATTTGACAGGAAAGAATAAGCAGAAGTTTGCATTTGCCTACAGCCAAGTCTATGTCTCTATATAACCATGATGGTGAAGCTATGGCACGTGTGCCAGAAGGGCACGCGGAGCTGTCGCCTATTGCTCTTCTGGGTTCTGGAGTGTCAACCAGCTGATCTTCATGAATGTGGGAGCGCTGGAAACCAGAAGAGCAGCTGCCCGGTGCGCATGCACGTGCTGAAACCCACAAGGGGAGCAAAAGCAAGGAGAGCAGAGCTGCCAGCCAGGCCGGGTGGGCCAGGGCTTCCCTCCCTCCCTGTCCAAGCGGGCTTCTTGCACAGCCCCAGTCCGCAGCACTGTCGCGCATCCGCAGTCTAGAGCGCCTGGCCAGCTCAGGCACATGGGGCAGTAGGGCAGGGTTTGCTGGCTGGGTGCTGGCTCCTTGCAGTGGCAGTTCTGGCGCTGCCACTCCTGGCTGAGATGCTGGAACAGGAAAAGCAGGAGGAACTGCCATCGAGGAGGTAAGCTGCCCCAGGAAAGCGCAATATGGAGAGCTGCTGAAGGGTAAGAGGTGCGCCAACCAGTAAGCGACCAGGAAGGGGAGTGGCTGCACTGGCTTGTTCTTGGTGGTGGGCTAGGAGGTGCTTCATTCTGGCCAGAGTTGGGGCGAACCTCTCCCACCTAATGCCCAACAACCTGAGCCCTGGGAATGCTGATGCCCCTTACCTCTGAGGAGGGTAAGGGGCTTCGACTTTCCAGTGGAGGGAGGCATCCCAACTTTCTCTACCTGTCCGGGTCTTCAGAACTGGGTTGTTGGTGGGGATGTCCCAATGGGGGAAAAGGGGGGGCAGGCAGGGAGGTGCAAGGACCCCTGAAAGGCAAGTGAGCACCGGAGAGCAGGTAGCTGTGTGCATCTGATCATCTGCTTTTCCGGTTTCCAGCATGCTCTTGCGCTTTGCACGCATCGGCACTCGGTACTGAAAAGGATCACACGCACTTCCATTTCAGCACTCGATGCCGAAAAGGTTAGCCATAACAGCTATATAACATATTAGGAAAAAACAAAGTGTAGATATAGGGCCAAATTAATACTATAGGTCAGTGGTCGGCAAGCCGCGGCTCGCGAGCCAAATGTGGCTCTTTACACATTTTAATGCGGCTCTTCTGTATGCCGGGCGCCCGCACCCCTCCCTCCTCTCGGGCTTCGGAGGGAAGCTTCTGCGAGCGACAAGTCTCCCAGGCTGTAATTTGCCGAGCTGTACGCGCGCGCCTGTTTTCCACGGCGTGGAGCAGCGCCGAGATTCTGCGCGGCGAGCGATGATTCCAAGGGCCATCAGTGGGGGGGCAGGGTCCCCCCTCGCGTTCCTCATCTTCCCGGATGGCCCCTGGAATCATCGCTCGCCGCCCAGAATCTCGCCGCTGCTCCACGCCATGGAAAACAGGCGCGTGCGCACAGCTCGGCAAATTAAAGCCTGGGAGACTTGTTGTCAATCGCCCGGGCTTTTGAAGAAGCTTCCCTCCGAAGTGTTCCGAGGGAGGGCTGTAAACTTCCCTCCGAAGTCTTGGGAAGTTCTGAGGAGCCCCCCAAGGCAAAACGCCGCTGCCAGGTAGTTAAAAGTACGTCTCTGATTCGTCTCTGTCAGTCTCTCTCTGATTCCCTCCCTCACTCCCTCTCTCTGTTCCTCTGTCTGTCTGTCTGTCTGTCTCATTCACACACACACACACACACACTGTGGTCACCTTGTTGAGTGTTCCAATCACATTTGAAACACACTCAACAAGGTGACCACAGTGTGTGTGTGTGTGTGTGTGTGTGTGTGAATGAGACAGACAAACAGAGAGGAACAGAGAGAGGGAGTGAGGGAGGGAATCAGAGAGAGACTGGCAGACACACACACACAGACAGAGAGGGGGAGGGAGGGAGAGAAAGATAGACAGACAGAGAGAGAGACACACACAGAGTGAGTGATTAAGTGAATGAGTGAGAGACAGACACACCCACATACACAGAGTGACAGAGGAAGGGAGGGGAGAGACACAGAGGGAGAGACAGACAGACACACACACAGAGAGTGACAGAGATGGGGGAAGGAGGAGAGAGAGAGAGAGATACAGAGAGAGAGACAGACAGATAGACACCCAGAGAAAATGACAGAGGGAGACAGAGAGGGAGGGAGGGAGAGAGAGTCAAAGAGCCAGAGAGAGAGAGAGAGAGAGAAAAAGAAAAAAAGAAAGAAAGTGGGAGAGAGAGATGAAATTAAAATCAACAACATACAAACCTGACTTACTCAAACTATCCAAGGAAATGCAAGGCCAATGTTCACATTAGTGGTTGTGACTTTGTCAGTCATTGTCAGGATGTAATTTTCTCTACATTGTAAGGCAAATTTTACGGAATTTAATAATATTTAATCGATAAATAATATCGTTCTAAAATTTTTGTTTTATTAGTTGTGTTATTTGTATCCTCCCGACCTATGTGGATACTTGCATGCAGAATATTCTCAATAAAAACTTATTGAAACTAAAAACAGTGTACCATCCTATGTATTTTCGGTTTTAAAAATGCGGCTCTCCAAATAAATCTCAATCGTGGTTTTGGCGAGATTTGGCTCAGTTGAAAAAAAAGGTTGCCCACCACTGCTATAGGTTGATCGCTAAGGAATAGGCACTCAAAATTGCATCATTATTCAATGTCATGTTGCTATGCTCAATAAGTTTTAAAGCACTGGCCTTGTTGCTGGGAAAACTACCCTATGGACAAGAGCTGTCACAAAGAGCAGTCTCACTACATGGTAAGAGCATGAAAACAAAGAAAAAATAATTTCTGAAAAGCATTTTTTTTGAAGAGGCAGCTTTCTCCAGCAGGATTCAGAACTAAAACACAAAGGAATGAATCCACCAACCTTGGCATTTAAAGAACTTGCGCAGGCTTTTGATACAAGAACAAGCACAAAACTGAATCCAATTACATTCCTAATTGCAATGTGGGCTGACTTTTCTTAAATTAACTTACAAACATATTCCACTATATAAAGAAAAAATTGCTTAAGAGAAATGAATACCTCTAGAGTCCTTGGTGCTCTCTAAGCTGCTTGTTTTCTTGCCAAGCATTTCATTACCGAGTTAGGTAATATCATCAGTTCACTAAAACATCTGCAATATACAACCTAACTGAGAGAGCACCAAGGACCCAGACTTCAATCCTGAGCTACAAATAATCTCTTCTATAAATAAATAGCTTATATCATGTAACAAAAGTAGTCAATATTAAAATATTATGTACTACCTTAATAGCAAAAGATTTTTTGCTTTAAAAAACTCTCCTGTCTGGATTTGTTATGTAGATATCATAGAATTACAATGTAAAGAAAAAAAACCCAACAGCAAAGCAAAAACATCCAGCTTTTGATATCAAGTGTGCAGACACTTTTAAAGAGATAGCCATTCTAGCATTTGGCACTGAGAGTGCTTATAAACCTGTCATCACTTCTAAGCACTTTTTGATCTTTTCCATCTGCATTTTAGTGGAGTCACTTGCCCACAGAATGAATGAAACCACATCCTTCTTTCTGAAGCAGTCATTCATTCTATCGTTCCAAAATGCTCTGCCATATCTCAGATACTCAGCCTAAGTATTTGCACTTGTTCTTCCTTTTAAGTGTGCACGAGAGAACATAGTTTAACAGCTGCCAAACGAGAATGTCAAAGTATTTCTTTTCTTGGCCTCATTCATCATGTCAGTTTCATCTGAGAATGCACCTATTTCATATATCATAAAGCAGCGAATGACATCTATTACTGTACAATAAGACATTTAGAAGCAGCTCACTGAATAAGGCTGAAATACAGCATTTACAGAAACAACTGGCCTCAATGACTAATTTAGTCAACAAATCCTTTATTATCCCTGAAGGCTGCAAACTATCTTAGAAAATATTATATATAAGTTATATGGAATTTACATTCAGATCTATTTGCCTTACTGCCAGGACCTAGTATGCACTGGGGCATCTTTTTATTCTGCCTAGCAACAGAATATGGGCTACTTATTATCTGTTGCCAATATTCCTACTACTCTAAAGTTGAACTTGTATTTGTATTATCCATGTAAGAACATGGTTTTTCCAGAACATGAATTCAGTCTTTGAGTTCTACCAATTGCTGTTTCCCCAAACTGACTGCAGTCCCTTGTAATAAGAATGCATTTTTTCCCCTTTCTTTTCGTCTCTCTATCAAAAGAACAGTTGTTCACATACCATGCTCACAACAAAATCTCTGTAAACTCTTCTGCAGGAAATTCTGAAGTTTATTGTTCCACAATGACTTTTTATCATGAATAATATAGTTCTCAGAATACCATGACTGAAAAGCGTTATTTTCATCAGAAAAGAGAGCATATTTTCTTCTTTAAAGTGAAATTGGATATGAAGTGTTTTGATTCGTGAGAAGAACCCAACTATTTTTTCTACCAAAAGCACTGACATTATTTGTTCCTCATCTGTTTGTCTGAGGAAGCAATAATTTCAAACAATGAATATCTGAATAATAAATTGTGAAACCTACAGAAACCTATGCATACCCTGCCTGAAATATTGCTCTGTGTTTTTTTTTTAAAAAACAAAGTTTTATTGATTTTTTTAAAATTTACAAGGAAAAGGGTAGTGGAAAGGTGTACAAATTTTGGCAGTTGCAAAGTGTGGTAGACGCCCCCTCCCTCCAAACTCATAGTATACATCTGAGTATAAATCATTAATACATAGTCATATATAATCAGCATTTTAGTTCTATTAGTACTTTCAATCAATTTAGTACATAGTAATATATGATCCACATGTTAATTCCATTACTACGGTCAATTTATATCAATGAGATTTTCTTATTCATTTTTGTGATCTGAGCTTTCTTGGTATTGCCCCTTCTCCCCCCGCTGGCAGAGCTCCGGCCCCTCCCGTGTCCTGCATATCCGTTGTAGGATCTTCTGTTTTTTCTAGGTGTATTTTGTTTTTTTCCATAAAGGCCTGTGCCTCTATGGGTGTGTTAATTCTAATTCTTGTCTCCTCCCAGAATATCAACATACCTTCAGGCATCAACCATCTAAACCACACCCCCTTCTGGTATAATTTATTTGCTAATTGCGAATAATTTTTCCTTTTTTCCCTAATTTTATTGGGGATCTGCTTCAAGATAGTTATTTCCCTATCATGGTATGTCAGGGCTTGCCCCCTTTGTACACCCAGTATTTCGTCTCTTGTGCTTTTTCTAATAAATTTAATATGTACCTCCCTGGGTACATTGTGTATTCTGGCATAGGCTGAATTCACTCTATAAACCAGATCTATCTCCCATTCCATCTGTTGTTTTTCTTTGTGTATATATTCAGCCAAGATGTTTATCATGATGTCCCTTATGTTTTCATCATCTGCTTCCATCACATTTTGAAATCTAAGATAAAAGGACATTCTCTCAAATTCTGTTTTCATTTGTTGGGTATCAAATTCTTTGTTTCCCTTCTGCACCGCCTCTACCCCCCCCCTCACCTCCGCCACCCCACCCTCCACAAGGTCCAGTCTCTGTGAGTTCTTATAAATTTGGGCTTGATTCTCTTTAATTTCTTCTTTCATTTCCGCTAATTGTTTCTTAATTTCCTCTTGTCCCTGTAAGAGTTGCTGGAGCATTTGTTGCAGATCCATCTCTGTACTTTTAGGTTGCATCAGGTCTGTAATCTTTGATTGTGTAGCAGGACTGGATGTTGCTGGTTCGGGTGGCTGACGGCGACGGGCAACTTGTTTGCTCGCTCCAGCTCCCCGGTGGGCTTCGCGGGGGATCCCTGCATCGGCGGCGGCTGGTGGGGGGCCCCCCGCCTTGCTCTAGGCACCGGGGAGCAGTATCGGAGGGCGCGTAAAGCGTCTTCGCAACAGGCTGATCGGAGAATGAAAAAGCAGAAGGAAGCAGCGGCGTTGTGGTGAGGCACTACCCCCCTTCACTCCCTTTCTTGATTTGAAGAACTTTTCAGCACTTTAAAACTTTTACTTTCGGATAACTTTGGAGGCGCGGCTGGAGGGAGGGGGATTCCCCCCCCCTCGGACAAGCGGCTTGGAACAATTCTGCTCTCAGCCCCAGGGGAAGGAGGAGGGGGGAGAGCCAACCAATGATGCCACACCCTTGCTTAAAGTGACTTTCATTGAACCTAGCTCCATAATTTACTGATGATCTGAGGACTTTGGGAACTTTGAAAACTTTGTTATGCCTCTGAGCCCGAAGCTGGCAGGGCAAGATGGCACACTTCCATTGTCTTCATGAACTGTGAAACCTGACTCCACCTTTAAAAATTCAGGCTTCCGGTCTTTGTCTCCATGCTACCCAGAAGAATCTCTTGTGGATTGTTACTCTTTGAACTCTCTGGGGTGGAAAATTTTACTCTATTGCCAGGCTGACTAGAGAAATTCTCTCCTGCTTGGACCTTCTGCCTCCTGGACTCATCTGACTGCTGTGCTGCTCCAGCTGTCCATTCTCTACACTGACTGAACTCTTTATTCTATAAACTATGTCTCCTAAAAGACCACCCCCTGGAAAGCCTGGCTTTGCTACCTCTGCCCCGAAATATTGCTCTGTGTTAAGACTCTGTGGTTCACTTATTGTATATTCCTTTAAAAAAGTTGCAATAGATATCAGCATTCTTCAAAAAATATATTGCAGCTCTGTTAACATTCTTAACAATAACTTTAAATAGGTCATTAAAATCAATGATAGAAAGAACATTGCTGCCCTTTTCAATTAAAATCACCTATTTCAACTGAAAAACATTGTTAACTTGGTGATTTATTAGTGTTTCTCCCAGGGTTTATGCATACAGTGCATTCAGAAAGTATTCAAACCCCCTTAACTTTTGTCAATTTTGTTATGCTGCAGTCTGATTCTACAGGTTGAAATCCCCTTTTCCTCACTAATCTGTACTCAGTACCCCATAATGACAAAGTGAAAACCGAATTTTAGAAATATCTGTAAATTTATTAAAAAGAAAAAACTGAAATATCACATTGGCATAAGTATTCAAGACCCTTTGCAACAACACATGAAATTTAGCTCTAATGCTTCCCATCTTGCTGGCATGTTTCTACACCTTGATTGGAGTCTATCTGTGGTCCAACAGTGTTCCATGATAGTGTTCCAATATTTAAGGGGCTGCCAGAAAATAGAGACTGTCAACCTGTTCACCAAAGGACCTAAAGGTAGAACAAGAATCAAGGGATGGAAACTACTCAAAGAGAGAAGCAATCTAGAACTGAGGATAAATTTCTTGACAGAACAATTAATCAATGGAATCAGCCTCCAGAAGCTGTGAATGCACCAACACTCGACATTTTAAAGAAGAGATTGGACAATTATTTGTCTGAAATAGTATGGGTTTCCTGTTTGAGCTGAGGATTGGACTAGAAGACCTTCAAGGTTCCTTCCAATTCTGTTATTCTGTTAAGGTGATCTGATTGTGTAGAGTAGAATTATTGAAAACCATGAAGAGAAGTGAAAGTGTGGTTTTAATTATGAATTGAATAGTTAAAATGTTCATCCATTAGTATCAATTAGTATCATCTTAATTGTTGTAGCAGCATATAATAAGTAACAATCTGTAGGCTGGTGATTGGTTCACATTATATTCCAGTTAATAATGACAGTGGAAAGACAAGGTTTAAGTTTTAGGACAATTGTCCAACTCTTTGAATATATGTGATCCAGGAGGAAAAATATTCTGTGGGTAACATGAATGGATGGAATCTGGTGTGGAATATAATAAGAGAGTACATAAAAAGTAACTAGGCCATTCAGAGGCCAAAAATGAATCAAAATTGTGTCTGAAGAGCATTTGCTCAAAAAATCCTGTATGAACCTGTATATAGGTCCTTACTTACCAACTGCTCATTCAGCCACTGTTCAAAGTTAGGATGCACTGAATAATGAGATTTATAGCCAGTTCTTGAAGTTGCAACTCTTGTAGTGTCCCCACAGTCATGTGATCACAATTTGGGTACTTAGCAACCAGCATACATTTACCATGGTCAGTGTCCCATTTCATGATCACCATTTGTAATCTTCATAGGTGGCTTCTAAGAAGCAATGTAAATAATGGGGACCTAGCAAGACATCAGAAGTTGCAATCATATGAGGCCCTCACAGGTCCACAGGTTCTTCACTTAATTTTGGAAACCAGAACTGACAAGTTAATATTGCATATCAGACACATCACATGATTTTTCATTTTACAACTGCATCATTTAGTGGCAAAGATGCAAGCTCCAGCTTATAAAATGCAACAGAAGCATGTGTGTTGAAGTAATGAGAAGTATGAAAAATAATGCTTGGTTGGTAGAATTATAAAGTGAAAGAGTTTATGAATTCTGTGGATAAAAATATACATACAACAAAAGAGCAGTAAAAGAGAATGGAAAAACTCTGTAATTTGTATGAAAAGAAAAAGTTATCAAATAATATAGACAAGGACAAAAATTAAGTTTAAAATAAACAAAGAAAACACAAGGCAGTTTTATGACAACTTTAGCGTAGTAGGAATATTGGCAACAGATAATAAGTAGCCCATATTCTGTTGCTAGGCAGAATAAAAAGATGCCCCAGTGCATACTAGGTCCTGGCAGTAAGGCAAATAGATCTGAATGTAAATTCCATATAACTTATATATAATATTGCTTGGAAGATTTAAAGGCTTAAGCAGAATAAATAAAATTAAAAATAAAATGAATTATAGGGAGTGCTAGAACTATATGGTATTACAGTGAAACGCAAAGACTAGAATTAAAATTAATGTTGTAAAATAAGTGGCCAAGTTAAAAATAATGAAAAGAAAGTCACATGCTGTATATTTTTTAAAAATGATGAAGTTACAGTTGTTAAGTAAGAAACAGTTGAGAAAAGTTAAAATAAGTGGTTTCCTTATGGACTGGATAAGCATGTTATATGTGTCTTATGACTGGAAGACTACTATTATCATCTCCTATACAAAACTCAGCATTAGTTAACTCAGTCAACAATCATACAGTTTTCTCTTTCCTTCTCTCTCTTCTTCCCCACCTTTCTTACATACACTCACACAGAATCACTTTTTTAATTGTAGAGAAACAACTACTATTAGAAACCAAACCCACTAAGATCCAGCAACTCTCATAAGATTAGCATCTGAAGAAAAGCACAATCATAAAAGAAAGTCAAAAAGTGCAGAAAACTCCAAGAACTGGAGAATATTCTTAGCATCTACTGGGCTATTATGCACAAAGAAAACGAGGAAACAATGAGTTGTAGTCCTGCCTTAAGTATGAAAAACCATCTGGGTGACCTTTGGTCCAGTCACACACTTTCAGTCCAGTCCACTTCACAGGGTTGTTGTGAGAAAAATAGGAGGAAGGAGCATAATTATTTACAAACAATAATACAGGATTTAAAACTTTAAAAAATCTTGGCAGATGTTTGTCTTACCTGAACAGTCATTCTCTGTGTGCTGCGGGAAAATCCAAGCATGGGTTAACTTCTGTCTATTTGCCCAGAGACTGAGTTGTAAAAGCTTTGGCCACGCCTCCTCTGCTCTACTAAGTCCAGTTTTTCAATGAGAGCGTAGTCCTGCTGAAGACATGATATATTTGATGTACTCAGACTGCTCCTAGACACTGGACCCAACAAAACCCCAGGGCAGGGTTGGATTCTCCTGCAGCACACAGAGAATGACCGTTCAGATAAGATCAACGTTCCTTCTCCTGTGCGCTTCTTGGAGAATCCAAGCATGGGACATACCCAAGCTTAATGTCTCAAGGACAGGAAACAGGTCAGTCTAGGGTCTCTAGGCTAGAGTGAACCCCTTGCAGCACATGCCTCCCAAACGACGCCTCGGTAGAAGCAGATTTGTCCAATTTGTAATTTCTGACAAAAGGCGACAGGGATGCCCAAGTTGCCGCCCTGCAAATCTCCTCAATAGATGCTTGTGTTGCCCAGGCGGCCATGGTGGCAGCACTTCTGGTGGACTGTGCAATTATGCAGCCTGAGATTGGTCTGGCTTGATGTTTGTAGGCATCGCAATTCATGCCTTCAACCAGCGCCCTATGGTTGATGGAGTCACCTTTCTTACCATAGACATCGGTTGGAAGAAGATGAACAAAGACTCTGTCCGTCAGAATGAGGCAGTCTGTTTTATATATCTGCATAATGCCCTTCTGACATCTAAGGTATGCCAGTGTATTTCCCAGAGATGACTAGGTCCCGGGCAAAAGTTCGGTAAAATGACCTCCTGGGCCCTGTGGAACCAGGAGTTCACTTTGGGAATGAAAGAAGGGTCCAGCCGCAGAATAATTCTGTCCAGGTGGATAATGCATAAGTCCTCCCTTACTGAAAGTGCTGCCAGCTCTGAAATCCTCCTGGCCGATGTAATGGCTATGAGAAAGGCGGCCTTAAAGGTCAGAAGCTGGAGGCTAGTGGTCCTCAACAGCTCAAATGGTGTAAAAGTGAGTGCTTGTAAAACAAGGGGAAGCTCCCAGGTGGGGTACCAATGTACCACAGGGGGCTTCAGGTTAGTGGCTCTCTTCAGGAAACTATGCACCCTTGGGTGCTGAGTAAGTGATTGGTGGTCGTCACATGCTGGTACTATGGACAAAGCAGCTACTTGCCTGCAGAAAGTGTTGTGAGACAATCCTCTGTCAAGACCCTCCTGCAAGAAGTCCAGGACCTGCAGAATCGACGCCACAATGGGATTGATGTACTCCTTGGAACTCCATTTACAGAAGGCAGACCAAGTCGCGTTGTAAATCCTAATGGTTGAAAGCCGTCTGGAAGCCTGGATAGTCTGGATAGCCAGGATAGTATAGATAGTCTGAAACAGATCCGGGTGCAGGCGCCATTCTGAGTGGTCAATTGTGGTCCTGCTCAGCCAATCTGCCTGTACATTGTGTACTCCTAAGATGTGCTCTGCTCTCACGGATTGGATGTGTTTCTCCGCCCAGACACCTAGGGCCTCCTCCTCCTCCATGGAGGACTTGGACTGAGTGCCCCCATGACAATTGACATGAGCTTTAGCTGCCATTGTCTGTCAATAAGAGAACATAGCAATCTTGTATCTCCATCTGGAAGTGGCGAAGGGCCAGCCACGCTGCTCTCAACTCCAGCCAATTGATGTTGTGTAATAGTTCCTCTGGGGACCATCTCCCAGGAGTTGGGCATCCCAGCCGAATAGGCTGTCATCCAATGTTATGATTAGGCGACTGGGCTCCTTGAACAGGCAGCCTCTTGTCATGGCTGGAGATTGCCACCAGTGGAGGGAATGAAGGGCCTTCAGTAGAACACAAACCGTCATGCTGGAACTGCTGGCGCTGGCTTTCTGATGTGATAGGAGGAACCACTTGCCGGTTCTTGTGTGTAGTCGTGTCCAAGGAACTATTGCGATGCACTAAATCATCTTTCCCAGAAACTGGGAAAGACAAATGACTGTCACAGTTTGCAACCTCCGAACTTGGTTCACTAGGGTTCTGATGCTGGCTAGACATTCCTGGGAGAGAAAAACCTTGCAGGATATGGTGTCTATCACAGCACTCATGTGGAGCAGCCAGGTGGTAGGAATCAGGTGGCTTTTCTCCAGGTTTATGGAGAATCTGTGGTCCTGGAGTGTTTTTTTAAAGTTTTTTTTATTTTTTATTTTCTTACATACCATTGTATGTATACATTCACATAATTGTTATTCTTCTTTACATTTGTCATTCTTATGCATTTGTCATTCTATTTAATAGATTATAATATACAATTTGGATTGCTTTATTTACCATCCCATCTGCCTGTTGTAACACCACCTTATTTTCCCTTTCTTTTCTCCCCCCTCTACTTCCTTCCTTCCTCCTCTACTTCTCCTTTCTTCTTCCCTTACCTGTCCCCTACGCCTACTCTTCCTCTTCCCCCTCCCCTTTCTCTCCTTTCCCCCCTCCTCTCCTTACCTCTTTCTTCCTTCCCTCCTCTTCCTCTCATTCTCTCTTCCTTTCACCCTTTCTTTTTATGTTGTTATAGGTGTCTCTTTCAAATCTGAGTTTGTTTTTTTGGGATGGTATTTCCGCAAACCCAAATATAATTTAGTATCATTCCTTATTCCCTTACCTTATTCCCTTACCTTCGCTAATATATCCTAACTATGTTTTTTTCCTCTTTATATCTCTCTTGAATATATACTTGTATATTTAGTACTTTCTTTTCTATTTTCCCCCTCTTCCCCCCTTTCTCATAATAGTGTATCATCTGGGTTCTGTTTCTTCTCCTTGCTTTCTTTTCTAGCTTCCTTTCTCTAGCCAATCATAAAATCTTCCCCATATCTTGAAGTACACCGATTCCTCTTTATCCTTTATTTTCAATGTCAACCTGTTCATCTCTGCACAATCTTTTTTTAATTATCTCTTCATCTGTTGGTAACTTATTTAATTTCCAATTTTGGGGAAATACAATTCTCGCTGCTGTAGTTACATGTATAATCAAATAGGTATCCTCTTTCTTATGTTTCTCTGGGAGAATACCCAATAAAAATGTGTCTATTCTAAATTCTATTTCTTGTTGTAACATTTTCTCTAGCCATGCTCTTATTTTAGCCCAGTATTTCCTTGCTTCTGCACATGTCCACCACATATGGTAATATGAACCTTTGCTTATTGACATTTCCAACATTTCAATGACTTGTCTTTAGACATCTTTGCTATTTTTTCCGGTGGTCCTGGAGTGTCTGTATCGTAATTTGGAGGTTGTGTCTTGCCTGTGGGAGGGATGATGACTGGATGAGGATGTCGTCCAGTAGCATTGGAGTTTCATGGATCTTGACCTGAGGTGTGCTGCAACTGCAGCTAACAATTTGGTGAAGGTTCTGGGTGCCGATGATAGGCCAAGCGGCAGGGCTATGTATTGGTAATGGTGCCCTGCATAATAAAACCTCAGTAACCTTCTGTGGGATGGCTGGATTGGGACATGAAGGTAAGCTTCCTTTAGATCTATTGATATTCAGAGGTTGCCCTCTCGAATGCATCCCAGGATGGATTGAAGGGATTGCATTTTGAAGCATTTGTATGCCAAGTGGACGTTGAGCTTCTGCTGATCTAGGATAGCTCTCCACCCTGCAAAATTTTTGGCACTAGCAATAGAATTGAGTAGAAGCTCCTCCCCTCCTGTCCTATGGTTCTATGGTTTTGATCTCTAATAGATGCTGAATTTCGGTTTCCATGAGACCCTTTTTGGACAGGTGGGGGTGGGACACCGAATGAAGTGCCTCGGGTGTGAGGAAATGAACTCCAAGGTAAGACCCAGCTTTATTGTTTGTAGAACCTATGCGTCTGTGGCTATCATCTCCCATTGGGTGGCAAAAAGCTGTAACCGCCCTCCAATGGGAGAAGAATGTTGGAAGTCACTTAGTTCTATGAAAGGGTCAGTGGCCGGACCCTCAAAATGGCCATCCTGTAGCCAGCTGCTGTCTGCTTGTCCCAAAAGGGCTGTCTGTCCTAAGGATGGTCAGTTCCATGGGGATAGGAACATTGGAATGAAGAGGTGTTGAGGTTTGCATCAGAGGGCTGAAAAGTTTGCCTACGAAAATAAGGTGGGATCCTGCAATCCACCCTTCTGTTCAAGTAGGGTAAAACCTTCCTCTTATCCTTGTTTTCGATTAGAATAGGATCTAGTGACTCCCCGAATAGGTTACCTCCCTTAAAGGGAGCAGAGGCCAACTTCCACTTTGACCTCATATCTGCGCGTCAATGGCGAAGCCACAGGAGGTGACGCGAAGTAATGTTGGATGCTAAGGCGCTGGATGTAAACTTGGCTGCATTGAGTGTAATGACTGTGAAAAACTTGGCTGCTGCCATGTTTGTTAATGTCCTGGCATAGTCTGGTTTCCTCTGGGGATAACCTGGCCTGCATTTGGCGAAGCCAGAGAAGGAAGGCCCTATTGAAAACGAGGCAGCAGTGGCCGCCTTAATGGCCCAGGCTGCCGCCTGATGTGTTTTATGGCCTTTTTTTCTCCAAGTTTTTTATTTTTTAATACAAATTATACATACTATAGGAAGAAAGAGTTGTCCGGGTCTTTTCTTTTATTCAATTTAAGCATAGAGAACATTTCTTTCATTTTTTTCTACAATTAACAATATATATCATTTCTTTATTTCTTAATTGGTTACATCACAATAACAATCTTACTACTATTCTCTTTTTCCCTTTCTTCCTCTTTTAACCATTTTCTCTTTGGCTCTCAAAAATTCCAATTTTAATTCTTTCCCTTCTTCTCCCCCTTTCCCCTAACTTCTTTTTCTTTTCCCTATTTTTGTGATTGTTGTCTCTTTTCTTCAGAGTATTTACTTTTATTATTCTAGTAACTTTCCCCAGAGTTTTCCCTGTTCTCCTCCTTCCTTATTATTCTGTGGTTTCTTTTTTGGGACAACTCCTTTCTCTGCTTTTTCTTTGTGGCTGTAAATCCCAGTGAAATTGACCATTGGCTTACCTGAAGGGTCCTTTTCTGTACACCGCGGGAGAGTCCAAGCAATGGGTTAATTCAGTCTGCTTGCCCTTAGGACTGAGGAACTATTTTTCCTTTAGCCACACCTCCTCCTGGTGTGATCAATTCCCCAGAATTCTTAGAAGGAGTCAGTTCGTGCGGACGGAGCGAAGCGTCCAAGATGATGTACTGTTGACACGAAGAACCCGAATCCCGGCCTTGAGAGCCAGGGTGGGTTGGACTCTCCCGCGGTGTACAGAAAAGGACCCTTCAGGTAAGCCAATGGTCATTTTCCTGTACACCACTTGGAGAGTCCAAGCAATGGGACATACCCAAGTTATTGTCCATCTGGGTGGGCAGAAGAAGGCTCCCGGGATTCGGTCTCTGACACAACCGCCTGGAGCACACGCCTGCCGAAGGACGCCTCAGTCGAGGCGAAAATGTCCAATTTATAGTGTCGCACAAAAGGAGAAGGAGAGGACCACGTAGCGGCCCTGCAGATGTCCAGGATCGAGGCCTGGGTGGCCCAGGGCGCCGAGGTAGCAGCACTACGTGTGGAGTGTGCGGTGATGCCGCGCGGAACGGCTTTGGATTGGCTTTCATAGGCTGTCGCAATGCAGGCACGAAGCCACCTGCCAATCGTGGAGGAAGAGACCTTCTTCCCTAGGGAACCAGGCTGGAAGGAGAGGAAAAGAGCCTCTGATTTCCTGAACTCCGCAGTACGAGCGATGTAAACCTTCAGGGCCCTCCGGACATCAAGATTGTGCCAGGAGCGCTCTCTGGGATGCGACGGATGAGGACAAAAATTTGGCAACACAATGTCTTGCGCTCTATGGAACCATGAGTTTACTTTGGGTGTAAAGGTCGGGTCCAGCCTCAAAATGACCCTGTCAGGGTGGATGACGCACAGGTCCTGGCGCACAGAAAGAGCCGCCAGCTCCGAAATCCGGCGAGCTGACGTGATGGCAATCAAGAAAGCCGTCTTCAGCGTCAGGAATCGAAGAGAAGTAGTGCGTAGAGGTTCAAATGGAGGGCCGGAGAGGGCCCGCAGGACTACGTACAGCTGCCAAGTGGGGTAGCGATGAACGGTGGGAGGGCGAAGGTTAGAGGCGCCCTTGAGGAAGAGGCGCACCTTCGGGATTTTGCTGAGAGGCAAAAGATGATCGCCCGACCAGACGGTGGACAAGGCCGCCACCTGGCATCGAAGGGTGTTCGGGGCCAGGCCCTTGTTGAGTCCCGCTTGAAGAAAGTCAAGGACTCTGGAAACAGGCGTGGTCGTCGGCTCGATGAGCAGCTCCTCACACCACTTTGCGAAGGCGGCCCAGGACGCATCATAAATTCTGGTGGTCGAAGGGCGTCTCGCCGCCTGAATGGTGTTCACTACCTCCTCTGACAGGCCTTGGCCTTTCAGTTGGTCCCCCTCAAGTGCCAGACGGCCAACTGGAGCCACTGGGGCTCTGGATGAACTACGGCCCCCTGGCTGAGGGAGATCTGGTCTGGAGGGATGCGCCACGGAGGAGACACCGACAGGTGGACAAGGTCGGCGAACCACGACCTGCGGGGCCAGTGCGGGGCCACGAGGAGGACTTCTGCTCCCTCTGCGATGACTTTGGAGATGAATTGAGGAAGGAGAGGCAGGGGAGGGAAGGCATGCAGTAGCTCGCGGGGCCACTTGCAACGCAGTGCATCTGTCCCCTCCGCCCCCGGGGTGAAGAACCGGGAGTAGAAGCGGTCGAGCTGCTTGTTGTCCCTGGACGCAAACAGGTCTACGGTCGGATTTCCGAATCTGTCGGACATCTGGTGGAACAGGCGAGGGTCCAGTTTCCACTCCGCAGGATCTATGGTTGTCCTGCTCAGCCAGTCTGCCTGAGTGTTGTCCACTCCGGAGATGTGGTCGGAGCGGAGAGATTCCAGATGGCGCTCCGCCCAGCGGCCCAGGGACTCCGCCTCTCTCATCAGTGCTCTGGATCTGGTGCCACCCTGGCGGTTGATGTGGGCCTTGGTGGCCACATTGTCCGTCATCAGAAGTACATGTTGACGCTGAATGGACCGGCTGAAATGGCGCAGGGCCAGGCGAGCAGCTCTCAGTTCCAGTAGGTTGATGCTGTAACTGGTTTCCACTTGGGACCACTTGCCCTGGACAACCAGGGAACTCATATGGGCTCCCCAGCCGGAGAGGCTGGCGTCTGTGGTGATGATTAACCTCTCGGGCTCCTTGAATAGGTGGCCCTTGAGGATGGCCGGAGACACCCACCAGCGGAGAGACCTCTTCACTTCCGGCGGAACTCGAATCGGCCTGGGAGAGTTGCTCCTGGATGCCCTCTGGTGCGGCAGCAGCAGCCACTGAAGCGCCCTGGAATGCAGGCGGGCCCACGGCACGATGGAAATGCAGGAGATCATTTTTCCCAGCAGCTGCGACAGAAGGACCACTGGAGCCTGCCTCAAGCTCATCACCTTGTGGGTCATGGACCTTAGACCGGCCAACCTGTCTTGGGAGAGGAAAACCCTGCACAAGTTGGTATCTATCACCGCCCCCAGGTGTACAAGTCTGTTTGTTGGAGAGAGATGGCTCTTCTCTAGGTTTAGAGTGAAGCTGTGATTTTTGAGGGATCTCATAGTGGTTTGGAGATCCCGCAATGCCTGCTGCCTGGACGACGACTGGATAAGGATGTCGTCCAGGTAGCACTGGAGCCTTATGGGCCTGCGTCTTAGCTGAGCTGCCACTACCGCCAGCACTTTGGTAAACGTCCGAGGAGCGGACGAGAGGCCGAATGGGAGAGCTTTGTACTGGAAGTGGCGACCTGCATAATAGAAGCGCAGGAACTTCCTGTGCTGAGGACGGATGGGGATGTGGAGGTATGCCTCTTTGAGATCTATAGATGTGAGTAGATCTCCCTGTCGAATCCCCGCCAGAATGGTCTGCAGTGACTGCATCTTGAACCTCCGGTAGGCGATGTGCCTGTTGAGGTTTTTGAGGTCCAAGATGGCTCTCCACCCCCCCGAGTTCTTTGGCACCAGGAAGAGGATGGAGTAAAAACCCCTCCCCTCTTCGCGCTGGGGAACTGGTTCCACGGCCCTGATGTCTAGGAGATGTCTGACTCCCTGGTCCATACGCTCCCTCTTTTGAGGGCAGGATGGGACTGGGCACCGGATGAAGGTCCGGGGGGGGGAGGGACAGGAACTCCAGGGAGAGGCCTTCCCTGACTATCTGCAGAACCCAAGCATCCTCGGTTGTCTGGGCCCAATGGGAGGCAAACAGCTGGAGGCGACCCCCGATGGGCGCCGAGCCCGGGCAGTCACTTTGACTTACGGAACGGCCTGTTGGAGGCCCCACCGCGGTTATACTTGCGGAAGCCGAACTGCTGCCTGCCTCTGTCCCGAAAGGGCGCCCTGTCCTGGGACCTGTCGCCCTGCTGACCGAAGGACCTATTGGAGGGAGAGAAGGAAGAGGCAGAGGTGGAAGGCTCGGAGGCACGAAAGGACTGCCTCCTAGAATAGGGAGCGGTCTTACATTCCTGCTTCTTGTTTAGAGAAGGGAGGATCTTCCTCTTGTCCTTGGACTCGATGAGGAGAGGATCCAGGGACTCGCCAAATAATTTGGACCCCTTAAAGGGGGCGGAAGCCAGTTTCCATTTGTTTTTCTGGTCCGCTTGCCAATGGCGGAGCCAGATCAGCCGGCGAGAAGTGATATTAGAGCCCAGTGCCCTGGAGGCGAATTTAGTGGCGTTAAGGGAAGCGTCAGCGGCGTATTGGGAAGCCGCGATTATTTTAGACACGTCCTGGTGGAGGCGGACGTCTCCCGCCGGGAGCTTGGTTAGGAGCTCGCGCAGCCAGATCACAGAAGCCCTATTGAAAAAGGAGGCGGATGAAGAGGCCCTAATGGCCCAGGCAGCCGCCAAGTGGGTCTTGTGGCACGCCTTTTCCGCCTTCTTGTCCTCCGCCTTAAGGCCTTCCAGAAGGTCGGCCGGTAGGGAGGAGTTAGAAGTGAGTGCAGCGATGGGCAGGTCGACAGTGGGAAGGGCCAGAAGGTCCTCCACCACTGGCTCCATAGTATAAAGCTTCCTATCTACCCCACTGGGAGAGGACTGCGTGGCTGGTTGAGCCCACTGGCGCTGGATTAGGTCGAGAAACAGCCCCGGGACTGGAACCAGCTCTTGTTGGGGTGCTGGGACATCAAACATGACTGCATTGGGATTAGCCGGAGTGGCATCCGCCGCCGGCGCGGCCGGTTTGGGCTTGATCCCCACCCTGGTGGCAGCCTTGACCTTGTGAAGGACAGATTTGAAAAGGCTGGGCTTGAACAGACCCGCAAAGGCGGGCGCTTCAGGGGGGAGGTCCTCGTCGTCCGAGAGACCTAGCACCTCCGGGTCAGGGTCCTCAATGGCAGAGGCCTCGCTGACCACCGAGGATTCCAGGGAAGGATGACGAGCACGCTTGCTTGGAGGGGGAGCTGCCTGATCGGGTTTGGGACCCCTAGGGGCCACTGCAGTGGGACTCTTAAATTTCATGGCCTCCGTGATGCCCTTGGCAATGGCACGGGCCATTAGCTCCTGCATGCGGGGAGATAACTCCTCTGAGTCAGAATCAGGATCCAAGCCCTCCTCTAGGGGGGGTGAAGCCTCACCCTGCATGTCATCTATACTAGCATCCCCAGGGGGAGGGGCCTGCTCACAGGCCCAAGAGGGTGCCGGGGAAGCCGGCTCTGCAAATGACCTGTTTGGGGATAGGTCCTGGGACTCCACCTCCTCGGCAAGGACCATTTGGAGATCTTCTCGGGAGGGAGGGATTCCTGAGAGGGACTGCTCCCTGTCTGCCTGGCGTCTGGCCTTCTCAAACTGCTTGTCAAGGGCCCGCTGGCGCCTTTCAGCATCCTTGGCCTCAGCCACAGAAGGGGTTCTGGAACGCTGTTTCCCAGAGCTACCCCCACCACTCTTGCCCGCACCCCCACTCCCCGATGAGGAGGAACCCTTGCTAGGGGCCTGAGAGAGGCTCGGCCTAGTATCTTGGGAATCAGGGGGACTGGGCAGGTCCATAGTCAATGACCACACAAGATGGAGCAAGGCTATGACAAGGCAGAAGTTAGAGAGAGAGACTGGTTGTTGCAAGGGGAACAAAACAAAAAGATTTGTCAAAATTGCCATATGCACAGTAATTGAGTCAATACGTATGAAAGTATCCCATGCTTAATACCAGTCAGAGGCCCAGGGGTAGGATTGGGGCCTGCACTGAGGCGCAAGGCTCCGCAGGAGAAGCAGGGAGGAGAATGACTAGAAAAATGCTTTGGCCTGCGCTTACTTAGGCCTCCTCCCTGAGCCGGTATAATGACCGTTGGTATGGCCCAGGAACCAGCACCGCTCGCAAGAATAGGCAAAAGGACGAAGGTGGCGATCCCAGCCTGAGAAACCCTTGCTAGACCCTGCCACCTCCAGCGGTCTCCTGATAACGAGGCTGATGCAAAATGGCTGCCATGACTGGGCGCGCTTTTTTTCACGCCTAAAATGGCCGCCGCAACAGCATGGGGCTAAGGGAGAGCGAGGAGCGAACGCGCCTCGAATGGCAACGATCGCTCACTCCTCCCTGCGGCAGAGGTCCTCTAGCAGGCCGGGGAACGAAAAAAACTTCGTCTAAAATAACAAACGAGGGGCCTGGGAACGTAGGAACCTCGCCGCTGCAGCCGCGCCGTTTTAAACGACAAGCGGCAGGCCTCCGAAGCCGTCCCATGAGGATCGGCTGAGGGGCACCCCCCACCACCTTCCAGCTTACCTCCTGGCCTTCAAATGTAAATTCTGCTGGAGAAAAACGCAGCGATGAGGATAGAAACGTCTCACAAAGTTGGGGAAATGTTAGGAAATAGAAATAAAACGCAAATAGAGAGTCCAAGCCAAAAAAGGATTAATTCAGCTCAGAGCTCTAGCTAATTACGTCCAAACGGGCTGACTGAGGAAGAATTCTGGGGGATTGATCACACCAGGAGGAGGTGTGGCTAAAGGAAAAATAGTTCCTCAGTCCTAAGGGCAAGCAGACTGAATTAACCCATTGCTTGGACTCTCCAAGCGTTGTACAGGAAAACTTCTATATTTTATTTTCGATTCTTCTTTTTCCCACCTTATTTTCTTGTACCTCATTTGTGCTCCCCTCTTCTCCGAGTCCTTGTTCTGTATGTTCCCTTTGATTTCCTGGTTTTTCTTTACCATTTAACGCTTCATGCGCACTTTCCAGCAACACAAATAGTTCGTCATACATCCAAATCTCCATAATGCAAGTTTAACTATTTTAACTATTTAATTATTGTAACAGATTTTTAAATTTTTGGATTCCTCCACATTTAATTGCAAATTTAGGGTCTTCAAAATTCTGTTTCTCAGTTTTGAAATTAGTCCAGACCAATCCAAGTTAAGGTTTCCTTTCTTTTCCACCGCTGTAGATAGTTATAGTGAAAACAATGCTTTTGTTTTCAAAGCCTCTTCCTGCATCCAAGGTCACACTTGCAGCTGCAACTCCCACTCCCCCCTTTTCTTTCAAAGTGCTTTAAATCCACAAAAAATAAAAATAAAATGGGGGGGGTAGACTTCCCTGTGTTATTACTATTATTTTTCCCCCCACTAGCTGGTGTAGTTTTTTCTGCTCCCTGGTAAATAGCTCTCTTCAGACAGCAATGCAATCCCACAGCTAGCTGTCAACAGCCATCAAAAATGCTTTTAATCCACAAAGAATCAAATAAGAGAAGAAGAATGGAGACTTTCCCCAGGGCTCTTCTTTTTAGTTGTTAATTTTTTCTTCACTTCCCTTCCAAATTGCAAAGACAAAGTCCTCTGAGGCTTTGGTACTTAGCCTCCTCTGCCACCCTTTTTCAATAACATTCCCCAAAAGACATTTAGTTAGCTGCTAATTCTGCTTCGGGATCCTTTTGAAGATTAAAATCCGCTTTTTCTTTTTTTCTGTGATGTGGTCAATCACTCACCCAGTTTCAAGACACCGCTCCTGCCCAATAACATAGTCCAGGTGCCCTAGCTTTATAGCGGTCATTCAGTTATGGCTGCCGCCCCGCTGCTGGTTTGAAGGGTTTTTCTCCAACATCCTGAGAAACTGTCAGTTCTTCTAGGTCAGTGATGGCGAACCTATGGCATGCGTACTACAGGTGGCACGTGGAGCCATTTGTCAGGGTATGCAAGGCGCTGCCCTGTCAGCTGGCCAGCGCACATGTGCGCGCTGGCCAGCTGAGTTCACCCCTTTTAAAAGCCATTTTTTGCCCTCCCCAGGCTCCAGAGGCTTTATAGGAGCCTGGGGAGGGCGAAAACAGCCTCCAGGAGGGTCGTTTTGAGCGCTCCAAAGGCTTCAGGGACTGTCTGGAGGCTTCCCTGAAGCCTTCGGAACGCTTAAAACGACCCTCTGTCCAAACTGGAAGTGACTTCCGGTTTGCTCGGAGGGTCGTTTTGAGCGCTCCGAAGGCATCAGGGAAGCCTCCAGATGGTCCCTGAAGCCTCCGGAGGGCCTCCGGGAGGCGGGGGAGGCTCTTTTCACCCTCCCCAGGCTCCTATAAAGCCTCTGGAGCCTGGGGAGGGTGAAAAAAGCATGTAAAAATGGGGGGTCGTGCCTGTAGTGTGCGCATGCACACTGAGGGGGTCACACATTGCATTATGGGTGTGGCACGCTCGCACACAACCCCCCTGTGCTCCCCCCACTTGTGGCACGCGCGCCAAAAAAGATTTGCCATCGCTGCTCTAGGTCATCAGAGCAGTCCCTGCTCCCCCGTCTCTCCAGGAGTGGTTTTCAGTCCAAATGCCTCCCGACAGAGGTTGGTCCATCTGGATTTCTGCAAGGCTCAGCAGAGCCTGCTTTTTTCCAGCCAGTCTCACTGTGACATTTCTGGCTTCCAATTTTTCTGCCTTTTTGTCCATCACTTTTAGACCTTCCATCAAGTCTGAGGGGAGAATAGAGGCTGAGGTCAGAAATGCCACTGGGGCATCCATGGAGGGCAACTGGAGAAGTTCCTCCAGGCTAGGGTCAACCATGTAGAACCTCTTGTCACTGCCACTGGGGGCTGCTAGGGATCTGGGCTGCAGCCACTGACTCTGGATCACATCTATGAACAGCTTAGGAGAGGGAATAATCTCCTGCACCAGTGCTGGTTCATTAAACAGCCTTTCACTGGCATCCTGAGGATCCCTGGCTGCCTCCTCAGGTCTAACCGCCAGACCCATGTGTGTGGTGGTCTTGGCCTTGTACAAAAGATTTAAACAAGGCGGGCTTAAAGAGGCCAGTGAAGGTGGGTTTGTCCAGAGTAAGACCCTTGTCCTCTAATAATTCTTGGCCAGACTGGTCTTCCTCTCCCCAAATGGATTCTTCTCTACCTAGGGAGGGGCGTGGAGAAGCGGGCCCCTGTAGGGGCATCCTATCATTGAGGCCTTGTGTTAGCAGACAGGTGGGCACTAGTCGGGCCGGATGCTGGTCTCTTTGTTGGAGCCCTCAGTGATCCCCTGGGAAATGGCTCAGGAGATGACATTGCGCATCTCTTCAGAAAGAGCTGGTCCCTGATCCTCTACTGAATGGAGCCCTGCTGCAGTGGGGGTGAATGTGGCACCTGGGGCTGGATGCCTGACTGGGCCAGTTGCCTCCAATTCTGCTGATGTTGTGCAGGCAAAGAGGGCAAATTATTCCACAAGGAGAACCTTGAGAACCTTGGGCCCCTGTGGTGTCATCTGGCGACCAGTCCTAATATTCCTCCTCTATAATAGAGGGAGAAGGCTTTGGTTGCAAAGGGCATTCAATATCTATTTTCCCAGATGGGATGTCCAGTGGGCCTCTGCCCTCATCTGTCTTTGGACCTTTACAAACTGTTTTTCTAATGCCTTCTGGCATCTTGTGGCATCCCTGTCTGGATCCTACATTCCTTCCTGATGGAGGAACGTTGGGGCCTAACTCCCCTCAAAGCCTCCCTTGCATTAGCACCAGCTTTCCTGGGACAAAGCCTGTGTATTGGGTGCAGGATAGTTACTCCCTGACAGGCCTCGCTCAACCATTTTGAAATTAAGTTTTAGGCCTTTGATTGTTCGGCCATGAGAACACGTTGGCCCATAACTGCACCCTTTGTTGTCCAGGGAAGGGCTTACGGTCCTTTGCCAACTGGAAGGAAGTCAGAATCCGAAAGAAAAGGGCCTGGCAATTGTGGCTCCACTCACCAATTGCTGCAATCATGTAGAGTTGAAAAAAGTGCAAACCGCCAAATGGCTCTGTAGCGCCAAGGCAGATTTTGAAATAATGGAGTATGACCAGTGCTTGTCAATGACTCCGGGCCCGCTAAGATCAAAGTGACCCTGCAGGCCACCTGCACAGGATCTGCCAATGCACCAGTGGCAATTGGCAAAAGAGACAGGCCAGGTGGCAATAAGGAAGCTAGAAAGCATGCGAAAAAGAAAAAAAGGGGTCTGACACACTCGGCTCTGAAGAAAACGCCTGCCACAGTGTCATGCAGCGTGGTCCGAGTTACGGACCAGACACTGAATCTGCCTGCTTCAAATTTGCAGTCCGTGGTGGTGACGGCCCACCGGCAACCCAGCTAGGCCAGCCACTCACCTGCAGCTGAAAGGAAGCAATTAAAGCTGTGCGCAGTGGCAGAAACTCCCTCCAACGATGTCTGCTCTTGTAATCTTAGTACCTGTGAAAGGATCGTACGGAAAAGACAACAATTTTTTTTTAGAATCCAAGCTATCTGTTGATCTGCTCAGAAACTGCTGGAGAATAAGTCTTTCTTGGGCTAGATTGAGTTGAAAAATTGGACCCAGTAGAGGAGGCGTAGTCAAAACTTTTACAACTCAGTCTCTGGGCAGATAGACAGAAGTTAACCCATGCTTGGATTCTCCAAGCAGCACACAGGAGAAATAAATGTTGCATGGAATAATCACAAAATATTTGGGCAAAGTGTAACTAATAATATATTGTAAAGTCTTACAAATAAAGAGGCATGCCAAATATGTTAAGGTAAATTACTCCCCAGCCTCAGTAAAAGCAGCACTTCTATTTGTGTCCTAAATAATAAAATTAATCTCTTTGCTATACTGTTGACATGAACAAAACTGACTTTATGATTTATTGCCAACTGGAAGTAAGTGCAAACCAGAGCTTTCTGATATAGGTATAGGTACAACATGGCCTGCATTCGGAAAATCAGAGAGAACAAAAGCAAGGAAAGGACTAGGAAGAAAAGAGGCCATTAAAACCAAAAGGCTGCACATTAATACCAAAATATTTTTAATTTTTTTTTAATTATATATAAATGAAGACAAGCAGAAAAAGATAGGAAATTAAGGGAAGGAAAGGGAGCAGGAAAAAGGGGATGTGAGACATAAGGGGAAAGAGAAAAAAGAAAGAAAAAGGGCATTGACTTCCAATTTTTCATAGCACATTCATTACAAGATAAACACACTCCAACCTCAACTTTTTGCTTTTACACATTAATATAACTAGTCATTCCAATAACATCAAATCCTTCTAATCAACAAAACCGAAGTCAAAGTTTCATTTTTTTTTCTTCACAAGCACAAATTCCAGAAGGGATATCCAATTTCGTCTTTGAATAAAAGAATCAATTTAACCATTACTGCTTTATCTTCCTTGCTATGGAAATAATGTCTATTTCTATTTGCACCTAGAAATATTTGTGAACTGTTACCATTTTTATTTACAAAATTCATTGTATTCTTTCAAATTCTTTGACTTTACTGGGAGGGGGAAGGGGGGGGGAGACCTTTTTACACCATTTTTTATTCTTCAAAGTACCATTTTTTTAAAAAAACACTTTTTTAAATCAAAATTTTCTAATACGTCTTCTTAACATACAAGCTTTAAACTTCAATATTACATTTAGATCCCTCCCTCCAAACTTTCCGCATAGAATAATATTTTAATATAGCTATTATAAAAATGAACATATTACCAAGGTTACTTTTATTTCAAACGATACTGATAAAACTAGAGTAAAAATATTTTGAAGACTTAAATAAAACAATTTTGAAATATATTTGGCAAAGTAAAAAAGCAATAATAAAATTAAAAATCTTACAAGAGTCCAAAGGCAATGAGGTTTTGGCCTGCCAGATTAGCAGCTATATTATCAGGCATCTATATTTTCATGGATAATGGATAAATTTGAGGCATAGAAGATTATTATTATTGGAGGTAGGATCTTTAATTAGGATGGCATGCTTTTTTATGGTATGGCACACAGATGCTCTCAAAGGCACTATGTGAGGAATGTTTTACATTTAGTATGGGAAAAATTAAATCACAAAACTATAGGAAAATACCAGTCTGGCTTTCTACAATGGAAGCATTGATACATCTAAATGTTGTCAACTTGGAAAAAAATGTATTCTATAAAGACATTCTAAATGAGAATGGGAAACTTAAAACCAGACAGGAATTACAAACCAAGGGATGGATTTAGCTTGGTGGCCACACTACAAATACAATCGAGATATGAGAAAGAGGCGAAAACATGAGGTTTTTATAAAGAACCAAAAATATTTGATAATATGTTATTAGGGACAGATGAAAAACTGATAAGAAAAATATACAATTATCTATTAAGCTTTAATATGGAAGATGAACAAGTAAAAGAAATAATGGTAATATGGTCAAAAAACTTTGCTGTACTATAGAATTAGATAAACAGCAAAAACTTTGGGATAGGAATTATTAATGACAATGGCTACTACATATAAGGAAGATCTTTATAAATGTTTTATAGGTGGCATTTGCCATCGGCAAGACTAGCAAAAATGTTTAACAACATGTCCACCAAATGTTGGAAATGCAATCAGACTCCAGGTACTTATTATCATATGTGGTGGACATGTATGAAAGCAAGAAATTATTGGACGGAAATACATACATGGTTGGAAAAGATGATTAAGCAGCATATAGATTTGAAACCAGAAACATTCCTGTTAGATATAATACCAGAAAATTATGATAAAGGGACTATATATTTAATATTGCATGTATTAACAGCAGC
Source organism: Natrix helvetica (assembly GCF_964273705.1). Lineage (NCBI taxonomy): Eukaryota > Metazoa > Chordata > Lepidosauria > Squamata > Natricidae > Natrix > Natrix helvetica. The sequence continues at coordinate 49,182,490 of NC_138553.1, forward strand.
AAGAATTGTATTTGCATAATATTGGAAAAATAAGAACACCCCATCAGATAAAAATACAATTCGGAAAATATTGGATTATGCAGAAATGGATAGATTGACATTGAAAATAAAAGATAAAGGAGATAGAGTATTATTTAATGTGGAATATGTTTTATCAATAGTTAGAGATAAGAGGTAGAAATTAGATGAAGAAAGAACATCGTTATGTTCAAGTAAATATGAATATGCTAATATAAACAATAGGATTATAAATAAGCCAATATAATTATAAATATGGTTAGAATTGTTCTCTTGTATTATTACTATTACTATCAATATATATGTTACTATTTCTTTTTTCTCTTGTAAAATGGTATGTCTGGACAATACACTGTATTCAAAATATGTATATATTTAATTATATATAAAACTTGACTTAAAAAATAAATAAATATTTTTTATTTTATAAAAATCCTTTTTAAGATACAGTTTTTCTTTAAACTGGTACATCATTTTCTTTAACTTTCTCTTAATACAGATACTCTCAAATACATTTACAATATCGTTTGCCTACCTTAAAAGTTATTTTATACATACATATACATAAATATAATTACGTTTTCAAATTTTGGGTTAAACCTTTCTTTTAGTTGTACGTATCAAGCACTCGTTAAGTTTAAGTCACTCCTTCCAGCTTATCTTCATGTAGTAAAATCTTTTTCTTTTCTGGAAGTTTTATCAATGACTTATAGGCTTTTCATTTTTATCATGAGAGCCTCAACCATGTCAATGTCTTTAAATAAAAAGTCCCAAATTTGTATTCTTCCTCGACGCTCTTCTTTCAGTTGTGTTGAGAGGCTTATATATTCACTACTATGGTTTATATTTAAACCATAGTAGTGCAAGTTAATATCAGATTCTTCCAAAGCTGCAAAACAACCCCTCTGCATTTTCAGCTACTTGTGAAGTTGCCTCCATGGTTTGGTAGCATTCTCCACTTGTTTGCATCTCAGAAATAATTTGAGAGGATTTTTTTATTATCAGCACATAACTGGTCAACAAATTGGTGTATTTTATTTAGAAACCTTTCAATTATATGTCTAATAGCTTTATCCACCATTCTGGCTTCCTCTTTTAAGCAAGATCAGAGCCACCCACAGCAAAGAAGATCAAGCTACAAGTTACTACAATAGTAAACTAAAATCACAGCTTTCAATTTTTATCTTTCTCAACTTTTTTTCTCACACCACACTTCCTTATTTCGTTTGCCTTAGCAACCTTCTTTCTTGTTCTTCAAGGCAAAAATAGATCCTTAAAATGGTGCGAGACTTCAAAAGGTTCTAGCATTCTGTTGCTAGAACGAGCCTCTTTTAAGTTTAGAATAAAAGAGTTGGAAAGGACCTTGAAGGTCTTCTACTCCAACCCCCTGCTTAGGCTGGAAATCGTACACCACTTCAGACAAATGGATATCCAACATCTTCTTAAAGACTTCCAGTGTTGGGGCATTCCAACCTCTGGAGGCAAGTTGTTCCATTGATTAATTATTCTGTCAGGAAATTTCTCCTTAGTTCTAAGTTGCTTCTCTCCTTGATTAGTTTCCACCCATTGCTTCTTGTCCTACCCTCAGGTGCTTTGGAGAATACTGTATTTTGTGGAGTATAAGATGCTCCGGAGTATAAGACACACCGTAGTTTTGGGGGAGGAAAATAAGAAAAAAAAATTCTGCCTCTGCCTACCAACCTCCATCGGTATTCATCTGGCTAGCATCCTTAGCAAACAGCCTGGTCAGCTTCAGCACAAGTAGTTTGAGAGGCTGCCTTTGCAAAGAGAAGCTCCTTTGCAAATGGAGATTGTGGAAGCTGCAAAGGCAGCCTCTCAAACAGAACTTTTGGAGGCTGTTTAAAAGGCTCTCCGTTTGAAAGTGTAGCCTGGCCCACCTGCCACCCCCCACCCTTCAGCCCCCGCATGTCCTCTCAAACAGAGCTTTTGGAGGTTGTTCGAGAGGCTCTCTGTTTGAGAGGCTGCCTTTGCAGGCTCCAAAAGCTCCATTTGAGAGGACATGCGGAGGCTGAAGGGTGGGGCCTGGTGGGTGGGGCTACATTCGGTGGACAAGACACACCCAAATTTTCACCCTCTTTAAGGGGGGGAAGTGTGTCTTACACTCCGAAAAATATGGTAGTTTGACTCCCTCTTCTTTGTGGCAGCCCCTGAGATATTGGAATATTGCCATCATGTCACCCCTAGTCCTTCTTTTCATTAAACTAGACATACCCAGTTCCTGCAACCATTCTTCATATGTTTTAGCCTCCAGTCCCCTAATCATCTTTGTTGCTCTTCTCTGCACACTTTCTAGAGTCTCCACCAATGTTCCCTCTAATTTTTTTTCAATGTGAGCGGAAAAGTATAGTGTTTGGGCACCATATTTTCATGCCTGAGCAACTGAATTTTTTTCATAGATGTCACCCAAGACAACGAAATCAGTGTTATTTGAAACTCAATTCTACCATGTAAATATACATTAAGTAAAGAAATCTCCCTATACAGGTAGTCCTCAATCTACGACCCTAATTGAGCCCAAAGTTTCTATTGCTAAGTGAGACATTTGTTAAGTGAGTTTTGCCCCATTTTACAACCTTTCTTGCTACATACAGTTAAGTGAATCACTGCGGTTAAATCAGTAACCTGGTTGTTAAGTCAATCTGACTTTCCTACTGACTTTGCTTGGCAGAAGGTTGCAAAAGGGGACCCCAGGACACTGCAACCATCATAAATATGAGGCAGTTGCCAAAGATCCAAATTTTGATCATGTGGCCATGGGGATGCTGCAATGATCATAAGTGTGAAGAACAGCCGTAAGTCACTTTTTTCAGTGCTGATGTAACTTTAGTCATTAAGTGAACTATTGTAAGTTGAGGACTACTTGTATTCAAGTTCAATGGATGACTCTCTATGGGAAAAGGATCAAAACTTCCCTCTATCCACATTTTCCATACTATGAATTACTTTATGTGCTTTATACTTTCCCCCTTACTATCCAATAGTCTGCAGTGATATTAGCAAGTTATGAATCAATTACCAATTGATGTAGATTAGCAATTGGGGCACATAAAGAAACAAACAAAGTGGTGAGAGGAGGGAGGGGGAGGGAGGAAGGAAGGGAGAGAGAGAGAGAGACCCCCCACACACACACAGAGACAGAGAGACAAAAAAGGAAAGAGGAGAAAGAGAAAAAGAAAGGGGAGAGGAGGGAGGGAAGGTAAGAAAAAGAGGCAGAAAAAAGAGAAAGAGGAAGAGGAAAGGATGAAAGAAGGAAGGTAAGAAAAAGAGGCAGAAAAAAGAGAAAGAGAAAGAGGAAAGGATGAAAGAAGGAAGGAAAGAAAAAAAGAAAGAAAAAAGGAAGAAAGAAAAGAGGAGAGAAGAGAAGGAATAGAGGCCAAAAAAGCAAACAAAGAAAAGTAGGGAAAACTTTCACTGGAAAACACTATTTTTCAATCAGCGTAAAACTTTCCTAAACAAGGTTAATTTTCCGGATTTTGAGTTTCTGGTCTAGGCAGACTAAAAAGCCCCTGTTTTCTTTTTCTTTTCGAGCAATAAAATCAAATAAAATCCGCGGAGCACCAGCTCGACTCCCCCTTCCTGGAAAAAAAACCTCGAGCCCCAATGCTCCGAACGCAGAGGCTGGATTCAGACATGTGCACACCCGGCGTGGGTTTCCACTTGCTTGCGTGGTGAGTGCCTCCCACACATCCACATCTTGGAAGTGGAGCCAACCGGGGGGAGCCCAGCCATGGGGACTTAGTCGACAAACCGCGACGGAAGCATGCTCCGCACGTCCCGCGGAGAGTTTGCTGTTGCCGCTGCTTCACCCCTCAGTAACTTTGATCCAGGAAGGAATGTTAATCAGCCACGCGCCGGCGGAGGGAGCCCAATCATAACCCTAGGTGGCCACATTTCTGTTGGCCAAAGGCCCGCCCTCCTCTGGGTGTGTCCAGGCACTATAATATCCCAGCCCAGCTGACAGAAGCCTCCTAGCTGCTTGCAGCTTAAAGTCCATCATGCTAAAGATCACTGTGCGGCAGTTGGAAACTGTTGTGCTGTGTTTTGTTGCCACCTGCGTGGCCGCGCACCCGCGCAGCTTAGAGGGAACATAGGTCTCCACATCTTTTTTACATCGTGGCGACCAAAACTGGATGCTGTATTCCAAGTGTGGCTTTACCAAGCCATTATAATGTGGTATTAACACATAAGGATTTTGAGTTTCTGGTCTAGGCAGACCAAGAAGCCTCTGTTTTCTTTTTCTTTTCGAGCAATAAAATCAAATAAAATCTGCGGAGCACCAGCTCGACTCCCCCTTCCTGCGAAAAAAACCTCGAGCCCCAATGCTCCGAACGCAGAGGCTGGATTCAGACATGTGCACACCCGGCGTGGGTTTCCACTTGCTTGCGTGGCGAGCGCCTCCCACACATCCGCATCTCAGAAGCGGAGCTAACAACGGGGAGCCCAGCCATGGGGTCTTAGCCGACAAACCGCGACGGAAGCATGCTCCACACGTCCTGTGGAGAGTTTGCTGTTACTCCTCTGGGTGTGTCCAGGTACTATAATATCCCGGCCCAGCTGACAGAAGCCTCCTAGCTGCTTGCAACTTAAAGTGCTAGCATCTTTAGCTAGCATCATGCTAAAGATCACTGCGCGGCAGTTGGAAACTGCTGTGCTGTGTTTTGTTATTTAAATATTTATTCATTATTTCTGATAGAAAGAAAGCCAGTGCTGATTTTCTGAATGTCACATCTCTTATAACATTTCCTTCAGATTTTGGCATTTGGAGAATATATTCCAGAACATGCTAAAGTTAAAAGGGGGTGGGGATTGTTAATGGGGCTATCAACTAAATAGGTAGTAAAAATGAACAGACTGTCATGTGCTTCTACTGCTTCATAAGTACACTTCTAATATCCAATCAAAAACATTTATACATTGTTTTTCTTTTAAGAATGAAGCATTTTGTCTAGGCCCACAAGCTGACTATCAGAAATAGTAATGGCAATTGTTAAAATTTGTATTCAGTATTTGTCTTAGTTCAACAAATATCTGCTGGCTTATCAAATTTAAAACAAGTTAGGAGAGTCCGGCAGCTGTCTACCTGCAGAGTCAGCAATTGAGATAATCCACTGGAACTGTAATTATTACACAGGGAACAGAGAGCCTGTTTTAAATAGATATTCAATTGCCATTTTAAATAAATTTTATGTTTGTAATTTTATGAATTGTGCAAACTCTAAGATCTTCTTGTGATCTAGTCAATCACACATATCTACCACATACCTTTTGTACAACTTACTGTCTCTAAAACAAAAACAGTGATTTACAGATGTTAATGTCCATCACACAATGTTTGATGGATAGAAATGTAATACAGATGGCCTTCATTATTCACACAGATTTCATACCAGCCAAGCAGGACTGAAAATAATATAACCATAAAAATGTATTCTACAGAGTTGTAAAAGCCAATCCATTATTTTGCAAATGGATAACATTCATGAACATATATCCAAAACAATGATTGATAAATTAAACTCTTTAAATACTTTACAATCCTTCATGGCATGGGAACAGATTACTTGAGGAAATGTCTTGTCCCAATTTCATCCATCCCAGTCAGATAGGGAGAGTATGTTGAGAAGCCCATCTGTTAAAGAGTTTTGAATTTGGCAGTCTGCGAAGAGAGCCTTCTCTGCTGCCCTATAATTCATCTTTCCCTGCCCCCCTCCCCCCGAGATGAGCACTGTCCTATTCTTCTGGCCTTTCAGAAGAGCACACAGATATGGCTCTGTCTACTGGGATGGAAGTCCAAGTCCAAGAATGGCATGCAAGCCTAGGGATGGTTGGTGGCTTGATGATGCTACCACTACCTTTTTTAACTTTTTACCTTTGTTTTTATTCTGTTTTTAACTCTGCTTTTGAACTAAGTTTCTTTTTATATGACTGTCGGTTTTTATTTGCCCAGAGTCATGTAGGGGAGATAGGCAGTGTAAGAATTTGACAAATAAATGAATGAATTAAACCATGAATATGTAATTGAAACTAGATAAAAAAAATCCACCTGGGCAAATATTTTGTATCAAAACAATCACAAGACTGATACCCTTGTGAAATTTATTTAAGTTTCACTTTCACAAATCAATCAACGCATTTGGAATAATGGAATCATCTTGGTTTTAGGCATGACCTTTGATATAAGAAAGGAGCACCATATTTTTTGGAGTATAAGATGCACTGGAGTATAAGGCGCACCAAGGTTTTGAAGAGGCAAATTAAAAATAAGTTTTTCAACTCTGCAAACCTCTCAAAAACGGCCAGTTTTTCGCGAAAAGTTTTGCTAAAACAGAAATTCCCTGCTCTGGAATAGAATAATAGAACGAGCGAGACGTCGCGACGACACAATGTGCGGTCTCGATAGTCCGAGACCGCCGTTGATTCTTTTACTGCTGTAACGCTTCCTGTTTCTCCTCTTAAGTGAATGAATTGATTTTTTCTTCTATTCCCTGTTATTTTATTTTTTGGCTGAACTAAAACCTCTTTTTTATTTTAACAATTCTTCCGTCTACTGTTTATTAAATTTTATTAAAGATACTTAAGAGACTTTCACTTTTTTAAAGCCTGAAACAAATAAGAGAAAGTTGAATCTGCCACTCGGAAGCCAGAACTTGATTTTTCTTTTTCTTTTGAAACAATGTTCTTACTTTCCTTGATTTTACTGAAGTTGGAGGGTTTGTAGCTTGTTTGTGGACTGATAACATTTCAAGGACACGGACTGTCCCTTTGCAGGTGTCAGTGAGAAATATTTTGGATAAGGGAAGGAAAAGAAAAGATAGAACCCTCCATATCTGAAAAAATTCGAAGAAACTTGTGCATAAGTGATTTCAAAATAAAGGTATTTTTATTCATCAAAGAGATATTGAAGGCGAGCGTGGCAGTGGAGTTTAGATTTTTTTTCTCTTTTCGGAAATATGTATCTATATACAGGTGAGGAAGCCTTAAGTCTCCAAGATGTTTTGGGTGGACTTCAAAATTTATTGGAAGGATCCGAGAGATTTGATAAGAAGTTGGATAAATAATTGTTTTGCATAGCAAAAGATGAAGGGGTTGGAGCTCCAAAAACTAAAGAAGAGAATGAAGATATAGAAAATATAGAAGACAAAGGCAAGACAACAGATGAATCTACTAATGAAGCACCCATGAGTGAAAGTGAAAAGATATTGAAAAGTGAATTTGACTATCTGGAGCGCTATCTCTCTTGTCAAGATATGGATTTGATGATGGAATTAAGAAGAGAAACAGCTTTAGAAAGATGTCTGATAATCAAAGACATATTAATTTTAATACCAGCTGAAGGGCAACGAGACTATATGAGAGATCATCTGAGCAAAAAAGTGCGGAGAGAAGTTTTCAAGAACTACAAAGAAGCTAATAAGAGAATTGACGCAACAACTGGCTAAAGAGATAAGAGTGTTTTATTACTGGAAAGACACAGGTTGACAATGAATGCTGATAATTAAAAACTTAGTTAATCTTTGGTGATTAATAAGTAGGACTTTGTAGATGCTTATATAATGTTTTTGTTTTCAAAATGTTTATTTGTTAACAGATAATCCATTATGATAATAACAGTGAAATAATAATTTTAATTAGTGAAAACAATTTGGATATAAACCGTAAACTGGGACCTGGGAAAAAGATTTATTAATTTTACCAATATTTTTTTTGTTTGGATTTTGTTATAAAGATGTAATCTCTTCTGGGTATTTATAAATTCTACTAATAAATTTTTGTTTAGATTTATTATAAAGATGTTAGATAACTACAATAACAATAACGAAATGTTACTGGTTAAAGAGATAAGATTGTTTTGTTACTGGAAACACAGGTTGTCAAGGAGTGTTGATAATTAAAAACAGTTAATCTTTGGTGATTAATAAGTAGGATTTTGTAGATGGTTATAGAATGTCTTTGTTTTTAAAATGTTTATTCGTTAACAAATAACCCATCATGATAATAATGAAATAATAACTTTAATTAGTAAAAACAATTTAGATATAAAATATAACTTGGGACATGTATAAAAGATTTATCAATTTTACTAATATTTTTTTGTTTTGGATTTTGTTATAAAGATGTAATCTCTCCTGGGTACTTATAAATTCTATTAATAAATTTCTGTTTAGATTTATTATAAAGATATTAGATAACTGCAATAACAATAACAAAATGTTAATGGATAATGTTTAATGATTTTATATGTGTTGGCATTCGTGAAAGCAATTGGGTATAAGCATGAGGTTTACAGAAACAGCTAATGAAGGCCAGTATGTGGTTGTGTCTTTAAATATAAATGATTCTAGATAAAAGCACGTTTAAACAATTAGAGTTAAATGAGAATGATGGTACATTGATGATAAAATACATAAAGACTTTTGATTTAAAATGTACAATCCAATATGAATGAAGTATAAAGAATGATTGTGATAGCAACGCACAAAATTTATTTGTAACCAATCGACATGCTTTCTGGAAGATGTAATGAAAAATGATTTTTTTGTGTGTGTGTTTTTTGTTTAATTAAAACAATAAAAAAATTTCAAAAAAAGAAAAAAGAAATTCCCTGCTCTGGTGTACCTTGGGCTTCTCAGATCATTTTGAATGGATTACCAAAAGAGTGAGGGGGTCAGTGGTGGGCGGAATAGGCCTAATTAGTACTTTGTTGGAGAACTTCCATGGAAAAACTAAGGCTGAAGACTTAGATTGGTAAGCCAAAAGCAACAGAGAAAATGTTTCAGAAGAAAGCAATGACAAGCCAGCTCTGTCTCACTGCCAAGGAATATGGCAGCAGGAATGAATCTATTAAGTCTGAGGGAGCTAAGCTAACTTGAACCATAATGCAACATATGTGAATTGTATTTTGGGGTGTAGGTTGTTAAGATATGTGAGGAAGTTGTCCAGTTTTTAATAATAATAATAATAATAATAATAATAATAATAATAATAATAATAATAATAATAATAATAATAATAATAAATATTTATTTCTTAGCCGCACCCTCTCCCGAAAGACTCGGGGCGGCGTACAATAAAACATAGGAAATAAATATATAGACAGACATACATATAACAAAAAACGTATACCAAGACATATACAAGGAGGAGGTGAGCTGATGAATAAAAACAATTAAAAACACAATGTTTAAAAACCCCTAAATAATTAAATACAATTAAAATACCCCAAATAAAAAACCCGTCAGGAGCGATATAGTTGGATCAAAGTTGAGCCAGGCCAGCTACTTGAAATAGGTGGGTCTTGAGCTTTACACGAAAGGAGCGGAGGTCAGAGGTATTCCTAATATCCGGGGGGAGGTCATTCCACAGGGCTGGGCCCGCCACAGAGAAGGCTCTACTCCTAGGCGCCGCCCCCCGGCACTGCCTGGTGGACGGCACCTGGAGGAGACCCTCTCTGTGCGAGCGGATTGGTCGCAGGGATGTATGGGGCAGAATACGATCCCGCAGGTAACTAGGTCCTTTCCCATGTGGCCAAACCACGAAAGTATCATCAACATATCTAAGCCAAAGTTTGTGTTTGTGTTCAGATTTATCTAAGGCGTTAGTTTCAAAATGTTCCATGTATAAGTTTGCAATGATGGGTGAGAGGGGTGATCCCATGGGTGCTCTTTCTATCTGTTTGTATCTTTGTCCATTATGGATGAAGTATTGTTGGTTAGGCAGTGGTTGGTCAAGTTCAGGATGTGTTTAGGGGGAGTTGTGTTTGTTCTGGATAACAGTGAAGGCTTCTTTTATAGGCACTTGGGTGAAGAGGGATATGACATCGAAACTCACAAGTAGGTCACTGGGTTGAACATTTTGTTTCTTTATTGTTTCTATGAAGTGGAGTGAGTTTTGTACGTGTGAGGTGATGGATTCTGTGTAGGGTTGGAGTTGTTTGGCGAGGAATTTGACAACTTTCGTGATTTGGCCACACAGGAATTAAAAACTGGACAACCTCCTCACACATCTCAACAGCCTACACCCCAAAATACAATTCACCATGGAAATAGAAGCAAACAACCAACTTCCCTTTCTGGATGTCCTAATCTACAAAAAAATGAATGGCTCCCTAGGACATACCATCTACTGGAAAAAAACACACACCAACCGCTACTTAAACGCACAATCCCATCACCACCCTGCACAGATCAACTCTGTAGCCAAGACCCTCATCTCCATAATCAAACGCCTAGCCGACAAAGACCACCTAAAAACTGAATTACACACTCTCACAAACGTATTAATCTCCAACGGATTCCAAAGAAAAACAATTACTAACCTAATCCAAAGGGAGACCCCCCAAAAAAACCGAGACACAGAACAAGACAACGGCATCGTCCTCCTCCCTTACATCAAAGGCACCACAGATAAAATCAGCAAAATTCTCCACACACAATATCAAGACAGCCTTCAACACTGACCAAAAAATAGCCAACATCTTAAGAAACCCCAGACAAAATCCAGCTAGAAAATCAAGGAGTCTACGAAATACCATGCAAAATCTGCCCTGCAACATATGTAGTACAAACAAACAGGAGAATAAATGCACGCATCGCAGACCACAAGAACGCAGTAAGAAAAAAAGAAAAAACTTCCTCCCTTTTCCAGCACCTTAAAGCTACAGGACATGCAATTAATTTTGAAGGAACCAGGTTAATCTCCAAAACTGAACACTTCAACAAGAGAATAATTATGGAAGCTATCGAAATAGAGAAACATCTCCACAACATGAATAAATGTGATGATACCTCCCGCCTACCAGACATCTGGAAACCAGCCCTTGTCAACAAACGAGCCCCACCCACCACCCAGGCCGTTACAACACGAAACAACAACAGACACACAGCCAGCACCAATCAGCACCAATCTACCAATCATGATACAACTACACGACCAATCATTCCACTTACTGAAACAAAGCCAGAACTCCACACCCCCCCCACCAAGATTTACAGAAAGACAGCAGCTCCGACCACGCTTTAAGCCAAAAACCCAGCCTGAAGATGGCGAGTGAGATGTCGCTGAAACATTGCCAATAGAATCTCAATCTTACATGGGAAAAGCCCCGAATACAACAAAACCAGCATACCTACACACGTGAAAATCATATACATACATACATACATACATACATACATACATACATACATACATATATATGTTGTAGGTAGGTAGGTAGGTAGGTAGGTAGGTATAGAGATAGAGGGTATAGGCAGGTAGAGGGATAGAGAGAGAGAAATAGAAAGAGATAGAGAGAGAGAAATACAGTAGATAAGTAGGGAGAGAAAGAGAGAGTAGGTAGGTTGGTAGAGGGATAGAAAGAGAGAAATAGAGGGAGAGAGTAACACAGTAGGTAGGGAGGGAGAGAGAGAGGGTAGGTAGGTAGATGTTTCCAGGTGTATTTATCCATGTGCTAGAGAAGGAAATCACTGACAATCTGCAGCACCTAAGACTTTGTTTCTGCTGGCATAGCACTTGATCAATGTAATTCTCATCAATCAGATAAAGAGCTTTCCAAAAGGAAAAAAAAGTTTTTGCACTCTGCAAACCTCCCAAAAACTGCCCGTTTTTTTGCGAACCTGGGCCTGTTTTTTTTTTTTTTTAAAGGCATGAATAGCCTTTAGGGGTTTACTGTGTTCCGGGGGGGGGGAGGCAAAAACGGGTCTGTTTTTTATCAAAACAATTGCATGCATACCTTATGGAGGCTTATAGAGTGCTGCTGGGGGCTGGGGAGGCAAAAAGCAACCCGTTTTTTGCTCATTTCTGCCCTCCTCAGCCCCCAGGAGCTCTCTGAAAGCCTCCATAAGGCTATGCATGGCCATTTTGGTAAAGGGGATGGGGCTTCAGGAGGCAAAAAATGCTGTATTTGATGTATAAGATGCACCCAGATTTTCAGCCTCTTTTCTGAGGAAAAAAGGTGCGTCTTATACTCTGAAAAATACGGTATGTAACTAAAAAGTATTAAAAGTGCCTAATATTTTGAACAATTTTCAGTTTTCCAAAAAATACTGCATTAATATGATTTCATTTAGCCAGAGGCACCTAAATACTGTAATCAGGTTTTGATGTTCTAGACATTTTAAGATTTTATGACTGTCACCAACTTTGATACTGCTTTCTTTATGGCAAATTTTTTTTTTGTCCTACTGGTTGCTCATATCAAATGACATCCCAAGTAAGTCTTTAATCTGTTTGGTTCAGCTAAGCATTATTTGGCTAGCCGATGAAATTAAGGATATTACAAAAGTTATGCACATTCTATTAATTCTTATTTCTTTTGTTTTAGTATATAGATTATCAACCTCTTCCAATCCATAGGCCAGCTGTATTGTTTTCTAGATTTACTGATTCTTCTTTTATTATTTGCCATATCTCTATAGGTATTTCATCAATTCCTATCACCTAATTTGGTAATGATTCATTGGCGGATTAGTCTCTCCAGCTAGCTGGTGAGCTCGGCAACTTGTTGAGATGAGCCGCTCTCCCGCAATTTGAGAAGTGGGGGGAAAGGGAGCTTTCCCCTCAAATCCAAGGAGGGAGATTTCAGGGAAGCTCCACCTGCCTCAGAATGAAAATGCCCATCGAGGCACTTCAGCCCAGCGCTGCTCCTGTGGCAAACAGGGGAAAACGCCCCCCCCCTGCTTGTCCGATCTCTCTTTCATCGCCCACCGCCCCGGGAACCTGTTTCCCCATCACACACCCTTTCTGCGCTGGAGGAAGGCGCTGGACATCGGGGGCATTGCACTTGCAACCGCCCGCCGCCCACCAGGGAGACCGCTGGTGTTGCCAGGTGCCTCCCGGTGCAGTTGAGCTGCGCTTGGCTCAGCGGGGGGGGTGTGTCATGTGGCTTCGGGCCAGGACTGCGCTAGCACAGCCACCCCACCAAGGGTAGTGTTTGCCTCTGTTGCCTCTGAAGGCGGGGGGGAGCGGCAGGTGCTGCAGGTGCAAGTGGAAGGCACTGGAAGCCTCCGGAGGGCCTGGGGGCAGTCAGGAAGGCCATTTTCGCCCTCCCCAGGCTCCTAGAAAGCCTCTGGAGCCTGGAGAGGGTGAAAAATGAGATCATCACAGATTCAAAAGAGGATGGGGTTTGCATGCGCATGGGTGGGCGGGTTGCGTGCAAATGCACATGGGGTCACACACATAGGATTATGGGTGTTGCATGCCCATCCACAACCCCCCTGCACTCCCCCCGCTTTTGGCACGCGATGCCAAAAAGATTCGCCATCACTGTTCTAAGATATCCTGTACGTTAATTCCTCTGTACATAATTCCAGTATATTCCTACCATCTCTGTTTTATCTTTTTAGAATTAGTATTTATCCATTAATATCTTTTAGTATAGCAATTTGAAACTGGAACCTCCTTCTGAGTTTAGAAAACTTTTGGATGTCTTAACTCTCCTTGAGAACTTTTAAGATACACTATATTGTCAAAAATATTCGCTCACCCATCCAAATAATCAGAATCAGGTGTTCCAATCACTTCCATGGCCACAGGTGTATTAAATCAAGTACCTAGGCATGCAGACTGTTTTTACAAACATTTGTGAAAGAATGGGTCACTCTCAGGAGCTCAGTGAATTCCAGCGTGGAACTGTGATAGGATGCCACCTGTGCAACAAATCCAGTCATGAAATTTCCTCGCTCCTAAATATTCCACAGTCAACTGTCAGCTGTATTATAAGAACGTGGAAGTGTTTGGGAATGACAGCAACTCAGCTATGAAGTGGTAGGCCACGTAAACTCATCCAACATCAGTATGTGACCTCACAAATGCACTTCTGGAAGAATGGTCAAAAATTCATATAAACACACTCCTAAACCTTGTGGACAACCTTCCCAGAAGAGTTGAAGCTGTTATAGCTGCAAAGGGTGGACCAATGTCATATTGAACCCTATGGATTAGGAATGGGATGTCACTTACAGTAAGTTCATATGCGAGTAAAGGCAGGTGAGCGAATACTTTTGGCAATATAGTGTATGTGCTTAAGATCATACTACAGGAACCAGTTGGTTTTCTGCTTCAGCTTTAGCTTAACTTAGAACTTGTACATGAGTAACTGGTGATGACTTTGCCATGACTTTGACCCAGCCATAACTTTGCTGTTATACATTCTTCCATTCCTTTTATCAATATACATTCAGTTTGATTTATTTGTACCCCATCTGGTAATGTCTATAGGCATTGTTTTGATTGTATGGAATCTGTGTTAGCAATGAAGAAATCACTGGATTAGCACAGTAATTGTTGTCCTGCTTCATTTGAGTTTCTAAACCATATAGCACTTTCCCTTTTAATATTTCCAACTTTGGCATTTCAGTTACCAATCACAAGTGGCAGATGTTCTGTTAATTTAAAATTCATTAACCACCATCAACGGTTGTAACATAAATCTGACTAATTGTCATAAAAAGGTTTATAAAATCTAATTGATAGTATTCAGTAATTGATAATATTACAGTGAAGTACTATTCTTGCTATATACTTCTTCACTATGAAAACAATAATGAACCTTCTTTGTCCCAAGGAGTAAACAATGTGATCTTCTGACTGAAAATATCTGCTTTCAGTCCATCTCATTTTACTGATGCTTAAGATGTCAATGTGTAACTGATTCATTTAATCTTTTAATATGTTGAGCTTACTTATGTTTTCATTATAATTCTGTCTTGATAACTTTGATTTTTTTTTCTTACATGGCACATCAACAACTTCAGCAGCAATCCCAAAAATTCTCAGTTCTTCTTCAGTAACATGTTGAATCCCATTCAAACCGAGGGGCCCATCATCTGGCACTATATCATAAATAATTTTAAGTTTTGCATATATATATGGCTTTTTTGGGTAAAATACAAGAGTGGTTCAGCACTGCTTTCTTACGTGCTGTATGAAATTATGCTTTTGTCATTATTACTAAAATGCTCTTCCATCTCCAGCATCCTCCAATATCTCTATATAATTGCTTGCTTCCTATAGGTGGCAGCTGGAACAATCTTCATATCTTAGATGACCCTGATGGGAATATATTTTCTGGGCATGCATTCCTAGCATTTTTCATACAATCCTCCCAGGAATATCCCACCTTCATAATAAAGTAGCACAGTAGGATCTGCAAGGGACAGAGGTAAGTACAAGAACAAATCAATACAACTAACAACTAACTGCTTTGGGTGGTTATTTTGATGAACAAAGCTCTATGCTTCCATGTGATCACAGCTGGCATTCTGACTGCAGAATCTATTTTGAGTAGATTCTCCTGAGGTGCTCTTCTAGGCAATCTTGTACTCCTCTGCCTCTCTACTGTTTGATTCTCAACATGTTGCTATTAGTTCTCTGAGTGGCTCAGAGATTTGGTCTTGGTATTAAATTCAGAATCCATGGGTGCAGAATCAGGAGCTGAGAAGTCTGGCTCTGTTATGGCTCTGTTACAGCTATGACTCACTAGAATCAAACTTGTAATGGTTCATTACAGCCTCTACGTTTCACTAGATAAAGAACATCCGCAAAAACTAGGACACACCTAGCTTGAAATTGTCTAGTTGCAGAAAAAAGCAAGCCAACATGGCTTTTTCTAAATTAGAAAATCTGGTTATTTTCAAATGTATTGAGACTTGAATTTTCAGACAAGCTTTGGCTAAGTTGGGAAATGTGGGAGTATAGTACACATTTTGAGAGTACCAAGCTGAGGAAATGAGAAACACAGTATTTAAGAAGTCAAGAGAAAGATTACAGTCTGAAGAAACAATATAATACAGGAGTGCAATAGAATATATGGATGACTTTGGGGAAAGAAGGGAAGAGATGCTGCCTAGGAAACAATCGCACAAGAGAGGCAGGAGCCTCTAGTCGCTGACAGGTCAGAGAAAGAAACTTAGAGAAGACCCGCCCTAATGGTTCAAGCAATTAAAAGTGGAGGTGGGAAGTTTGCACCTTCAGACTTTAATTACTTTAATGCAATGTAAAGTAAAATGTGTTCATCTTGTTGTTTCCTGGCTGGTTTACCAGGGAGGGCTGACATCAATCTTACAAGGCATGGTTGCCATATCCATCTGTGGAGAAAGGCTCAGATTGGCAGAGTTTTAATGGATGTCCTATCTCTGCCTGCTTCCGACTTTCCTGCCCTGAAGTTTCTGGAAAAGGTGTGTGCTGCTTTCAGCCACCCTGACTCTCCAGCAAGGCTGGGCCTCTAGGGCTTCCTGGGCACTTGGCCTTTTGTGTGGGATGACTGTTTTGTGCCACACTCTTGGAGCTTCCTAGACATTTAGTGCTTCACAAGCTATGGAGTCTTTTCAACAGGCTGCTGGCCAGGCTGGGCTGTTGAGGTTTCCAGGAGTGGTTGTGTCTTTTTTCTCCAACTTCTCTGCACTTGAGCCATCTTACAGCACTCTCCAATTCGTTCAAGGTCTGCACTTGATTTTCCAGGGCCTTCCCCATCCCACTGAGGCATCTCTGAACTCTTTATTTGGGACTCCGGTTGCTTAATAACCTATGTAGTCATTTAATGATGGAAGGGGGATATAATTATAATTGTTGAGCGAAGAATTGTTCCCTCAACAATTAAGATTCCAGTCCGAATTGTGGTCCTTAAACAAGGACTATCTATACAGTGGGAAACAAACATAGGGGGAAGAATATTTCTCACTGCAGGTGACAATAATTAATGGCAAATATATCCTGAGCTATAACAACTGATATGATTAAAGTACATTCCCAGAAATGTTTATTTTTCTACTAACTCATCAAAATAGGTTAAATGGTTCTTCCTTTGATTTCGCTTCCCAAAGGGTCTTCACTATCACTTCACTGATACAGTTCACTTATCAGTTGACTGCTTGCTGTCTTGATAATTCACCAGCAGTTCAATTCAAGTTTTGTGAATACTTGATAAAATCCCTATTTCACATATTTACATTTTAAAACTTTAGAGGAATTTAGTATGTTACATTCTAGCTCAGTGTAGTAGAAGTTGGCTTTTTGAAAATGGCTCATTTTAGTTATTACTTATACCCTTTTACTGAAGATTATTTGCATGCCATCAATAAATCTAACTGATTCCTGCCTTTGGACATACATTTGTAGAATACAGTTAATTTTTAAGTAATGTTATACCAAGTCTACAGAAAATATATTAGAAGCATTGCTATGATGCTAAAAAAAACAGGTATTAGCAGGTCAGAAGTTAAAAGGAATAATTGAAATTGTCCAGAAGTATCTGGAATTGCAGGAGTTCCAATTACCAATTCTAAAGAATGCTTCCAATCATATGGAGAAGGCAATTCTTTCATGTTCTCCAAAGTCTGACTGTTGTTAGCATTAGCTGATGTTAGCGTTCCCTTCATATATTTTGTTAATACAATATTCCCAGTATTGGATGAATCAGCACAACTACACTATTTGTAGTTTTTTTTTAAAAAAAAAATATGTCAACATGTTATCTCCCCTCAGAAGACAAAAATTATGAACCAACTGCAATAACACCAGGTATTTTTTTGCAGATAACTTTGCAAAATTATATACACTGAACGGAATTAAGTGTTATGTTAGGCCATATACCAGACGGATCATCAGGGATGTCTAGAAAGGCAATGACTAAACCAGCATAATGCAGTTGCAATAAAAGCTCTGCTTCTTTTATAAATACATCATGTTGTTTCATACAGAAATGAAAGAAGCAGTAATTGCAATTGATAGCATGATATTTCTATCGTTTTAATAAAACTGTTTGATCCTGTCATATTTGACATTCAAAGAATATGTGAGAAGTATCTTAAATGAAGAACAAAGCCTGGAGTTCCAGAATTTATATCAGTTCTGCTGCACATGGGATGTAATTTTTTTTTATTGATTGGACCTTGAGTAAACTGTTGCCTGAGTAAAATAAATAACTACATCAATAATATATAAATTGACCATTGGCTTACCTGAAGGGTCCTTTTCTGTACACCGCGGGAGAGTCCAAGCAATGGGTTAATTCAGTCTGCTTGCCCTTAGGACTGAGGAACTATTTTTCCTTTAGCCACACCTCTTCCTGGTGTGATCAATCCCACAGAATTCTTAGAAGGAGTCAGTTTGAGCGGACGGAGCGAAGCGTCCAAGATGATGTACTGTTGACACGAAGAACCCAAATCCCGGCCTTGAGAGCCAGGGTGGGTTGGACTCTCCCGAGGTGTACAGAAAAGGACCCTTCAGGTAAGCCAATGGTCATTTTCTGTACACCGCTTGGAGAGTCCAAGCAATGGGACATACCCAAGTTATTGTCCATCTGGGTGGGCAGAAGAAGGCTCCCGGGATTCGGTCTCTGACACAACCGCCTGGAGCACACGCCTGCCGAAGGACGCCTCAGCCGAGGCGAAAATGTCCAATTTATAGTGTCGCACAAAAGGACGAGAGGACCATGTAGCGGCCCTGCAGATGTCCAGGATCGAGGCCTGGGTGGCCCAGGCCGCCGAGGTAGCAGCACTTCGTGTGGAGTGTGCGGTGATGCCGCGCGGAACGGCTTTTGATTAGCTTTCATAGGCTGTCGCAATGCAGGCACGAAGCCACCTGCCAATCGTGGAGGAAGAGACCTTCTTCCCTAGGGAACCAGGCTGGAAGGAGAGGAAGAGAGCCTCTGACTTCCTGAACTCCGCAGTACGAGCGATGTAAACCTTCAGGGCCCTCCTGACATCAAGATTGTGCCAGGAACGCTCTCTGGGATGCGACGGATGAGGACAAAAATTTGGCAACACAATGTCTTGCGCTCTATGGAACCATGAGTTTACTTTGGGTGTAAAGGTCGGGTCCAGCCTCAAAATGACCCTGTCAGGGTGGATGACGCACAGGTCCTGGCGCACAGAAAGAGCCGCCAGCTCCGAAATCCGGCGAGCGGACGTGATGGCAATTAAGAAAGCCGTCTTCAGCGTCAGGAATCGAAGAGAAGTAGTGCGTAGAGGCTCGAATGGAGGGCCGGAGAGGGCCCGTAGGACCACGGACAGCTGCCAAGTGGGGTAGCGATGAACGGTGGGAGGGCGAAGGTTAGAGGCGCCCTTGAGGAAGAGGCGCACCTTCGGGATTTTGCTGAGAGGCAAAAGATGGTCGCCCGACCAGACGGTGGACAAGGCCGCCACTTGGCGTCGAAGGGTGTTCGGGGCCAGGCCCTTGTTGAGTCCCGCTTGAAGAAAGTCAAGGACTCTGGGAACAGGCGCGGTCGTCGGCTCGATGAGCAGCTCCTCACACCACTTTGCGAAGGCGGCCCAAGACGCATCATAAATTCTGGTGGTTGAAGGGCGTCTCGCCGCCTGAATGGTGTTCACTACCTCCTCTGACAGGCCTTGGCCTTTTAGTTGGTCCCCCTCAAGTGCCAGACGGCCAACTGGAGCCACTGGGGCTCTGGATGAACCACGGCCCCCTGGCTGAGGGAGATCTGGTCCGGAGGGATGCGCCACGGAGGAGACACCGACAGGTGGACAAGGTCGGCGAACCACGACCTGCGGGGCCAGTGGGGGGCCACGAGGAGAACTTCCGCTCCCTCTGCGATGACTTTGGAAATGAATTGAGGAAGGAGAGGCAGGGGAGGGAAGGCATACAGTAGCTCGCGGGGCCACTTGCAACGCAGTGCATCTGTCCCCTCCACCCCCGGGGTGAAGAACCGGGAGTAGAAGCGGTCGAGCTGCTTGTTGTCCCTGGACGCGAACAGGTCTACGGTCGGATTTCCGAATCTGTTGGACATCTGGTGGAACAGGCGAGGGTCCAGTTTCCACTCCGCAGGATCTATGGTTGTCCTGCTCAACCAGTCTGTCTGTGTGTTGTCCACTCCGGAGATGTGGTCGGAGCGGAGAGATTCCAGATGGCGCTCCGCCCAGCGGCCCAGGGACTCCGCCTCTCTCATCAGTGCTCTGGATCTGGTGCCGCCCTGGCGGTTGATGTGGGCCTTGGTGGCCACATTGTCCGTCATCAGAAGCACATGTTGACGATGGGTGGACCGGCTGAAATGGCGCAGGGCCAGGCGAGCAGCTCTCAGTTCCAGTAGGTTGATGCTGTAACTGGTTTCCACTTGGGACCACTTGCCCTGGACAACCAGGGAACCCATGTGGGCTCCCCAGCCAGAGAGGCTGACGTCTGTGGTGATGATTAACCTCTCGGGCTCCTTGAATAGGTGGCCCTTGAGGACGGCCGGAGACACCCACCAGTGGAGAGACCTCTTCACTTCCGGCGGAACTCGAATCGGCCTGGGAGAGTTGCTCCTGGATGCCTTCTGGTGCGGCAGCAGCAGCCACTGAAGCGCCCTGGAATGCAGGCGGGCCCACGGCACGATGGAAATGCAGGAGAACATTTTTCCCAGCAGCTGCGACAGAAGGACCACTGGAGCCTGCCTCAAGCTCATCACCTTGTGGGTCATGGACCTTAGACCGTCCAACCTGTCTTGGGAGAGGAAAACCCTGCACAAGTTGGTATCTATCACCGCCCCCAGGTGTTCAAGTCTGGTTATTGGAGTGAGATGGCTCTTCTCTATGTTTAGAGTGAAGCCGTGATTTCTGAGGGATCTCATAGTGGTTTGGAGATCCCGCAATGCCTGCTGCCTGGACGACGACTGGATAAGGATGTCGTCCAGGTAGCACTGGAGCCTTATGGGCCTGCGTCTTAGCTGGGCCGCCACTACCACCAGAACTTTGGTAAACGTCCGAGGAGCGGACGAGAGGCCGAATGGGAGAGCTTTGTACTGGAAGTGGCGACCTGCATAATAGAAGTGCAGGAACTTCCTGTGCTGAGGACGGATGGGAATGTGGAGGTATGCCTCTTTGAGATCTATAGATGTGAGTAGATCTCCCTGTCGAATCCCCACCAGAATGGTCTGCAGTGACTGCATCTTGAACCTCCGGTAGGCGATGTGCCTGTTGAGGTTTTTGAGGTCCAAGATGGCTCTCCACCCCCCTGAGTTCTTTGGCACCAGGAAGAGGATGGAGTAAAACCCCCTCCCCTCTTCGCCCTGGGGAACTGGTTCCACGGCCCTGATGTCTAGGAGATGTCTGACTTCCTGGTCCATACGCTCCCTCTTTTAAGGGCAGGACGGGACTGGGCACCGGATGAAGGTCCGGGGGGGGAGGGACAAGAACTCCAGGGAGAGGCCTTCCCTGACTATCTGCAGAACCCAAGCATCCTCGGTTGTCTGGGCCCAATGGGAGGCAAACAGCTGGAGCCGACCCCCGATGGGCGCCGAGCTCGGGCAGTCACTTTGACTTACGGAACGGCCTGTTGGAGGCCCCACCGCGGTTATACTTGTGGAAGCCGAACTGCTGCCTGCCTCTGTCCCGAAAAGGCGCCCTGTCCTGGGACCTGTCGCCCTGCTGACCGAAGGACCTATTGGAGGGAGAGAAGGAAGAGGCAGAGGTGGAAGACTCGGAGGCACGAAAGGACTGCCTCCTGGAATAGGGAGCGGTCTTACGTTCCTGCTTCTTGTTTAAAGAAGGGAGGATCTTCCTCTTGTCCTTGGACTCGATGAGGAGAGGATCCAGGGACTCGCCAAATAATTTGGACCCCTTAAAGGGGGCGGAAGCCAGTTTCCACTTGTTTTTCTGGTCCGCTTGCCAATGGCGGAGCCAGATCAGCCGGCGAGAAGTGATATTAGAGCCGAGTGCCCTGGAGGCGAATTTAGTGGCGTTAAGGGAAGCGTCAGCGGCGTATTGGGAAGCCGCGATTATTTTAGACACGTCCTGGTGGAGGCGGACGTCTCCCGCCGGGAGCTTGGTTAGGAGCTCGCGCAGCCAGATCACAGAAGCCCTATTGAAAAAGGAGGCGGATGAAGAGGCCCTAATGGCCCAGGCAGCCGCCAGGTGGGTCTTGTGGCACGCCTTTTCCGCCTTCTTGTCCTCCGCCTTAAGGCCTTCCAGAAGGTCGGCCGGTAGGGAGGAGTTAGAAGTGAGTGCAGCGATGGGCGGGTCGACAGTGGGAAGGGCCAGAAGGTCCTCCAGCACTGGCTCCATAGTATAAAGCTTCCTATCTACCCCACTGGGAGAGGACTGCGTGGCTGGTTGAGCCCACTGGCGCTGGATTAGGTCGAGAAACAGCCCCGGGACCGGAACCAGCTCCTGTTGGGGTGCTGGGACATCAAACATGACCGCATTGGGATTAGCCAGAGTGGCATCCGCCGCCAGCGCGGCCAGTTTGGGCTTGATCCCCACCCTGGTGGCAGCCTTGACCTTGTGAAGGACAGATTTGAAAAGGCTGGGCTTGAACAGACCCGCAAAGGCGGGTGCTTCAGGGGGAAGGTCCTCGTCGTCCGAGAGACCTAGCACCTCCGGGTCAGGGTCCTCAATGGCAGAGGCCTCGCTGACCACCGAGGATTCCAGGGAAGGCTGGCGAGCACGCTTGCTTGGAGGGGGAGCTGCCTGATCGGGCTTGGGACCCCTTGGGGCCACTGCAGTGGGATTCTTAAATTTCATGGCCTCCGTGATGCCCTTGGCAATGGCACGGGCCATCAGTTCCTGCATGCGGGGAGATAATTCCTCTGAGTCAGAATCAGGATCCAAACCCTCCTCTAGGGGGGGTGAGGCCTCACCCTGCATATCATCTATGCTAGCATCCCCAAGGGGAGGAGCCTGCTCACAGGCCCAAGAGGGTGCCAGGGAAGCCGGCTCTGCAAATGACCTATTTGGGGATAGGTCCTGGGACTCCACCTCCTCGGCAAGTACCATTTGGAGATCCTCCCGGGAGGGAGGGATTCCTGAGTGGGACTGCTCCCTGTCTGCCTGGCGTCTGGCCTTCTCAAACTGCTTGTCAAGGGCCCGCTGGCGCCTTTCAGCATCCTTGGCCTCAGCCACAGAAGGGGTTCTGGAACGCTGTTTCCCAGAACTACCCCCACCACTCTTGCCCGCACCCCCACTCCCCGATGAGGAGGAACCCTTGCTAGGGGCCTGAGAGAGGCTCGGCCTAGTATCTTGGGAATCGGGGGGACTAGGCAGGTCCATAGTCAATGACCACACAAGATGGAGCAAGGCTATGACAAGGCAGAAGTTAGAGAGAGAGACTGGTTGCTGCAAGGGGAACAAAACAAAAAGATTTGTCAAAATTGCTATATGCACAGTAATTGAGTCAATACGTATGAAAGTATCCCATGCTTAATACCAGTCAGAGGCCCAGGGGTAGGATTGGGGCCTGCACTGAGGCGCAAGGCTCCGCAGGAGAAGCAGGGAGGAGAATGACTAGAAAAATGCTTTGGCCTGCGCTTACTTAGGCCTCCTCCCTGAGCCGGTATAATGACCGTTGGTATGGCCCAGGAACCAGCACCGCTCGCAAAAATAGGCAAAAAGACGAAGGAGGCGATCCCAGCCTGAGAAACCCTTGCTAGGCCCTGCCACCTCCAGCGGTCTCCTGATAACGAGGCTGATGCAAAATGGCGGCCATGGCTGGGCGCGCTTTTTTTCGCGCCTAAAATGGCCGCCGCAACAGCGTGGGGCTAAGGGAGAGCGAGGAGCGAACGCGCCTCGAATGGCGATGATCGCTCACTCCTCCCTGCGGCAGAGGTCCTCTAGCAGGCCGGGGAACGAAAAAAACTTCGTCTAAAATAACAAACGAGGGGCCTGGGAACGTAGGAACCTCGCCGCTGCAGCCGGGCCGTTTTAACGACAAGCGGCAGGCCTCCGAAGCCGTCCCATAAGGATCGGCTGAGGGGCACCCCCCACCACCTTCCAGCTTACCTCCTGGCCTTCAAATGTAGATTCTGCTGGAGAAAAACGCAGCGATGAGAAGAAAAACGTCTCACAAAGTTGGGGAAATGTTAGGAAAGAGAAATAAAACGCAAATAGAGAGTCCAAGCCAAAAAAGGATTAATTCAGCTCAGAGCTCTAGCTAATTACGTCCAAACGGGCTGACTGAGGAAGAATTCTGGGGGATTGATCACACCAGGAGGAGGTGTGGCTAAAGGAAAAATAGTTCCTCAGTCCTAAGGGCAAGCAGACTGAATTAACCCATTGCTTGGACTCACCAAGCGGTGTACAGGAAAACAATATGTCTGATTGTAAAAATCTAACTGTCGATCATACATTAACTTATCAGAAAGGTTTATTTATATTAACCTTTTCTCCCTGGTATGCAATTATATATGCATCCTTCCACCTTACAAAAAAGATAAAAAGAACCAAATCTCTTGCATCCAGCTTGATACAATACAATCCTTATTTCAATAATGTTATTTTGCATAGTGGGTGTAAAATGAACATTCAGTCTGAAACTGTAACTATGACATTTAGGTAATGATTAAGAAGAATGGAGACAGTAGCATGTGATCTTTTTTTAAAAAAAAGAAAATATCCAATTCTTTCAATAATTAGATACAGACTTGTAAATATACAAAGGAAATAGAATTGTCAAGTAAAAGACAATTTCTGTTATGTAGATTCTTTTATTCGCAACAAGAAAATAAACCACTTTACAAATATGGTTTATCATGCCTGTATCCATTATGGAATCAATGTCTGTATTCTAATGGAAATGGAATAGTAGATATTTTAACGCTTGTGAAATAAGTAGGAAAGGAAACACAGCTTGGAGAAATTTAAACTTCAACGGAAATTGAAGTTAGCTGTCTAAAAATAATACAATGGGACCACCAGAAGGTTTTTCAATTTAAAATTTCCTGCTAAATAAAAATGAGAAATGATGACCTATGAAGTTTTAAACCATGTCATACATCCTGTAAGTTTAAAGGAAAAAAAGAACAATAAGCCAGTGAGTCATAGTTCATGGAACTGCAGAATAACAGATGTAGTAGTTAGAAGAAACTAAACTGATATTTCCTTCAATGTCAAATATTTAATGGGATAATTGAGTGTCTTGTCTTGTAGCTTTAATGTACAATGCAATCATATTATGTTATTGTCATAACATAATGTTATGACATAATTGTCATAATGTTATTGTCATATTAATTGGGTTTGTTTTTTTGGATATTTATCTAATTTCCTTTTAACTTTTGTGATATGTGTTTTTTAATGTTGTACGCCGCCCTGAGTCCTTTGGGAAAAGGGCGGCATATAAATCCAATAAAACAAACAAACAAACAAACAAATATAATACATAAAAAATTAGTCCTAAGCAAGCAACAAACTGTATCTTCCCTGAAAAGTTTGAAAAGAAAACCTTCAATGGAATGGTTAGAGCTTAAACCTGGGAGCACAGACCTTAATAAAAACTTTTACTTCTTTATATGGAACAATGCAAAATATCTGTTTATATATACTCTAGCTATATTTTATCTGCAATAAAGGATCTGATTTAACTAAGCCACAGGTGTCAAACTCAATCATGGGGCTGGTACCGCCCCAAGCACCTGATGGAACTGGAAAGTTCCAGACGGAACTTGGGCCAATACCTGTAGCCCTGACCCGCGCTCGGTCGGAGGACCTAGTGGCCGCCTGGAATACGGCGGTGGCTGGGGCCTTGGACCGGGTTGCGCCTTTGCGACCTCTCCTGCGGCAGCGATCCACCCGAGCTCCTTGGTATACCGAGGAGCTAAGGGTGATGAAGCGCCATAGGAGACGTCTAGAGAGCAGGTGGAGATCCTCATGCTCCGAGTCTGATCGAACACAGGTAAGAGCCTATTTACGGACCTACCTTGTGGCATTGAGAGCGGCCAAACGTAGACATTGTGCCGCTCTTATTGCGTCCGCGGATAACCGCCCTGCTGCCCTGTTTAGGGTGACCCGCTCTCTCCTGTCACAGGGGACGCGGGGGGCACCCTTGCAGGGTAGAGCAGAGGAGTTTGGGGAATATCTGCAGGACAAAGTCGCTCAGATCCGGAGCGGATGGGCCCCCTCCAGTGGGCCGGACGAGCCGTCAACAGTGAGTCTTGTGAGACCATTCTGGGAGGAGTTTGACTCTGTTGCCCCCGAGGATTTGGACAGGTTGCGTGGACGGCTGCGACCCACCACATGTTCAATGGACCCGTGTCCCTCCTGGCTGGTACTGGCATCCTGGGAGGTGACACGAGGCTGGCTTCTGGGCCTGGTGAACGCCTCATTGGGTGAGGGCTTCTACCAACTGCCTTGAAAGAGGCGGTGGTGAGGCCCTTGCTCAAGAGGCCTTCACTGGACCCAATGGAGCTGGCTAATTATCATCCAGTCTCCAACCTTCCCTTTTTAGCGAAGGTTGTTGAGAATGTGGTGGCACAGCAATTTCCACGACACCTTGACGAATCCGAATATCTAGACCCACGCCAGTCCGGCTTCCGACCCGGGCACAGCACAGAGACAGCCTTGGTCGCGCTGGTTGATGATCTCTGGAGGGCCAGAGATAGAGGTTGTTCCTCTATCCTGGTCCTATTAGACCTCTCAGCGGCTTTTGATACCATCGACCATGGTATCCTATTGCGCCGGCTGGAGGGGATGGGAGTCAGAGGCACCGTTTTACGGTGGTTCGGCTCCTACCTCTCCAACCGGTCGCAATGTGTGTTGACGGGGGGGCAGAGGTCGACCCTGAGGTCACTCACGTGTGGGTCGGTCCTCTCGCCCCTCCTGTTCAACACATATGTGAAGCCGCTGGGAGAGATCATCCGTGGTTTTGGGGTTGAATACCATCTGTACGCTGATGATACTCAGCTGTACGTTTCAACCCCAAATCACCCCAGCGAGGCTGTCGAAGTGATGTCCCGGTGTTTGGAAGCCGTCGGGGTCTGGATGGGGGACAACAGACTCAAACTCAACCCCTCCAAGACTGAGTGGCTGTGGCTACCGGCACCTCGGTTCAGTCAGCTGACTCCAACGCTGGCCATAGGGGGCGAACAACTGCCCCCTGTGGAACGGGTGCGCAATTTGGGCGTCCTCCTTGATGCCCGGCTGTCAATGGACGACCATGTGGCAGCCGTGGCTAGGGGGGCGTTCCACCAGGTTCGCCTGGTGCGCCAATTGCGCCCCCTTCTGGACCGGGATGCCCTACGCACGGTCACTCATGCACTGGTGACGTCTTGCCTGGACTACTGTAATGCTCTCTACATGGGGCTTCCCTTGGGACGCGCACGAAGACTGCAGCTAGTCCAGAACGCATCCGCGCGGGCAATCATGGGGAGTACTAGGTACTCCCACGTAACACCGCTCCTGCGCGAGCTGCACTGGCTACCTGTGGTCTTTCGGGTGCGTTTCAAGGTTTTGACCACCATCTTTAAAGCGCTCCATGGCATAGGGCCTAGTTACCTGCGGGATCGCATCCTCCCACATACATCCCTGCGGCCAATTCGCTCTCACAGGGAGGGGCTTCTCCTGGTGCCGTCCACTAGGCAATGCCAACGGGCGACACCAAGGAGTAGGGCCTTCTCTGTGATGGGCCCAACCCTCTGGAATGACCTCCCCCCCGACATTAGAACCACCACTGACTTCCGCTCCTTCCGGCAGAAACTGAAGACTCACCTGTTCCGACTGGCTGGTCTGGCATAATTCTTAACGTCTACCTCCTGGCATATATATTTCCTACTGGTTTTTTAGGGGACTTAATTTTATAAGACACTGGGGTTTTAAACTTTGTATATTTTAAATTATTTATTTAGCAATTACAGTTCTGTCTATTTTATCCTCCTCTTATTTATGTATTTATCCATTTAATAATTTTTAATTGTTATTATGTATGATGTTTTTGATATGGACTGTACACCGCCCCGAGTCCCTTTTGGGAGAGGGGGCGGTCTAGAAGTGCTAATTAAATTAAATTAAATTAAATTAAATTAAATGTCACGTGACATATTGTGATTATTATTTTTTTGCCTTTGTGGAGCCACCTGTGTGTGATGCATTGGCCCATGGGCCACCAGTTTGACACCCTAATTAAGCTGTCCCTTGAAATCCTAAAAGAGGTTAGATGTCTCAAGAGCTGAGATTTATTGCCAACACATGTGTAATGCCTGGCAGGTATAAACCCAAATCTACCAGTGGTAAAATATGCAATCCAACAGATTTTTATAGTTGAGAAGAGTTGCAACTAAAAAAAACAGGCTCCAAAAGGAGAGATGATAGACATCCAATATGACTGGGAGTTTTTGCTGGGCCAAGCAGTAAAGAGTTAATAAATAGTTATTTATCTATATATTCATTAAATAAATTTATATAGCCACTACCACCTCTACTATGGGAACTCTAATAGTCTAAATAATTATCAATATAAGCAGTAATTGGATATCATTATACCCACACTTTATTGAAACTTTTATTATGTAAGCCTCTGCACACATACACAAGATGTTTATTCCTAAAATTTGTTTTCCTTTTCTTTGTTTAAATAAAGAAAGACAGGAAGGAAAACAGACACATATCCTATAGAATATTTCTACATAAGAATAGACTCATCTGTCTGAGAAACAGCATTACTCATCATCAGTTCTTATTTTTATTAAGATAGGACTGAAGTTGCATTTTTTCATGTTTACTCTGGACATGGAGGTTTTCTGGATGTATGCTTGTAACCCTGTGTGTATGTGGCAAAACTGCATTAGAGCCACTTAATACTGAGATTGGTGGGATGGAGACAGTTAAGAAGATACCATTATTTGGAAGGACCTCATAGGATAATTGCTCCAGTAAAATGAGATAAGGGGCCCAACTGTATTCTTGGAAATAATAAAACCAATTTAAGGAATATAAAATAATATTTTCATAAAATAAAAGCACCTTTTAATAAAACAAACACATCTTAATAAAATAAAATAAATATTAAAATAAAATAAATTACAATGAAGAACAGACATATTCTCATGAGAATACTTAGGCTCAAGAAGATTTAATGAATTAAGGAGATTTAAAGTTAAATCTCTGTTTTGTTTTAGAGCTACCTTGGAAAAGTTTCTATCAGAATAAGATATTTCACAAATAATTTCTTACTTTAAACATCTTAGGAAAAAGATGGATGAGATAAATACAAAAATATAAAGAGCAAAGAAAGAAATACTGAGATGGGATTAGATGGTGAACGATTTCTGATTCTTCTAAGGCAGCCTGCCTCTATATCAGCGGTTCTCAACCTGTGGGTCGCGACCTCTTTTGGGGTTGAACGACCGTTTCACAGGGGTCGCTCAGACCAGCGCAACTCTAAAGTTTAGACTCCACCTCGCGTTGCTTGAAATCCGCATGGATGGGCTCCAGAATGGCCGCGCAGAGCATCATCGCGGCTCCACGCCTTAAAAAACATAGGTGCGCACACACACCCAGTACAATTAGCCTCAGAGACTTCGTAATGGAGGGCAAGTATTACTGCAAGGGAGGAAAGGGCTTAGGTCCTGCTCCGGGCTGTAATTGTTTGGGGTGTGTGCGCGGCTATGTTTTCCACGCCGCTGCCAGGTACTTTTAACTGTATCTAAATCCACAACCAGACCTGTCATCAAGAGCTAAGCTCAGGAGCCTGAATTGGCCCCATTCACACAATGAAAACCTGTTTACTAAAAGTACCATAAACCATGCACAAAGGAAAAGAGCAAAAAAAATGCAATGCAAGTAAACAATTTAAAAATGATACAAGTGGAATTATTATTAGAAATAAAATGTAACAGAGAAAATATGTATGAAAATATAAAGTTGGGTTTCCTGAAATGCCACCCCAAGAACCCATCAGAGGAAGTAAATAAGCAAGGACAACAACGGAAAGGAGAAAAGATGAGGAGGGAAAGAGAGAAAGGGTAAAGCAGAGGGAGTAAAGGAGGGGAATCAAGAGTAGGAGAGAGGGTAAGAGGGAGGAGAAGAGAGGAGGAGGGGAGGAAAGAGAGGGGAAGAAGAAGGGAGGAAGGAGGAGGAGGGAAAGGAAGAAAGGGTAAAAGCAGAGGAAGTAAGGGTGGGGAATTAAGAGTAGGGGAGAGGGTAAGAGGGAGGAGAAGAGAGGAGGAGGGGAGGAAAGAGAGGGAAGAAGAAGAAATTTTACGGTTGGTGGTCACCACAATATGAGGAACTGTATTAAAGGGTCGGGCATTAGGAAAGTTGAGAACCACTGCTCTATATACTCTCCAAATATATTTTCCTGGACCAGAACATTCTTGATTTGAATGACTGTTTAAGATGCCTGGAATGCATAGCTGAAGAAGAATCAACTAAGATATGCTTGTAAATAACACAAACTACAAATCAATGGAAAAATGTTCCCTTAGAAACCTTTAAAACCCCTAAACTAAAAGGGCAATAACAATGCAGCCTGTGGTACCTGTATTATATTATACGCTGTTGAAATCCTCTAGAAATCACATTGCATTTATTTGCAATTGCTGAATTAAGCATTTAGCAGCCACTGTAGTCATATCCATTCATGCTGCTGACCTCTGCTTTTCTGAATGAATTAAGAGGAAGAAAATAATGTGACTTCCACAAGGCTTCCCTTCCCTTCCAACACAGGAAATCCTGTGTTGTTAGACACAATATACATCATGCATGGGGATTTAATTCTATTCCCCTGAAATGCTAACATTATCAGTACATCACAGAAAATTATTCCTTATTTTCAGTAGTTGCAGGACAGGATTTCTTTAGATTCAAGGTTAGCATGAATGCATCATTGCTTCCTTATCATTGCAAAGCAGCTGTATGGAGTTGCAAGACACAGTGCAGTTTCATGTTGCTGAATGCCTTTCCATACAGCTAAAGCACATCTAGAGAAATGATGAGAAGAGTGCTTTGAAGGCTATATTTTGGTTCAACTTATCATATTCTAAGCATGTCTAAAATAAATGATTATGGGCAAGCAGAAGATAAACTGAATTTAAATTTTTTGTTCAATGATATTCAGAAAGGAATACAAAGATAGTGACTTGAAAAACAGGAAGTGCAGTTTTAAGTTATCAACCTGAACTCTTGCTCTCTGTATTGTCTGGAGGGAACTTGAACCTTTCCAGATGTAGGGACTCCCCCAAAATTGGTGTGGAGGTATAAAGTCAGAGCTTCCAAATGAATTTGCAAAATAAAAGGAGTATTTTCTCTGATATTTTCTGAAGAATATGCCAGATATTTTGAGTAAGAAACAATGGATCCTGGGTGGCTCCACTGTAAAACTACTGGAACAAAAACTGTTTCAACTCCTACCCTCAAAACAACGCTATAGAGCACTGCACACCAGAACAACCAGACAGAAGAACAATTTTTCCCGAATGCCATCACTCCGCTAAACAAATAATTACCTCAACACTGTCAAAACTATTTACTAAGTCTGCTCTACTATTAATCTTCTCATCGTTCCTATCACCCATCTCCTCCCACTTAAGACTGTATGACTGTAACTTTGTGCTTGTATCCTTATGATTTATATTGTTTCCTAATATGATTTGATTGCATATTTTGTACCCTATGACTATCATTAAGTGTTGTACCTTTTGATTCTTGATGATTGTATCTTTTCTTTTCTATACATTGAGAACATATGCACCAAGACAAATTCTATGTGTGTCCAATGACATTTGGCCAATAAAGAATTCTATTCTATTCCTAATCCTATTCTATTCTGGAGGCTGAAAATGGGCCGCACAGGGCCTCAGCACAGCCCATTTTTGGCCAGCAGAGTGCTGCAGGAAGACTGGCTTGGACTGGATTACAATTATGGCCTCAAGTAAGTGCTTGATCTGGACAGAAAACAAACAACATCCTATGTTAATACTACAGTTTAATGCCAGATTTTACATACTGTAGGTTCATTTAATCTACAATCAATAATCTATTCTGTATTCTATATTCTGTATCTAGAATTGACAGCCATTTCTATTTACTGTCCTGGAAATTTACCTCTGCTGTTAGATCTTGTATTATGATGTTATTTATTATTAGTTGAATAATAAAAATACAAAAGTATAAATAGCTTTTCTGACTGGAAAAGCAATTTACTATTAAACAATGGGATATAAATTTAGAAATAAAAAGTTTAGTGGATTATGAAGAGTAAATAATAAATGTTTGCCAGTAATATCTGGTAGAAGAGATAGGGAAATGATTATAGTAAAGAACTGTGGAAAGAAAGAAGGGAAAATGTATCTTGTACCTGTGTCAAATGCCCACCATGGCCACACCCATCAGGACCACACCCACCATGACCACATCCACCATGAGTATGCCCAACTCTGGCTGCCGCCACCTGGCCCTCTGAGATCAAACACACCCCTCATTCGGTCCTCAATGAAATTGAGTTTGACACCCCTGACATACAGTATCTGAAAGTTGCCATTTTCAAACATATGTGTACAATTTCTGAATTTTTTTTGCTGCCTCAGATTCATAAGTCTTAACATAATATACATGTTACTACCTAGTTTTTATTCATGCTACTTAATTATTGTACAAATCAGGTGAGTACAACATAGGGTAAATTGTTATGTTTCTTTCCTGACAGTCATTCATTTTATTATATATTTGAGCAAATTATCCTACTGAATTATAGTTTTTAAGATAAGACACACGAAAAAAAATCTTCTAACAGTAGGAAATCAATATTTTTCTTACTTTATTGCACACTGACAAGATGTAGTTTTGTATTAAATAATTAAAATGTATTAAATATTTATTTAGTTGATGAAATATTTATACTTCCCCTTTATAATTCAGGTTACCATGAAATAAATCAAAGTAAATATACCATACAATAATACATTTTAGAAAACATTTTGTGGTATACATAGATGTAACATTTAAACTATAAAACAGCTATTTGGAAAAGTTTACTGTGGATCCTACAATATCTTTAATTATTTAAACCAAATATTTAGTAAAATAAATATTAAAATACTACAGCAAAGCACTTCAGTTACTTTTAATCCTATTAAAAGTCAATATGGTAACTCAGAGTAGCAGTATCCTAACATATTCAATGCAAAAGAAAAAGGAAGTACAAATGAAAAGTAACTTAACCTGTATTTCCTGTAAAATATAATTTAAAATGTAGCTTACATTTCTGCATCAATTAATTAATCTTATCAAAACTAAGGTAGCATACATGCTACTAGACATCTCAATGGAATATGGCCTCAATGATGAAAAAAATTTGGATTATGTCTCAATACATAGAGAAGAATCTTAAAGAGGGGTTTCATACAACTGGCAAGGTCTCGTGTGGCCGCCCTGGTTTTGTTCTGGGAGAAGAAAGATGACAGGTTACAGCTCTGTGTTGACTTCAGGGGTATCAACGCGGTGTGCGTTGAACCTTTGATGTAAGACACATTGGCTCGGTTGGCAGAGGGTCACATTTTCACTAAACTCGACTTCCAAGAAGCCTACTATAGGGTCAGAATAAAAGCAAGTGATGAATGGAAAACAACATTCAACTGCCCATTAGGCAGTTGTCAATTTAAGGTAATGCCATTACCATTGGTGCCCTGGCGGTGTTCATGCAGCTTATTAACAAAGTTCTGCATGAACACTTGTATAAAAGGGGCCTTGTATACCTGGATGACATTTTGATTTACACAAAAACCTTTGAAGAACATGTAGAATTAGTAGGACAAGTGCTTGGTAAATTGTTGAACGCCAAGTTATTCGTAAAATTATCAAATTGCAAATTCCATAAAACGCAGCTAGATTACTTATGGTTTCAGATATCATCAAAGGGTGTTGAGGTGAAGGCCATGTTGGATTGGCAATCTCTACGAATTTGCAAACTTTTATCGCCAATTCATCCCGTCCTTAGCTCGAGTAGCCCTTCTCTTAACAGAACTAAACTGTTACGAACTAAACAGCTCATAGGGAAGGTTCGCCCCGGGAACCCTGTGCCATGGTCAATTGCTTGTCAGAAGGCCTTCGAACATTTAAAATCCTTATTTGGCTGGGAACCAGTGTTAAAAACACCCAGACCCCTCCAAACCTTTTATCATGCAGGCTGATGCTAGTCATGTAGCGCAGTAGTTCTTAACCTGGGCTATATCGCCCCCAGGGGGTGATTTCATTTTTCAGGGGGGTGATGGAACAAAAAGGGGTGACGCGGAAGCGATATGGGGGTGATGGAGCGAGACCTTTTGACTTTTTTCGTACAGTTAACTGCTGTATATCTGTCATACAAAAACATCAGATCGCTCGCTATTAGTGGATTGAACTGTGTTTTAAAATGTTCCTCCAGCTAGCTTCAGTACAGAACGCTGTACATATGTGAATACGCATCGCTCATCTTCATGCACGTTAGGCAGCAGCCTCTATCACTCTACCCATACAGTGGCGCGCCATTGGCCAGAATGGGCAGTGATGGAGGGGTGAGTGCTTCTTTCAAAACATTGCATGCTGAGTGGCTGTCCCCTGTGATGTCAGCTGTAATGTCAAAGTAACTGTTGAAACTAGGTTTATCGACGTCCATGTGTGTTTTATAGTGTTCCAGTACAGTCAAAATTTTAATTTGCAGTTATTGCCTTTCATTTCGAAGACCGCTCAACATGGCCGAGAAGAGGAAGTGTCGCCAATATTCAGTGGAATACCTAAAATTGGGATTCATCCCATCTCGTACAGCTTCTGTTTTCTCTTCTTTGTGAGAAAACATTTTCAAATGAAGCGATGAAGCCTTCCTGACTGAAAGACCATTTGGTAAGAATTCATTTGGATAAAGCCGACAAATCGGTATCGTTTTTCCAATCCTTAAAGGCTAAGTTTGAGGGTCGCAGCACTGTTGAGAAGTTATTTGGAAAATCGTCATTCAACGCCGACAAGGGGCTCCTTTGTTCCTATAAAGTATCTTTGTTGATAGCAAAATGTGGCAAACCTCACACTATCGGAGAAACGCTGATTTTACCAGCAGTGAAACAGATTGTTGCCACATGTTGGGGCCCAGTGCAAGCACTGTCACGCAATCAATTCCTTTGAGCAATGACACCGTATCAAAAAGAATTGATGAAATGGCTGCTGATGTGGAAGAAAGGCTCATTGACACCTTGAAAAGTACAGAATTCGTGATGCAGATTGATGAGTCACCGATTCATGAAAATGAAGCCTTCTTATTGGCTTATGTCTGTTTCACCAACGGAAATGAAGAGATTGGGGAAGAACTGTTATTTGCTCGAAATTTAGCCACCGGCACAAAAGGTTCTTCGATATTTAAAAAGGTTGAAGAGTTTTTTAATGAGAAAAACATCCCTTTGACAAATGTCGTGGCATGTGCAACTGATGGAGCTGCATCCATGGTTAGACAATATCGCGGATTTCAAGCTCATTGAAAATCGGTTGTACTGTACCTGGAGTTATGACTGTCCATTGTGTCGTTCATAGACAGCACCTTGTCTTAAAAAAATTGAGTGGCCGTTTGCACGAATCTATACATTACGTCATTAACACTGTGAATAAAATTAAGTCGAATGCCTTGAACAACAAACTTTTTCACAAGCTTTGTGAAGAAAATGATGAGGAGTTTGAACGTCTCCTTTTGCACACCGAAGTAAGGTGACTTTCAAAAGGAAAGTGTTTGCGGCGATTCCACAAACTTTTTGACACAGTTGTCGGATTTCTTGAATCCATTGATTCCATTGATTCAAGTCTAAGCAGTTCTCTTAAACTTCGACCTCTGGATGTAGCTTATCTGGCTGATGTTTTTGGACAAGCTGAATGAAGTGAACATACAGCTGCAAGGAGATAAAATCAATTTTCTTAAGGCCAAAAGAGTAATCTGCTCATTTATTTCCAAATTGGACCTCCTTGCAAGCAATATGAGTTGCCAGGAACTGTATCAGTTCCCAAGCCTTGGTAATGAACGTCAACTCCAAGCAAAAGATTAGGACGTTTTTTGCTGCCACTTGAAGCAACTAAAAGAAGATATGGAAACCAGATTCTATGATCTGATAAATCTGGAAGTGCCCACTTGGGTGCTAAATCCTTTCACAGCAGACTTTGCACAACTTCATCCCAAACTGCAAGAGCCACTGACAGATCTGAAATACGACTGTGAAGCCCAATCACATTTTCAGAGTTACGGCTCCGAAGCTTTTGAGTTGAAAATAAGGAACACTTACCCAATATTGTGAGAGGAAGTTAAGTTGCTTCTTTTAGCCTTTCCTCCCACTTACTTAGTGGAGAGGGGCTTCAGCGCCATCCAACAGATCCTTTCTAAGTCAAGGAACATATTGAAGATCAGATTTTCCTGCCTAGGCAGGGGGTTGGACTAGAAGGCCTCCAAGGTCCCTTCCAACTCTACTATTGTATTATATCACTGAGCGTGGCAATTTAAGAATGAGATTAACAAAAATGGTTCCAGACATCCAGAAATTGGCATCAGCTCACCAAGCACAAGGCAGCCATTGATCTTCTTTTTTTGCTTTTTGTGTATATACATTTTCTTCATTAATAATTATCTCAGCTCTTATCGTTGTATTTGCTTGCATTGGATTTCACGTTCCAGTTTGAGTTTTTGGCTTCGTTTTCGAATTATTGTGCTCTGTAAAACATTTTGTGTGTCTCTTTGTATTGTACTTTTTTAACGTGCACTCCAGTTCGATATTATATTTTCTCTGTTATATGGTTTCAATTTTCTTTGCTGTGCTCTTCGTGTAAAGTGTGTGTGTGTGTGTGTGTGTCTGTCTGTCTGTCTGTGTATGTATATATATTTCTTCAGTCTAAGGCATTAAATTTGTAGCTCTGATTTTTGTTGCTTTCCTTCTGTAAAAATTTTATTTGTGTCTTTTTAACCCTTTTTACAGTGTGCATGAATATATATTTTAGTTTCAGAGTTTTCGTCTTGAAATTCTTAGTTCCTGCATTGCTGTTTGTTCTTATGCCCTTTTTATATTTCTTTTTGCATCTTAAAATTCACTTGTAATTAAATCATTAAATGTTACTCTTTTTTTTCGGGCATTTCATTTTCTTGCAATTGAATTTTGTTTTCAGTGGTCATTGTATTTAAGTGTCTTGAATAAATAAGATAATAATGAAATACATGTATCACAAAGTTTGGGAATAAAGTGATGGGTGACATCAGAGGTTTTCACACAGTTGAGATATGGGAAAAAGACTTGAAATAAATGATTTGCATTGATATGTCCTGATGACAATTTTAAAGAAAACAAAAAATGTCTTTGCATAAATTGAAGAATTATTTCCCTGTGTTGTGATTGAGAGGTTATGTTGGGGGAGGGGGGCAATAATAATTTCCTCAATGGCTCAAGGGGCGATTCTTTCAAAAAGGTTAAGAACCACTGATGTAATGGTCACTGCAGTTCTACTGCAGGCCAATGAGGAAGGGGCATTACAACCTTATGCGTACACCTCACACAAATTGAATGATGTCAGCAGAGGGAGAATGTAGTGGAGGCCAATTATCCCACTGGTCCTGAAGAACCAGCTGGCTGTCAGGAACTCATCAGCAGCTATCCAATCATGGGACCAGAGCCGAGATAACACTCAGGCCATCTAGGCAGCATTGCCGACAGACAAATGGTTCCAGGAGAATCAGAGCATTCTTAGTTGTAGAGATGGTTTCGCTAGGAAAGGGAATAAGATCTATGTCCCTAAAACCCTTTGGTTGGAGGTACTGAGGCATTGCCATGATGCATGAACGGCCGGTCATTTTGGTTTTCTCAAAACCTTGCACTTAACAAACTGCCAATTTTGGTGGCCTCAGTCCAAAAAGGCCCTGTTCCCCTATGCTGAAGTAGCATGTAACAATGCCGTCCACCAGAATATGGGGTTTACCCTGTTCAAAATAGTTACAGGAACTGATTTTGTACCCATTCCCAAATGTCCACAAACACTCCCCGATGATGTTGGAGTACAGGAGTGGTTGAAGAGAATGCAAGGTGTATGGGAGAAAGTCAGAGAGGCCTTGAGTGAATCAGCACACAGGTATAAATATCAAGCTGATAAAAAAAGAACACAGCAACCCGATTACCAGGGAAGACAAAAGGTAAACTTATCGACTAAGTATTCAAAATTAAAAATACCTTGTAGGAAGCTGGCGCCTAAATACATTGGCCACTTTCCCATAGTAAAGGTTATAAACCCGGTTACCGTCTGTTTACAACTCTCACCAATATTATTAGGGAAAATTTACCCTACATTCCTGTCAGGTTCCGGTTTTGCAAACAAGGAACAAACCAACCAACACATAGTTCAAAGTGTAGATTGTATTGTTCTCCTTGATGCACTGGCACGTTCTAACCATCACCCAGTGAAACACCAGAGTGAAATGAATTCAGAGCTACTGCTAAGTGTTCCACTCCTCCATTTAAGTGTCATCGCAGCTCCTCCCCACCCCCTTGACACACCTCCATCAGCTCCTGCAGGCTTAATTGGAATGTAGGCTTGTCCCACGCACAAATGCTGAGAGCAGGTCAGTTTGCATGCTCCTAATCCGAACAACAGTTCAAGCTATCAGCTTGGAGTCAGGTGTCTGGCGTGGCGGTAGAACAATCTCTTCCTGCGTGCAGGTACTCGGTCTCCCTTAGGGCCCGCCGAGTGAATGGCAGCCCAGATGGCATTGTGCGGGGGGCTGACAGATTACTTATCTAGAGCAAAGTCTATATTTTGAAATTATTCATTTTCTGTTGCATGGACAGTAAAACCTTCTGACTTGCATACAATACATTAAGAAAAGTGAAGTCAAAAGTCAACATATTTTATAAAAGTGTTGATACTTAATTAATCAATCTCCAACTCTCTATTTAAAAAACCTCAAAGAAGTAATCCCAATAAAAAACTGTAAACAATAAAGAAAAATAGATGAATATTAATCTCTAAATGCCTTCCTTAAAAAGATTTTTTCATCTAGTGAAAGCCAATTACAGGAAACAAAACGGGATCCTTCAAAGGAAAGTTTTGCAATTTAGATATGACTATTGAGAACAATTGCTATCCTAGAAAATGGGAGACAGGTAGAGAAAGTACATTAAAAGCTAATGAACTATTTGTAAAAGAAAGCTTGTGGCAGCTGATTAGACCAAAGATGAAATAATAACATAACTGGATAATGAAGGACCCAGTTTTAAGTTATTCTTTGTATAAGCAATAAATCAATTCTGCAATCTCAAATATTGAGTAAATTATTTACACTACACTGCAAACTATTATCTTTGACCATTGCCTAATTTTCTTCTTTAAAAGGTTGGGGAAACTTTAACCTTTGGGTAGTGCTACATTAATAATACTACATATATTAACTTCTAAACCCTAAATTCTGAAAGTCAACTCCTAGCATTGATTAAAGAAAACTTTTCTATAAAGAAAACTCTACAAATATTTAACAACTTGGTATGTTGTAGTTACATATTCTTAATCAGTGTCTCTCTAACTAGTGTATCCTAGTCAGAGAGATATTTGGGGGGGAAATTCTCATTAATTCCACCCAGCATGCTAGCTGTTGATAATTGGTTTCTAATCCTTTTCATCTAGACAATACTAGATTGTTGAAATAAAACCAATCTCTTGGAAATCTGAAGCTGCTCAATGCACATCTCTCAATAGTGATAAATCTAGCAAAAATAACTATCATGATCATTACATTTGAAATGATCTTTCAAAAATCTTTCTAAAAATAATTCTGTTTAAACATTGCCAACCATTTGAAAATACCAATCTTAGACACACTTAAAACACTTCCAGATGAGGATGCTTTTCATCTCAATTCTCCTAAATTAATATTTCAAAGAGTGTAAGAGTCTATTAAAATTACCAACCCCCACCCCCACCCCCAACAAAGGATGTTATAGTCAATTCCAGGGAACTAACAACCCATCATTAGGTTCCTTTCCTGACCAATAAGAGACTAGAGATATTTCAGCCAATTCAGCAATGGAGAGCAAAACAAAACTCAATTACTTCCACTTTCTGATGGGAATAGGTGAGCTTTTTGCAAAAATGGTGTGATGTCTTACAAACAAAAACATCTAGCAAGTAAAGCAAGTGAAAGCTATAATTTGATACAATCACACACAACCAACAATGGCATTGATTAAACTGTATGTTGGGAATCTATCAGTTCACAATAGATTCAAGATTTCATTTGAAAGTGACCTTAGATATAAATTTCGTTTCCTGTTTCATATATTAATATATAATGCAGATTTCTGTGCCTATATTTATTCCCAATCTAGATCTATCATCTTACTCCCCTTCTGTGACATACTGCTATATTGTCTCCTCCTGCTTTGAAGTTACAGTTCAATCAGCATTATTTACTTCTGGCTTTTCTTATAGGTTAAGTTTTTTCAAAAGAAGAACCAGATGGTGAATGAAGTGAATGGAAGTATTTCTCATTGCTGCCCTGCAATATTATATTTAGGTTGGTTGCACACTCAGCCAGATGTTTGGACTGGATTTGGCATGCTTATCCACCTACTGAATCCTTCTTCCCAAGGACCTAGAATAGGCAGATGTTGTTGCCTGGTGGTGTAAAAGGCATGTCACAGGATGGAAGCTGTTCCAAGTAAAGATGGTTTTTGCAAGTAATTCATGGCGATTTTGTCAACACAGATGGTATTCAAATGGTACTCCAGATGTTTTTTGGATCGCACCTGAAGCACCTAGGTCAGTGATGATTAACGTTTTTCTGCCCGGGTACCAAAAGGATGCACACGTGCGAGATAGCATACATGTGCATGCCCACACCCATAATGTAATGCCCTCCCCACACACATACATGCACAATCCCCCTGTACTTTCCCTGTACGCATGCGCGCCGGCTTCACTAAAGCGTCCGAATTTCTGGTAGGCCCACTGGGCCTGTTTTTCACCCTCCCCAGGCTCCGGAGGCTTTCCTGAAGCCTGGGGGGCGCAAAAACGCCTTCCCCCACCCTCCAGAAGGCTGAAAATCAGCTGGCCAGCACGTGTATGCCCACTGGAGCTCACATAGGGCAATGCCTCTGATATGGCTCTGTGGCACGTGTGCCATAGGTTCGGACCTACGTACTATCTTTGCTTTCCTTTGCCATCATTGTTCTACTTCTATTTGCAGGACGTTGTATTTTGTGGTTTTCTCCACTTCTTTCTGTTCAGTTTTTCCACTACCCACTTTTTTGTCTTTCTTATCAACAATTGTTAAAGCTGGGGTGGTATGTGGCAGGTGCTTATTTAAATGTATATGCTGCCTGACTCCTGAAGATTACTGGTGTTTATGGGTGAAAGAGAGAGATAGATGGGGAGAGAAACATAGAAAGAATGGGATGGTTATGTATAAACAATATGTTCATATACTATACCACATATCTTTCTAGGATCAAATTCAATTCTAGGGTGTAAAAAGTAGTTACCGCTTCCTACAAAACATAATTACATAACATAGAAGAAAGAATGAATATAATAACTTAGTATATCTTTTTCTGTAAGCGAAGACATAAGAGATGAAATTATTTGGCTACATATGGAGTTTTAATTCAAAGATACAGTAAAATTATATTAATCTTAGAAAAAGGATATAAAGTCCATTTACATTAACAAAAAACAAAAGCAACAAAAAGTAATATGGTAACAGTAATATTCCATTCTATAGTGAAGAGTAACAACTTTTATTCTTTAGG
Organism: Natrix helvetica; assembly: GCF_964273705.1. Classification (NCBI taxonomy): domain Eukaryota; kingdom Metazoa; phylum Chordata; class Lepidosauria; order Squamata; family Natricidae; genus Natrix; species Natrix helvetica. The sequence continues at coordinate 49,223,951 of NC_138553.1, forward strand.
CTTTTATTCTTCTGAAGACTATGTGATGTTAATTTTAATCTACTACTTCAGTCCCAGTCCCTAATACAACAGGAACCAAACTTTCCTGAGGTAGCTGTATCATTACAGAAAATGCTAAGTGAATGGCTATTATTTCATAGTTTGAGTAATTTATGACCATACAATAATTGAATTTTATCAATGAAAGAAACATATTTATAGCTTTGTGCTGACTTGCTTGCCAGAATGAAAAATTGACACTTGAAAAACTGATCCTACATATTCTATCATTTTTGTATTAAAATATTATCACAGCATTGAACAAATGAATATTATTTTAGTACTTCAAGTAGATATGTCAATATAAGGAAATTAAATTGTACATATATAAAACTATATAATTATTACATATCTGAGAATTATCTGCCATTCTCATAAGTTCTTCTAGATTTTTATTGCAAATATATGTTCTATGTTAACAAATATTTCAGTTATTTGATTATTATGGACTTATTTTGTACTATAAAATAAAGATAGTGCTATATCTAACCAATATGGTAGAACATGTATAGAAAGGAAAGTTATGTATGTGTTAATTTACATTTTTTAAATACTGTTATAATTTTATAACATTTTTAACCATCGTGGAAACACCATTCATTTAAAATTAAATGTTTTTAAAAGATATTAAAAGATTAAAAAGTCAAACTTCTCATTATTATTATCTGTGGAACAATTATTTAATTTATCTTCTTTTCTATGCTGCAATTATTTTTAATTCTTTTTATCCCATCTTTAATTATTTTCATAAATAACTAAAGGTGGTAAACATACCTATTCCTCCTTTTATTTTCCTCCACAAAGTTGAGAGAGAGTGACTTGCTCAAAGGGAAGAAAATGGTAAGTGAGCACCTGTCTACCCTAGACGAATTCAAATCACCAGGACCGGACGGATTATACCCCAGGGTTCTGAAGGAACTGGCAGATGAGATCTCAGAACCACTTAACTATATCTTTCAGAGATCCTGGAGCACCGGGGAACTACCAGAGGACTGGAAAAGAGCTAATGTGGTTCCCATCTTCAAAAAAGGAAAAAAAAATAGATCCAGGAAACTATAGACCTATCAGCCTGACCTCAATACCAGGAAAGATTCTGGAAAAGATAATCAAGCAACGAATTAGCGAACACCTAGAAGTAAACAAAGTAATAGCCAAAAGCCAACATGGATTTGTCAAAAACAGATCACGCCAGACTAATCTTATTGCATTCTTTGACAAAGTGACAAATTAGTGGACCAGAGGAATGCTGTCGATATAGTTTACTTGGACTTCAGTAAGGCATTTGATAAGGTAGACCATAACCTACTACTAGATAAAGTAGAAGAATGTGGGTTGGATAGCATCACCACTAGATGGATTCGTAACTGGCTGACCAACCACACTCAACGTATAGTCCTCAATGGAACTGCATCTACATGGAGGGAAGTATGCAATGGAGTACCCCAAGGCTCTGTTTTAGGCCCAGTACTCTTCAACATCTTCATCAATGATTTGGATCAGGGAATAAATGGGGAACTCATCAAATTTGCAGATGACACCAAGCTGGCAGGAATAGCCAACACTCCAGAAGACAGGCTTAAGATACAGAAGGATCTTGACAAACTTGAACATTGGGCACTATCTAATAAAATGAAATTCAATGGTGAAAAGAGTAAGGTTTTACATTTAAGCAAGAAAAACGAAATGCACAGGTACAGTATATAGGTGGTACCTTGCTCAATAGTAGTAACTGTGAGAGGAATTTTGGAGTCCTAGTGGACAACCATTTAAATAGGAGCCAGCAGTGTGCAGCAGCTGCCAAAAAAGCCAACACAGTTCTAGGCTACATAAACAGAGGGATAGAAGCAAGATCACGTGAAGTGTTAATACCACTTTTAATGCCTTGGTAAGGCCACACTTGAAATACTGCATTGAGTTTTGGTCGCCATGATGTAGAAAAGATGTGGAGTTGCTTAAGATATGTAAATTAGAACAAAATTAGAACAAAGCAAGTCTCCTTGGTATGTTTTAAACTTTTGTTTCCCTCCTCCCTCTTCTTATAGGATTCCCAGTTGTCAATTAATCTCTTTTAAAGACACAACTTTTCAAATCCAAATTCAAAGTTTGTATTTCAATGGGTTAGTCAATTCTCTGTTTCATTTCTGTCTCCAAGTTGTTTGAAACAAGCAGATCTCTTTGGGCTTAATAATTTAAACCACAATTTTTCCCCTTCTTTCTTTTCTTTCCACCAAAATCCCAATCTATCCATCTATATTATTCATACTCACAAGGTTCTTTGCCTTTTCCAAATTCTGATTTATGTCAATTGATTAATTAAATCTTTTTACCGGGTTTCACATTCCATTCATTACACCGCTCCTGCTCAGATGCTTTGGCCAGAAGCCCACAACTTGATAGCAGCCATGTTGCCTCTCCCGATGCCGATTCAGAGAGCTAATCTCTGACCTATGAGGAACCTGTTACATTCCTCTGGGTCTAATGAGACGCAGCTCCTTCTTCACTTCGACCCCAGGAAAGTTCCGATCCAAAAGGATTCGGCATTGGTTTGTCACACAGAATTTATGTGAGGCTCTTCAGAGCTCACAGTTTTCTGTCTGTCTCTCTGAGGTACTTCCGGTCTTGTTTTCAGAAAATTTTGTTTTGAATGGGGAACTACCATTAAGAAATGGCTAATTCATCCTTTCATTAAAGAGAACTGTTTTATTAATAAGCAGAAAAACACTTTTACAGAGTGTCTTTTTTCCTGAGACTTTAGCTTTAAGCTAGAAGATATCCAATAATAAACACTTTTTCAAACCAAAAGCAAATTTAAGCACACATAAGCAATGTGCTGCTTCATACAATCCTAATTTAGCATTTGAACTAAAAAAAACATTTTTTTAAAAAAAAAGGTCATGTTCCCAAGTCACCTGATAACAAAAGTCCTAAAGGTATTAATTAAAAATGCAATGAAATCCATGAACAAATCCAACATCAATCACAAGTACCATATTTTTTGGAGTATAAGACACACCAGAGTAGAAGACGCACCTTAATTTTGGGGCAGTAAAACAAGAAAAAAAGTTTCTGCCTCTGCCTACCAGCATCCATCAGTATTAATCTGGCTAGCGTCCTTGCAGCAAACAGCGAACAGCGGGTGGAATACCCCTAATCAGCTGTTCCAGGCTGCAAGGGATTGCCACACACCATCGCTGCCTCTGTGCCTCGCATGTTCAGGTGGTTCCAGGCAGCAGGGATACTCACTTCCACTCAGATTTTGATAACGAGCTTTTTATCCATTTAAAACAACCTCTGTCACCCTATGCATATTTAACTGGAGGGGGTGGGGTGGGATATGATTTTCATGGGGGCAGAAGAGGGACTTTGCATCGAAGGCTCCCCCGTCTTCCTACCTCTAGCCGTAGGTACTGAAAGCCTGGCTTTCTTGCAGCAAGCCCGATAGAGACGCAGCACTTTAGACTTTCTGGATGCTGTCATCTCATAAATTTCAAAAAACGGCACATACGGAAGGCGGTGGATCTGAAATAAAGGCATTTCATGCGGCAGATCTGGCCAAGAGGAAAGAGAAGGAGAGTCTCCAGTGCCCGCCGCACATGCTGTTTTCTGAGTCTTCCACACGCGGACAAAGACAAAGCAGCCGGCAGCAGGGGAAAGGGGGGAGCCCAGCCATGGCAGCTTCCCCATACAGGTGGAGCACAATCAGAAGGGGAAGCAGTTCACTCTCTGCTCAAACAGCTATCATGATAATAAAGCTGTCCTATTGTATATGTAGGGAAGAGGGTGGTGGATCTTCAACTGGGCATGCAGAAGGAAGCGGATCTGAAACAAAGGCGTTCCAAGTGGTGGAGATCATGGCAACTGCCTTACGTCTCCTGCGCAGTGCCCGCTTCACCAACCATGGCCACTTCAGAACGCAGCAAAGGTGTAGGGGGCTTTCTGAGAAGCCCAGCAACATGTTTATGAGATAGCAGTGTCCAGAAGAACTAAAGTGCTGCATCTCTATCGGACTTGCTGCAAGAAAGCCAGGTTTTCAATGCCTATAAGTTATAGGTAGGAAGTCTCGGGAGTGGAGCCTTTGGTGCTAAGTCCCTCTTCTGCCCACCATGAAAATCATACCCCACCCCACCCCATCCCCTCCAGTTAAATACACATAGGGTGATAGGGTTTGTTTTAAATAGATAAAAAGCTCATTATCAAAATCCGAGTGGCAGTGAGGATCCCAGCCGCGTGGAACCACCCAAAAATGCGATGCACGGATCAAGTTGGTGGGGCTACATTCGTAGTATAAAACGCATCCAGATTTTCACTCTCTTTTTTGAGGTAAAAAGGTGCATCTTATACTCTGAAAAATACGGTAATATATTTAAAAACTAATCAATTCAAGAAATAAAAAGCTCCGGCGGCTACGGCGACAGGCAAGCCTTTGCCTGCTCCCGCTCTCCCGGTGGGCTTCCCCCGTTTCTGGGGGGGCACAGGACGCCCCGGAGAGGTGTCCTGCCGAGGGAACGGCTCGCGGAGGGTCCTGGCGTCGGCGGCGGCTGGCGGGGGCTTCTCCGCTTCGTTCTAGGCACCGGGGAGCAGTCTCGGAGGGCGCCCGTGTGCGCGCGCCTCGCCCCATGCCGATCGGAGAACGCGCTCTTGAACGAAGCAGCGGCAATGTGGTGAGAGGCTTCCCTTCTCCATTCCCTCTATTTTGAACTTATGGACCTTTCAGCATTTTTTTTAAAAAAAAAAGTTAAACTTTCGGATTTCTGCTAGAGGTGCGGCTAGAGGGAGGGGGATTTTCCCCCCTCCCTTGGACAAGCGGCTTGAGAAGATTTTGCTTTCGCCCTCAGGGGAAGGAGGAGGGGGGAGAGCCAACTAATGATGCCTCACCCTCATAAAAGTGACTTTCATTGGACTTAGCTCCAGAACTTATGGGTGTACTGAGAACTTTCTGAACTTTTAAAACTTTATTATGCCTCTGAGCCCAAAGCTGGCAGGGCAAGATGGCACACTTCCGTTGTCTTCATGAACTGTGAAACCTGACTCCACCTTTAAAATTCAGGCTTCCGGTCTTTGTCTCCGAGTCACCCAGAGGAATCTCTTGTGGATTGTTCTTTTCTGAACTCTTTGGGGAAAAAACTTTCATCTATTGCTAGACTGACTAAAGAAATCCCCATCTGTTTGGATCCTCTGCCTTCTGGATTCGCCTGCCTGCCCTACTTCTCCAGCTGCCCAGTCTCTACTTTGACTGATTTCCTTGCTTTAAAAACCATGTCTCCAAAAAGACCACCTCCTGGAAAGCCTGGATTTGCTACTTCTGCCCCAACGTCTGCAACGTCTAGCCCAGCTACGCAGTCAAAGATAACAGAACTGATGCAACCCAAGACTACAGAGATAGACTTTCAACAAATGCTTCAACAAATTCTACAGGGCCAGGAGGAAATTAAGAAACAGTTAAGGGAAATGAAAGATGAAATTAAACAGAACCAAGCCCAAATCTTTAAGAACTCACAGAGACTGGACCTTGTGGAGGGTGGGGTGGCGGAGGCGAGGGGGGGGGGTAGAGGCTTTACAGAAGGGGAACAAAGAACTTGACATCCAACAAATGAAAATAGAGTTTGAGAGAATGTCCTTTTATCTTAGATTTCAAAATGTAATAGAAGCAGATGGGGAAAACATAAGGGACATTATGACTAATATTTTAGCTGAATACATACACAAAGATAAACAGCAGATGGAATGGGAGATAGACCTAGCCTATAGAGTGAATTCAGCATATGCCAGAACACATAATGTACCCAGGGAGGTTCACATTAAATTCCTTAGGAAAACCACAAGAGATGAAATTCTGGGTGTACAAAGGGGGCAAACATTGACATACTGTGACAGGGAGATAACCATTCTAAAGCAGATTCCCAAAAAAATTAGGGAAAAAAGGAAAAGCTATTCGCAATTGGCGAATAAATTATACCAGAAGGGGGTGTGGTTTAGATGGTTGATGCCTGAAGGTATGCTGATATTCTGGAAGGAGACAAGAATCAGAATTAATACACCCATAGAGGCACAGGCCTTTATGGAAAAAAATAAAGCCAACCTAGAAAAAACAGAAGACACTACAACGGTCATACAGGACACGGGAGGGGCCGGAGCTCTGCCAGCGGGGGGTGAAGGGTCAACACCAAGAAAGCTCAGATCACAAAAATAAATAAGAAAATCACAATGTTATAAACAGACCGAAAGTAAAAATGAATTTATAACTAGACTATATATTATAACTATATAAATTGATTGAAAATTATTCTTTCTAGAATTAATATGCTGACTTTTTATGATCATGTATTAAGATTTGATATTTTGATGTAACCTAGGAGTTTGGAGGGAGGGGGCGTCTGCCACACTTGCAACTGCCAAAATTTGTAATTCCACTTACCCTTTTCCACATAAATGTTTTTAAAAAAACCAATAAAACTTTTTGAAAAAAAAAAAAAGAAATAAAAAGCTTACTAAATGGGAGCTTCGGATGAGAGAATTGTACATACACCTGATGCTGAAAATATCAGGTATATTAGTCCAGTGGGATTCTCGGGAAAAGACATGGACATATAATCTCACTGCCATTTATATTTGGGTTCCAGAGTTCCTCCCAACTCTTTTTTTTTAATTAAAAGAGTTTTGTACAAACAGATTTTCCCCCTTTTCACCCCCCCCCGCCATACAATATAAATCTCATACAAATGCTATACCCCCCCAACCCCCCCACAAAAATTCACTTTCAAATATTATACCAAATACTTTGCCCCCTCCTTTCCCCCCATCTTAAAATAGATTACTCGTAACCCCTCTCCTCCCAACAAACACAATATAAATTTCTCTTAGATTAATAATAACACATTGATCCCATTTTCTAAGCTAATTTAACATCTATAACTCTTAATATAAATTTCTCCTAGCATAACAATGTTTCATTAATCCCATCTTCTAATTTATTCATACATATATATTGCCCCACCCTCCACCCTAACCCTCCCCCACCTCCCACACAAACCCACCCCCCTGACTTCCGCTGTATACCACTCTAACAATTCCAAACATCCCATATACTATTTACTCTGATCATCTATCGGTCTAAACATTCTTACCTAAAGGCTACATAATAACTCCTAGTCTGGTATTTATTCTGTATATAATCAATCCATTTTGCCCATTCCTGTGTGTAATCCTCCTGTTTCTGAGCTTTTAAGAAAGCTGAAATTTTTGCCATTTCAGCGAACCCCGCCACCTTCTGAATCCATTGATCAATTGTCGGTAAAAAATCTTTTTTCCAATGTTGCGCAATCAACAACCTAGCTGCTGTGACCATATACAAGGCCAATTTTGTTTCCCCTTTGGTAAAATCCTTAGCTATACCCAATAAAAACATTTGCGGAATGAATTGTATTCTTTTCTTAAATACATTCTGCATAACCCACCATATTTTTATCCAAAAAGCTTTAACCTTGTTACAAGTCCACCATACATGAAAAAAGGTAGCATCTAGACACCCGCATCTCCAACATTTTGGTTGAACATTTGGGTACATGCATGATAATTTTTTAGGATCTAAATACCATCTGTAAAACATTTTATAAAAATTCTCCCTTAAATTCTGTGACTGTGTAAATTTAACATTCTGAACCCATATTTTTTCCCACGTTTCCAACATAACCACTTCACCAAAATTCTGAGCCCATTTGATCATACAATCCTTAACCAATTCACTTTCTGAGTCTCTTTCTAACAGTACATTATATATTCTTTTAACTTGTTTTGGACCAGTCTCTTTTATCTGCTTAATCAGTTCCACTTCTTTATCCATAAAACCGACCCTACGATCTTCTTCCCATCTCTTCTGTAGCTGTATGTAATGTAACCAATTTAAAGTAATTCCTTCTTCCAACAGCTGTTCCAAAGTTTTTAACTTCCATTCGCCCCCATCAGCAATAAGCACATATTTATATAAACAACCCCCGAGTGACTTAATATTCATAATCCCCATGGTGTCTGCAAGATCCAACCAAAGCAGTATTTTATAATCCCAATTGGGCCGGTGCTTCTTCCATATTCTCATCAAGGCACTTCGGAGAACATGGTTGTTAAACACTTTATCCACCCTGTCTTCATAAAAAAGATATGCATGCCATCCCAGAACAAGATCATGGCCTTCTATATTCAGCAATTCCATTTTTGTTTTCCCAAACCAATCTGCTACATGCGTTAGTACCGCAGCTTCATAATATAATCGAAGGTTTGGGAGTCTGAGGCCGCCTCTTTCACGTGTATCTTGCATAATCTTCATCTTTACTCTCGGTTTTTTCTCCTTCCAAACAAATTTATTTAATGTTGTTTGCCAATTTAACAAGGTTTTATCTGATTTAAGCACCGGAATCATCTGGAATAGAAAGATAAATCTAGGTAGAATGTTCATTTTGATTGCTGAGATCCTTCCAAGCAAAGACAATTGTAACTTTTTCCACGCTTCAAGATCTTTCTGTATCTTTTGCCACAACACTTCATAGTTATTTGAGAAAAGTTTTGTATTTGATTCTGAAATTTCTATTCCTAAATATTTAACTTTAGAAACTATTTCAAAACCTGCTAAACTTACAAGTCTCTTTCTTTGAGTCTCTGTCATGTTTTTAACCATCATTTTCGTTTTGTTTTGATTTAGTCTAAACCCAGACACCATGCCAAATTCTACTATGATATTTTTCATCTGGATTATTGATTTCAAAGGATGTGAAAGGGTAACAACCAGATCATCGGCGAATGCTCTAGTTCTGTATTCCTTTTGCCTGATAGCTATGCCATCTAAGGATTTTGAGTCCCGAATTGCGTTCAACAAGACTTCCAAAGTTAAAATAAATAACAATGGGGATAATGGGCAACCTTGTCTTGTGCCTTTTTGTATCTCGAAAGTTGTTGACAAATTTCCATTAATAATAAGTTGTGCATTTTGTTGCTGATAAATTGCTCCAATCGCCTGCCGCAATCGTGGTCCCATATCCATCTTTTCCAAAGTCTTGGTTAGAAAGTTCCAATTCACTCGATCGAAGGCCTTCTCTGCATCCAAGAAAACCAGCACTGCAGAGATCTGCTTATTCTTATCAAGATAGTCAATTAAATCTATGAGTTGCCTTACATTCTCCTTCATATGTCTGCCTTCAATAAATCCTGCTTGATCATGATGAATAATCTCTTGAATAACCGGCATCAATCTGTTGGCTAGTACCTTAGCAAATATTTTATAATCTGTGTTCAGAAGAGATATCGGCCTGTAATCCTCTGGTTTCTTAGGGCCCTCTTTATCTTTAGGTATCAATGAGATAAAAGCCGCTTTCCATGAGGGAGGTATTTTACCTCCTTGTTGTATATTACAAAATAGTTGTGTAAGATATTCAATCATTTCCAGTTGTAAAGTTTTATAATACATTGCAGTCAAACCATCAGTCCCTGGAGCCTTAGCTAATTTAAGTTGATTTATAACTAAAGTGATCTCATCAGCGGTTATAAGACGTTCCAAATTTGCCTTTTGAAGCACAGAAATTTTGGCAACCCTTTTTCCTTCCAAAAAATCATCTATTAACTTGTTCTGTATATTATCCTGTACATATAGCTTAGTATAATAGTCCACAAATGATTTTTTAATCAACTCTTGTTGATATACCATCTTCCCTCGAAACTCAATTTTATCAATAATTCTGTCATTCATATTCCTTCTCAAAGTATATGCTAACCATCTACCAGGTTTATTAGCGTTGGCAAAGGTGTTATGTTTAGCAAATTGTAAATTAGTTGCTGTTTGTTCTGCTATAAGCATCTGAAATTGATCTTTCAACAGCTTTAGCGCCATCTGGAGCGCCTGGTCATTCGGGTTTGTTATAAGCAGCTGTTCCTTGCTTTTTATTTCATCTTCCAATTCCATTCTCCTTTTCTGTCTAATTTGTTTATGTTTAAAGTTCATATGTATCAGGACCCCACGCATATAAGCTTTACTTGCATCCCAAACTGTTTCAATGGGAGTGCCCTTATTCATGTTAAAACTGAAAAATTCCTTCATGTGTTTTTTAAGTTCATCAACATTTTTTTCATATCTAAATAAATTTTCATTTACTCTCCAAGACCTTCTTGGCCTCATCCCTAATTCAATTTGTAACCACACCGGACTATGATCGCTAAGTGTCCTGGCGAAAATCTTGGATTTCTTGGCTTTAGGAAGTAGATCCGGTGTTAACAAAAAGAAATCAATCCTTGAAAAGGATTTATGTCTATCTGAGTAGAAAGAAAAATCCATCTCATTTAGATGTTGTGTCCTCCAAACATCTTTTAATTTCAAATCGTCTTGTAAATCAAAAAAAGCCTTTGGTAATTTGGTAGTGAATTTAGTCTTTGTACTCTTATCTATCTTTGGAGAAATCACTCCATTCCAGTCTCCCATTATTAGAATACTCTTAAAGTTCCAGTCTAAAATTTTTAAATGGAGCA